>NC_045426.1:286084119-286703673 GCF_902635505.1 Sarcophilus harrisii | reverse complement strand
GAAATGAATGAGACTAAAAAAAAATCTAGGACAAATGTTCTCTGTTTTGGAGATCATAAAAATAATCTAGAACCCAATGCGGACAGAAATGCTTGGGAAAGGTTTGATTTGTATGGAAGATCCTGAAAAGATTCACGAAATGAATAAGACTAAAAAAATCTAGAACAAATGTTCTCTGGATTGGCGATCATAAAAATAATCTAGAACCCAATGCGGACAGAAATGCTTGGGAAATGTTTGATTTGTATTGAAGATCCAGAAAAGAATCAGCAAATGAATGAGAATAAAAAATTCTAGAACAAGTGTTCTCTAGGTTAAAGATCGTTAAAATAATCTAGAACCCAATGCGGACAGAAATGCGTGGAAAAGGTTTTATTTAGATTGAAGATCCCGAAAAGATTCACGAAATGAATGAGACTAAAAAAATCTGAAAAGTGTTCTCTGATTGGTATTAAATAATGTAGAACCCAATGCGGACAGAAATGCATCGAAAAGGTTTGATTTAGATTGAAGATCCCGAAATATTCACGAAATGAATGAGACTAAAAAAATCTAGAACAAATGTTCTCTGTATTGGAGATCATAAAAGAAATCTAGAACCCAATGCGGACAGAAGTGCGTCGAAAAGGTTTGATTTCTATTGAAGATCTAGACAAGAATCAAGAAATGATTGGGAATAAAAAATCTAGAAAAGTTTCCGGATTTGAGATCGAAAAAAAAGAACCCAATGCGGACAGAAATGCGTCGAAAAGGTTTTATTTAGATTGAAGATCCAAAAAAGATTCCCGAAATGAATGAGAATAAAAAAAATCTAGAACAAATGTTCTCTGGATTGAAGATTGTAAAAGTAATCTAGAACCCAATGGGAAAAGAAATGCTTGGGAAAGGTTTGAGTTGTCTTGAAGATCCAGAAAAGGATCAAGAAATGAATGGGAAGAAAAAAATCTAGTACAAGTGTTCTCTGGATTGGAGATCGTAAAAATAATCTAGAACCCAATGCGGACAGAAATGCGTGGGTTATTTCTATTAAGATCCAGGAAAGAATGGGAAATGAATGGAATAAAATTTTGAACAAGGTTTCTGGATTGAACATGTGAAAAAATCTAGGCCCAATGCCAAGAAAGATCCAGAAGAGGTGTGATTTGGATTGAAGATCCAGAAAACATTCACGAAATGAATGAGACTAAAAAAATCTAGAACAAATGTTCTCTGGATTGAAGATTGTAAAAGTAATCTAGAACCCAATGGGAAAAGAAATGCTTGGGAAAGGTTTGAGTTGTCTTGAAGATCCAGAAAAGGATCAAGAAATGAATGGGTATAAAAAAATCTAGAACAAGTGTTCTCTGGATTGGAGATCGTAAAAATAATCTAGAAACCAATGCAGACAGAAATGCCTGGAAAAGGTTGGATTTCTATTGAATATCCAGAAAAGAATCAGGAAATGAATGAGAATAAAATTTAAAAAAGTGTTCTGATTGGAAATCGTTAAAAAATCTAGAACCCAATGGGGACAGAAATACCCAGAAGAGGGGATTTGATTGAAGACCAGAAAAACTTGGAAATGAATGAGACTAAAAAAATGAAACAAATTTCCTGTATTGAGATCAAAAGAATCTAGAACCCAATGCGGACAGAAATGTGAAAAGGTGTGTTTTTAAAGAAGATCCAAAAAGATTCACAAATGAATGAGATAAAAAAAATTAGATCAAATGTTCTCTGGATTGAGATTAAAATAATATAGAACCCAATGCAAAAATGCCTGAAAAGGTTTGATTTGTATTGAAGATCAGAAAAACCAAAAATGAATGAGACTAAAAATCAGAAAAGTGTTCTCTGGATTGGAAATCGTAAAAATAATCTAGAACCCAATGGACAGAAATGCGTGGAAAAGGTTTTATTTAGATTGAAGATCCCGAAAAGATTCACGAAATGAATGAGACTAAAAAAATCTAGAACAAGTGTTCTCTGGATTGGAGATCATTAAAATAATGTAGAACCCAATGCGGACAGAAATACCCAGAAGAGGTGTGATTTGGATTGAAGATCCAGAAAATATTCGAAATCAATGAGACTAAAAAAATCTGGAAAAAATGTTCTCTGGATTGGAGATCGTAAAAATAATCTAGAACCCAATTCGGACAGAAATGCTTGGGAAAGATTTGAGTTGTCTTGAAGATCCAGAAAAGGATCAAGAAATGAATGGGAAGAAAAAATTAAACACGTTTCTGGATTAGATCGTAAAAAATAATCTAGAAACCAATGGGACAGAAATGTGGGAAATTGATTTCATTAAGATCCAGAAAAGAATCAGGAAATGAATGAGAATAAAAAATTTAGAAAAAAGTGTTTCTGATTGAAGACTTAAAAATCTAGAACGCAACGGCAGAAATACCCAAAGAGGTGGATTTATTGAAGATCCAGAAAAATTAAGAAATGAATGGAGAAAAAAATTGAAAAATGTCCCTGATTGGAGATCGTAAAAAGAATCTAGAACCCAAGTTGGACAGAAATGCGTCGAAAAGGTGTGATTTAGATTGAAGATCCAGAAAAGATTCAAAATGAATGAGACTAAAAAAATTTAGAACAAATGTTCTCTGGATTGGAGATCGTGAATCTAGAACCCAATGCGAAAGAAATGCCTCGAAAGGTTTTATTTAGATTAAAGACCTGAAAAGATTCACGAAATGAATGGACTAAAAAACGAAAAATGTTTCTGATTGATCATAAAAAATCTAGAATCCAATGCTGAAGAAATGTTGGGAAATGTTTGATTTGTATTGAAGATCCAAAAGAATGCAAATGAAGAGAATAAAAAAATTTTGAACAAGTTTTCTAGGTTAAAGATCTTAAAATAACTAAACCCAATGCGACCAGAAATACCGAAGAGGGTGGTGGATTGAAGATCTAGAAAACATTCACGAAATGAATGAGACTAAAAAAATAGAACAAATTTCTTGGATTAAGATTGTGTAATCTAGAACCCAATGGGAAAAGAAATGTTTGGGGAAAGGTTTGAGTTGTCTTAAATCCAGAAAAGGATCAAGAAATGAATGGGTATAAAAAAATCTAGAACAAGTATTCTCTGGATTGGAGATCGTAAAAATAATCTAGAAACCAATGCAGACAGAAATGCTTGGGAAATGTTTGATTTGTATTGAAGATCCAGAAAAGAATCAGCAAATGAATGAGAATAAAAAATTTGAAAAGGTTTCTAGATTAAAGATCGTTAAAATAATCTAGAACCCAATGCACCAGAAATACCCGAAGAGGGGTGATTTGATTGAAGATCCAGAAAAATCTCGAAAGAATGAGACTAAAAAAAATCTAGGAAAATGTTCTGTTTTGAGATCATAAAAAAACTAGAACCCAATGCGGACAGAAATGCTTGGGAAAGGTTTGATTTGTATGGAAGATCCACAAAAGAACCAAGGAATGATTGGGAATAAAAAAATCTATAACAAGTGTTCTCTAGATTGAAGATCGTTAAAATAATCTAGAAGGCAATGCGAACAGAAATACCCAGAAGAGGTGTGATTTTGATTGAAGATCCAGAAAAGATTAACTAAATGAATGAGAGTAAAAAAAATCTAGAAAATTTGATCTCTGGATTGGAGATCGATAAAATAATCTAGAACCCAATGGGGACAGAAATGTTGGGAAAGGTTTGTATGGAAATCCACAAAAGAACCAAGGAATGATTGGGAATAAAAAAATCTACAACAAGTGTTCTCTAGATTGAAGATCGTTAAAATAATCTAGAACGCAATGCGGACAGAAATACCCAAAAGAGGTGTGATTTTGATTGAAGATCCAGAAAAAATGAACGAAATGAATGAGAGTAAAAAAATCTAGAACAAATGTTCCCTGGATTGGAGATCGTAAAAAGAATCTAGAACCCAATGCGGACAGAAATGCGTCGAAAAGGTTTTATTTAGATTGAAATCTAGAAAAATGTTCTCTGGATTGGAGGTCGTAAAAAGAATCTAGAACCCAATGCAGACAGAAATGCGTCGAAAAGGTTTTATTTTAGATTGAAGATCCAGAAACGATTCACGAAATGAATGAGACTAAAAAACCCTAGAACAAATGTTCTCTGTATTGGAGATCATAAAAGAAATCTAGAACCCAATGCGGACAGAAATGCTTGGGAAAGGTTTGATTTAGATTGAAGATCCAGAAAAGAATCAAGAAATATTGGGAATTAAAAAATTAGAAAATGTTCTCTGGATTTTAGATCGTAAAAATAATCTAGAACCCAATGGGAAGAAAGGTAAAAGGTTTTAATTAGATTTAGATCCAAGAAGATTCAAAATGAATAGACAAAAAATCTAGAACAAATGTTCTGGATTGGAGATCATAAAAAGAATCTAGAAACGCAATGGGCGAAAATGACGAAAATGTTTTATTTAGATTGAAGAAAAGAAAAACATTCACAAAAATGAGACTAAAAAACCAGAACAAATGTTCCCTGATTGAGATCATAAAAGAAATCTAGAACCCAATGTGGACAGAAATGTTTGGGAAAGGTTTGATTTGTATTGAGATCCAGAAAAAGAATCAAGAATTGATTGGGAATAAAAAATTAAACATGTTTTCTGGATTTGGATCGAAAAAATTTAGAACCCAAATTGGACAGAAATGCGTGGGAAAGTATTGATATGTATTGAAGATCCAGAAAAAGAATCAGGAAAGAATGAGAATAAAAAATTTTGAAAAGGTTTCTAGATTGAAGATCGTTAAAATAATCTAGAACGCAATGTGGACAGAAATACCCGAAGAGGTGATTTTATTGAAGACCAAAAAATTAACGAAATGAATGAGAGAAAAAAAAACTAAAAAATGTTCCCGATTGAGATCAAAGAATCTAGAACCCAATGTGACAGAAATGCGTCGAAAAGGTTTTAATTAGAGTAGATCCAGAAGATTAGAAAGAATGAGAAAAAAATCTAGAACAAATGTTCTCTGGATTGGAGATCGTAAAAATAATCTAGAACCCAATGCGGACAGAAATGCATCGAAAAGGTTTTATTTAGATTGAAGATCCAGAAAAGATTCCCGAAATGAATGAGACTAAAAAAATCTAGAACAAAGTTCTCTGTATTGGAGATCATAAAAGAAATCTAGAACCCAATGTGGACAGAAATGCTTGGGAAAGGTTTGATTTGTATTGAAGATCCAGAAAAGAATCAAGAAATGATTGGGAATAAAAAATTCTAGAAAAAATGTTCTCTGGATTTGAGATCGTAAAATAATTTAGGACCCAATGGGAAGAAATGGGAAAGATTGATATGATTGAAGATCCAGAAAAAATCAGGAAAATGAATGAGAATAAAAATTTAGAACAATGTTCTCTAGATTGAAGATCAAAAAATAATCAGAACACAATGCAAACAGAAAACCCAGAAGAGGGTGATTTTGACTGAAGATCCGAAAAGATTAACGAAATGAATGAGAGAAAAATCTAGAACAAATGTTTCTGGATTGAGATCGTAAAAGAATTAAACCCAATGCGAACAGAAAGCCTGAAAAAGATTGAAGATCCAAAAGATCCAAAATGAATGAGACTAAAAAACGAACAAATGTTCTTGGATTGGATCATAAAATAATCTAGAAGCCAATGCTGACAGAAAGGCTTGGGAAAGGTTTGATTTGTTAAGATCCAAAAGAATGAGCAAATGAATGAAAAAAAATTCTAGAACAAGTGTTCTCTAGGGTTAAAGATCGTTAAAATAATCTAGAACCCAATGCGACCAGAAATACCCAGAAGAGGTGTGATTTGGATTGAAGATCCAGAAAACATTCACGAAATGAATGAGACTAAAAAAAAATCTAGGACAAATGTTCTCTGGATTGGAGATCATAAAAATAATCTAGAACCCAATGCGAACAGAAAGGCTTGGGAAAGGTTTATTTTAAAACCAAAAAGAACCAAGGAAGATTAAAAAAATTATAACAAGATTCTAGATTAAGATCGTTAAAATAATCTAGAACGCAATGCGAACAGAAATACCCCGAAGAGGTGTGATTTTGATTGAAGATCCAGAAAAGATTAACTAAATGAATGAGAGTAAAAAAATCTACAACAAATGTTCTCTGGATTGGAGATCGTAAAAATAATCTAGAACCCAATGCGGACAGAAATGCTTGGGAAAGGTTTGATTTGTATGGAAGATCCACAAAAGAACCAAGGAATGATTGGGAATAAAAAAATCTACAACAAGTGTTCTCTAGATTGAAGATCGTTAAAATAATCTAGAACGCAATGCGGACAGAAATACCCAAAAGAGGTGTGATTTTGATTGAAGATCCAGAAAAAATTAACGAAATGAATGAGAAAAAAAATCTAGAACAAATGTTCCCGGATTGGAGATCAAAAGAATCTAGAACCCAATGTGGACAGAAATGCTTCGAAAAGGTTTTAATTAGATTGTAGATCCAGAAGATTCAAAATGAATGGACTAAAAAAATCAGAACAAATGTTCTTGGATTGAGATCAAAAGAACGAACCAATGCGGACAGAAATGCGTCGAAAAGGTTTTATTTAGATTGAAGATAAAAAAAACATTCACGAAATGAATGAGACTAAAAAAATCTAGAACAAAAAGTTTCTGTATTGGAGATCATAAAAGAAATTAGAACCCAATGTGGGACAGGGAATGTTTGGGAAAGGTTTTGATTTGTATTGAAGACCAGAAAAGAATCAAGAATTATTAAAAAAAAATCTAGAACAAGTGTTCTCTGGATTGGAGATCGTAAAAATAATCTAGAACCCAATGCGGACAGAAATGCCTAGAAATGTTCTGATTTCTCTTGAAGATTCAGAAAAGAATCAGGAAATGAAGGAGAATAAAAGTTCTAGAACAACTTTTTCTAGATTGAAGATCGTTAAAATAATCTAGAACACAATGCAATCAGAAATACCCAGAAGAGGATGTGATTTTGACTGAAGATCCAGAAAAGATTAACGAAATGAATGAGACCAAAAAAAAATCTAGGACAAATGTTCTCTGTTTTGGAGATCATAAAAATAATCTAGAACCCAATGCGGAAAAAATGCTTGGGAAAGGTTTGATTTGTATGGAAGATCCTGAAAAGATTCAGAAATGAATGAGAGCAAAAAATTAGAACAAAATTTCTTGATTGGAGATCAAAAAGAATCTACAACCCAAGCGAAAGAAATGCCTGAAAGGTTTTATTTAGATTAAAGATCCGAAAAGACCCACGAAATGAAAGACAAAAAATCTAGAAAAATGTTCTTGGATTCATCTAAAATAATCTAGAACCCAATGCTGACAGAAATGCTTGGGAAATGTTTGATTTGTATTGAAGATCCATAAAAGAATCAGGAAATGAATGAGAATAAAAAAATTCTAGAACAAGTGTTCTCTAGGTTAAAGATCGTTAAAATAATCTAGAACCCAATGCGACCAGAAATACCCAGAAGAGGTGTGATTTGGATTGAAGATCCAGAAAACATTCACGAAATGAATGAGACTAAAAAAATCTAGAACAAATGTTCTCTGGATTGAAGATTGTAAAAGTAATCTAGAACCCAATGGGAAAAGAAATGCTTGGGAAAGGTTTGAGTTGTCTTGAAGATCCAGAAAAGGATCAAGAAATGAATGGGTATAAAAAAATCTAGAACAAGTATTCTCTGGATTGGAGATCGTAAAAATAATCTAGAAACCAATGCAGACAGAAATGCTTGGGAAATGTTTGATTTGTATTGAAGATCCAGAAAAGAATCAGAAATGAATGGAATAAAAATTTGAAAAGTGTTCCCAGGTTAAAGATCGTTAAAATAATCTAGAACCCAATACGGACAGAAATACCCAGAAGAGGTGTGATTTGGATTGAAGATCCAGAAAACATTCACGAAATGAATGGAACTAAAAAAATCTAGAACAACTGTTCTCTGGATTAGAGATCGTAAAATAATCTAGAACCCAATGCGGACAGAAATGCCTGGAAAAGGTTTGATTTGTAGGAAGATCCACAAAAGAACCAAGGAATGATTGGGAATAAAAAAATCTACAACAAGTGTTCTCTAGATTGAAGATCGTTAAAATAATCTAGAACGCAATGCGGACAGAAATACCCAAAAGAGGTGTGATTTGATTGAAGATCCAGAAAAATTAACGAAATGAATGAGAGAAAAAAATTAGAACAAATGTTCCTGGATTGAGATCGTAAAAAGAATTGAACCCAATTGGACAGAAATGGTCGAAAAGGTTTTAATTAGATTGTAGATCCAAGAAGATTCAGAATGAATGAGACTAAAAAAATCTCGAAAAAATGTTCTATGGATTGGAGATCGTAAAAAGAATCTGAACCAATGCGGACAGAAATGCGATGAAAAGGTTTTATTTAGATTGAAGATCCGAAACGATTCACGAAAGAAAGACTAAAAACCAGAACAAATGTTTCTGATTGAGATCATAAAAGAAACGAAAACCCAATGGGAAGAAAGTTGGGAAAGGTTTGATTTGTATTGAACATCCAGAAAAGAATCAAGAAATGATTGGGAATTAAAAAATCTAGAACAAGTGTTCTCTGGATTGGAGATCGTAAAAATAATCTAGAACCCAATGCGGACAGAAATGTGTCGAAAAGGTTTTATTTAGATTGTAGATCCAGAGAAGATTCACGAAATGAATGAGACTAAAAACAGAACAAATGTTCTGGATTGAATATAAAAATAATCTAGAACCCAATGCGGACAGAAATGCGTCGAAAATGTTTTATTTAGATGGAAGATAAAGAAAAACACGAAAATGAATGAGACTAAAAAAAGAACAAATGTTCTCTGATTGAGATCATAAAAAAACAGGAACCAATGTGACAGAAAGCTTGGGGAAAGGTTTGATTTTATTAAGATCCAGAAAAGAATCAAGAATTGATTAATAAAAATTAGAAATGTGTTTCTGATTTGGATCAAAAATAATTTAAACCAATGCGGCAGAAATGCGGGCAAAGTTTTGATATGTATTGAAGATCCAGAAAGAATCAGGAAAGAATGGAATAAAAATTTAAAAAAGTGTTTCTAGATTAAGATCGTTAAATAATCTAGAACGCAATGGGGACAGAAATACCCAAAGAGGTGTGATTTAGATTGAAGATCCAGAAAAAATTAGGAAATGAATGGAAAGAAAAAAATCTAGAACAAATGTTCCCTGGATTGGAGATCGTAAAAAGAATCTAGAACCCAAATTGGACAGAAATGCGTCGAAAAGGTTTTAATTAGATTGTAGATCCAGAGAAGATTCACGAAATGAATGAGACTAAAAACTAAAAAAGTTTCTGGATTGGAGATCGTAAAAAGAATCTAGAACCCAATGCGGAGAGAAATGCATTCGAAAAGGTTTGATTTAGATTGAAGATCCAGAAAAGATTCACGAAATGAATGAGACTAAAAAAAATCTAGAACAAATGTTCTTTTGGAGATCATAAAAGAAACTAGAACCCAATGGACAGAAATGTTTGGGAAAGGTTTGAGTATTGAAGATCCAGAAAAGAATCAAGAAATGATTAATAAAAATCTAGAACGGTTCTGGAGAGATCGTAAAATAATTTAGGGACCCAATGCGGACAGAAATGGTGGAAAGATTGAATGTATTGAAGATCCAGAAAATAATCAGGAAAAAATGAGAATAAAACTAAACAAGTGTTCCTAGATTGAAGATCAAAATAATCTAGAACACAACAAACAGAAATAAGGGAAGAGGGTGATTTTGACTGAAGATCCGAAAGATTAACGAAATGAATGAAGAAAAAACGAACAAATGTTCTGGATTGAGATCGTAAAAAGAATCACAACCCAATGCGAAAGAAATGCCTCGAAAGGTTTTATTTAGATTGAAGATCCTGAAAGATTACGAAATGAATGAGACAAAAAAAACAGAAAAAGTTCTGATTGGATCATAAAAAATAACTGAAGCCAATGCTGACAGAAATTCTTGGGAAATGTTTGATTTGTATTGAAGATCCAGAAAAGAATCAGGAAATGAATGAGAATAAAAAATTCTAGAACAAGTGTTCTCTAGGTTAAAGATCGTTAAAATAATCTAGAACCCAATGCGACCAGAAATACCCAGAAGAGGTGTGATTTGGATTGAAGATCCAGAAAACATTCACGAAATGAATGAGACTAAAAAAAAATCTAGGACAAATGTTCTCTGTTTTGGAGATCATAAAAATAATCTAGAACCCAATGCGGACAGAAATGCTTGGGAAAGGTTTGATTTGTATGGAAGATCCACAAAAGAACCAAGGAATGATTGGGAATAAAAAAATCTATAACAAGTGTTCTCTAGATTGAAGATCGTTAAAATAATCTAGAACGCAATGCGAACAGAAATACCCCGAAGAGGTGTGATTTTGATTGAAGATCCAGAAACGATTAACTAGATGAATGAGAGTAAAAAAATCTAAAACAAATGTTCTCTGGATTGGAGATCGTAAAAATAATCTAGAACCCAATGCGGACAGAAATGCTTGGGAAAGGTTTGATTTGTATGGAAGATCCACAAAAGAACCAAGGAATGATAGGGAATAAAAAAATCTACAACAAGTGTTCTCTAGATTGAAGATCGTTAAAATAATCTAGAACGCAATGCGGACAGAAATACCCAAAGAGGTGTGATTTTGATTGAAGATCCAGAAAAAATTAACGAAATGAATGAGAGTAAAAAAATCTAGAACAAATGTTCCCTGGATTGGAGATCGTAAAAAGAATCTAGAACCCAATGTGGACAGAAATGCGTCGAAAAGGTTTTAATTAGATTGTAGATCCAGAGAAGATTCACGAAATGAATGAGACTAAAAAAATCTAGAACAAATGTTCTCTGGATTGGAGATCGTAAAAAGAATCTAGAACGCAATGCGGACAGAAATGCATCGAAAATGTTTTATTTAGATTGAAGATAAAGAAAACATTCACGAAATGAATGAGACTAAAAAAACCTAGAACAAATGTTCTCTGTATTGGAGATCATAAAAGAAATCTAGAACCCAATGTGGACAGAAATGCTTGGGAAAGGTTTGATTTGTATTGAAGATCCAGAAAAGAATCAAGAAATGATTGGGAATAAAAAAATCTAGAACAAGTGTTCTCTGGATTTGAGATCGTAAAAATAATTTAGAACCCAATGCGGACTGGTAAGTGTTTTGATATGTATTGGAAGATCCAGAAAAGAATCAGGAAATGAATGAGAATAAAAAATCTAGAACAAGTGTTCCTCTGGATTGAAGATCGTTAAAATAATCTAGAACAATGCAAATCAGAAATACCTGGTAGATGGATTTGACTGAAGATCCAGAAAAGATTAACGAAATGAATGAGACCAAAAAAAAATCTAGGACAAATGTTCTCTGTTTTGGAGATCATAAAAATAATCTAGAACCCAATGCGGACAGAAATGCTTGGGAAAGGTTTGATTTGTATGGAAGATCCTGAAAAGATTCACGAAATGAATAAGACTAAAAAAATCTAGAACAAAAACCCCTGGATTGGCGATCATAAAAATAATCTAGAACCCAATGCTGACAGAAATGCTTGGGAAATGTTTGATTTGTATTGAAGATCCAAAAAAGAATCAGGAAATGAATGAGAATAAAAAAATCTAGAACAAGTGTTCTCTAGGTTAAAGATGGTTAAAATAATCTAGAACCCAATGCGGACAGAAATGTGTCGAAAAGGTTTTATTTAGATTGAAGATCCCGAAATATTCACGAAATGAATGAGACTAAAAAAATCTAGAACAAGTGTTCTCTGGATTGGAGATCATTAAAATAATGTAGAACCCAATGCGGACAGAAATGCATCGAAAAGGTTTTATTTAGATTGAAGATCCAGAAAAGATTCACGAAATGAATGAGACTAAAAAAACCTAGAAAAAATGTTCTCTGTATTGGAGATCATAAAAGAAATCTAGAACCCAATGCGGACAGAAATGCTTGGAAAGGGTTTGATTTCTCTTGAAGATCCAGAAAAGAATCAAGAAATGATTGGGAATAAAAAAATCTAGAACAAGTGTTCTCTGGATTGGAGATCGTAAAAATAATTTAGAACCCAATGCGGACAGAAATGCGTCGAAAAGGTTTTATTTAGATTGAAGATCAGGAAAAGATTCCCGAAATGGATGAGACTAAAAAAATCTAGAACAAATGTTCTCTGGATTGA
This sequence comes from Sarcophilus harrisii, assembly GCF_902635505.1. Lineage (NCBI taxonomy): Eukaryota > Metazoa > Chordata > Mammalia > Dasyuromorphia > Dasyuridae > Sarcophilus > Sarcophilus harrisii. The sequence continues at coordinate 286,691,492 of NC_045426.1, read as the reverse complement.
AGATTGTAAAAGAATCTAGAACCCAATGGGAAAAGAAATGCTTGGGAAAGTTTTGAGTTGTCTTGAAGATCCAAAGGATCAAGAAATGAATGGCATAAAAATTCAGAACAAGTGTCTCTGATTGAGACGTAAAAAATAATCTAGATAATTATATGCGGACAGAAATGCCTGGAAAAGGTTGGATTTCTATTGAAGATCCAAAAGAATCAGGAATGAATGTGAATAAAATTCTAGAAAAGTGTTCTCTAGATTAAAGACTTAAAAAATCTAGAACCCAATGCGGGATAGAAATACCCAGAAGAGGTGGATTACTGAAGACCAGAAAGACTCAGGAAATGAAATGAGACTAAAAATGTACCAAATGTTCCCTGTATTGAGATCAGAAAATGAATCTAGAACCCAATGGACAGAAATGCGACGAAAAGGTTTTATTTAGATTAAAGATCCAGAAAAGATTCACGAAATGAATGAGACTAAAAAAATCTAGATCAAATGTTCTCTGGATTGGAGATCGTAAAAATAATCTAGAACCCAATGCGGACAGAAATGCCTGGAAAAGGTTTGATTTGTATTGAAGATCTAGAAAACATTCAAGAAATGAATGAGACTAAAAAAATCTAGAACAAGTGTTCTCTGGATTGAAGATCGTTAAAATAATCTAGAACCCAATGCGGACAGAAATGCGTGGAAAAGGTTTTATTTACATTGAAGATCCAGAAAAGATTCACGAAATGAATGAGTAAAAAAAAATCTAGAACAAGTGTTCTCTGATTGAGATCATTAAAATAATGAACCCAATGCGGACAGAACACCCAGAAGAAGTTTGATTTGACTTTCTGAAGATCCAGAAAAATATCTAAGAAATGAATGAGACTAAAAAAATCTAGAAAAATGTTCTCTGGATTGGAGATCATAAATAATCTAGAACCCAAATCTAGATGAAATGTTTGGAAAGGTTTGTTGTCTGAAGATCCAGTGCTGGACTGTGAAATGAATGGAAAGAAAAAGTCTAGAAACACGTTCTCTGGATTGAGATCGTGAAAATAACTAGAAAACCAATGCGACAGAAATACGTAGAAAGGGTTGGATTTCTCTTGAAGATCCAGAAAAGAATCAGGAAATGAATGAGAATAAAAAATTCTAGAAAAAGTGTTCTCTAGATTGAAGATCGTTAAAAAAATCTAGAACCCAATGCGGACAGAAATACCCAGAAGAGGTGTGATTTGGATTGTAGATCCAGAGAAGATTCACGAAATGAATGAGACTAAAAAAATCTAGAACAAATGTTCTCTGGATTGGAGATCGTAAAATGAATCTAGAACCCAATGTGACAGTGTCGAAAAGGTTTGATTTGCACTGAAGATCCAGAAAAGATTCACGAAATGAATGAGACTAAAAAAATCTAGGACAAATGTTCTCTGGATTGGAGATCGTAAAAATAATCTAAAACCTAATGCGGACAGAAATGCCTGGAAAGGTTTAATTTCTAGCTAAAGATCCAGTAGTGAACTGGGAAATGACTGAGAATAAAAAATTCTAGAACAAGTGTTCTCTAGATTGAAGATCGTTAAAATAATCTAGAACGCAATGCGGACAGAAATACCCAGAAGAGGTGTGATTTTGATTGAAGATCCAGAAAAAATTAACGAAATGAATGAGAGTAAAAAAATCTAGAACAAATGTTCCCTGGATTGGAGATCGTAAAAAGAATCTAGAACCCAAATTGGACAGAAATGCGTCGAAAAGGTTTTAATTAGATTGTAGATCCAGAGAAGATTCACGAAATGAATGAGACTAAAAAAATCTAGAACAAATGTTCTCTGGATTGGAGATCGTAAAAAGAATCTAGAACCCAATGCAGACAGAAATGCATCGAAAAGGTTTTATTTAGATTGAAGATCCAGAAAAGATTCACGAAATGAATGAGACTAAAAAATCTAGAACAAATGTTCTCTGTATTGGAGATCATAAAAGAAATCTAGAACCCAATGTGGACTGAAATGCTTGGCAAAGGTTTGATTTGTATGGAAGATCCAGAAAAGAATCAAGAAATGATTGGGAATAAAAAAATCTAGAACAAGTGTTCTCTGGATTTGAGATCGTAAAAATAATTTAGAACCCAATGCGGACAGAAATGCGTGGCAAAGTTTTGATATGTATTGAAGATCCAGAAAAGAATCAGGAAATGAATGAGAATAAAAAATTCTAGAACAAGTGTTCTCTAGATTGAAGATCGTTAAAATAATCTAGAACACAATGCAAACAGAAATACCCAGAAGAGGTGTGATTTTGACTGAAGATGCAGAAAAGATTAACGAAATGAATGAGAGTAAAAAAATCTAGAACAAAGGTTCTGGATTGGAGATCGTAAAAAGAATCTACAAATCCAATGCGAACAGAATTGGAAAGTTTTATTTAGATTGAAGATCCTGAAAATATTCACGAAATGAATGAGACTAAAAAAAATCTAGAACAAATGTCCCTGGATTGGAGATCGTAAAAAGAATCTAGAACCAAATGCGGACAGAAATGCATCGAAAAGGTTTTATTTCTATTGAAGATCCAGAAAAGAATCAGAAAATGAATGAGAATAAAAAATTTAGAATGTTCCTCTTAGGTTAAAGATCACAAAATAATCTAGAACCCAATGCGACCAGAAATACCTAGAAGAGGTGTGATTTGGATTGAAGATCCAGAAATCATTCACGAAATGAATGAGACTAAAAAAATCTAGAACAAATGTTCTCTGGATTGGAGATCATAAAATAATCTAGAACCCAATGCGGACAGAAATGCTTGGGAAAGGTTTGATTTGTATGGAAGATCCACAAAAGAACCGAAAATGAATGGAAATAAAAAAAACTAGAACAAGTGTTCTCTGGATTGGAGATCGTAAAATAATCTATAACCCAATGCGGACAGAAATGTGTGGGAAAGGTTTGATTTGTATTGAAGATCCAGAAAAGAATCAGGAAATGAATGAGAATAAAAAATTCTAGAACAAGTGTTCTCTAGATTGAAGATCGTTAAAATAATCTAGAACCCAATGCGGACAGAAATACCCAGAAGAGGTGTGATTTGGATTGAAGATCCAGAAAAGATTAACTAAATGAATGAGAGTAAAAAAATCTAGAACAAATGTTCTCTGGATTGGAGATCGTAAAAAGAATCTAGAACCCAATGCGGACAGAAATGCGTCGAAAACGTTTTATTTAGATTAAAGATCCAGAAAAGATTCACGAAATCAGTGAGACAAAATAAATCTAGAACAAATGTTCTCTGGATTGGAGATCATAAAAATAATCTAGAACCCAATGCGGACAGAAATGCTTGGAAAGGTTTGATTTGTCTTGAAGATCCAGAAAAGGATCAAGAAATGAATGGGAAGAAAAAAGTCTAGAACACGTGTTCTCTGGATTGGAGATCGTAAAAATAATCTAGAAACCAATGCGGACAGAAATACGTGGGAAAGGTTGGATTTCTATTGAAGATCCAGAAAAGATTCAGGAAATGAATGAGAATAAAAAATTCTACAACAAGTGTTCTCTAGATTGAAGATCATTAAAATAATCTAGAATACAATGTGGACGGAAATACCCAGAAGAGGTTTGATTTGGATTGAAGATCCAGAAAGATTCCCGAAATGAATGAGACTAAAAAAATCTAGAACAAGTGTTCTCTGGATTGGAGATCGTAAAACAATCTAGAAGCCAATGCGGACAGAAATGCCTGGAAAAGGTTTGATTTCTGTTAAAGATCCAGAAAAGAATCAAGAAATGAATGGGAATGAAAAAATCTAGAACAAGTGTTCAATGGATTGAAGATCGTTAAAAAGATCTAGAACCCAATGCGGACAGAAATTCCTGGAAAAGGTTTGATTTGTATTGAAGGTCCAGAAAATATTCGCAAAATGAATGAGAGTAAAAAAATCTAGAACAAATGTTCTCTGGATTGGAGATCGTAAAAATAATCTAGAACCCAATGCGGAGAGAAATGCCTGGAAAAGGTTTGATTTCTCATTGAAGATTCAGAAAAGAATCAGGAAATGAATGAGAATAAAAATTCTAGAACAAATGTTCTCTGGATTGAGCATCGTTAAAATAATTTATAACCCAATGCACACAGAAATTCCCAGAAGAGGTGTGATTTGGATTGAAGATCCAGAAAAGATTCACGAAATGAATGAGACTAAAAAAATCTAGAACAAATGTTCTCTGTATTGAAGATCGTAAAAATAATCTAGAACCCAATGCGGAAAAAAATGCGTCGAAAAGGTTTGATTTGTAATGACGATCCAGAAAAGAATCAAGAAATGAATGAGATGAAAAAAATATAGAAAAAATGTTCTCTGGATTGGAGTTCGTTAAAATAATCTAAAACCCAATGCGGACAGAAATACCCAGAAGAGGTGTGATTTGGATTGAAGATCCAGAAAACATTCACGAAATGATTGAGACTAAAATAATCTAGAACAAGTGTTCTGTGTATGGGAGATCGTTAAAATAATCTAGAACCCAATGCGGACAGAAATGCGTGGAAAAGGTTTGTTTTAGATTGAAGATCCAGAAAAGATTCAAGAAATGGATGAGACTAAAAACATCTAGAACAAATGTTTTCTGATTGAGATCAAAAAATCAAACCAATGCAGAAATGCCTGGAAAAGGATTGATTTGGATTGAAGATCTAGAAAACATTCAAGAAATGAATGAGACTAAAAAATCTAGAACAAGTGTTCTCTGGATTGGAGATCGTTAAAATAATCTAGAACCCAATGGACAGAAAGGTGAAAGTTTTATTTGATTGAAGATCCCGAAAAGATTCACGAAATGAATGAGACTAAAAAAATCTAGAACAAGTGTTCTCTGGATTGGAGATCATTAAAATAATGTAGAACCCAATGCGGACAGAAATACCCAGAAGAAGTTTGATTTGGATTGAAGATCCAGAAAAGATTCAAGAAATGAATGAGACTAAAAAAATCTAGAACAAATGTTCTCTGGATTGGAGATCGTAAAAATAATCTAGAACCCAATGCGGACAGAAATGCGTGGAAAAGGTTTGATTTCTATTGAAGATCCAGAAAAGATTCAGGAAATGAATGAGAATAAAAAATTCTAGAACAAGTGTTCAATGGATTGAAGACCGTGAACCGAATCTGGGATACAAGGCAGACATAAATAACCAGAATATGTGTGATCTTCATTGAAGACCGAGAAAAGAATCTCTAAATGAATGGGAATAAAAAAATCTAAAATAACTGTTGTCTGGATAGACCATCTTGAAAATGATCTAGAATGCAATGCGGATGGAAATATCGTGAATAGGTGTGATTTGGACTAAAGATCCGGAAAAGAATCTCGAAACGAATGACAATATAAAAATCTGGAACAAGTATCCTCTGGATTGAAGATCCTGAAAATTACCTAGAACCAAAATGAAAACCCGAATGGAAAGGATCGACTGAAATTCCGAAAAGAATTCAACATGAATGGAGAATAAAAAAAACAGAACAATGTCCTCTGATTAAGATCGGAACTGAATCTAAAATAAAAGAAGAAATAACCAAAATTGTGTGATCTTATTAAAGTTCTGCAAAAGAATTAATGAATGGAATGAAAAACTGAACAAAGTTGTCTGATTAAATCTTGAAAATACCTCAATGCAAATGCGGATAGAAATATCGAGAAGAGGTTTGATCTGAAAAGGATCCAGAAAAGAATTCAAAAAGAATGTGAATAAAAAATCTAGAACAAGTGTTCCTTTGATTAAGATCTAAAGAATTGAAACAAAGTAGACAGAAAACCCGAATAGGTGTGGACTGAATTGAAAACCCGAAAAGAATCTTGTGAATGAGAATAAAAATCTAGAACAAGGTTCCTGGATTAAAGATGGGAACGAACCCAATGTGGACAGAAATACCCAGATTTGTGACATCGGATTGAAGACCCAGAAAGAACCAGAAGAATGAGAATAAAAAATCAGAACAACCTTGATTGAAGATGTGAAAGAATCGAACCCAATGCAGACAGAAATACCCAGATTTTTGTGGATCTGGATTAAAGATCAGGAAAGGAATCTAGAACCTAATGTGACGGAAACATGCAGAATTGGTGATCTGGATTGAAGATCCACAAAAGAATCTCGAAATGAATGAGAATAAAAAAATCTGCAACAAGTGTTCTTTTGATAGAAGATCGTGAAAAGAATCTACAACCCAATGCGGATAGAAATACCCAGTATATGTGTGATCTGGAATGAAGATCCCGAAAAGAATCTAGAAAAGAATCAGAATTAAAAAACCTACAACAAGTGTTCTCTGGTTTTAAGATCGAACAGAATCTAGAATAAAAGACAGAAAAATAGAATATGGGACTTATTGAAGACCCAGAAAAGAATCTTGAAATGAATGGGAATAAAAAAATCTCCAACAATTGTTGTCTGCCTCGACCATTTTGAAAATGATCTAGAATGTCATGTGGATAGAAATATCGAGAGCAGGTATAATGTGGACTAAAGTTCCAGAAAAGAATCTTGAAATGAATGATAATAAAAGAAATTACAACAAGTGTCCTATTGAAGGAAGATCGTGAAAAGAATCTAGAACCCAATGTAAGAAAAAATTTGTGGAATCGATTAAAACCCAGAAAAGAATCCAGAATGAATGAAAAAAAAATCTAGAAACTTTGATTGAAGATCTAAAGAATCAGAACCCAATGCAGACAGAAATACCAGTATTTGTGTGATCCGATTAAAGATGAAAAATCTGAACCTAATGTGACGGAAACATGCAGAATTGGGTGATCTGATTGAAGATCCACAAAAGAATCTGAAAAAGAATGAGAATAAAAATCCAAAAGTGTTCTTTGATAAAGATCGTGAAAAAGAATCTACAACCCAATGGGAAGAAATACCGTATATTGTGATCTGGAAGAAGATCCCGAAAGAATCTAGAAAAGAATCAGAATAAAAAACCTAAAAAAGTGTTCTTTTTTAAGATCGTAACAAATCTAGAATACAACAGGACAGAAATAATAGAATATGGGATCTTATTGAAGATCCAGAAAAGAATCTTTGAAATGAATGAGAATAAAAATTTCAAAATTGTTGTTCCCGACCATTTTAAAATGATCAAATGTCATGTATAGAAATATCGAGAGAGGTATAATGTGGGACAAATTTTGAAAAGAATCTTGAAATGAATGATAATAAAAAGAAATTAGAAAAGGTCCATTGAAGGAAGATCGTGAAAAGAATCTAGAACCCAATGCGGACAGAAATACCCAGTATTTGTGTGATCCGGATTAAAGATCAGGAAAGGAATCTAGAACCTAATGCCAACGGAACTATGCAGAATTGGTGTGATCTGGATTGAAGATCTACAAAGGAATCTCAATGAATGAGAATAAAAAAATCTGGAACAAGTGTCCTATTGATTGAAAATCGTGAAAAGAATCTAGAACCAAATGCGGACAGAAATACCCAGAATAGTTATGATCTGGACTGAAGATTCGGAAAAGAATCTCGAAATGAATGAGAATAAAAAAATCTCTAATAAGTGTCCTCTGGATTGAAGACCATGAACAGAATCTAGAATAGAAGGGGGACAGAAATAACCAGAATATGTGTGATCTTCATTGTAGATCCAGAAAACAATCTCAAAATGAATGAGAATAAAAAAATCTAGAACAAGTGTCCTCCGGATTGAATATCGTAAAAAAGAATCTAGGACCCAATGCGGACAGAAATACCCAGTATTTGTGTGGTCTTGATTGAAGACACAGAAAAGAATTTCGTAATGAATGAGAATAAAAAAATCTAGAACAAGTGTCCTATTGAAGGAAGATCGTGAAAAGAATCTAGAACCCAATGCAGACAGAAATACACAGAATACTTGTGAACGTGATTGAAGATCCCAGAAAGAATCTAGAAAAGAATGAGAATAAAAAAACTACAACAAGTGTTCTCTGGTTTTAAGACCGTGAACAGAATCTAGAATACAAGGCGGACAGAAATAACCATAATATGTGTGATCTTCATTGAAGACCCAGAAAACAATCTCGAAAGGAATGAGAATAAAATAATCTAGAATATATGTTCTCTGGTTTGAAGATTGTGAAAAGAATCTAGAACCCAAGGCAGACAGAAATACCCACAATAAGTGTGATCTGGATTGGAGATCCACAAAAGAATCTAGAAATGAATGAGAATAAAAAATTGAAAAGGTCCTTTGATGATCGGGAAAAAATTCTGAACCTAATGAGCAGAGAAACCAAAAAGGTGTTATCTGATTGAAAGACCAAAAGAATTTTAAAGAATGAGGAAAAAAAATGAGCAATGTTCATTGATGGAATATCGGAAATAACTAGAAATAATGGGCCAGATATACCCAGAATTGGTGGATCTGACAAGATCCCAAAAATAACCCCAAAATGAATGGAAAAAAAAACTAAACAAGGCCCTGGTTTAAAGATAAAAAGAATCTAGAACCCAACTCAAATAATGTTTTCGATCAATCTTGAAATGACTAGAATGGGGATGAAAATCGAGAAGAAAATTGGGACCAAAGTTCCAGAAAAGGATCTTGAAAAATGACAAAAAAAAATCTAGAACAAGATCCACTGGATTAAGATCGTGAAAAATTATCTAGAACCCAATGGGAAGAAATCCCAAATAGAGATTGACCAAGATTAAAAAGAATCCCGAAAGAATGGAAAAAAAAATCTAGAACAAGGTCCCTGGATTAACGATCGGAACTGAATCTAAATAAAAGAAATAACTAAATATTGTGATTCTAAAGACCATAAAAGAATCCCAAATGAATGGGAATAAAAAATTTGAACAAGGTTTCTGATGACAATCTTGAAAAAATTGAAGTTTGATAGAAATATGAGAAGAGGTTTGAACTGTACCTTGATCCAGAAAAGAATCCGAAAGAATGGAATAAAAGAACAGAACAAGTGTCCATTGAAGAAGACGGAAAAGAATCTAGAACCCAACGACAGAAACCCTTTTTTTTGGATGGATTAAAAAGGAAAGGAATCTAGAACCCCACAACGGAAAATGCAGAATTGGGGGATCGGATTGAAGATCCAAAAGGAATCCGAAAAATGAGAATAAAAAAACGAACAAATGTCCCCGATTAAGATCATGAAAGAATCTAAACCAATGTGAAAAATACCCAGTATTTGTGTGGTCTTGATTGAAGACACAGAAAAGAATTTAATGAATGAGAATAAAAACTAGAAAAGGTCCATTGATTAAGGTCGGAAAAGAACTTAGAACCCAATGTGGGAAGAAAACAGAATAAGGGGAACGGATTGAAGATCCCAAAAAGAATCTAGAAAAGAATGAGAATAAAAAACTACAAAATGTTCCCTGGAAGATCGGAACAGAATCTACAATACAATGGACAGAAAAACTATAATTGTGGATTCATGGAAGACCCAGAAAAGAATCTCTAAATGAATGGGAATAAAAAAATCTAGAACAATTGTTGTCTGGATCAACCATCTTGAAAATAATCTAGAATGCAATGCGGATAGAAATATCGAGAAGAGGTGTGATCTGGACTAAAGATCCAGAAAAGAATCTCGAAAAGAATGAGAATAAAAAAATCTAGAACAAATATGCTCTGGATTGAAGATTGTGAAAAGAATCTAGAACCCAATGCGGACAGAAATACCCAGAATAGGTGTGATCTGGATTGAAGACCCCGAAAACAATCTCGAAAGAAATGAGAATAAAATAATCTAAAAGATATGTTCTCTGGTGTGAAGGTTGTGACAAGAATCTAGAACCCAAGGCAGACAGAAATACCAACAATAGGTGTGATCTGGACTGAAGATTCTGAAAAGAATCTAGAAAACAATGAGAATAAAAAAAATCTACAACAAGTGTTCTCTGCTTTGAAGATCGTAAACAGAATCTAGACTAGAAGGCAGACAGAAATAACCAGAATATGTGTGATCTTCACTGAAGATCCAGAAAACAGTGTCGAAATGAATGAGAATAAAATAATCTAGAACATATGTTCTCTGGTTTGAAGATTGTGAAAAGAATCTAGAACCCAAGGCGAACAGAAATACCCACAATAGGTGTGATCTGGATTGGAGATCCACAAAACAATCTCGAAATGAATGAGAATAAAAAAATCTAGAACAAGTGTCCTATTGATTGAAGATCGTGAAAAGAATCTTGAACCCAATGCGGACAGAAATACCGAGAATACGTGTGATCTTGATTGAAGATCCCGAAAAGAATCTAGGAAAGAATGAGAATAAAAAAATCTACAACAAGTGTTCTCTGGTTTTAAGATCTGCAGAATTGAATACAAGGCAGAGAAGTAATTGAATATGTGTTTATGAAGACCGAAAGAACTGAAAAATGGGAATAAAAAATATAGAACAAAGTTGTCTGGATCGAAAGAACCCAATGGGAAAAATTTACCCAAATGTGTGGATCAGGGATTGAAGACCTGAAAAGATCTCGAAATGAAGGGAAAAAATAAATAAGAATTTTGATTGAAGAATGAAAATTATTTAAACCAATGTGGACAGTACCCCATAGGTGGATTCGACGAAGATTTGAAAAGAACAAAATCAATAAAAAAACTAAAAATTTTCCTGTTTAAGATCGTGAATCTAGAATAGAAGGTTAAGAGAAACAGAATATGTGTGATCTTCATTGAAGATCCAGAAAACAATCTCGAAATGAATGAGAATAAAGAAATCTAGAAGAAGTGTTCTCTTGATTGAAGAACATGAAAAGAATCTTGAACCCAGTAGGGACAGAAATACCCCGCATAGGTGTGATTTAGTTTGAAAATCAGAAAAAGAATCTCGAAATGAATTAGAATAAAAAATTCTAGAACAAATGTCCTATTGATTGAAGATTATGTAAAGAATCTAGAACCCAAGGCGGACAGAAATACCCACAATAAGTGTGATCTAGATTGAAGATCCTGAAAAGTATGTCGAAATGAATGAGAATAAAAAAATCTAGAACAAGTTTTCTCTGGATTGAAGATCGTGAAAAGAATCTAGAACACAAAGATGACAGAAATACCCAGAAAGGGTGTGATCTGGACTAAAGATCCAGAAAAGAATCTGGAAATAAATGAGAATAAATAAATCTAGAACAAGTATTGTCTTTATCAACCATCTTGAAAATAATGTAGAACCCAATGCAGACATAAATACCCAGAATAGGTGTATTCTGGATTGAAGATCCAGAAAACAATCTCAAAATGAATGAGAATTAAAAAAGTGTCCTCTGGATTGAAGATTGTGAAAAGAATCTAGACCCCAATGCGCACAGAAATACCCAGTATTTGTGTGATCTGATTTGAAGACCCAGAAAAGAATCTCGGAATGAATGAGAATAAAAAAATTTAGAACAAGTGTCCTATTGAATGAAGATCGTGAAAAGAATCTAGAACCCAATGGGGACAGAAATACCCTGAATAGGTGTGATCTTGATTGAAGATCCCGAAAAGAATCTAGAAAAGAATGAGAATAAAAAATCTAAAAAGGCCTGGTTTTAAGATCCTGAAAGAATCTAGAATAAAAGGGGCAGAAAAACGAATATGTTGGGATCTTCAATACCCGAAAGAACCAGAAACGATGAGAATAAAAAATCTAGCAAAGTCGACCATCTTGAAAATAACAGAATGCAAATGGGAGAGAAATACCAAATAGTTGTGATTGATAAGATCCGAAAATGGTCTGGAAAAATGAGAATAAAAATTAGAAAAGTTTTGTCTGATTGACCATCTTGAAAATAAGAACCCAACCCAAAAATAATTAAATAGGGTGGATTCATTAAAGATCCAAAAGAACTGAAATGAATGAGAAAAAAATTGAAAAGTGTTCTTTCGACTGAAGACCGTGAAAATAATCTTGTATCCAATGTGGACAGAAATACACAGAATAAATGTGATTTTAATTGGCGATCCAGAAAACAATCTAGAAACGAATGAGAATAAAAAAATCTAGAACAAGTGTTTTCTGGATGGAATATCGTGAAATGAATCTAGAACACAAATTGGACAGAAATACCCAGAATAGGTGTGATCTGGACTAAATATCCAGAAATGAATCTAGAAATGAATGAGAATAAAAAATCTAGAACAAGTTTTGTCTGGATCAACCATCCTGAAAATAATCTAGAACGCAATGCAGAGACCAATACCCAGAATAGATTTGAACTGGATTAAAGGTCCAGAAAACAATCTTGAAATGAATGAGAATAAAATAATCTAGTGTTCTCTGGATTAACGATCGATAAAATAATCTAGAACCCAATGCTGACAGAAATACCTAGAATAGGTGAGATTTAGATTGAAGATCCAGAAAAGGATCTTGAAATGAATGAGAATAAAATAATGCAGAACAAGTATTCTCTGGAATAACGATTGAGAACATAATCTAGAACCCAATGCTGACAGAAATATCCGGAATAGGTGAGATCTGGATTGAAGATCCAGAAAAGAATCTCGAAATGATTGAGAATAAAAAAATCTAGAACAAGTGTTATCTCGACTGAAGACCGTGAAAAGAATCTAGAGCCCAATGCAGACAGAAATACCCAGAAGAGCTGTCATCTGGATTGAAGATCCAGAAAAGAATCTCGAAATGAATGGGTATAAAATTCTAGAACAAGTGTTATCTCGATTGAAGTCCAGGAAAAGAATCTAGGACCCAATGTGGACAGAAATACCTAGAACAAGATCTAGTGTTTGATTCTTTTGTACATTCTTCTCTGGATCATTAATCTAGATAACACTTTTTCTTGGTATTTCTATCCGTATTTTTTTCTGGATTGTGTTCTTGACCTTCAATGCAGATAACACTCTTTCCAGTTTTAATTATCCTTATTCTTTAGTAGATACTTTTCTGGATCTATCCAGATAACACTTTTTCTAGATTTTATTATCCTCATTTTTTTCTAGATTATTTTCTCGATCATTAATCTCGTTAACACTTGTTCTAGGTATTTTTCTCTGCAATTTTTTCTAGATTCCTTTGTGGATCTTCAATCAATATAGTAGTGGTTCTAGATTTCTTTATTCTCATTCTTTTCTAGATTATTTTCTGGATCCTCCATCTAGATAACACTTTTTCTTTGTATTTCTTTCCGTATTTTTTCCTAGATTCTTTTCTGAATGCTCAATCCAGGTAACACTTGTTCTCTATTTTATTATCCTCATTCATTTCTAGATTCCTTTCTCGATCATCAATCCAGATAACACTTTTTCTAGGTATTTCTATCTGCGTTCTTTTCTGGATTCTTTCCCTGGTCTTCCCTCCAGGAAACTCTTGTTCTAGATTTTATTATCATCATTTTATCTAGATCCTTTTCAGGACCTTCAATTCAGATAACTCTTGTTCTCGATTTTATTATCCTCATTCTGTTCTGGATTCCTTTCTGTATCCTCCATCTAGATAACACTTTTTCTAGGTGTTTCTGTCCATGTTCTTTTCTTTATTCTTTTTTGGATCTTCAATGCAGAGGACACTTGTTCTAGATTTTTTTATTCTCATTCATTTCGAGATTCTATTTGGGATCGTCCATCCAGATCACACTTATTCTGGGTATTTCTCTCCGCATTGTTTTCTAGATTATTTTCACGATCTTCAATCCAGAGAACACTTGTTCTAGATTTTGTTATTCTCATTCATTTTTAGATTATTTTCTGGATCTTCAATTTAGATCACACCTATTCTGCGTGTCTACATTGTGTTTTAACACTGACAAACAGTATAAAAAGACAAACTATTTAGCATTATACTCTTTCCAAAATAATTCCAACCTACCATTCCAGGATTATTTTACACTATTTCATTTTCATATATTCTGGTTTCTATTTGAATCATTAGCCATTTCTCAGTTCTATCTTTCCTCCTCTTTGGCCTGGATATTTATTCATCAAGCCTGAAATAGATTCTCTCCCTGATTTAATCTGACAAAATACTTCTCTATCTTCAAGGCCTATCTTAGTTGTCACTTGAGTCTTTCCTTGTCCCTTCCCCCTAACATGAGGTAGAAGAGATAGGAAATAACCAAGGGGAAATATGTCAAATTTGCCATCTTTTCCCCTTGAATTTCTCTTCTGAACTTATCACCAGTTTTATATTAGAATTTTTTGTAAATGTCTTCTGTTATTAAATAAGCTAAATCCCTTTGTGGTAGGGATTCTGCCATTACTTATCTTTATGTTCTTAGAATCTAATAGTCTTCCTATCCTTGGCAAGTGAGGGCAAGCCATATGATCACCATTAATAATGGAGTAAGAGTATTTCAGAGAGAATTTACAAAGCCCTTTAAGATAAATACCAAACAGTAGCATTTTAAAAACACACAACTCTCACGATCTAGCAAGAGGAACAAGAACCTTCATAATAAAAGAGTGGAAAAAATAGTATTTAAACTGAAAAAGACCTGGCTTCATGTCCTGGCTTGGATCCTTATTAGGTGTACCTCAGTTTTTCATCTATAGATTAGAGAAATTAACCACTCTCTGCTTTACTGGATTGTTAGGGAGAAAAACTGATTATAATCTATAAAATATTATAAAAAGTTGTCATTATTATTTACTGCCAACAAAATTAATAATGAAATGCAGAATGGCAGTGTGGACAGCTTAAATTTCCTGTCCTTGATACTAACTTGCCATGTTAAACTTAACTAAGTTCTCTGAACCCTAGTGTTACCACCTGCAAATTGCAAATAATAATGGCACAGATCTCACAATATTTTTGTTGAGATAATATGATGGAGCACTTTGAAAACCTGAAATATCTATGAATGTCAGCTGTTCTTATTTTATTCTTTCATTTTATATTTGATGACATTTAGACAAAACAGCATAGAACAAGTGACTCCCCTCTTTTTAGTTTGTCTAATATTTGGCAGACGATTGTGCAGATAGATAAAATAATCATTTTTGTAAATGAATAAGAGTGTTGGCATTTAAACTTATCTTCTATAAGCTCACAGAAAATATTTTCATAAAAATAGTAGCAAAGAAAATAATGTGTACTTTATCCTGTATGCAGAGAGTTTTAATTTGATATACTTAAAAATTTTGCATTTCACAAAGTATGAAGGTTGTGAGTTTTCAGTATTGTGACATCTAATAAAATATTATTTTTTCAATTTTCTATATTTTTTCAGGGAAATTGTGAGAATGGATTTTGCTCATTCTAATACTCTCTTTCCAGTAGTTTAATGGTTGAATTATCTAGGGTATGAAAGGATGTTTGTAGTACATGGGAAATGAAGAAGAAAATGAAAGAAGAAAAAGGAGGAAGAGAAGAAGGAAAAGAGGAAGAAAAGAGAAGAACAAGAAAAATAAAAACTGGGGTCTCAAAGTGAGAGAATCACAGATCCAAGATAATTTTATTAATAATAAATAATAAAGAAAATAAAGTAAGCAAGACCAAGATGTTAAAACATTCCCCCAAAATATTTTATCCTTCCATCTTAGGATGAGTCAGCACACTATTGTGGAGATGTCCATTAAAAATAATACCTTATAACTTATTATTGATAACGTCAATGCCATGAAAAAAATTCAGTTCAATCAAATTGTGAGATCCAAAACTATCTAAAATGTAAGTGTGGGTAGTTCAACTTCATTCTTATCTCATTTGAAATGGAAATGTTTGCAATGCTTAAATGTGGGAAGATTAATTATCACCTCTTTCAAAATAAGCAGCAGTAAAAACCCATCACATTAAAATGTGGAAGTGACATTGTTGACAGCTAACAAGAAAGTTTTTTTCAGCTGGAAAACAGTGCAAACAGCAACAAATGCCTTCATTTCTCTAATCTGCAGCCAAGTCTGCCTCAGTAAGTATTCCATTTTAGTTAACTTTCAAATTGCAACAAACTAGACCAGATAGTACCTTCTCCCCGTGATTCCAAGGGCTCCATTTTTCTAAGTAGAAACCAATTCTAGCTCTTTCAGACACATGCACAAAACACACTTCAATACCCCAACAATTGTTCAATTGTGTCCAACTCTTCATGGGTCCGTCGGGATTTTCTTTTTTTTTTTAATAACTTTTTATTGGCAGAACCCATGCCAGGGTAATTTTTTACAACATTATCCCTTGTACTCCTTTCTGTTGCGATTTTTCCCCTCCCTCCCTCCACTCCCTCCCCCCAGATGTTAGATGGGAGGGATCTTAGATACAATATATCTGTGCAGAACCAAACATTTCTCTTGTTGCTCAGGGAGAATTGGATTTAGAAGGTATAAATAACCCGGGAAGGAGAACAAAAATGCAAAAGTATTTAATTCATTTCAGTGTTCTTTCTTTGGTTTGTTTTCCATCTTTGATCAATTGAAATTGGCAAGATCTTCTCTTTTCGAAGGAACCACTTCCATCAGAATACATCCTCAACATGTTGAGGTATATAATGATCTCCTTTTGCTCATTTCCTCAGCATCAGTTAATTGTCTTGCCAATCCCTCTCTGTATTCATTCTGTTGGTCGTTTCTTCAGAACAATAATATTGCATAACATTCAATACCCAAATTTCTGACCATTCTCCAATTGATGGGCATCCATTAATTTTCCAGCTTCTAGCCCCAAAAACAGGGCGCACAAACATTTTGCACATACAGGTCCTTTTCCATTCTTTAGTATCTCTTTGGGGTATAAGCCCAGTAGAAACCCTGCTGGAACAAAGGGTATGCACAGTTTGATAACTTTTTGAACATGGTTCCAAATTGCTCTCCAGAATGGCTGGATGTGATCACAACTCCACCAACAA
The DNA here is from genome assembly GCF_902635505.1 of Sarcophilus harrisii. Classification (NCBI taxonomy): domain Eukaryota; kingdom Metazoa; phylum Chordata; class Mammalia; order Dasyuromorphia; family Dasyuridae; genus Sarcophilus; species Sarcophilus harrisii. The sequence goes on along the minus strand of NC_045426.1, from coordinate 286,674,710 downwards.
TATAGCAGTGTCCCTGTTTTCCCACATCCCCTCCAACTTTCTGCATTACCTGTCCTTGTCATTCTAGCCAATCTGACAGGTGTGTAGTGGTATTTCAGTGTTGCCTTAATTTGCATTTCTCTGATTAATAATGAGGAACCTTTTCTATAGTGGTAAAGTTTTAATTTCTCATCTAAAATTGTCTGTTTAACCTTTGACCATTTATCAATTGGAAGAAAGGCTTCTTATAAATTAAATAATTTCTATTTTTGAAATGAGGCCTTTATCAGAAGTTTGACTGGAAAAATTTTTTCCCGTTTATTGTTTCCTTCTAATCTTGCCTGCATTAATTTGTTTGTACAAAAACTTTTCAATTTGATATAATCCAAAATTTTCTATTTTTGTTGTAACTTAGTTCCTTTTGGTCATAAATTCCTTCCCTTCCACAGGTCTAGGAGGTAAACATCCTATGCCTTCAATTTTTTATAATCTCATTCTTTATGGGTAGATCAGAACCCATTTTGACCTTATCTTTGTACCGTGTTGAGTGTGGGTCAATGCCTGTTTCTGCCATACTAATTTCCAATTTTCCCAGAAATTTTTGTCAAATTGCATTCTTACCCCAAAACTGGGGTCTTTGGGTTTGTCAAACACTAATAAAATTATTTTTTGGTCCTTTGAACCAACCATTCCATTGATCAACTAGTCTATTTCTTAGCCAATACCAGTGGTTTTATAAACCACTGCTTTATAATATAATTTTAGATCTGGTACGTTAGCCACGTTCATTTGATTTTTTTTTCATTAATTCCTTGAAATTCTTGACCTTTTGTTTTCCATATAAAACTTTGTTGTTATTTTCATTCATTAAAATAGTTTTTTTGGGGATCTGATTGGTATGCGCTAAATAAATAGATTAGTTTAGGTAATTTCATCTTTATTATTTTCCCCCAAATCCAAAACATTTAATATTTTTCCATTTGGTTAGATCAGACTTTTTGTGTGGAAGAGTTTTGTAGTTTTGGTCATAAAGTTTCTGATTTTCCCTTGGAAAGATTCTAAATATTTTTACTATGTAGTTACTTTAAATGGAATTTGTCTTTTTAACTCTGCGTTGGATTTTTTTGTAATAAGAATGATGATGACTTATTGGGTTTATTTTATAACCAACAACTTTGCTAAAGTTTGGAATTATTTCTAATAACTTTTTTAGTAGAATCTCTGGGGTTCTCTAAGTATACCATCATATCACAGGAGGTGATAATTTGGTTTCTCATTGCCTATTCTTACTCCTTTAATCTCTTTCTCAGCTCTTATTGTCAACCTGTTTCTAATACAATTTAAATTAATGGTGATGAGGGCAACCTTGTTTCACTCCTGATCTTACGGGAAGGTTGCAGTTTGTCCCCTTACATATGATGGATACTACTGATTATTTAAGGAAAAGTCCATTTATTCCTTATCTCAAGTGTTTTTTAATGGGGATGTTGGATTTTATCAAATGCTTTTTCTGCATCTATTGAATGATCATATGGTTTTTTTAATTTGGTTATTAATATGGCCAATTTACTGATAGTTTTCCTAATATTGAACCAGTCCTGCATTCCTGTATAAATCCTACTTAATCATTGTATTATCCCGGATGATTTTCTGTGTCTTTTTTGCTAATATTTTTTAAGATTTAAGCATCATTATTGTTAGAGAGAATGGTCTATAATTTTCTTTCTCAAAAAAGAATTTGGTTGGGGGAACTCTTTCATTCCCTATTTTTTCAAAAGTTTACAAAGCATTGGGACTAATTGTTCTTTGAATGTTTGGTAAATTCCATGTAAATCCATCTGGTCCAAAGGGATTTTTTAGGGGAGTTGATTAATAGCTTGTTCTATTTCTTTTTCTGAAATGGGACTATTTAAACAATTTACTTCCTCTTCTGATAATCTGGGAAGCCTATATTTTGGAGATAGTCATCCATTTCACTTAGGTTATCAAATTTATTGGCATAAAGTTGGGCAAAGTAACGCTTATTATTTCTTTAATTTCCTCTTCATTGGTGCACAGTTCTCCTTTTTCATTTTTAGACTACTAATTTGATTTTCCTCTCTCCTTTTTCTAATCATATTTACCAAAGGGTTATCAATTTTATTGTTTTTTTCATAAAACCAACTCAGTTTTATTTATTAGTTCAATAGTTTTTTTTACTTTCAATATTATTAATTTCTCCTTTTAATTTTAGAATTTCAAGTTTAGTAATTGATTGGGGGGTTTTAATTTGGTCTTTTTCTAGATTTTTAAGTTGCAAGTCCAATTCATTGACCTTCGCTTTCTCTATTTTGTTCAAGTAAGCTTCTAAGGATATAAAATTTCCCCTTATTACCTTTAAATGCACTCACTTTGGCTACATCTCACAAATTTTGGTATGATGTCTCACCATTGTCATTATATTGAGTGAAATTATTTTTTTTGCTTTTTTTATTTAATAGCCTTTTATTTACAGGTTATATGCATGGGTAACTTTACAGCATTAACAACTGCCAAACCTCTTGTTCCAATTTTTCACCTCTTAGACCCCACCCCCTCCCCCAGATGGCAGAATGATCAGTAGATGTTAAATATATTAAAATATAAATTAGATACACAATAAGTATACATGACCAAACCGTTATTTTGCTGTACAAAAAGAATCAGACTCTGAAATATTGTACAATTAGCTTGTGAAGGAAATCAAAAATGCAGTTGGGCATAAATATAGGGATTGGGAATTCAATGTAATGGTTTTTAGTCATCTCCCAGAGCTCTTTCTCTGGGCGTAGCTGGTTCAGTTCATTACTGCTCCATTGGAAATGATTTGGTTGATCTCATTGCTGAGGATGGCCAGGTCCATCAGAACATCATATAGTATTGTTGTTGAAGTATATAATGATCTCCTGGTCCTGCTCATTTCACTCAGCATCAGTTCGTGTAAGTTTGAGTGAAATTATTAATTGTGTCTATAATTTGCTGTTTCACCCAATCATTCTTTAAAATGAGATTATTTAGTTTCCAATTACTTTTTGATCTATTTACACTTAACTTTTTGTTGAATGTAGTTTTTATTGCATTGTGATCTGAAAAGAAAGCATTTACTATTTCTGCCTTCCTGCATTTAATTTTGAGGTCTTTATGTCCTAATATATGGTCAATTTTTGTGTAGGTTCCATGAACTGCTGAGAAGAAAGTATACTCCTTTCTGTCACCATTCAGTTTTCTCCAGAGATCTATCTATCATACCTAATTTTTCTAATATTCTATTTACCTCTTTAATTTCTTTCTTATTTGTTTTGTGATTTGATTTATCTAAATCTGAGAATGCAAGATTGAGATCTACCACTATTATAGTTTTGCTGTCTATTTCTTCTCGCAACTCTCTTAACTTCTCCTTTAGGAAGTTAGATGCTATACCACCTGGTGCATATATGTTTAATACTGATATTGCTTCATTGTCTATGGTACCTTTTAGCAAGATATAGTTTCCTTCTTTATCTCTTTTAATTAGGTCAATTTTTGCTTTTACTTGATCTGAGATAAGGATGGCTACCCCTGCTTTTTTGACTTCACCTGAAGCATAATAGATTCTGCTCCAGCCTTTTACCTTTACTCTGTATGTATCTCCCTGTTTTAAATGTGTTTCCTGTAAACAACATATTGCAGGGTTTTGACTTTTGATCCAGTCTGCTATCCGCCTCCTCTTTATGGGGGAGTTCATCCAATTCACATTTACAGTTAAAATTACTAATTCTGTATTTCCTGCCTAATATCCCCAGATTATGCTTTCCTTTTTCTTGCCCTCCTTCCCCCCTTCCTTAATATTAAACTTATTGGTCCCACTTGCGTCACCCAGCTCTCCCTCTTTAGTATCCCTCCCTCTTCCCTTTGAATCCCTTTCCCTTTCTTGTACCCTTCCCTTATTGCTCTTTTTCCTTTTCCCTTTTCCTCTCCCACTTTTTAATGAGGTGAGGGAAGATTCTCTGTAAAACAAATATATTATTTCCTCTTTGAGCCAACTCTGATGAGAGTAAGATTCACACAATGTTCCTCCCCCTCTCTAAGTTCCCTGAGATATGATAGGTTTCCTTTGCTAATCGTCACATGTAGTTTCCCTCTTTTTATCTCCCCTTTTTCCTTTTTCTGCCATTATCCCCTTTCCATTTCTACTTCCCTTTTTTATGCTATATCAGTAAAATCAAATTATACATGTGGTTTTTATGTATATCCACAACAGAAATACAGTTCTCAAGAGTTCCTTTTACCTTTTTCTACTTGTCTTGAGTTCTGTTGTTGGAGATCAAATTTTTTATTTAAGTCTGTTTTTTTCTTTAGAAACAGATGGAATTCCTCTGTTTCATTAAAGGTCCATCTTCTTCCATGGAAAAAAATGCTCAGCTTAGCTGGGCAGTTTATTCTTGGCTGCATTCCAAGTTCTTTTGCCCTTTGGAATATCAAATTCCAGGCCCTTTGATCCTTTAATGTTGAGGCAGTCAGATCTTGTGTAACCCATATTGTGGCACCTTGGTATTTGAACTGTTTTTTCCTGGCTGCTTGTAGAATTTTTTCTTTAGTCTGAAAATTCTGAAATTTGGCCACAATATTCCTCAAAGTCTTTATTTTAGGGTCTTTTTCAGAAGGTGTTCAATGGATTTTTTTCAACGCCTATTTTACCTTCTGGTTCTATTACTTCTAGGCAGTTCTCTTTAATGATTTCTTGTAAAATAGTATCTAGGCTCTTTTTTTCATCATAATTTTCGGGTAGTCCAATGATCTTTAGGTTATCTCTCCTAGATCTATTTTCCAGGTCTGTTGTTTTTCCAAGTAAATATTTGACATTTGTTTTCCAATCTTTCATTTTTTTGGTTTTGCTTGACTGATTCTTCCTGTCTTAATGAATCAGTCACTTCTATTTGTTCAGTTCTGATTTTTAGTGAGTTATTTTCTTCATTAGCTTTTTTTACTTCTTTTTTATATGTCCAATTGAATTTTTAAATGAGTCCTTTTGCTCTATGGAATTTTTTTCCATTTCACTAATTTTTTTTTTAGTGAGTTATTTTCTTTCTCCAACTCACAAATTCTGTTTCCCTGCACTTCTTGGGAGTTTTTTACCTTTTCCAATGCACATTTCAGGAAGTTGTTTTCTTTTTCCACTTTATCAAATTTTTTCTTTCAGTGAATTATATGTCTTTTCTGTACTCTCTTGCATAGCTTCTCTTTCCTTTCCCCATTTTTCTTCTAGTTCTCTTTTAAGGTTTTTAATAGTCTCTTCTAGGAGAGCCTTTTGTATTGGGGACCAACAATTGTCTGGAGACTGTCTGCTATTAGTCTCTTCAGGGTTGAAAAGCTGTTCTCTTTCTGAATAGAAACTATCAATTGTCCTTTTGATTTTCTTACTCATTTTGTTAAAGCCTGTAGGGTCTGCCTTCAGGGCCAGGAGGTTACCAGCTTCCTCTGCAGAGCAGTGAAAGGTGTAGGGACAGGTAGCTGTCCAGCTAGCCGGCTGCAAAAAGCAGCGAGGTAATGGAGTGCTCTGGGAAAGAGTTCCCCACCCAGAAGTAACTCAGGCCTGAGGGCAGAGCTGGGAAAGTACTCTGCAAAGAAGCCCTGCTGTGTGAGATAATGACTGCCCTGGGGCTAGCCCTTGAGCAGTGAGAGTTCACTATACCAAGCCAAATCCTGCCCTGGGGCTGTGGGTATTAGCAGTTGAGCAGTGAATGGATTTGCAGGGACCAGAAATGTCTCTGCCCTGGGAAGCACAGTCCTGTTGGGGAAGTTCTATTGCCCCAGGCCCAGCCCCCCACTGTGCTGATTACAGGCTGCCCAGGCTGTGCCCCACTGCTGTGTGGGTTTGTAACTGCCCCCGCAAAAGCCCCGAACTGCAGCATGCGGCTGCAGGGCTGAGTTTCAATCTGCCTGAGTCACTTCCAGGTTTGAGTAGCTACAGCCAGATCTTGTTAGGTTCTGGCATTTTTTAGAGTACCCTCTGTTTTAGGCTTTAATTTCTCTTCCAGTTTACTGCTTTGTAATCAAGGCAGAGCAGTTAGCCTATAGCAAAGTGGTCTCTATAACTTCTCTAGCCACAGAGATCACCCCCGTCCGTGGTCTGCTCAGGATGCTCGTCTCTGGCTGCCTGCTCTAGTCTGTTCCTGGCCCCTCAGGACAAACCTTTCCTGGCGATCTTCCAGATTGACTTCAGCTGGTAAGTTGTATGCTTCTGATCTTCATGAATTTAAGCAGTGAAGAACTATTTCTGAGGCTGGATAAAATAGTTGGTTATGAGGGGAATGAGAAGTGCTTAGAAAGTCTTGTTTGCCTTCTCCGCCATCTTGGCTCTGCCTCCCATTGGGATTTTCTTGGCAAAGATAACTGTAGTAGTCTGCTATTTCCTTCTCCAGCTCATTTTATAGATGAATAAAGTGAGGTAAACAGGATTAAATGACTTGTCCAGGCTCATGTATCTAATAAGTGATCATGTAAGAAATACAAATTTTCATTTTTTCCTCTCTCCCTCTTATTCTTCAGTGACCACACTAGATTTCTTTGATATTTCATTCAAGTTCACCTTTGAGATGTACCTTTTCTAAAGCCATTGTCTTAGTACATGAATAGTCTATACTACCCTTGGTTTTGTACCAAAGCAATCTTGTGTAATTGCAGTAAAGGTTTTTAAAAGCCTTGATAGAAGACTTTTTTTTTTTAATAAGAGAGAAAGATGAGAAAGATGTAAATGAAAATACATTTATGTTTCCTCCTCTCTACCACTCTTAATTTTGATGACTTAATGGCATAAAAGTACCATATTTAGAGAAAAGCCTACCCCTATGGTAAAACATACTTGTACATGCCAAAATATTCAACACTATAACTTATGAGAAGAATCTTGGACTATATATATATATATATATATATATATATATATATATATATATACCAGGAATACAGGATTAGTTCGATATTTGGAAAACTACCAACTTATTGACTATCTCAATAATAAAACAGAAATCATATAATTATCTTAATTGATGCTGAAAAAGCTATTGACAAAATGCAACATTTATTCCTATTACAAAACATCAAAAACCACAAGAATAAAGGAAGTATTTCTTAAAATGATAAACAGTGTCTATGTAAAACCATTGCAAGCATCATCTGTAATGGGTATAAGCTAAAAATCTCCTCCATAAAATCACAGGTGATGAATGTAATGGAATTCTATTGTGCAATAAGAAATGATGAACTGTCAGATTCCAGAAAGACCTGTATGAACTGATGCAAAGTAAAATGAGCAAAATCGGGGGAACTTTGTTTATAGCATCAGCAATATTGTATAATGATGAACTATTATTGCTTCAGTTCTCAGCAACATAGTGGTCCAAGATAAATACAAAGGACACATGAAAGAAAATGCTATCCAGAAGCAGATGAGGAACTAAAGGACTCAGAATGTAAATTGAAGCATCTTTTTCACTTACTTTATATGTTCACATGTTTTTTCCTCTTTTGATCTGTTTTTTTTACAAATGTGACTAATATAGAAATATATTTTATATGATAGTAGATGTATAGAATATAGCAAAATGCCTATCTTCAGAAAAGGAGATGAGAGAGGAGGAAAGGGGAAAAGTTTGAAATTAAAATCTTGTAAAAATGAATGCTAAAAAGGGCACCTAGATAGATAAGAGCACTGACCCTAGAGTCAGGACTTAAGGTTAAATCTGGCCTAAGATACTTAACATTTGCGAGCTATGTGTGACCCTAGGTAACCACAATTACCTTAACCTCCCCCCTCCATGACAAAGAATGCTAAAAATATTCTTGACAAGTAACTGGGAAAAAATAAAATATTATTTAAAAATAAATAAATTTCCAGAGAATAAGTAAACAAGCAAGTTCAAATAACTAATAATTTCATTATGTATTACAACAAAACAAATCCACAAAATAATTTTCATCATTTCTAAACAGCAATACCAGAATACAAGATGAAATAATAGGAAATTAAGTCCCTTTCAAAATAACTACAAAATCCATAAAATTCTGATGAGTCCATTTATCAGAATTTAAGACAAATATAATCACAATATGGTCTTTAAAGAAATAATGAATGTCAAATCATTGAAGGGCTCTTTAAATTATTATCAAATAACTTACTTTATTTCAATATAATGAAATTACTTAAACAAATTACAAATTTGATGTCATTTTACTCAAAATACTATAAAGACACTTCATAGAACTGGACAAAAGTAATGATAAAAGTCAGTCATTTGAAGGGAAGGGAATAAGTGTGTGTGTGTGTGTGTGTGTGTGTGTGTGTGTGTGTGTGTGTGTGTGTTGGTGCTTTTTCTTCTTTAGAATATAAGAAGATGGTTCTCTCTGGGCAAGGGTTTCTCAGGGAGGTTTTCTGGAGGCAGCCTTAGTTTCAGTTAAAAATAAATAATCACCCAAAATGCAGTCAGCTGATAAAATGCAAATATTTATTTTCTCCTTCCAAAATAGCCCCATTAGTTTTTCTAAGAGGCCTATCTTTCTGCTTGGTTCCAAGAGCTCTTGCAGCTTTGTCCTTGGCTTCTGCCTCTGCTTTCTTCTGCCTCCAGCCAGCACCAAGGTGGAAGATGCAATGAATCTCTCTTGCCTGTGGGCTTCCTCTCAGAATGCTCTCTCCAACACCTGACAATATTCCAAAGTAAAAACTCTCGAGTGGCTCATTGAAGCTCTATTTATGGTGCTAGAAGAACAAAGGATAGTCTACTTCTCAGATCTGTGGAGAAGGGGATCATTTATGGCAGTATGAAATATAAATGCACGATTCTGAGCATATTAAATTAAAAATAGTTGTACAAATAAAACCAATGCAGACAAAATAATGAGGGGAGGAGAAAAAGGGGGGGAGGATTTATATCCAAGGATGTAAGGATTCTGATAAAGGCTTTATTTCTAAAATATGTAGAGAATTGACTCAAATTAATAATACAAAACATTCTCTGATTGATAAATGACCAAATGGCAATTTTCAGAAGAAATTAAAACAATTTCTAGTCATATGGAAAAAGTGTTCTGAATCACTATAGATCAGAAAAATTCAAATTAAGGCAACTCTGAAGTACCACTACATATCTCTCAGATTGTCTAAGATGCCAGGAACAGATAATGATAAATTTTGGAGACTTGTGGGAAAGCTGGGACACTAAGGCACCGTTGGTGAAGTTGGGAACTGATCTAATCATTCTGGAGAGTAATTTGGAACTGTCCAAAGAGCTATCCAACTGTACATAATTTTTGATATAGTTAGCAATAATAATTGTAAAAAGAATTTCAAAGCAAGTTTCTCTAATCAGGACTCATTTCTCAAATAGAGAGAACTGAGTCAAATTTATTTAAAAAAATGAGTTATGCTCCAAATGATAAATGATCAAAAATATGATATGAACTCAACGGGCTATATATTTATCCATATCCTTTGACCTAACATCACTATTACTTGGTATTAATACCAAAGAGATTAAAAAAATGGGAAATGACCTGTATGCATAAAAAATATTCATAGCAATTCTCTTCTCAGAGCAAAAAAAAGTGTAAATTGGGGAATGGCTCAATAAACTATAGTGTGGGTTTATAAAGAAATATTATTGTTAAAGGGAAATGATAAGCAGGATGCTCTTAGGGAAAAAAAAAACCTGGAAATTCCTCCTTGAACTCAAGCAAAACACAATATACTGTAAACAAAGCAATAGGAATTTTCTTAGATGACTTTGTATGAAAGAAAGATGAATGACTTTCTATTTGAATGTTCCACGATTATTCTGAATGGCTTATGATGAAAAATCTAGTTGTAGGCAAAAAAAGAACTGATTGTGTCTAAGTGGATTGAAGCATTTTCTCTTTTAAAAAAGAAAAGAATAGAGATAGGTGAATTCTTTGGTTCAGTTTCCCCACTTATTCCAGCAGAAACGTGGAGATCTTTATCAAGGATTATCAATTTGCATGAGCCTAATTTTCTCTATATTGACATATATTACATTATTTTCTGAATGTCTTTCATTATGAAATTCCCTTTGTGATCAGAAAATTACAAAAACATTTATAATTTTAAATAAGCAAAATATTCTCCTTAACCTATTAGATTTCAATAACAAATAAGAAACATATTTTTTAATTTAAAAAATAAAAATCTGGGTGCTCATATGTAATGGAAAGATACTAGAAGCATTCCCAGTAAGATCAGGGGTGAAACAAAGGTTGACCATTATCACCGCTGCTATCCAATATTGTATTAGAAATGTTACCTGTAGCAATAAGAAAAGAAAAAGTTATTAAAGAAATTAGAGGAGGTAATAAGGAAACAAAATTGTGACTTTTTGTAGATCATATGATGGTAAACTTAGAAAATCCTAGAGAATCAACTAAAAAACTACTAGAAACAACTAACAACTGTAGCAAGATTGCAGGATACAAAATAAATCCACATAAATCATTGCCATTCCTATACATTGTCAACAAAGTCCAGCAGTAAGAAATAGAGAAATTCCATTTTAAATAGATGAAGATAATATAAAATATTTGAGTCTACCTGATAAGACAAAACCAGGAACTATAAGAACAGAATTGCAAAACATTTTTAGTTCTAAACAATGGAGAGAATATCAAGTGCTCATGGGTAGGCCAAGCTAATGTAGCATAATACAATACAATACAATACAATCTAACATATTATATGATTATATGATATATAACATATATAATATAATATAACATAATGTATACTAATATATAATAAATATAATATAATATAAACTACAATTCTACCTAAATTGATCTACTTATTAATCGATATACCAAACAAACTGTCAACAAATTATTTTATAGAAGTAGAAAAAAATTTTAAAAAAATTTAAAAATTCATTGGAAAGAACAAAAGGTCAATAATTTCAAGGGAATTAATGAAAAAATACAAACAAAGACTGTACTAAACCTAAAACTATATTATAAAGCAGTGATCATCAAAACTATTTATATTGCCTAAGAAATACAGTAATGTATCAGTGGAATAGGTTAGGTTCACATGACACAATAGTTGATGATTATAGTAATCTAGTGTTTGACAAACCCAAAGACTCCAGTTTCTGGGATAAATACTCATTATTTGACAAAAATTGTTGGATAAATTGGAATTTAGTATGGCAGAAACTAGGCATTGACCAAAAAAACCTAACACCCTATACCAAGATAAGGTCAACATGGGTTATTAATTTCAAAAATGATATTATTAGTAAATTAGGAGAACAGTGGATTTTCAGATATGTGGAGAAGGAAATTTCTAGAGGACATAAATCAAATGTGATGGACTTGGCTCTTTTCAACAATAAGGTGATTCAGGGCAATTCCAATGAACTTGTGATGGAAAAAGTCATCGGCATCCAGAGAAAGAACTACAGAGACTGAATGTGGATAAAAACAATATTTTTACCTTCTTTTTAAAAGTTATTTTTTGCCTCCTTTTGTTCTCATGTTTTTTTCTTTCACTTTTTGATCTGATTTTTCTTGTACAACATGACAAATATGGAAATATGTTTAAAAGAATTGCATGTGTTTAACTTACATCGGATTGCTTGCTGTTTATGGAGGGGATTGGGAGAGGGAAGGGGAAAAAGATGAAACACAGGGTTTTGCAATGGGGAATGTTGAAAGCGCTCTTTGCATGTATTTGGAACAACAAAAAGCTATAAAAAGTTTAAAAAATAAATTATATTTAAAATATTTTGGTCTATTTTTGCATTTCCTTTGTCTGAGATCAGGACTGCTAACTGCTGCCTTTTTTTTTTTTTTTTTTTTACTTCAGCTAAAGTATAACAGATTCTGCTCCAGCCCCTTATCCTTTATACACTATGTATCTCTCTACTTCAATATGTATAATCAATAAATTGTAGAGTTATGATTTTTGATCCATACTACTTTCCATTTCTTTTTTTATAAGAGATTTTACCTCAAAACACCTGAGAAGAGAAAGGGTGAGAGACCAAACAGGAAGAAGAATAGAATGGGGATCTTTTTCCTGAGGTAATTTGTGAACTATTTTGCTACTTGTTTGGTCCTCTGGTTCTATGACATCAAATGCTTTTTCTGCATCTATTGAGATGATCATATGGTTTTTGTTCATTTGATTATTGATATAGTCAATTATACTAATAGTTTTCCTAATATTGAACCAGCCCTGCATTACTGGTATAAATCCTACTTGATCATGGTATATTATCCTGGGCATGATTTTCTGTAGTCTTTTTGCTAATATCTTCTTTAAGATTTTAGCATCAATATTCACAAGGGAGATTGGTCTATAATTTTCTTTCACTGTTTTCAACCTATCTGGTTTAGGTATCAGTAAACATTTTATGTTTGTGTCATAAAATGAATTTGGTAGGACTCCTTCATTCCCTATTTTTCCAAATAGTTTATATAGCATTGGGGCTAATTGTTCCTTAAAAGTTTGGTAAAATTCACATGTAAATCCATCTGGTTCTGGGGATTTTTTCATATGGAGTTGATTAATAGCTTGTTCTGTTTGTTTGTTTTTTCTGAAATTGGACTATTTAAGCAATTTACTTCCTCATGTGTTAATCTGGGAACCCTACATTTTTGGAAGTAGTCATCCATTTCACTAAGGTTATCAAATTTATTGGTATAAAGTTGGGCAAAGTAACTCCTTATTATTTTTCTAATTTCCTCTTCATTGGTGGAAAGTTCTCCCTTTTCATTTTTAAGGCTAATAATTTGATTTTCCTCTTTCCTTTTTCTAATCAGATTTACCAAAGGTTTATCTATTTTATTGGTTTTTTCATAAAACCAACTCTTAATTTTATTTATTAATTCAATAGCTTTTTTCTTTACTTTCAATATTAATTTCTCCTTTTAATTTTAGAATTTAAAGTTCAGTATTTGATTGGGGGGTCTTTAATTTGGTCTTTTTCTAGCTTTTTTAGTTGCAAGCCCAATTCATTGATCTTCTCTTTCTCTATGTTATTCAAATAAGCCTCTAAAGATATAAAATTTCCCCTTATTACTGCTTTAGCTGCATCCCACAAATTTTAGTATGATGTCTCATTTTTGTCATTATCTTGAGTGAAATTATTAATTGTGTCTATAATTTGCTGTTTTACTAATCCTTCTTTAAGATGAGATTACTTATTTTCCAATTACTTTTCAGTCTATTTACCCCTAGCTTTTTGTTGAACATAGTTTTTATTGCATTGTGATCTGAAAAGAAAGCATTTACTATTTCTGCCTTCCTGAATTTAATTTTGAGGTCTTTATGTTCTAATATATGGTCAACTTTTGTATAGGTTCCATGAACTGCTGAAAAGAAAGTATACTCCTTTCTGTCACCATTCAGTTTTTCTCCAAAGATCTATCACATCTAATTTTTCTAATATTCTATTTACCTCTTTAATTTATTTCTTATTTGTTTTGTGGTTTGATTTATCTAATTCTGAGAGTACAAGATTTAGGTCTATACCACTTGGTGCATATATGTTTAGTATTGTTATTGCTTCATTGTCTATGCTACCCTTTAGCAAGATATAGTTTTCTTCCTTATCTCTTTTCATTAGATCAATTTTTGCTTTTGCTTGGTCTGACATAAGGATGGCTACTCCTGCTTTTTTGACTTCACCTGAAGCATAATAGCTTCTGCTCTAGCCTTTTCCCTTTCCTTTTTATGTATCTTTCTGCTTTAAATGTGTTTCCTGTAAACAACATATTGTAGGGTTCTGACTTTTGATCCAGTCTCCTATCCACTTCTGCTTTATGGGAGAGTTCATCCCATTCACATTTATGGTTAAAATGACTTATTCTGTATTTCCTGCCATCATAAGATTATGCTTTTCTTTTTCTTACCCCCCCCCATCCCCTTTCCCAGTATTAAACTTATGGGCACCACTTGCATCACACAGCTCTCCCTCTTTAGGATCCCTCCCAACCCCTTTGAATGCCTTCCCCTTTCTTGTACCCTTCCCTATTATTCTTTTCCTTTTCCTCTCCCACATTTTAATGAGGTGAGAGACATTTCTCTGTAAACTAAACATGTCAATTATTTTCTCTTTGAGCCAACTCTGATGAGAGTAAGATTCACACAATGTTCCTCCCCCTCTCTAAATACCTTCAGATATGATAGATTTCCTTTACCTCTTCATGGGATGTAGTTTCCCTTTTTATTATCTCCCCTTTTCCCTTTTTCTGACATTATCCCCTTTCCATTTCTACTTCCCTTTTTATGTTATATCAATAAAATCAAATTGTACATGTACTCTTTATGTATATCCACAACAGAAATACAGTTCTCAAGAGTTCTTTTTAGTTTTTTCTGCTTCTCTTGAGTCCTATGGTTGGAGACCAAATTTTTTGTTTAGTTCTGGTTTTTTCCTTAGAAACAAATGGAATTCATCTGTTTCATTAAATGTCCATCTTCTTCCTTTGAAGAAAATGCTTAGCTTAGCTGGATAGTTTATTCTTGACTGCATTCCAAGTTCTTTTGCTTTCAGAATATCAGATCCTAGCCCCTTTGATCTTTTAATGTGGAAGCAGCTAGATCCTGAGTGATCCTTATTGTGGCACCTCGGTATTTGAATTATTTTTTTCTAGCTGCTTGTAATATTTTTTCTTTAGTGTGATAGTTCTGAAATTTAGTAACAATTTTCCTTTGAGTTTTTATTTTAGGGTCTTTTTCAGAAGGTGTTTGATGAATTCTTTCAGTGCCTATTTTCCCTTCTGATTCTATTACATCTGCTCAGTTCTCTTTGATGATTTCCTGTAAAATAGTATCTAGGTTCTTTTTTCATAATAATTTTTGGAAAGTCCTATAATCTTCAGATTATCTCTCTAGATCTATTTTCCAGGTCTGTTATTTTTCCAAATAGATATTTAACATTTTTCCTATTTTTTTAATTTTTTTTTGGTTTTGCTTGAATGATTCTTGATGTCTCAAATATCATTCATTTCTATTTGTTTAGTTCTCATTTTTAATGAGTTATTTTCTTTATTAGCTTTTTCTTTACTTCTTTTATATATGGCCAATTGAGTTTTTAAATGAGTTGTTTTGCTCTATGAAAATTTTTTCCATTTCGCTAATTTTTTTTACTGAGTTATTTTCTTTTTCCAATTCACAAATTCTATTTTCTTGGGAGTTCTTTACCTTTTCCAATTCACATTTCAGGAAGTTGTTACTCTCTTGCATAGCTTCTCTTTCCTTTCCCCATTTTTCTTCTAGCTTTCTTTTAATATTTTTTATAGTTTCTTCTACGAGAACCTTGTGTGATAGGGACCAGGTTACATGCCCCTTTGTGGTTTTGTCTGGAGACTGTCTGCTTGTAGTCTCCTTGGGTTTGAAAACTTGTTCTCTTTCTGTATAGAAACTAGCAATTGTCCTTTTGATTTTTTTACTCATTTTTATAGCCTTTAGGGATTGCCTTCAGGGCAAGAAGGTTACCAGCTTCCTCTGCAGAACAGGGATAGGTATATATGGACAGTAGCTATCCTGCCAATGGGCTGCAAAGAGTGGCCAAGCTGCGGGAGTGCTCTGGGAAAAGTTCCACACTGGAAGTGACTCAGGCCTGGGTAGCATGGACTAAGCTGTGGAAGTGCCTTGCTAAGAGGCCGGCTTGTGTGGATTAGCAACTGCCCTGGGGCTAACAGCTGAGCAGCGAATGTGTCACTACTCCAGCCAAAAGCCTGCTGTGGGTATTAGCAGTTGCCCGGCCCCACACAGCACCAGAAGTGTCTCTGCCCTGGGGAGCACAGTTGTGTTGTGGAAGTTCTATTGCCCCAGGCCGAGCCCCACACTGCAGATTAGAGGCTGCCCCAGGCTGCACCCCCCCTGCTGTGCAGATTTGTGACTGCCCCAAGCAAGCCTCATGCTGCAGAATGCGCGCTGCACAGCTGTGCTATGGCCCATGCTGGTTCACTAACTTGTGGTTTGGGGTGGGTATAGCCAGATCCTGTTAGGCTCTGGCATTTTTTAGAATACCCTCTACCTTTGGCTTTAATTTCTCTGCTGGTCTACTGCTTTGCAACCAAAGCAGAACAGTCAATCTATGGTAGAGTCCTCTCTGTAAATTTTCCAACAACAGAGACTACCTCCACTCAGTTTGTTCAATATATATGCTAGTCTCTGGTTCTATCCCTGTTTGCACTGGTCTGTTCCCGCCAATCAGGACAAATCTTTTCAAGCGATCTTCTAGATTACCTTTGGCTGGTAAATTGTTTCACTTCCAATTTTCATGAATTTTATCAGTCAAGCCCTATTTCTGAGGCTGAGTTTAATAATTAGTAGTGAGGATATGAGAGAAGCTCAAAAAGTCATGTGTACCTTCTCCGCCATCTTGGCTCTGCCCTCTGATTGTTAATATTTAAAGCAATTTACAATTTCCAGAGACACCTAATCTATTTGATATATATTGCATGTTTAATGTAGAAAAATTAGAGATAAACATTCCCATAAAAGTGGAAGTGGGAGGAGGAGGAGAAGGTTTTACAAGTATTTTGTTTCTCTGTAAAATCTAGTGATATTTTATTGTAATGTTCAAGCTAGCTTTCTGAAGGTCCTCCTAAAGGGCCTTGGGCTGAGCAGGGTAGTCACCATGAGAATGGACAAGAATAGAGTCCAAAGTCTTTATTGTCTCTTACACAGTCTGTGTCTGTCATAGTCTGATCCAGTCTCAGTCTGACCCAGTCTCCCCCAGCAGTATGACAGTCTGCCAGTCTCAGCCAGTCTCCATCTAAGTCTGATTTTGTCCCTAGTTTAAATACCCTATTACAATTATATTATTACAGTATACTGAGTATAAACCAATCTAGAGTGATCATATCAATATATCAAACTAAAATGATTATACAAGTCTTTTCTTGTCAATCTTTTCTTGAAGCCCTCCAGTGAAGAGTAACTAATTCAAAGTAATCCATTCAATTTCAAGACAGCTATAATTGTTAAAAAAAAAAATTCTGGGCATCGAGTCTAAATCTAAATTTTTGCAATTGTTGCCCTTATTTTTTACTTTTAGAGCCAATGAAGATAAGTAGTAAATCCTCTTTCACATGAGTTATTCAACTATTGAAAATAGATATCATGTCTCCTTTCTTCTCCACTTCCCATCCCATCTTTTTATCATGCCAAACACTCCCAGGTCCTTCAAACTATACTTTTATAATATGGACTCAAGGTCATTTCCAGGATATGCTGTTAAGGGTTTTGGAAGTGACTGTCCAGGGAAAATATATTCAGGATTCAATTTTAAGTTTAATCCATAATAATAAAACAAGCCTTCATTCTTAGGGTTTGCCTGTTTGCTCACACTTAAATTTTAACAACAAACTTTCAAGAGGTACTAGAAGCAAGTTACAACATACCCCTGTCTTTTACCATACTGAATGCCCTTCTCTGAACTCTATAATTTATCAATGTCCATCTGAATTTGTGGTTCCTCAAACAATACAGTTTCTGCTAAGCCGGTGTCTTATAAGAGTAGAACAAAAGGAAATTATTACTTTCTTTTCCCTATAAGTATAACAAATTCTGCTCCAATCTTGAGATTTCATTAACTTTTTTGGCATTCACATTACAATAATGAACCATATTGAACTTGTAGTTCACAAAATTTAGTAAGTACTTTTCAGACTGACTTACTCATTCTTTAATTGTGCACTTATCAATAAAAATAATTGTCAACATTTATATTGTGATTTAATTATTTCAATGTTTTTGTCATATTTTATATCATAAGCCTTTATAACACCCCTATGAGGTAAGCACTTGTATTATATCCATTTTTCAGATGAGGCAAGGATAGGGAAAGCAATTTTTATAAAAGCACACAACTGGAAAATGGTTAAACCAGTATTTGAACTTGGATATGCCTAAATAAAATCCTAATACCTTTACTATATCATATTACATTTATTCCAATTAAATTTCAATTTATTAGATTCAGTGTAATGGTCTGACCATTCAAGATTTTTTAATGCTACCTCAATTATCTAAATCATTAAATATTTCTCTCAGTTTTGCATTATTTGCAACTTTAATGAATATGCCACTTATACCTTTATTCAACTTATTTTTTAATATTAAACAGCAAAAGACCAATTATAGTTACTAAGGACTCTCTGTAGGATAGTAACACTTTGTTTTTTTCATTTCTTTAATCAGGAAATTCAATCATCTCTGAATCCTTCTGATTATATGATCATCTTTTCTGCGTCTCTTTCATAAAAATAGCTTGGAGAATGATGTTGCCATGACAACTCACTACTTTTTTCCTAAATTTTTACCAACTACCTCTTTAATGAGTTCTTCTAAAATTTTTGATCTGCCTAAGTCAAGGATAGGTGGCTTATAGTTTATAGATTCTAGTTTTATTACGCTTTTTCAAAAAAATAGAATGACATTTACCTTCCTACCATCCTACAGGATTTCTCCTGCTTTCCATGACCTTTCAAGTATTACTCAAAGTAGTTCAGAAATTCATATCAATTGGTCCTTTTAGTACCCCAAAATATATTTTATCTGCTGCAAATTCCTTGAATCAATAAAAGAAAATAGATTTGTTTATTCATGTCTTGGGTAGCAACTCCCTCTTGGTCATTTTTCTTCTGTTATTCCCAGTGCAAAGGTCATTCTCATTGGCAAAGAAAATAGAAATAAAATGCGTGTTGAATAGTTTCTTCTCTCTGTTGTTAGTTAACATCATCTTTTCCGGTGCAAGTGTTAGTTTTATCCTTTCTTTGATCTTCTACTTTCTGAAAGGATATGGGTAAACAGTTCTCAAAGGAAAAATTGTCAACTATTAACACCATATTAAAAAATTGTTAATAATTATAATAAGAGAAATGAAGAACAAAAAATTTTGAGATTTAAGTTCACTGTAGTCTTCTGTCCCTTGAAACTCTGGCTTGTAATGACCTAGAAAAAAATAACAACAAAGTTCATATGGAAAAACAAAAGGTCAAGAATTTCAAGGGAATTAATGAAAAAAATCAAATGAAGGTGGCCTAGCTATACCAGATCTAAAATATATTATAAAGCAGCAGTTACCAAAACCATCTGGTATTGGCTAAGAAATAGACTAGTTGATCAATGGAATAGGTTAGGTTCAAAAGACAAAACAGCCAATAACTTTAATAATCTAGTGTTTGACAAACCCAAAGACCCCAGTTTTTGGGATAAGAACTCATTCTTTGACAAAAATTGCTGGGAAAATTGGAAATTAGTATGGCAGAAACTAGGCATTGACCCACACTTAACACTATACACCAAGATAAGGTCAAAGAAA
This sequence comes from Sarcophilus harrisii, assembly GCF_902635505.1. Classification (NCBI taxonomy): domain Eukaryota; kingdom Metazoa; phylum Chordata; class Mammalia; order Dasyuromorphia; family Dasyuridae; genus Sarcophilus; species Sarcophilus harrisii. The sequence continues at coordinate 286,655,391 of NC_045426.1, read as the reverse complement.
TGGGTTCATGACCTAGGCATAAAGAATGAGATTATAAATAAATTGGAAGAGCATAAGATAGTTTAACTCTCAGACCTGTAAAAGAGGAAGGAATTTATGCCCAGAGAATAACTAGAGATCATTATTGATCACAAAATAGAAAATTTTGATTATATCAAATTGAAAAGTTTTTGTACAAACAAAACTAATGCAGACAAGATTAGAAGGGAAACAATAAATTGGGAAAACATTTTTACAGTCAAAGGTTCTGATAAAGGCCTAATTTCCAAAATATAGAGAGAATTGACTCTAATTTATAAGAAATCAAGCCATTCCTCACTTGATAAATGGTCAAAGGATATGAACAGACAATTCTCATACAAAGAAATTGAAATTATTTCTAGCCATATGAAAATATGCTCCAAATCATTATTAATCAGAGAAATGCAAATTAAGACTACTCTGAGATACCACTACACACCTGTTAGATTGGCTAGAATGACAGGGAAAGGTAATTCAGAATGTTGGAGGGGATGTGGGAAAATGGACACTAATACATTATTGGTGTAATTGTGAATACATCCAATCATTCTGGAGAGCAATTTGGAACTATGCTCAAAAAGTTATCAAACTGTGCATACCCTTTGATCCAGCAGTGTTTCTACTGGGCTTATATCCCAAAGAGATACTAAAAAGGGAAAGGGACTTGTATGTGCCAAAATGTTTGTGGCAGCCCTGTTTATAGTAGCTAGAAACTGGAAAATGAATGGATGCCCATCAGTTGGAGAATGGTTGGGTAAACTGTGGCATATGAATGTTATGGAATATTATTGTTCTGTGAGAAATGACCAGCAGGCTGAATACAGAGAGGCTTGGAGAGACTGACATGAACTGATGCGAAGTGAAATGAGCTGAACCAGGAGATCATTGTATACCTCAACGATACTGTATGACGATGTTTTCTGATGAAAATGGATTTCTTCGAGAAAGAGATCTAACTCAGTTTCAATTGATCAAGGATGGACAGAAGCAGCTACACCCAAAGAAAGAATACTGGGAAATGAATGCAAACTGTTTGCATTTTTGTTTTTCTTCCCAGGTTATTTTTTACCTTCTGAATCCTGTTCTTCCTGTGCAACAAGAAAACTGTTCAGTTCTGCACACATATATTGTATCTAGGCTATACAGTGACATGTATAGGACTGCTTGCCATCTGGAGGAGGGGGTGAAGGGAGGTAGGGGGAAAGTTGGAACAGAAGTGAGTGCAAGGGATAATGTAAAAAAAATTACTCAGGCATGGGTTCTGTCAATAAAAAGTTATAATAAAAAAAAGAAAGAAACTCTGACTTGTTGAATATAATGAAAATTTCCTCAATGTTAAATTGTGGGAGTCATCTAAACCCTGGTTGGATTTGAAAAATGATTATCATTTCATCATTATATGCTTGAATAAGGAGAAGGGGAGAATTACAAAACATGTTAGATAAGTTCTATGTACTATGTTGCTTTAAAAAATTATCATTTACTTTGAAACAGAATAGAAAATATTCTTATTCATTTTATAGAAAGAAATAATCCAAAGCTAAAGTTGGGGCTGTGGGGAAGTCAGGGGAAAATAAGATTCATAATCAAAATGGCCTAGGTTCCTTGGAAAATACATAATACATTACAGAATGCAATTCAGTAGGGATATGCAAAGGATAGTATATCAAGGGAAGGAAAAGTTGGAGTCTGATTGTTCAGGGAGGATTTAAGTATGACCCTGCCTAAAAGACTGGGTTACTTCCCCTCATCCCTTTCAGCCCTGTAATAGAAAAATCTGAATGGAAAGAAAGTCTTTGTGTTTGTTTTGCTTATGAATTGAAAATCTTCACATTTGTATGGATTAAAGATTTTATTCATCTGTTCCAAATGTCTCAAAAATATTTATAGGAATTATAAACATTGAGACACTAGATCCTCTTAATTAATTTCCTACTAGTCTCCTACAGAGGCTAAATATTACCTGTTAAAAATTACCTACCAGCCCGTAAAAATCACCAGCCGATAAAATTTTCATCCATCCTTCTCACATTTCCAAAGTTATAGAAATAAAATATGTGAATGTCAAGAAATGGTTGGTTCCTTAGTAGTATCAGTGCTCTGGATTATATTTTTAATTTATATAAGTTCTTCATTGCCCAAAGGTTGACTTCTTTTAAACCCAATTTATTTTATCCCACATATATTCTGGGACTGTGTAGCCATTTTAATTTGCATGGTTGATATTCCCTTACTTTCACTTGTAGAGATATATCACACAAACAAAAGAAAAGTTCCCTTATATAGTATTTATGAGATTGGTTTGAAAATTAGATTAAATTAAAAAAGGTATATATACACTTTTTTTCTTCAAAGCTAACCAGAAATTTGACTTGTTTTGTGATGCATTTTTCACAATAGCATCCTTAACACTGGTGCTGCAGGACAGGATTAATATATAACTTATGGACTAACTTAGTTGTAACTATCTTTTATTGATAGAGGATGAAAGGCATAATTCAACTTATAATAAATCTAAATCTACTTATCTAACTTTAAGAAAACTTTCCCTGTGAAGACTTCCCTGATTTTCCCTGAACCCAATTTGCTCCTCAAACTTCATTTTTTGATTTTTTTTTCAAAGCTCTGATGTTTTTCCCATGTCTGTTTTAACCCTGAGGTCTTCAAAATAATACCTTTACTCATGCAGTTTCTTTCAGAACTTTGAGCCTCTTATGGTTTTTAGGGGTTATTTAATGGCACAGGTTTAAAGTTATTCTTTGTTCTGATAGAACAGAAAGAAGCTTTGGGCACTACTTCTGGTTATGTATAATGGAGGGCTAAAATAAAGACTCTCTTGATTAATTGTGGAACCAGAAGAGCTAATGAATCAATGGGTAAATAAAAAGATAAAGACAATCCTTTGGCCTTTCTCTTCCTTTTTAGATGTGGATATTGTCGTGGCTGTTTTGAGTTGCTTTACAGGAGAATAATGGGGAGAAAGAAGACTTACTCTAACCTGTCTCACTGGTCCATAGGTTACTGGGAATACATAGCATCTGGGAAATCTTGAAGTCTGGATTTGAGGCAAACGAGTCCTTCCAAACCACTGAGCAGCAGCTCCATCAAACATCTATTAGAAAAATAAGTGCATAATAACACAAGAAAGATGTCAAAAAATTGTAATTAAAATATTTGAAATTAAGCACCAACTACATTTAGAGCCCTGCAGTAAATGCTGAAATAGAAGATAAAAAATGCCATTGACCCTACTCTCTAGAAGCTTATAATCTAGAGATAAGCATACAAGTAAGTAAACGGCAAAGTAGAATGAAAATTGAACATAATAGACAAGAAAGACTAGAAGGGAGAGTCTCAACCTGACTAGGGAAGGGTATAGGAGAAATCAAGAAAATGGTACCTAAAAAGTGATACCTTGAAAAAAGAGGGAAATGAAATTAATTCTATCCAAAACACAACTGCATTAGCATTGTACCTCTCTCCACTATACTTTAATTAATCTTACATATTTATATACTGAATAAATATGTTAGTAGAGCATTCTCTTCTTTCTCCAACTGAAATGTTCTATTATCAGATCATTTCCTTTCCCCTCTCACTTCAAAGAATGGCAGTATAAATCTCTTCTTTTCATCCTGACATATTTTTTAAGCTGAAAATGGAACTTTTCTATGAAAGGCCTGAATAAAAAGTTTATTTCTAGAGCACCTCTTAAACATGACACCTGGATTCAAAGTAAAGCTTCATCATTTTCTAATAATTGTATCCTCTGAATATCTATTTTTCTCTTAAAGATAATCATTAAAACAAAATTTCTTTTGAGATGGTAAACACTGCATGTTAGCTAATTTTTTTAAAGGTAGATGTCATTGATCCTAGATGAAGTAGGTTCCTAGTTCATCTTTTATTAATCTTTATTTTTATTTTATTATATTTAATCATAAAATATTAAGTATAAAATTTTTATTATATGTTAATTATAAAAATGCATTAATATTTCTTCAAACTATGTGCCATTCTTCAAAATAAAATAACAATTTATATTTATTAGATTCAGGGTAAATTTATGATATGCTCAGGCAGGGCTATTTTTATTGCATAACTGAGAGTATATTAAAATACCTGAAAACTGGCAGAAAGCAGTAATTTATCCTGATAGATGTGACGTTATCAATAATATAAGAATCATCATTTTTATTTACATGTTGAATGGTGCAAAAAGTCTGTTATTGTAGGTGATTGATTTTGTTTATTATTGAAGGGTTTTTTGATGGACTGAGAGAAAAAACAATAGCAAAATTACAATTTGAATTCTGAAGTCAGAATGTTTAGTGTCCATGTAGCTTACTTAAATACATATTCAGGGCATGTGATAACAAAGCATAATTCTGGCTTCAACAAGCAATCCATCTGAATCTTAAACATAGGCTCTCATAACTTTGTATTTTTAAAATATTTATTATATTTAATAATAAAGATTTATTAGTCTTCCTATGTGAATATAAAACCAAAGTATGTTATCTCTTTAAAATTTGTTTACTTCTCTTTGTAGTAAGGCTTTACAGGAATTTATTTACCTCTTAAGAGGAAAAGCAAGATTAAAATTAAAGAAATATTGTAAAAATGAAGATAGGGATCAATGAAAATGTAAAGGAAGCAAGTTAGAGAAGATTGAAGAAAGTCTTCAGTGTGGCTAAAGGAAGGGGAGATTGCTGAAGCATCAGATTGATGTAGAAACTTCAGACATCCATATTGGAACACCTACTGTGTAACTCACAGGTTGTTATGCACCAAGACAAATTTATGCATATGAAACATGCTAAAGAAAGTTATATTGTAAAAACAACTGCTGTAGTTATCCAGGAGGCAATGTTCTGTCTCCTTCCATTGCAGTAAAGCAAACAACCTATTTATTATAACTAGACAGACCCTTTACACAAGTCTTTAATGATACATATTAAATCTTCTGATAGACTTAGCAGGTAAAATAATATCAGAAACACACTTAGATATGTTTCTCCATTAAATATAGCAGTAGCAAACAGAAACTGTTCATACTTATGACATAGAGTAGGAATTTAATATGTACAGGATAGCTGACCATTGAGAAACAGCGTTTGCATCAGGAAGACCTGGTTCATATCTTAAATAAAATATGCTCAACTAGTTATTTGAATATGGATAGATCAGTCAACTTTGTTGAGCCTCAAGCAACTCTTCAGGACTATAAAGTTTACTTAATTAAATGTTTACTAATATCTTTTGTTTTTATATCACCTAAATTTGCTATGTTTTAAAGAAAAGGCAAAGAAAAAAAAAGCAAAAACTAACAATACTTAGAAAAGCTCTGAAAATATATACAATATTTGATACTCATTGACTGTTCATTTCTGCAAATTAAAGATAGGTATAATCTCATATCTTTTGGGGGGGATAATTTTACAGCATTCCCTTTTGATTGCTTTATGTCATTTCCATTTTTATTATTTTAATTATTGTGCATATTGTTTTATTAATTTCATTTATCTCCCTTTCCAGGTTCTAATAAGTCATTTGATGCTTCCTTCTATTCATTATAGGCTGCAAGGAATACACACATTTACTGGGTCACATTTTATCTCTCAAATGCAAGTGAACCTATTAATCCAAGTAGGGAATGTAAGCACTAAACATGAAATTTCCCAAAAAATGACAGAGTAAAGGTATTTGATCAGGAAAATGAAATGACCAGTATCAAAGAAACAAAAATTTACTAAAACGAAGAAAGTTCTCCTTATGAATCTGTTTTATGTTTTGTTTTTTTCTATAACCATCCCAACAGGGCTACCTATTCTCCCATGAACATCAACCACAAATATTTTCTTCAACTAGGCCTTCTGACAAAGAGGAAATATATAGAATAATAAACAAAACAAGTTAGATTTGACCATCAGTTCCTATTGGAACAAAGTTATTCTTCAATTACTGTTCATCAGTACTGGGAAACATCCAGCTGATCACAAACACCAGAATAGCTCCAGAACTAATTTATACATCTTCAGACTGTTTTTCCAAAGGGTCATTCTAGAGCTGAGTTATCTGCAAAACAGAAAACAATCCCAAAATTTAACAATTTCCAAAAGTTCACCAATTCTGCTTTCCCTGCTCTGCTGGGCTTTTTTATCATGGAGAAATAGTCAAGAGTTGAAGAGGTCTTGAACTTTTAGCAGTATCAGCCCTCACAAGTATCTTGTCTCAGTACTCAAGTCGTTTTGCTTCTGGTAAAAATGCCTTCCTGAAGCAAAATAGGAGAATAGATAAAAGAACTAATCTTCAGATCAAAAAATTTACAGCACATAATGTGTTCAGAGTAGTCAAGTAAGAAGACAAAGGATAGATTGCATCTCCTACCTCTGTGTTTTTGTGTTAAAGTCCAGCTCCAGTAGTGAAATGGGTGTGTTTATGCAGCGGACAGGATTTGTTATGAACTCTTCAAATTTATTGATCAGAGAGACAAATATATATATATATATATATATATATATATATATATATATAACTCTAAGTCTTAAAGAGTTGATACAAAATATGCTCTTAGATATTCCTATATCCTTTCTAACAAGCTCAATCTATTGAGAATCAAATGATTAAGCCCAGATTTTGGCTGCCCCAACAGAGATATAAATAGTTGTGATACACATCAGAGTAAAATTATCATACCAAGATCCTCAAGTATCTTTCTGCTGTGATGACCGAGTTAGCTCCTTGGATACTTTAGAATCAGTCAGAGTCAGGATCAGCAAAAGTCCTTGATCTTTATTCTTTGTGGAAGTGAATGGAATGGCAATACAAAGTAAAAGGAATCTCCACACAAATCAGGCCAGGAGTGACTCTGGCTTTCTCGCTCTACCCTCTAAATCCTGTCTCAATCTCTCTATATGCCAAACAGATCAAACCTGCACAGAGAGTGGGCAGGGCCTTGGACCTCAGTGCATCAACTCAGTTTTCAACCTATTACATCTCCCGCTTTCTTTTGTTTTAGAACACAGGTGGTCATGCTATCCCAGACCTCTCAGGGAGGTGAGAGTCCCCAAGGGGAAGTGATCACGCTATCCCTGACTTCTCAGGAAAGGAGGTGAAAGCACTAAAAAGGAGATGATCACACCCTCCTTGACATCTCAGGAAGGAAGATGAAAAGCACCAAAGGGAAGGAGGAATTGCTAGTGGGTTTCTGGGCTGAAGACTCTTATTAGAATCAGGTATGCACAAACTCATCAGCATGGGAGGTATTACACAAGCACATAGCAATAACACACAGGCCATTAGTGATGACTCTCCCCACAGTTAGTGTAGGCTCGATGTGGTGTAACAACATGAATTGTACATGCAAGTAGGGATGTAACAAATAATATGAATCAACATGGTATTGTAAAAGATTTCCAGAAGTCCTAGAAGGAGGGTATGTAAACAACAGTCACACATATGCCTTCTTCAGCAGCCAAGAGGTAGTCCAAAACCAATCTATTATCCATTGCTTCATGTATCAGGGAATCTAATGGTCCCCATAAGTTTGTGAAGTCCTGCAAGAGTTTTTATATGTGTTAGGGAATCCAATGATTCCAGCAGATTTTGAAGTCCTACAACAGTCTTATCATTTCTCAGAAAATTCAATGATTCCTGAGGATTTTCACATCCTACAACAATCTTATCATGTCTCAGAGAATCCAAGGATTCCTAAGGATTTTGAAGTCCAACAATTTTTGATGTCCATGACTAAAATGCCATAACTGCCATGCTCTTTCAGCCTAATTGCCATGGCCTCTTTCAGGTGGGCATAGTCAACAACAGAACCACCCAATGTTTCTTGGTTCTTCTCCTTCGTTTCAAGGGTCTACTCTGTCTCTCTCTGATGGACAAGGCAAATAGGGCTCACTGGCATCCATCTGATTCCTTCTCCACCTGTAGAGATATAGGCAAACCCTCTCCCCCAAGCAGTTAACCTATCTGGTCCCTTACATTCATCACTTTCTGGGTCTCTCCCCATCACCTGATGATTTTCTAAAGATAGTGGAGCTGCTCACAATGGACACTGCCCTTCCAGTGGGTTATAAAACCTGTTCTGCCAGAGCCAGTGCATCTTTGTCAAAAATTAAGAAGTTAAAAGTATAAAGGGCTAGATTTAGAAGTTCTCTAAGGTTACCTGTGGCTCCCCCTTTCTTCTTTTTTTTTTTTTGGAAGAACATCTTAATGCCACTGTTTCTCCTCTCTACTATTGCCTGTCTTTGAGGAATAATATTGTGCACAACAGTGTGCAAAATGTTTAGAAGTATATGCAGGTCCATTATCTGTTTTTATGGCTAGTGGCACACCCATAATTGCAAATGTTTGGATAAGGAATTCAGTGACCACCAGGGCTGTCTCTTTTGTTGCTGGTATTGCAAAAGTGAATCCTGAAAAGGTATCTACTGTTGGAATCTTTACAAAGTGTTAAGATATTGGAGTTGATAGAGACAATAATTATCTAATTTGGCATGGTTCAATATGATTGATTTGATCTTAGAAGAAGATATTTTGGGCCAGAACTTGAAACAAGATACTAAGTACAACTGATAGAAATGATGCTTGTGTTCACACCTTTAGAGAGCTCATAAGTATCTAAGTACTCAATGGAGTTCATACGTTTGGGAGATTTCAGGGCTTAGTATGGTTTAGTATGAGATATCCGAATTCACACCTCCCTTAGGGCCAGAGAGCACTCTGGGAGATAACCCAGAATCCCTCTCTCTCCAGAAGGAGGAGTTAACCTTTGGGAGATCATATATATACAGGAAGCTCTTAGAGTTGGAGAGTTACTTGGGAACATTCCCAGGAGTCGGAGAGGAGCACTCTGGAAGGAAGCCCACAAGCCCTATCTTCTAGGCAAGAGATTCATTGCATTTTCTAACTTGGTGCTGGCTGGAGGCTGAAGAAAGCAGAGGCAGAAGCCAAGGACAAAGCTGCAAGAGCTCTTGGGAGAGATAGGTCTCTGAGCTAACTGGGCTATATTAAAGAAAACAATAAAAGATCTGAACTTTTATTACCTGGCTGTGATTTGGAAAAAGAACACCACAATCTATCACAATGTGGATAAAAGACAGGCGGCCAAAAGATTAATAATGGGTCACATCCATTTGCCAAATTTCATTGGGTCTCAAACCATGAGGGTTCTTCTCTGGAGGCAGTGTAGGAGCATGGAAAGGAAGGCAGGACATACAGGCTTTTACTATGCTCCTAGCTTCCTCTCTTGTTATCCCAAATTGTAAACGTAAAGTTCAAGAAGCCTGATGATAGTTAGAATGAGATTCCTGGGCTTCTTGAAATAAAGGAGTATTGACCAATATAACTATATTCTAACTAGAAGGCTATATGCTTTGAATTACCATCAAAAATAGTACCTGGAAGTCCACTATGAGAGTGGACATCCAATATATAAATCTTACCTGAAGGCTTTCTCACTTGCTTTTGAAGTTTCTTAAAGAGATGATATATATTAGAGGCGACAAATTTTATTTGGGCTGTGGCAATTGTTTGAGCCACACCTCCTGAGTAGGTTGAATCAGATATTATATTTATATCTCCTGGATAATAAGTAAGAGCTAGAATGATTGCATACAATTCATTCTGCTGAGTGGACTGAAAAGGAGATCTGACTACTCTCTTTATAGTTAAGTCATGAGAGTATACAGAACAAATATTATGTTTGGATGCATCTGTAAAGATAATTGGTCCTTTAAGAGGAACTTTAGAAACTTTTTCTTCAAGAATCCACTGCCAATTATGTAATAGTCTGGTTATCTTTAATAGAGACCCATGTGTAAAATTTGGAGTCATGGCTAATAAAATTTGCCACTCTGGGATGGTTTCCCAGCATACATTAATTTGTGTATTAGTGTAAAAGGTGTATATCTTGTCAGGTCTTATCCCAGATCATTGTACTGCTCGCTTAATGGCCTTTAATAAAATTCTAGTCACAAGCACTGGGTAAGGAGTAAAGCTTTGGTGTGGGTGTGCTTGGAGGTTCACCCACTCTATCACACTGTCTCCCTGATGAAGAACTGCTGTGGATGCCTCTTATGTAGCAAAAACTGATATTTCCAAGGATTTTTGAGTGACTCTTTCAACCACATTGGATAAAGCCAGTTCAATTTCTCTCAAAGCCTTTTGAGCTTCTTTTGTAAGCTGACATGGTGAATTTAAAGCATTGTCTCCCCTTAAAATGTCATATAATGGTTGCAATTGATAGGTAGTCAAGCCTAACACTGGTCGCATCCATTGGATATCTCCTATCAATTTCTGAAAGTCATTTAAAGATGTTTGGCTTCTCAGTTCTTAAGGAGACTTTTTATACTGTAAGCACCTTAGGGTATACTTCATATCCTAAATATTGAAAAGGAGCATGTCTTTGAATTTTTTCTGGAGCTATGGACAATTTGTAGATCCTTAGTATTTCTATGGTCTTTTGTAGTCATACTTCTTGTTGGAATACTAGTGTCAACTCAACTTGAAACAAGGTGAAAACTCGAGGGAGATGTCAGAATCCTAGTGTTAACTCAATGGAATTATTGGTTCACATCTTAGAGCGAATCCTTACAAGGTGATAAGTTGCTAATACTGATAGAAAATAATGCTTGTGTTCACACCTTTAGAGAGCTCTTATAAGCAAGAAGTATTTAAGTACTCATTGGAGTTCACACGTTTGGGAGATTTCAGGGTTTAGTATGAGATATCTGAATTCACACCTCCCTTGAAGCTCTTAGGGCCAGAGAGCATGCTGGGAGATATCCCACAATCCCACTCTCAGAGAAGCAGCATAAATACAGCTCCAGTGAGCCACTCAAGAGTTTTTACTTGGGAACATTCCCAGGGGTCAGAGATTCAGCACTCTGGGAGATTGAGAGCCAGAAGCCCCCTCTCAGAGGCAAGAGAGATTCATTGCATCTTCCACCTTGGTGTTGGCTGGAAGCTAAAGAAAACAGAGGCAAAGGACAAAGCTGCAAGAGCTCTTGGAACCAAGCAGAAAGATAGGCCTCTAAGAAAACTAACCGGGCTATATTGGAGACAATAAAAGATCTGAACTTTTAACAGCTGGCTGAATTTTTACTTGTAACTGAAACTAAGGCTGCCTCCAGAAAACCTCCCTGAGAAACCAACCTGCACCCAGAAAGAACCATCTTGTCTTATTATTATAAAGAAAAAAAAACGCCATATTTTGGTACCCTGAACAGGGACTGATTTCAGTGGAAAAGCTCCGATCCTGATCCAGTGGAAAAGCCTGTGATCCTGATCCAGTGGAAAAGACTCCTCAACCCAGAAATTAGGATGAGTACAACAAAGAAATTTTGTTAAAAGAGTTAAAGTAGAATTTCAGTTAAGATGGGACAGATATTTAGAAAACAGCCTGTTTCTGTTCAAGGAAAATGTTTAGAGAGCATTGTTAGGTTATGGAAAGCCAAGGTTTGATTATAATTTTGCAGCAGATCACTGAACTGTTACAATTTGTAAAGAACATATGTCCTTGCTTCTACCTCTGCTCTCTCTCCTTGGTTCTAAGAGCTCTTGCAGCTTTGTCCTTTGCCTCTGCTTTCTGCAGCCTCCAGATGGAATGAACAACTTCTAACATTTGTTCCTCAGGTGCACATCCCAATATATCATCTATGTAATGTAATAACATTACTTTTGGAAATGCTTTTCTTACTGGAGTAAGAGCAGCAGCAACATACATTTGACACATAGTAGGACTGTTTTTCATTCCCTGTGGCGAAACTGTCCATTCATGTCTTTTATAGGGCTCAGCTAAGTTAATGCTGGACACTGAAAAGGAAAATCTTTTCATATCCTCCTTATCTAGAGGGATAGAATAGAAAAAATTCTTAATGTCTATAATCCAAAGAGGCCATTGTCTAAGCAGTTGAGTAGGAGATGGAAGTCCAGACAGAAGAATTCCCATAGTTTCCATCTGTTCATTTACCTTTCTTAAATCAGTCAACATCCTCCATTTTCCAGATTTCTTTTTTACAACAAATACTGGGGAATTCCAAGTTCTTAGAGAAGGTTGTAAGTGTCCTTGATCAAGTTGCTCCTGTATTATATGTAATAAGGCCTGGATTTTATTGCTACCCAAGGGCCACTGTTCTATCCACACTGGTGTATCAGTTTTCCATTGGATAAGGAACAGGTGAAAGTGTTTGGCAGGCAGCCAAACCTAACAGCAGCCCTGCCTAAAAACTTGAAGTACTCATTTTTTTTTTATTTAATAGCCTTTTATTTACAGGATATATGCATGGGTAACTTTACAGCATTAACAATTGCCAAACCTCTTGTTCCAATTTTTCACCTCTTACCCCCCCACCCCCTCCCCTAGATGACAGGATGACCAGTAGATGTTAAATATATTAAAATATAAATTAGATACACAATAAGTATACATGACCAAAACGTTATTTTGCTGTATAAAGAGAATCAGACTCTGAAATATTGTACAATTACCTTATGAAGGAAATCAAAAATGCAGGTGGGCATAAATATAGGGATTGGGAATTCAATGTAATGGTTTTTAGTCATCTCCCAGAGTTCTTTTTCTAGGCATAGCTGGTTCAGTTCATTACTGCTCCATTAGAAATGATTTGGTTGATCTCGTTGCTGAGGATGGCCTGGTCCATCAGAACTGGTCATCATATAGTATTGTTGTTGAAGTATATAATGATCTCCTGGTCCTGCTCATTTCACTCAGCATCAGTTCGTGTAAGTCTCTCCAGGGCCTTTCTGAAATTATCCTGTTGGTCATTTCTTACAGAACAGTAATATTCCATAATATTCATATACCACAATTTATTCAGCCATTCTCCAACTGATGGACATCCATTCAGTTTCCAGTTTTTAGCCACTACAAAAAGGGCTGCCACAAACATTCGTGCACATACAGGTCCCTTTCCCTTCTTTATAATCTCTTTGGGATATAATCCCAGTAGTAACACTGCTGGATCAAAGGGTATGCACAGTTCGATAACTTTTTGAGCATAGTTCCAAACTACTCTACAAAATGGTTGGATTCGTTCACAACTCCACCAACAATGCATCAATGTCCCAGTTTTCCCGCATCCCCTCCAACAATCATCATTATTTTTTCCTGTCAATCTTAGCCAATCTGACAGGTGTGTAGTGGTATCTTAGAGTTGTCTTAATTTGCATTTCTCTGATTAATAATGACTTGGAGCATTTTTTCATATGACTAGAAATAGTTTCAATGAAGTACTCATTTTTAACCCTAATTGTTGTAAAATGTCTCTTCCCCACAGCTTGATGGGGATTTTTCAACTATAAAAGGAGTAAAAACTGTTTCACCTTCAAAAGTCCATCTCAAAGGGATAGCACTAACTTTAGCTGCTATTGATCCTCTTAAGCCAGACTTGTTGGTGTCTGCTTTAATCTTTGGCCAGTGACTGGTCCAGTAGGCATCTCTAATAACTATACGATCTGCACCAGTGTCTACCAATCCTTCTAATGGTATGTCATTTATATAGATAGTGAGCATAGGTTGGTCAGCTGTCACAGCTACTGTCCACAGCTACTTCCTGGATTTTGTTGCTTGGAGTCAGAATCTGGGGAACTATCACCAGATTGCTTATTAGGAATCTGTATCATAAACCTGATGCTACTACTTCTCCTGGGTGATAAGTCACACATTGTCTACCTGTATTAATGACTGGGATATTATCTACACATTCCCCAGTTTCCCACATTAGTGTATGGATGGACACTGTTTTGTACGTACTCTCAGGAGGTGAAATGGTCAAGCCTACTATGCCTGGAGGCAAGGGATCCATAGGCTGGAGAGGAACAGATTTTACTTCTCTAGAGGATATTTCAATAGTCCCAGCTGCATACAACTCTATTATCTCCAATTGGAATCCCTTTCTCCCATCAGATGGCTTCCTGGCTGATTGGTGATGTCTGGGTACTGCACTTCTAGACACTCTCTGGGTGTAGCATCGGCTGCCATCATGCTCTAAGTGTTTTTTGCCTGGGGCCCTGGGGCTGGGCCCCTCATCCCGTTTCTGTGAACCTATCTACATTCTGGGGCCCAATGGAAGCTTCTGTTGCATTTTGGACACGGGGTATTGGGGCTTGTTCTCCCACCCTGTTTTCTCATTCTGTCTCTATGCCAACATTGAGCTTTCAAATGCTCTACTTTACCACACTGAAAACACTGACGAATATCCCTGGAAGTCCCTTGCCAGAAGGGATCCTGTCTTCCCATGTTGGGATCTTGGGAAGTCTGCATGATAGCCTGGCTATAAAAGGCATTTGTGCCCACTGTGGCACAGCATCTTATGATCTCATCTAAAGGAGCATCCTTGCATAGTCCTAGTATAATTCTTCTACAAACTTCATTAGCATTTTCTTTAGCAAGATGCCTTATCAAAATGTCTTTTACTTTTTTTTGCCATTAATTTATATGATAGCTGTCTGCAAACATCCCACAAAATCAGCAAAGGGTTCATTTGGCCCTTGTGTTATTTTTGTGAAGACTTCACCCTTGCCATTTTGATTGTGGAGGGAAGGACATGCTTTGATAGCAGCAGCAGCAATTTGCTCATATGCTGCTATGAAGTAATTAATCTGTACTGAGATGTCCGCATAAGCACCTACACCTGTTAGTTGGTCATAGGTGATTGGAGTATTAATCCCACTTTGACCATTTTATTAGACTTATCTCCTACAGTATCTCCTCACTATATTCAGAAAGCCACAACAAGTTTTGTCCAGGTTCTAAGCATACCCTTGCTATAGATTTACAGTCACTAGGGGTTAAGACTTTATAAGTCAAATTCTGTAATAACATCTTAACATAAGCTGATGTAGCCCCATAAATAGTGCAAGCCTTTTTCAGGTCTTTGAGGATTTCTATATCAAAAGGAGCATATTTTCTACTTTCTTGACCTGAAGAGTTAAATTGTTTAATCACCTGATACATGCCCAGTTTCAGATCACCTATATATCCCTCCCTTCTTCAGTGGCTTTGAGTACTGCCTTTTGCAATGTACTCATAGGAGGGGATGATTGCTGGGAGGGATGTGTAGGTGGCATCACTGCTCCTCCCACTACTCCTCTTCCCTCTATCCTGGAAAGTGGAGTTGATGGGGGAGGGTCAATGACCTGCTCCATAGGCAGGGTTAAAGCTTCCTGGTGGGATGGAAAGTCACCACACCCTTGAACCTTACTTAAATCTCCATGCCCTGTGGGGATATTATGGTCATTAAACTGTTCTTCATCTTTGTTTACTTTGCCCTTGCACTTTCTCATCTGGCTGTTCTGAAAGCTTTTCTTTTTTCTATAATTTACAGAATTCTTTAAGGCCAATTGTATTATGTTGTATATATATAAAATTTCTTTGGAAATTGACTCGGAACCATTATCATTATAATATTCACATAGTTGATCTCCTACAAGTTTCCAATTATCTAAACCTATCTCTCCTTTATTGAAGAACCAAGGGGACATACATTCTAATGTAGTCAGGAATTCATCAATCTGCTCCCAAGTCATAAATAAGCCCTGTCTCTTTAATAGTCTGAGTATGCTTCCTGCAGATTTCCTTTGGGGTGGGGTTCAGGGAGAATCCCCAATATCTGCCCTATTTCAGCTAGAAAAGGTTACTAGTTTATCCCTTAACAAAGTAAGTTCCCTGTTTGTCTATTAAAATACTCACCCTATTTCCTGGTCACCAGGGACTTCTTCAGTGAAAATGGCGTCTTTGGTCCCACATTCAGGCGCCAAATGTGATGACTGTGTTAGCACCCTGGATACCTTAGAATCAGTCAGAGTCAGGATCAGCAAAAGTCCTTCATCTTTATTTGTGGAACTGAATGGAATGGCCATACAAAGTAAGAGGAATCTTGACATGAATCAGTCCAGGAGTGACTCTGGCTTTTTCACTCCACCCTCTAAATCCTGTCTCAATCTCTCTATATGCCAAATAGATCAAACCTGCACAGAGAGTGGGCAGGGCCATTCTTTCTCCAAGCATATGCTAATAGAATATTGTCCAATTGGTAATTAGCCCTAAGTCTTGGACCTCGATGCATTTTCAGTCCATTACATTCTCCCAAATGCCTTTAGTCTCTGTTGTGAGTTGCTTTTCCTGTCCTAAGTTCAAAGGTATGATTTTGATCTATTATAAAGCTGAGTTTGCATTTTGCTTCAGTCACTAGATTTATCAATTTATTAATAAGTATGTCTCTACTATTGTATATAGAAAAGGAAATTGGTGAGCCAAGCTATTGTAAGTATCAGAACCTGAAATGGATTCTTACCTGTTAGTCCTCTACATTTTTGTTTGAACAATTTACTCAAACTAAAACTTTCCTCCTCCTTTTTACTTGCCCAAATTCTATTATCTTTCATTATTCAGCTTAAATTATACTTCTTTTATGAAGTCTACTTGCATCATTTCTGAACACTTATTTTTCATCTTCAGAACATGTAAAGGATAAACTGTATCCATAACATTTTATGTTCATTATTTTTATATTGCAATGTCACAGTTGCATTAAATTATCTCTTTTGAATTGCTGTAATAACTGTACCTCCACAGCAACACATAGATCCACTACAAGCAACCACAGAGTCAAAGCATTATGCAAAGCAGAATTGAGTCAAAACAATCACCTGTGAATCCTACAGCACATTTGTTTATTCTACAAATCTGCCAGAGAACATATTAGTTCTAACTAAATGATATCTCATGAAATAACAAAATAAATCAGTAGTAAAAAAAAAAAAGTTCTTGGTTTCTCATCATAAAAATTATAGCATATTATTTATGTTTACATAAATATACCATATTTATACACAATATAAATATATAATATTTAACTTTTTTAAAATAAGTATTATAATATATCATATATAATGTATAATAAGCATTATAATATTATTAAATAATATTAATAAATTAATATTTTATGTAAGTATATTTATATATTTATTTGTCCAATAAAGATTTCTATTCTACCCAAATTAACTTATAAATTAAGTGCTATATCAATCATATTATCAAGAAAATACTTTACTTGAATTAGAAAAAAATAAGAAAATTTAGTTGGAAGAACATAAGGTTATAGACATTAAAGAATATAAAATATAATTTTTTTGCACTGTGTTTTGAAAGATGTCTGTATTAGTTCTACTTTTCCAAATTGATTTGTGAGTGCTTGATGAGATGTCATGTAATCACTTTCTTTAAGGGTCCTGTGAGAAATTTGGTATAGTGAAACAGAAGTAGCTCACTGATTTGCTGTGGAACAGGGATTAAAGCCATCAGCTTTTCAGTTTTTTAAACATCACTGTCTTTGGTATTTGCATAGAACAAAAAATCACAATGAAATAAATTTTAAAGTTTCTTTACAACAAAACATAATGGAATGAAGTAGATAATGGATGAACTGTTTTGGAGCAAGGATGAGGAAGAATAAGGGTAACTAGAATAAGGATCGAGGTATAAATAAGGAAGCAATATTGTGGATATTCCACTTGTCCATGTGGCAAAGGTCTTCATTGACAGCAACTGGAGAAACAGAAAGTAGAAAGATGTGATATATTCCATCAGCATATCTTTAAGGACAAAGAAAATTGCAGTATCCATCTTTTACTCCACTGCTATACAGTATTGCATCTTTTAGCCTGTCTTGGGTAGAAGGAACCCCATACCAATAAGTAAGTACCAGTTTAACACCAAATTAGACTTTCTTTCTGTTAGCAGTTTCATCTTGTATAAAGTCCAAACTAGTTCCCTGAAGGACCTCAGGATCAGGTTGAGTCCTTGGTCTTTGTGAAGGAGTAAAGAAGGAGGCAAAAGGACCATCACGAGGCTGATCAAAGATGGAATTGGAGTCTATGGCTGAAAGAGGCTTCTGTATCTGAGATTCCCTTAAATAACTTAGTACTATTACATCATTATAGCACACTGAGCACATGCCAACTGTTAGGAAAGCCATTACATCATCATATAGAGAACCATTATTTCACACTGAGTGTGTGTTTAACTATAAGCACCATGCTGTCCTTGATTCAAGTACACCTGTTCAGTGTTCCAGCCCTCTATATCTCCCACTTTCTTTTATTTTAGAACACAGGTGATCATGCCCTCCCTGACAATTTAGGAAGGGAGGTGAGAATCCCAAAAAGGAGGTGATCACACCCTGACTCCTCAGAAAGATGAAAACACCAAAGAAGGAGGTAAATACCAAACCAGATATTGTTAGCAGTTCTCTCTGGACTGAAATTGAAATATCAACATGGGAGGTATTACACAAGCATATACTCAGGCTAGTAGTGATGTAACAAATATGAATGAACATAGTGATATAACAAACAATATGAATATACATGTCCATAAGTCCTAGAAGGAGGGTTTATAAATGACAATCACACATATAACTCCTTCAGTAGCCAAGAGATGGTCCAAAACCAATCTATTGTCCATTTCTTCACATGTCACAGAATCCAATGATTCCTGCAGATTTTGAAGTCCTGCAAAAGTCTCATCATATCTCAGGGAATTCAATGATTCCTGCTAGTTTTAAAAAGTCCTGCAGCAGTCTCATCAACAATTTTTGATGTTTATGAGTAAATTGCCATAACTGCCATGCTCTTTCAGTGATGGGCAGAGTCAGTGATGGAACCACCCAAGGTTTCTTGGATCTTTGCCTTTGTTTCAAGGGTCTTCTACATCCCTTTCCAATCAAACCCTTTACCCCAAGCAGTTAACCTATCTGGTCCCTTCCATTCACACTTTCTGGATCTCTTCACATCACCTGACCATTATCAAAAAATAGTGAAGCTACTTGCACTGGACACTGCCTTCAGAGGGTTATAAAACCTGTCTGCTGGAGCCAGTGTATATTAATTAAAAATTAAAAAATTAATAGTGTAAAGAGCTAAATTTAAAAGTTCTCTAGGGTTATCTGTGACTCCCCCCCTTGCTTTTATTTTTGGAGGAGCATCTTGATGTGTTTGTTTCTCTTCTCTATTATTGCCTGTACTTGAAGATTAAAAAGTATGCCAGTGGTGTGTAAAATCTAATATGTGCACAATGTTTAGAAGTATATGCAGGTGCATTATCTGTTTTTAATGGCTTGTGGCACACCCATAATAGCAAATGTTTGGATAGTGACCACTCTGGCTGTTGTTTTTGCTGCTGGTATTGCAAAAGCAAATCCTGAAAAGGTGTCTACTACAACATGGATAAAAGACAGATGACCAAAAGATTTATAATGGGTCACATCCATTTGTCAAATTTCACTGGGTCACAAACCATGAGGGCTCTTCCCTGGAGAGAGCATAGGAGTGTGGAAAGGAAGGCAAGCTGTACAGGTTTTATTATGTTCATAGCTTCCTCTTTTGTTATCCCAAATTGTAAATGTAAAGCTCAAGCAGCCTGATGACATTTGGAATGAAATTGCTGGGTTGCCTGAAATAAAGGAGTATTGGCTAACATGGTTAGAAAGCTATCTGCCTTTGAATTTCCATAAAAAATAGGACCTGGAAGTCCACTATGAGCATGGACATGCAGGATATATATCTTCCCTGGATGCTTTCTCACTTGCTCTTGAAGTTCTTTAAAGAGCTGATATATATTAGAAGCTACAAATTTTATTTGGGCTATGACAATTCTTTGTACCACAGCTACTGAATAGGCTGAATCAAATAATATATTTACATGTCCTGAATAATAAGTAAGAGTTAGCATGATTGCATACAATTCATCCTGATGAATGGACTGAAAAGGAGTTCAGACTACTCTATATACATATATAGTCTCTATATACAACATATAGTCCATATACAGCACAAATGTTATATTTGGATGCATCTGTAAAGATAATTGGTCCTTTGAGAGGAATCTAAGAAACATTTTCTTCAAAAATCCATTGCCAATTATATAATAGCCAGCTTATCTTTAATGGAGACTCATGTGTAAAATTTGGAGCCATGGCTAATAAAATTTGCCACTCTGGATTGGTTTCACAGCATACATTGGTATAAAGGATGTATATCTTGTCAGGACTTATCCCAGATAATTGTATTACTTGCTTAATTAATTTTAATAAAATTCTAGCCACAAGCACTGAGTAAGGAGTAAAGCTTTATACTGGTTGTGCTGGGAGGTTCACTCACTCTACCATACTGTGTCCTCAATGAAGGACTGCTATGGGTGCCTATTTTATAGCAAAAACTGATATTTCCAAGGGTTTATGAGTAACTCTTTCAACCATATTGGATAAAGGAAGTTCAACTTCCCTCAAAGTCTCTTGAGCTTTTTTGTAAGCTGACTTTAAATTTAAATTTAAAGCAGTGTCTACCGTTAAAATGTCATATAATGGTTGTAATTGATAGGTGGTTAAGCCTAACACTGAACACATCCATTGGCTATCTCCTATCAAATTTTGAAAGTCATTTAAGATGTTCAACTTCTCTGTTTTTAAGAAAGTTTTCTACTGTGAGTACATTAGGATATACTTCATGTCCTAAATATGTAAAAGGAGTGTGCCTTTGAATTTTTCTGGAGCTATATGCAATTTGAAGTTCCTTAGTGTTTCTATGGTCTTTTGTAGATATGCTTATAACATTTGTTTCTCAGGTGCATATCCCAATATATCATCCATGTAATGTAACAACATAACTTTTGGAAATGCTTTTCTTACTGGAGTAAGATCAGCAGTCAAATACATTTGACACATAGTAAGCTATTTTTCATGACCTGTGGCAAAACTGTCCATTCATATCTTTTATAACGCTCAGCTAAATTAACACTGGGAACTGAAAAGACAAAACTTTTTATATCCCTTTTATCCAGAGGGATAGATTATAAATAATCCTTAATGTCTATAACCCAAGGAGGCAATTATCTAGGCAATTGAGTAGGACATGGAAGTCCAGGCTCGCGTTCCCATAGATTACATCTATTGATTTACATTTCTCAGATCAGTCAACATCCTCCATTTTCCAGATTTCTTTTTTACAATACATACAGGGGAAATCTAAGGACTTAGAGAAGGTTGTAAATGTCCTTAGTCAAGTTATATTATATCTAATAAGGCCTGGATTTTATCTTTGGCTAAGGGCCACTGATACACAAAGGTGTATCAGTTTTCCATTGAATAGGAACAGGTGAGAGGGTTGGCAGGCCTTCAACAGCAGCCCTGCCTAAAAAGCCAAAGTACTCAATTGTAATCCTAACTATTGTAAGATGTCTCTTCCCCATAGATTTATGGGGATTTTTCAATTACAAAAGAAGTAAAAATTCCTGTTTCACCTTCAAATATCCATCACAAAGGGGTAGCACTAACTTCAGGTGCTATTGATCCTCCTATTCCAGACATATGGGTGTCTGCTGTAATCTTTGGCCAATGACTGGGTCAATTGGCACCTCTAATGACTGTAAGTTGTGCATCTAGTCTACCAAACCTTTCAATGGTATGCCATTTAGATAGATAGTAAGTGTAAGATGGTCAGCTGTAACAGTTGCAGTCCAGAATATTCCTGGATTCTGTGGTTGGGAGTCAAAATAAGGGCCAATATCACCAGATTGCCTATCAGGAGTGTGTATCAGTAAACCTGATGCTACTACTTCTCCTGGGTTATAAGTCACATATTGTCTACCTGTATTAGTAACTGGGATATTAGCTACACATTCCCCAGTTTTCTACATCAGTATATGGATGGACACTGTTTTGTAAGTACTTTCAGGAGGTGAAATGGTTAAGCCTGCTTTGCCTGGAGGTTATTATGAGCCAGAACTTGAAACAAATTACTAAGTGAAATTGAGACCATGGTTAAATCTAGTTTAGCATTGATTAAATCCTACAACAAATAATGATTTCCTAGTGATATAATGATTGATGTATACTCAGTGTACAGCATATAAGCTAGAAGCTCTTAGGGTCAAAAAAGGCAAGCACACTAGAAGCTCTTGGAGGCTGAGACAGATTCATTCCATTGTCTACCTTTGTGCTAGCTGGAGGCTGGAGCACAAACCTTTGGATTCAGAGATTCAGAGGGCAGAGAAAGCGGAAGGTCAGCTCAAGCCCATGGAACTAAGGAGAGAGATAGGCCTCTAAGAAAGCTAACCGGGCCCCAGGAAAGGAGACAAGACTTTGAAAGAGATACTAAAGGATTTGGACTTTAACCTCTGACTACTCATGTGGTGATTACTGAACTGAAATGAAGGCTGCCTCCAGAGACTCCAAGAAAACCCAACAAGAAAACATTACATTTTGGCAAGAACATAATAAGAGGCAAAGGATCTATAGGCAGACAGGGACAGATTTCACCTCTCCAGGGTATCTCAGTAGTCCCAGCTTCATACAACTCGTTGTAATCTCTTTCTCCCATCACATTGCTTCTTGGCTGATTGGTCATGTCTGAGTCCTAAACTTGTAAAGACTCTCTGGGTGTAGCATCAGCTGCCATCATGCTCCAAGTATTTTTTATCTGGGGCCCTGAAGCAGAGTCCGTTTTTCATTTCCCTAAAACTATATTATAAAGCAGCAGTACCCAAAACCATTTGGTATTGGCTAAGAAATAGACTAGTCCATCAGTGGAATATGTTAGGTTCACAATACAAAATAGTCAATAACTTTAATAAGCTAGTGTTTGACAAACCCAAAAACCCCAGCTCTGGGAATAAGAATTAACTGTTTGACAAAAACTACTGGGAAAATTGGAAATTAGTATGGCAGAAACAAGGCATTGACCCATACTTAACATTGTACACCAAGATAAGGTCAAAATTGGTTCATGATCTAGTCATAAAGAATGAGATTATAAATAAATTTAGAAGAATATAGGATAGTTTACCTCTCAGACTTGTGGAGGAGGAAGGAATTTGTTACCAAAGAAGAACTAGAGATAATTATTGATCACAAAATTTAAAAAATGATTATATCAAATTAAAAAGCTCTTGTACAAACAAAACTAATTCAGACAAAACTAGAAGGGATACAATAAACTGGGAAAACATTTTTACAATCAAAGGTTCTGATAAAGGCCTCTTTTCCAAAATATATAGAGAATTGACTCTAATTTATAAGAAATCAAGCCATTCTCCAATTGATAAATGGTCAAAGGATATGAACAGACAATTTTCAAATAAAGAAATTGAAGCTATTTCTAACCATATGAAAAGATATTACAAGTCATTATTAATCAGAGAAATGCAAATTAAGACAACTTTGATATACCACTACACACCTCTCAGATTGGCTAGGATGACAGGAAAATATAATGCTGAATGTTGGAGGGGATATGGGAAAACTGGGACTCTGATACATTGTTGGTGGAATTGTGACTACATCCAGCCATTCTCGAGAGTAATTTGAAACTATGCTCAAAAAGTTATCAAACTATGCATACCTTTTGATTCAACAATGTTACTACTGGGCTTACATCCCAAAGAGATCTTAAAGAAGGGAAAGGGACCTATATGTGGAAGAATGTTTGTGACAGCCTTGTTTGTAGTGGCCAGAAACTGGAAACTGAGTAGGTGTCCATCAATTGGAGAATGGCTGAATAAATTGTGGCATATGAATGTTATGGAATATTATATACTTCAACAACAATACTACATGATGATCAATTCTGATGGACATGGCTCTCTTCAACAATGAGATGAACCAAATCAGTTCCATTTGTTCAATAATGAAGAGAACCAGCTACACTCAATGAAAGAACTCTGGGAATTGAGTGTGAATCATCCCTCCATTTTTGTCAACTCACATTTTTTATTTCCTTTTCAGGTTAATTTTACCTTATTTCTAAGTCCAACTTTTCTTGTGCAGCAAAATAACTGTAGGGATATGTGTACATATATTGTATTTAATATATACTTTAACATATTTAATATGTATTGTTCTATCTGCTGGCCAGGGGAGGGGATGGGTAAAGGAGGGGAAAAGTTGGAACAGAAGGTTTTGAAAGGGTCAGTGCTGAAAAATTACATATATATATATATCATAAATAAAAAGCTATAATAATTTTTTTAAATTAAAAAAAGAACTTGTGGAATTCTTTAAAAGCAATTGTATTATGTTGTATATAAGGAATGTTTCCTCAGGAATTGAATCAGGACCCATAACTTACTAATTAATATTCAATTGGTTGCTCTCTCACTATTTCCCATATATCTGGTTCTAATTTTTTTTTTCTTGGATAGCCAATGAGATGTGCACTCTAATATATTTACAAGCCCAGTAATCTGCCTCTGAGTTACCAACAAACTGTGTTTCTTTAAGAAAACCTGAACTAATTCAAAATTAGTGGCAAGAGAACCCAAGACAAGCATAAACAGATAAAAGGGAAAAGAAAGGAGGAGGGATTCAATAGAATGTGAAATGATACTTGTAACCTTTAATATTTGTATTAATAGTATAAATAGAAGGAATACACACAGACATTTTGTATGGGTATAAGATGAATTTGAAGGAATGACTTAAAAATTAAATGATGAAAAAGAGAAATACACTGGGTGCAAAAGAAAGGTGTGAATTTACAATAGTGTGAATTATTTCACATGAAGAGGCATGAAAAACCCATTACACTGAAAGGGAAAATAGGAGAGTGGGCAATGAGCATCACTTGAACATGTCATCTGTATTGACTCAAAGAGGGAATAATATACACAATTACTTGAATAGAGAAATACATCTTAACTGATCGGGAAGTAGAAGGGGAAGGGAGCAAGATGGTAGACAACTGGTGAGGAAGAAAACAATGAAAGGAAAAAGAGGACAAACAGGAAAAATACAATGGAATGAAATACAGAAGTAGCTATTATAACAGTGAATTTACATAATATGAACTCTGTCATGAAACAGAAGCAGCTAACAGAGTGGATCAAAAAACAGAATGATACAATATATTGCTTGCAAAAAACATTTTAAGCACAAAGACGTATACATAGTAAAGTTAAGGGGCTAGAACAAAATCTATTATGCTTCAGTTGAAGTAAAAAAAAAAAAAGAAAGAAAGAAACCCAACCAAAAATTAAATAAGAAAAAAAGTTAAAGTTAAACAGAATATTAGAAAACTTAGATACAACAGACTTTTGGAGGAAACTAAATGGGGGAAAAAAAAGGAATATGCCTTTTCTCATCAGCATAAAGCACCTACACAAAAATAGACATTAATCAAGCAAAACACTCAAAGTCAAATGTAGAAAGTCAGAAATATTAATGTATTTTTTAATAAATGGCACTGGAAAGATAGATAGAAATTAACTAGAAACTACATAATGTAATCCTAAAGAATAAGTTAGTCAAAGAAAAAAATCAGAAATAATCAATAATTTCAATAAAAAGAGGACAACAGTGAGGTAACACACCAAAATTTATGGGATGATGCTGGAATCTTTACAAACTGGGGAGTTGATAGAGACAATGGTTCAATATGATTGATTAGATCTTAGAAAGATATATTTTGGGCCAGAACTTGAAACAAGGTACTAAGTACAACTGATAGAAAAGATGCTTGTGTTCACCTTTAGAGAGCTCATAAGTATCTAAGTACTCAATGGAGTTCACACATTTGGGAGATTTCAGGGCTTAGTATCTGAGATATCCGAATTCACACCTCCCTTAGAGCCAGAGAGCACTCTGGGAGATAACCCAGAATCCCTCTCTCTCCAGAAGGAGGAGTTAACCTTTGGGAGATCATATATATACAGGAAGTTCTTAGAGCTTGATGGAATTATTTGGGAGAAGTTACTTGGGAAAATTCCCAGGAGTCGGAGAGGAGTACTCTGGGAGGAAGCCTACAAGCCCTATCTCCGAGACAAGAGAGATTTCATTCTATCTTTTACCTTGGTGCTGACTGGAGGCTGAAGAAAGCAGAGGCAGAAGGCAAGGACAAAGCTGCAAGATCTCTTGGAACCAAGCAGAGAGATAGGCCTGAGCTAACCGGGATATATTGAAGGACACAATAAAAGATCTGAATTTTTATCACCTGACTGTGTTTTGGAAAAAGAACACCACAGGATGAAGCCAAAGAAGTACTTAGAGGAAATTTTTTTTTCTCTTAATGCTTACATCAACAAAATGGAGGCAGGTAAGAGGGAAACAGATCAATGAATTAAACATGTACCTAAAATACATTTGGAGCTGGTTTTATAAAAAAAGAAAGCAAATAAGATAGATAAGTTAATTTGATTTTTTTAAAAAGAAGAAAATTAGAAATGTATTATCAAAAATGGAATGAAATCACCACCAATGAAGATGAAGTAAAGCCATCATTAGTTTACTGTCAATAGTTCTGATAACCTGAGCAAAATTAATGAATATTTATTAAAATATAAATTATGTAGATTTATAAATCAAGAAATAGTAAACCTAAATAATTCTATATTAGGGGGGATGGAGCCAAGATGTATGAGAGTAGACACCTCTTTATCTGAGCTTCTCTCACAGATCAAGAAAATGAACTGATTTTGGAGTGACAGAACCCACAAAAATTTGGAGTGTAACAAATGTCCAGAAGAAGATACTTTGGAAGAATGTGGTGTTCTTTTTCTATAATATATGATGGTTCTCTGTGGGAGCAGGTTTCTTGGGAAGGTTTTCTGCAGGCAGCCTTAGTTTCAGTTCAGAGTAATAATCACTCCAAATATAGCCAGCTGTTAAAATCCAAACATCTATTTTCTCCAAATCTTGCTCTATTTCCTTGGGCCCAGTTACCTTTCTTAAAGGCCTCTCTCCCTTCTTGGTTCCAAGAGCTCTTGCAGCTTGTCTTTTAGCTCTTCTAGCTTCTGCCTCTAGCTCAACTCTGACTC
The DNA here is from genome assembly GCF_902635505.1 of Sarcophilus harrisii. Taxonomy (NCBI): domain Eukaryota; kingdom Metazoa; phylum Chordata; class Mammalia; order Dasyuromorphia; family Dasyuridae; genus Sarcophilus; species Sarcophilus harrisii. The sequence continues at coordinate 286,628,528 of NC_045426.1, read as the reverse complement.
GTGGCTTCTCAATCTCCAACTGATGCTCCCCTCTCAATCTTTTCAACTGAACTCTCCTGACTGAGCTCAGCTGTTTTTATGCTCTTTTAGAGGTGTAAACTCAAAGGTTGACTCCTCCTCTGAGAGTGGGATTATGGGAGGTGTGAATTTGGATATCTCATACTGAACCCTGAAATCTCCCAAACATGTAAACTAATGTGTGAACTCTCAAAGGTGTTAACTTAAGCATTGTTTCTATCAATACTAGTGACTTAACACCTTGTAAGGATTTGCTCTAATGTGTGAACCAATAAGCATTGTATCAATTCCATTGAGTTAACACTAAGATTCTAACAGAAGAATTTCAGAAAAAAGTTTGTTTCAATCTGACAGGGGGAAAGACTGCCAAGCACAGACAGTAGAAAAAGTCTGGTGCAGGGAGACAGGGATTTGTGTTGTCCCACATCAGAGAATTTACTGGGAGCTTCATAGACTACTCTGTCCTAGTGACAAGTCAGTGGATCAGGAAATTAGTTGTGAACCACCCAAAGCAAATACAAAAGGAAAATATTGAGCCTTGGAACCTCAGGAAAGTGCAGGACTGGAACCTGACAACACCTACCCAGCAATGGAAGTCAGTTAGAAGCACTGGCCACAAGACAATCTAAAAGCAGCTGTTGCCCCTTTGTCTTAAGAGCAGATATCAAACTTTAAAAAAATGAGCAAAAATATCCAAAAATAATTCTGACCATATATAGCTTTTATGGGGAAAGAGAAAAACAGATCTCAAATTCTGAGAACCCTAAATCATCTCCAGCTTAAGCCCAGAAGAGTGATATGAGTTGGTCCCCATTGCACATCTTCTTTTGGAAAAAATTAAAAAAGACATTTAGAGAGTTGAAAGAAAAATGAGCAAAGGAAATGAGAACTTGACAAAAAAAATTGGAAAAGGGAAAATAGAAATTATCTGAAGAAAACTCCTTTCAAACTAGATTTGATGAAATGGGAAAAAAATATATTAATTCCTTACAAAAATGATTTAATGAAATGGAAAAGGAAAATAACTTCTTCAAAAAATAGATATGAAAAAGAAACGAATTCATTGAAAAATTGTGAAATGGAAAAAAATGCAATGAACAAAACATCTCATTTAAAAGTTTAGTTGGCCAAATGCAAAAGAAAAGTTTAAAAAGGAAAATAATTCACTGAAAAATAGAATTGAACAAATGGAAATGAATCACTCAATGAAACTTCAAGAATTAGTCAAATAAAAAAACCCCAAAAATGAAAAAAAAGAGAAGAAAATGTAAAATACCTCATTAGAAAAACAACTGACCTGGAAAATAGAAGTAGGAGAGACAGTATAAGAATTGGACTTCCTCAATACCATGGCTATACTTAAAAGTTGCAGGTATAATAAGATTTTATTTGGATAATATAAAAAAGAAATTAGAGGAGAAAAAATTACAGAAATAGAAGACAGACAGACTTAAAATGGGATAAATTACAACTTAAAAAGAGGCAAAAAAGACATATTTAAATTGAGGGAAAGAGGGGAGGGGGATAAGCATTGTGTTAATCTTTTATCAGATTTGGCTCAAAGAGAGAATATCATTCACATTTAGCTTCCCAGAGAAGTTTTGTCTCACTCTGTAGAGAAGAGGGAAAGGGGGAAAGAAAAGGGGTGGCTAATAGAAGGGAGACCAGAAGTAGGAGAGGAAATATATTAGAAAAGGGGAGGCACTGTAAGAGAATTCCTCTTCCTGTTTGAAGAATGGGGTGGTCAGAAGCAAAATATGAGGGAGGAGGGAAAGGGGGAAAGGAAAGAGAAAAGTATAACTGGGGAAAAACAAGATGGCAGGAAATACAGTTAGTAATTTTAATTAGTGAAATAGTGAATTGTGAATGGGATGAACTCTCCCATAAAAGGGAAGATAATAACAGACTGGATTAAAAGCCAGAATCTTACACTTTGTTGCTTACAAGAACTACCTACATTTAAAGCAGAATGATACATTCAGAGTAAAGGTAAAAGGCTGGAGCAAAATCTTTATGCTTTAGTTGAAATAAAAAATACAGGGATAGCAATCCTGATCATAGATCAAGCAAAAACAAAAATAGATCTCAATTAAAAGAGATAAGGAAGGAAACTGCACCCTACTAAAAGGAACCATAGATAAGGAAATTAAATCAATACTAAACATATATTCACTAACTGATATAGCATCTAAATTCCTAAAGAAGTTGAGAGCTTAAAGAATAATTATACAGTAAACTATACTACTGGGGAGTCTCAACCTTGCTTTCTCAGAACTAGATAAATTAAACCACAAAATAAATAAGAAAGAAGTTAAGGAGGAAAATAGAATTCTAGGAAAGTTTGGTATGATAGACATTTGGAGAAAACTGAATGGAGATAAAAAGTAATATACTTTTTTCTTGATAGTACATGGAACCTATTACAAAAATTGAACATTTATTAGAGCATAAAAACTTCAAAATCAAATGCAGAAAGGGAGATTCAGCCAAAGCAGTTTTTAGGGGAAGTTTTATAATCTAGATGCTTACTTGCATAAAATAGAAAAAGAAAAAAATGAATCATTCGAGCTTTCAGCTTAAAAAGCTAAAAAAAAAAAAAAGGACAAATTAAAAACCCTCAATTAAGTGCCAAATTTGAAATTCAGAAAATAATAAAATTGAAAGTTAAAAAGCTACTGAATTAATTAACAAAATTAAGAGTTGGTTTTATGAAAAAATAGATACAACTTTAGTTAACTTGAATGGAAAAAGGCAGAAAGGAAAACAAATTGTCAGTATCAAAACTGAAAAGGGAAAACTTTCTACCAATGAAAAGGACATTAAGGCAATAATTAGGAGTGATTTTGCCCAACTATATGCCAATAAATGTGGTAATCTAAGTAAAATGGAGGAATACTTACAAAAATATAGATTACCAAGATGAACTGAAAAATAAATAAATTAGTTCCATTTTAGTAAAAGAAATAGAACAAGCTACTACTCAACTCCCTAGAAAAAAATATCCATAACCAGATGAATTTACAGGAATTTAACAAACATTTTAATAATTACTAATTCCAAAACTATGCAAACTATTTGAAAAAGCAGGGAAAGAAGAATTAATTATTAAATTCCTCTTATGACACAGATATGGTGCTGATACTGAAACTAGGTAGAGTCAAAACAAAAGAAAAAAAATATAGCCCAATTTCTCTAATGAATATCAATACAAAAATCTTAAATAAAATATTAGCAAAGAGATTAGAGAAAGTGATCCCCAAAATAATACATTATGACCAAGAAGGGTTTATACCAGGAATGCAGGGCTAGTTCAATATTAGGAAAACTATCAGCATAACTGACTATATCAATAACCAAACTAACAAAAATCATATGATTATCTCAATAGATGCAGAAAAAGTATTGATAAAATCTGACACCTATTCCTATTAAAAACACTAGAGAGTATAGAAATACATGGACTTTTCCTTAAAATGATTAGTAGCCTCTATTTAACACCATCAGTAAGCATCATATGTAATGGGGACAAACTAGAATCATTCCCAATAAGATCAGGGATGAAACAAGGTTGCCCAATATCACCATTACTATTCAATATTGTATTAGAAATGTTAACTTTGGCAATAAGAGAAGAAAAAGAGCTTAAAGGAACTAGAGTAGGTAATGAGGAAACCAAATTATCACTTTTTGCAGATAATATGATGTTATACTTAGAGAATCCTAGAGAATTAAACCCCAAACAATTTACAAATTTAGCAAAGTTGTAGGATACAGGATAAATTTATGGAAGTCATCAGCATTTTTATATATTACCAATAAAGTCCAGCAGCAAGAGATACAGAGAGAAATTCTAATAAAATAACTGTAAATAATATAAAATATTCGGGAGTCTCTCTGCCAAAGCAAAGTCAGGAACTACAAAACCCTTTCCACACAAATAAAGTCTGAATTAATCCATTGGAAAAATATCAAGTGCTCATGAATAGGCCAAGTGAATATAATAAAAATGAAAATTACAACCTAAATTAATCTGTTTATTCAGTGCAATGCCAATCAACCTAACAAGAAATTATTTTACAGATCTAGAAAAAATAAAAAAGTTCATCTGAAAGAACAAAAGCTCAAGAATTTCAAGGGAATTAATGAAAAAAACTGTAAATTACAGTGGTCTAGCTGAACTAGACCTAAAACTATATTATAAAGCAGCAGTCATCAAAACCATTTGCTGCTGGCTAAAAAATAAAGTGGTTGATCAGTGGAGGTTGGGTTCACAGGACAAAATAGTCAGTGACTAGTAATCTAGTGTTTGACAAACCCAAATATCCCCACTTTTGTGATTAAAAACTCACTATGTGACAAAAACTACTAGGAAAATTGGAAATTAATATGACAGGAAGCTAGGCATTGTTCCACACCTAACACCATATACCAAGATAAGGTCGAAATGATTCATGATTTCAACATAAAAAATGATATTATAGGCAAAGTAAAAGGATAAAGGATAGTTCACCTCTCAGATCTGTGTTGAAGGAAGGAATTTATGGCCAAAGAAGAGTTGGAGTCCATTATTGAGCACAAAACAGATAATTTTGATTATATTAAGTTAAAAAGTTATTGCACAAACAAAACCAATGCAGACAAGATTAGAAGGAAAGCAATAAACTGGGAATTTGTTTTTACAGTCAAGGTTTCAGATAAAGGCCTCATTTCTAAAATATATAGAGAATTGACTCAAATTTATGAGAATTCAAGCCATTCTCCAAGTCAAAAGATATGAACAGACAATTTTCAGACAAAGAAATTGAAACCATTTCTAGACAAATGAAAAGGTGCTCTAAATCACTATTGATCAGAGAAATGCAAATTAAGATAACTCTGAGATATCACTACATACCTCTCACAATAACAGGAAAAGATAATGATGCATGTGGAAGGAGATGTGGGAAAACTGAGATATTAATACATTGTTGATAAAGTTGTGAACTGATCCAACTATCCTGGAGAGCAATTTGGAACTTATGCTCAAAGGACTATCAAACAGTCTATAGTTTGTTTCAGCAGTGTTTCTACTGGACTTGTATACCAAAGTGATCATAAAGGATCAAAAAGGACCCAAATGTGCACAAATGTTTATGGTACCCCTTTTTGTAGTGGTAAGAAACTGGAAATTAAGTGGAAGTCGATCAGTTGGAGAATGGCTGAATAAGTTATGATATATGAATGTTATGGAATATATTATTCTATAAGAAAAAAAATCAGCTGGATGATTTCAGAGATGCCTGGAAATACTTACATGAAATGATTCCAAGTTCAAGGAGGAGAGGAAATTTGGAACACAAGGTTTTGTTTTTATAACATTTGCCAATGTTATAAAATTACCCATGCTTATATTTTGAAAATAAAAAGCTTTAATTAAAAAATAATAATAATCCTCTCTTAGAAACAGAAATTGCATGTCATTAATGAACACCCTAGCAAAAAATTCTCATGTCCAGATCATTTCACCAGTAAATTCTACCAAATGTTTAAAGAGCAATTATTTCCAATACTATATAAACCATTTGGAAAAATAGTACCAAAATCTTTTACTGGCACAAATATGATGCTGAAATCTAAACCAGGAAGAACTAAAACAAAAAAAGAAAAAAAATAGATTTCCCTAATGAATAGCAATGCAAAAATTTGAACAAAATATTGAACAAAATACAGTAATATGTCACAAAGTTTATATACTATGATTACATGACATTCATAGCAGAAACAGTGGATTGATTCAATATTAGAAAAACCATCAACATAATTGATCCTATCAATAATAAAGCCAACAGAAATCATATGATTATCTCAATGGATCTAAATGGAAGAAAAAGCTTGTAACAAAATACAGTACCCCTTCTTATTTAAAAATACTAGAGAGCATAAAAATAAAGGGAGAGTTCCTGAAAATTATAAGCAGTAACTCTCTAAAATCATCAGCCAGCATTTCAGTAATTAGCTAAAAGCCTTCTTAATAAAATCAGGGATGAAGCAAAAATGTCCATTATCACCAGCGTTATTCAGTATAGTACTAAAAATGTTAGCATTTGTATTAAGAGGGGGGAGGGAAATGAAGAAATTTGAATAGGTAATGAGAAAATAAAACTATTGCTATTTATAGATGATATATTTGGAGAACCATAGAGTATCAACTAAAATATGACTTGAAATAATTAACAATTTTAGTAAAGTGGAAAGAAATAAGATAAACTCACACAAGTCAATAGCATTTCTTTATATGACCAACAAGACTCAACAAGAAGAGATAGAGAAATTCCACTTTAAATCATTGTAAATAATAAAAAAAGTACTTCAGAGTACACCAGTCAAGATAAATCCAGGAATTATATGCACACAATTACACACTTTTCACACAAATTAAGTCATATCTAAACAATTGGAAAAAATATCACTTACTTATCAGTAAACTGGGTCAACATAATAAAAATGACAATTGTGTTTATACTAATTTACATACTCAGTACCATATCAATCAAACTACAGAAAATTATTTAATAGAGGTAGGAAAAATAACAATAAAATTCATCTGAAAGAACAAAGATCTAGAAAATGAAGGAAACTGATAAAAAAAAAATACAAAGGAAAATGCCCCAGCAACACCAGATCTCAAACTATATTATAAAACGATACTCATGAAAACTATCTTGTACAGGCTAAGAGTGGTGGATTAGTAGACACAATACAAACTAGTCCAAAGTTTGATAAACCCAAAGACCCCACCTTTTTTTTTCTTTTCTTTTTTTTATTTAATAGCCTTTTATTTACAGGTTATATGTATGGGTAACTTTACAGCATTGACAATTGCCAAACCTCTTGTTCCAATTTTTCACCTCTTACCCCCTACCCCCTCCCCCAGATGGCAGGATGACCAGTAGATGTTAAATATATTAAAATATAAATTAGATACACAATAAGTATTCATGACCAAATCGTTATTTTGCTGTACAAATAGAATCAGACTCTGAAATATTGTACAATTAGCTTGTGAAGGAAATCAAAAATGCAGGTGGGCAAAAATATAGGGATTGGGAATTCGATGTAATGGTTTTTAGTCATCTCCCAGAGTTCTTTTGCTGGGAGTAGCTGGCATTACTACTCCATTGGAAATGATTTGGTTGATCTCATTGCTGAGGATGGCCAGGTCCATCACAACTGGTCATCATCTAGTATTTTTGTTGAAGTATATAATGATCTCTTGGCCCTGCTCGTTTCACTCAGCATCAGTTCGAAGACCCCAACTTTTGATAAAAGAACTCACTATTTGACAAAAACAGCTGAGAAAACTAGAAAACAGTAGTATACAAACTAGAGAGAGACCATTATTTCACATCATATACCAAGATAGGTTCAAAAGGGAGGTAGACATGAAAAGTGGCACCAAAAGCAAATTAAAAGAGCAAGGAATAGTCTCCTTGTCAGACTAATGAGAAGATACCAAGCAAGAGATAAAGAATATTACAAAAATGCAAAATAAAAAATTTTGATTATATTAAAATGAAAAGCTTTTGTACAAACAAACCAAGAAAAGAAAGAAGAAAAGCTAAGAAACAATTTTTATAGCAAATGTCTCTGATAAATGCCTCAAATAAATATTATACTACTGAGTCGAATTTATAATGCAAACCATTTCCTAACTGATAAGTCATCAAAGGATATGAAAAGGCAATTTTCAAATAAAGAAAACAAAGCTATCAATAAACATAAATACTCTAAATCAGTTTTTATTATAGAAATGCAAATTAAAAAAAAACTTTGAGATAATACCTCATGCTTATCAGGTTGTCCAACATGACAAAAAAGAAAAGTTTAAGTGTTGAAGAGGATGTGAGAAAATTGGGACACTGATGCATTGTTGGTGCAATTGTGAACTTATTCAACCATTCGGTAGAGTAATTTGGAACTATTCCTAAAGGGCAACTAAACTGTTCATACCTAACCTTTGATGCAGCAACACCAGTACCAAATCTTTATCCCAGAGATCACTAAAAAGGGGAAAGGATCTACATATACAAAAATATTTATAAAATACAGAATTTTTGCGATGAAATGATGTTGGAAATTGAGGGGATGCCTCCCCCATTGAGGGGAATGACAGAACAAGTTGTAGGACATAATGGAACATTATTGGTAAGGGTCCATTAGAGAGGCCAGGTGAGCACAAGTTAAAATGTAACACAGGCCTATGGCCTGGAGATTCCTGGATGTCATTGGCTATGAATACATAAGCACTACCTTCCTGGATGGGATCTCCAGCCATAGAAGGAGTCCTGAACACTCTGAAATCATGTTAGGAATGGGAAATGTCTCCATCACTGATTGCCTGTTGTTGGAATCCTTGTGTCAACTTGAAACAAGGTGAAAACTCAAGGGTGATGTCACAATCCTGGTGTTAACTCAATAGAATTGATACAGTGCTTATTGGTTCACACCTTAGAGTGAATCCTTACAAGGTGATAAGTTGCTAATACTGATGGAAACAATGTGTTCATACCTTTAGAGAGCTCATAAGTATCTAAGTACTCAATGGAGTTCACACGTTTGGGAGAGTTCAGGGTTTAGAAAGAAATACCAAATTCACACCTCCCTTAGGGCCAGAGAGCACTCTGGGAGATAACCGAGAATCCCTCTCTCTCCAGAAGGCGGAGTTAACCTTTGGGAGATCACATATATACAGGGAACTCTTGGAGCTTGGGGGAGTTACTTCGAGCATTCCCAGGAGACAGGAGAGAGTTTTTCTTGGGAACATCGACTGGGGTCGGAGACAGAGCACTCTGGAAGAAAGCTTACAAGCCCTATCTTTGAGGCAAGAGAGATTCATCATATCTTCTACCTTGGTGCTGGCTGGAGTCAGAAGGATAAACCTTTGTATTTGGAGACATTTGGGTGGAGCTCTTAGAACCAAGCAGAGAGATAGGCCTCTGGGCTAACCTGGCTATATTGAAGGACACAATAAAAGTTCAGATCTTTTATCAGCTGGCTGCGATTTTGGAGTAATTATTTATTTCAACTGAGACTAAGGCTGCCTCCAGAAAACCTTCACAGCCTGTGACCTCATGGACCCTATATAAGCTCAGTGGGGGAGGAGCCCGACCCATCCTTTTTATCTGGAGATCAGCTAGGGGAGAGAGACTAAGAGAATGCAGGAGGTCTTAGAGTAAGATGTAAACCACATGAATAAAGTCTTTAAGCTTTCCTGACAAAACTCTCAGGTGCTCTGTTGTGCTTACTTTGTTTCCATATGAGATAGCAGCCAGAGGATTTCTGAAGGCCTCAGGAAGAGGTAAGATTGATATTAATATTTAACAGCGATTTCTCTGATGCCCTGGGAATTAGGAGAGATTGGCAATTGCAAATGCAGTTATAGCATGTTGCATGTGGTGCACAGGCATGAGGGTTTAGCACAATAAATTGCCAGGCCTTGAAATATTAATTATTAAGAGAAGGCACAACAGTTCCTCATCTGGAAGAGAAGGTAGAGATACGGTATGGGTCAAACTGTGACCAGACCAGAGAGTATAGCTATAAATACAGAGCAAGCTTATGAGTTAGAAACTAGAATGGGTGATTCTTTAACAAAAAGGAAAAGCAGGTGAAGCGCTCCCCAGTGCCAAAGAGCATATATTCTTCATTAGAAGACTTACCAAAATATGTGCCCTCAGGTGATCAAGGCAATAAAGAAAACCACCCCCCATACCCCTTATACAGCTCAGAAAGAGAGGACCGGTGAGGGGATTAAACAGATAGAACAAAAGATGTAGGAACTTTGCCTTCAAGCAGAATCAGGAGACAGAGCAAAGGCTAGATTACAGCAATTAGAACAAGAAGTGCAACAGCTCCAGCTAAAAGCTGAGGCAGAGAACAGAGAAAGGATTAAGTGAGAGCAGAGAGGAAAGCAGGAGCTCTGGCCACAGGCTGAGCCAGAGAAGAGACAAGAGATTGCTTTGCAAAGACCAGCTGTTTTTCCTATAGAACATAGAAAAATCCACCCCCCGCATAGCTTTACAGGAAGGTTTAATGAAGGCAGCTGCTGAAGGTGAAGATATAATGCCTTGGGATTCTGATTGGAGCCTACAGGCTTATCCTGTAGTGGACAATGGGGCAGAAAGTCGGACACATATTCTGATCCCATTTAAAATATTAAAAGGGGTGAAACAAGTTTGTGAAAACTACAGCCGAACTCACCATATACTATGCAAATTTTACAAATGCTATCAAGAACCATTCCTTTACCCCGAATGACTGGAAATGTATAGCATCTGCTTGTTTTACTCCTGGTCAATCAGTAATATGGCTATCAGAATTTACTAAATCAGCTCGGAAATATGCTATAGCCAATGATCATTAAGACCCAGAAGAGTCTGTGTTTATAATTACCAGCACAGGCCTCTATTCCACAACTCAGGCTCAGAGAATAGATAAGGAGGCACTGGTACAGTAACATGTTACTTAAATAAAATAGGACCCCCGAGAATCTATTCAAGATTATGTGTCCCGATTAAAAACAGCAGTTGACAGTCACAGGGAAAAATAGTGCTTCTGACTTTCTTTTCAGGAAATTATTAAGAGAGAATGAATAAGGTGTGCAGGAGTATAATGGCTGGACTTTCTAAAGAAGCTCCTATCTCTGAAATTATAGATTATATAGTAATTATATAATTATATAGTAGTGAAGCTGATTATGAGACTGATAGAAGGAAAGAATTGTTACTGTGGCAGAAAATTTCCAAGCCCAATGCCATAAGCAGCCAATAGGGGACAAAAAATCCTTTTGCTTAAATGCAAAATTTTGTAGGTCTAGAAGAAAACTCATACTACAATTCAGGGAAACTGGTGAGGGGGTCCCATGAGAACACCAAATACATACTAGATAGATTAGGAACCTATCCAGAGAGGAGCTACAGGGTTTGAAGAGAATTATCAGTCTTTGTTAAGAAATGTGTACAGTATTTGGTGAGCTCAGTTGAGGGTTTTAACATCAACCCATAGACCACTACACGTGCTAAGGTAAAACCCAAGGCTGGAGATAGATTAGTAATTGGACTCTTGGACTATGCACCTGTGATTGGACATACTATGATATTAAAACATATGGAACCATTTGTCTTGGTTACCAATCCTCACCCATATCCAATGAACTTAAAGGAAGATCATCCAATTGCTAAAGCACTCCCATTTTACTCAAATGATTGGGAAAGAAAAACCCATGTGTATTATTTATATAGAAAACAGGCCATTCCTAGGGATGATTGATACAGGGGCTGATATAGATGTTATAACAAAAATTGATTGGCCTCCTGAATGGCCGCTTCAACCTCAAACAATAACAGTTAATGGAATAGCTGGAATGCAACATGCTTCCCAGTCCAGTAGAATATTTCATTGGGAATTTGAAAATCAGAAAGGTGTTTTTAGGCCTCTTGTCATCACAGGGCTCAGAATCTCCTTGTGGGGAAGAGATTTACTGAAAGCCCTTTGGACAACATTACACACTGAGGAAAACTAATAGAGGCCACTGAGAAAATCCTGGTAGTGCCACCCTTAAGATGGAAATATGACCGTCCAATATGGGTGGATCAGTGGGTCCTCTCAAATGAAAAACTCACTGCCTTAAGATCCATCATTATGGAACAGGAGAAATTGGGTCATATTGAACCTTCCTTTAGTGCTTATAATCCACCTGCTTTTGTAAGTAGAAAAAAGAACAAAGCATGGTGTATGTTAATTGATTTGAGAGCTATAAATGCTGCCATGCAACCCATGGAAGCCATACAACCAGGCCTCCTATCTCCTAATGTGGTTCCTAAAGAATATCATATGGTGATTATTGATATAAAGGATTACTTTTATTCTATTCCTTTGCATCCTACAGACAGGGAGAAGTTTACCTTTTCTGTTCCAACTATTAATTTACAAGCTCCTGCCACTAGATGGCAATGGAAAGTATTATGACAAGAGATGGCTAATAGTTCCAGCCTTTGCCAATGGTATGTAGACAAACTTCTTGCTCCAGTTAGAAATTTATATCCAAATGTTTATATGCTCCATTATATGGATGTTATACTGGTGGCCACTAAGGAAGAGTTACAGTTACAAAGTATTGTGCAACACATTATTCAAATATTAGCTCAGTAGAACCTTGTAGTGGCACCACAAGAAATACAGACTAAGCCTCCATTTCTCTATCTTGGGCACATTTTTCAAGACCTTACTGTGTCTAAAGTGCCTCCTAAGGTGGATAAGAGTAAATATAAAACTCTTCATGACTTTCAACAGTTAGTGGGAACTTTACAATGGCTCAGGTCTACTCATCTGATTCCCCCTTCTGTTATGCCCCCTTTTATGATATTTTAAAAGGCCCTCAGCTCTGACATCACCACGATCATGGTCTGCAGAGGTTCGTGCAGCATTACAATCTATTCCCTTGCTGAGCATTTGTCCTACTTCTAGAGTTGATCCTTCACAGCCCTTGATGCTGTCAGCTTTTGTTGATAAGCCCTTTTTTGCTGCACTGCATTAAGGTGAGTGCCCCATAGAGTGGCTGTACCCTATCAGACCTTCATGTATTTTGACCAATAGAATTGAAGGACTTGGTTGCTTCTTGTGCAATGTTGCCAATGAGCCATATTTATCTCAGGACGGCCTCCTCAATTGGCTCTTGGTATACCAAAACAGCAAGTACTTGCTATTGCCCAGGATAACTTAATGTGGGCAGTTCTGTTACAGCTTTGTCCTTAGCACCTTTGCATTCTTCTCAGCCACTTAGACAATTGTACAAAAGATTAAAAGTAGTATTGCCACTGGATCTTTTTCCTCAGAGCCAGTGCGAGGCCCTAATGTTTTTACTGATGCTACTGAAGATCACAGGGTCACTATATAGGGAGGACACTCAAGAGACATGTATCCTTGATACCCCCTATAATTCTACACAGAAAAATGAGTTATAAGCCATCATATATGCCGTGCAATGGTATAAAGAGGCTATTAATATCATCATGGATAGTCTTTATGCCTGTCAAGCCATCCAACAGCTACAACATTCATATATAGATGATAGGCACTCTACCATCACTGATCTTCTTCATCAGGTTCAAGAAGTTTTAAACAGCAGAGCCGCACCTCTTTTTATCATGCATGTTAGGTCTCATACTGATGGCACTGGTCCCATACTTGAGGGCAATAAGGTAGCTGATACCCTCCTTTATCCTTTGTGTGGCCTGTACTATGATTCCCCTGCCCACAAAGCACACGCTTCGTTTATTTATCTGCCCACTCATTGTGGAGGCTGTATGGCATCTCTAAAGCAGATGCTGCAGCTATTGTTTGCCATTGTACTACTTGTGCTCCTTTTAGTCCTGCTCCTCGAAATACTGAAACAAATCATCATGGTGAGTCACCCAATGCCCTATGGCAAATGATTGTGACTCATGTTAAAAAGCAGTGCATCCATGTAACCATGGATACACATTCTCAATTTCTCATGGCTTCACTCCAATCAGGAGATGCAGTTAGGCATGTAATCAGTCATCGTTATCATTGCTTCTCCATTTCAGGAGTTCCATGTGCATTTAAAACAGATAATGGACCAACTTATACAGCTTCTGCTTTTAGGTCCTTTTGCACTGAATCTGGCATTGGCCATTCATTCCAGTGGCATCCCTATAACCCTACGGGCTAATCCATTGTTGAATGGGCTAATTGTACTCTCAAGATGTTCCTGTCTAAGCAAGAAAAAGGAGTATTGGGGTTTACAAGAGCTTCTACCGACTCACACAGGCCCGCTTAGATGCAGTGAAATATACATATAATTATTTACAATTTTCACATTCCTTGGAATGCACTTCTGGCACATGCAGAAAGCATGGCTAACTAACAGACTGGCCATCAAGAACAAGAGCCCTCTCTCCAAAGTAATGTGGAGGGACTTAGATGGCATTTGGAAAGGCCCAGGTTGGGTCAAGATTTGGGATCCTAGGTATGCTCTTATTATTCCAGATAATACCCCTCAGCAGAGGAGTGGCTCCCTACCAGAAACATCCTTGAATTGGGGATCCAAGAAGAGAGGGACCAGACAACAACCCAGAGGGACCAGCCAGATGTCAGCAGCCCTCCAGACACTGATGGCAGCAATGTCCCTCCTGACCATGACACCAAAGACAGCAGACACAGCTCCAGTGTAGCAGCTGAAATGAACTGTCTTGGGTGATGTGCAATATAAACAGACTGTTAAATGGACAATGGGCTTGTGTGCTTATCCCATAGCTACTTACCATATGATGGCCTGGGGAGACACTTTGCCTTATGTTTTCTATTTAAGGAAAATTAGTGGGTGAAAAACCAACATGCCCACCTGCCAAGGTTACTGAGGCAATATTACAGGACATGACTTTGCTTGTGTGCACTTTTATCTATTTTGTACCTTTATCTGTGTTTTCTTTCAAAAAATGTATACAAAAGATAAGTGTAACTAAAATTGTGCTAGAATTGTGACCCTACCTCATTGGCACCCTGATGTATACAAATGTAACTGAAGAACTGTGACATCCTACTACGGTGACATCCTATCTCATTGACATCCTGCCTCTTTGGTATCTTATCTCCTTGAGCATGACACTATTGAATGGGTTAAACATCATGTTACCCAGGTTTGGTTATGGCAACAGTTGAGCCTAGTTCTCACTGTCATACCTTTGCTTTTTGGTCTGTTGCATCTTACCTCCTTGATCATGATACTCGGTGATCTCATTGATCAAGTGAACTATAACTGATGCTAAGTAGCTTAATGAGATGAATGGTCCCCACTTTGAAAGAGAGGAGGATATTATTATTTTTTTTTGCCAATTTAAATAGGCATTTAGTAAATTGTTTTGATTATACAGAGACATCCTTGTTTATGAGTGGATCCAAAGCTAGATTTTGAACTTGAATATTATAAATATCCAAATTAACTATAAAGAATATATGAAGAAAGAGGCTGTCTACATCTGAAGAAAAAATTGGTAAATAGAAAAATTAGAGAATCATTTTTACATATACACACATATACATTTATACACACACCTGTTTGTTTCTAATAGTAACCATCTCTAGAGCAGGTGGAGCTAGAGAAAAAAGGAAATTTACATGATGACTTTATTATATATATATTTGATAACTTATATAACTATTATATATATATATATATATATATATATATATATATATATATTTGAAGGGAATAGCTAGATGTACATAATGAACTTGCAATCATCTTTTTTATTGTACTATGTTATGGAAATACTTATTTTATACAATAAATTTTTTAAAATTAAATTAAAAAGAAAAGTAAATCAAAGCTGGCCTTGGTGCCAGCAAGACCTGAAATCAATCTCATCTCTGACATATATTGGTTGTGTAACCCTGGATGAGGTTCTGAACTTCTCGGTGCTCTCAGCAATTTCCTAAGATCCTAAGTTACAGAGAAAGTGCTAAGTTGTAATTGTACTCCTAGGAGTTTCCTATATGAATGAAATTATTGTGATTTCATTGATATCACAGATCCAAATTGAGAGGAGTTAGGGTCCATTAAAGAGCACATTTAGGATGTAACACAGGCCTATGGCCTGGAGATCGCTAGACATGATTGGCTATGAATACATAGGAACTATCTTCGTGGATGGGATCTCCAGCCATGGCAGGAATCCTGAACACTCTGAAATCATGTCAGAAATGGGAAGTGTTTTCATCGCTGATTGCCTATGACCTCATGGACCCTATATAAGCTCAGTGGGGGAGGAACCTGACACACCCTTTTCATCTGGAGTTTGGCTAGGGGGGAGAGAGAGACTAAGAGAGTGCAGGAGATCTTAGAGTAAGATGTAAACCACATGAATAAAGTCTTTAAGCTTGTCTGCCAAAACTCTCAGGTTCTCTGTTGTGCTTAAACTGAATCCATATGAGATAGCAGCCAGAGGATTTCTGAAGGCTTCAGGAAGAGGTAAGATTGATATTATTATTTAACAGCAATTTCTTTGACATCCTGGGAACTAGGAGAGATTGGCAATAGCAAATGTAATTATAGCATGTTGCAATTATTATGCTATAAGATTTCAGAAAAACTTGGAAAGGCTTGTACTAATGAATGCAAAGTGAGCAGAACTAGGAAAACATTGTGCACAATATCATCATCATTGTGTGATGATGAACTATAATTGACTCAGCTCTTAGCAATATAATGATCCAAAACAAGTATAAAGGACTCACAAAGGAAAATGCTATCCCTTCCCAACTAAAGAACTGATAGATTCAAAATGCAGATCAAAAATATTTTTTCATTTTATTCCTTCTCATGTTTTATTTTTCTTTTGTTATATTTCTTATTGCATAACTGGGATGAATACAGAAACACAATTTACATGATTAACTATATATATATGCATATAGTACATATTAATCAATAACTATTGCTACATGAATGGCAATATGTTTACATATGCTTTTAATATCCAAATTCTTCATGCTACTATAATTTACTGAATGATAAAGGAATACTGTTCTCCATTAGAAATTTGAATAGTAAATTTTTGTGTGTGAGTTTGTTTTGCATAACAAGAAGCTTAAATTATTGGTGTCTACCTCCATTTCTTTCTCAGAGCATTTCAATTAATAAAAAAAAAAATCCAAGGCTTTTTCAAGTAGTAGGACATATTTGCAATTAATACAAAACAGATAAGATATGACATTTATGGAAATTTATTGTTATTTTGAAGCCTCCCTGAAGTTCTGCTAAGCACATGACAATGTTTTGTTTTGTTTTGTTTATTTTCTTTTTCTATTAGCTCAATAAAAAAAAAAAAAAAGTTTTAAAAAATAGGAGAAAACTAGCCTGGAAGTTAAAATTTCCATTCAGTATTTACATGCAAAAATAAAATACAATGAAAATAGAAAAAACAAAAATGAGCCACCTCGAATATTAGTCAAGTTGACTAATGAACACTACTTGAATACCACCTAGGCTTAAATTGGAATAACTCAATTTGGTCCTCCTTTCACTTGGCTTTTGGTGAAATATAACTACACTTTATTTTTAGTTTGTTGTTTTGTCCCCAACAGATAGCACAGTGCCTCTCAAACCAAAAAATTCTTAATAAATGCAAGTAGAATTGAGTTGGATTCTTCATGAATTTCATGAAATAAGTGCTTTAAATGTAAATCTTTGCTCGTGCTTCCCTCATTTTCTTTATGAAGACAGTTCTTGACACTCTATGTAGCATGAACTTCCTAAAGCCCTCAGAGCAATAAAAAGCAGTGACCATGCCTGCTAGTTGAACTGAAATCAAAATTCAAAGTACATAGATAAGGCTTTGCACAGTGATACTCACATCTAAGACTATCACTCCTGCTGTCCCTAATCTCTTCCCACAGCTTCAACTGCTTCTGCCTCAAGTGAAAGAACTAGGTATTGTTATGATTATAGTATACAATAAGAAAGGAAAGAAACTAAAGATTTATTACTTGGTAAGGGTTACATAGATTAAAATAGATAACTGGTATAACAGAGATACTTCGGGTCAGGATTTATTGAAAGAATAAAAGATTTATTTATAATTGAGAAACCCAAATTTCCTTACAAGTAGTTCTTTTTGATAAGCTTCTAAAAATTAAAGTTCTTCATGCAATGGTTGATTCTCTATGCAGCAATACTAATAATAATGTCCTTGTATTTATAAGATAGTTTTCTTCTAAAGATCTCAAGACACAAAATGAGAAATTTGAAGACTAAGAGGGTTCATTTCATTTAGAAAACAAGCTAATGTTGCATCAATTACAGTTTTTAAATGCTTGTTTCTATATTTTAAAACCTATTTAAGGGCAGCTAGGTGGAGCAATTTATAGAGCACTGGCCCTATAGTCGGGAAGCCTTAGACACTTGACACATACTAGCTGTGTGATCCTGGGCAAATCACTTAACCATGATTTCCTCAAAAAACAGAAGGCATATTAGTGGGTCTATACTCTAAAGAAATCATAAAAGAGACAAAAGTACCCACATATGCAAATGTGTTAGTAACAGTTCTTTCTATGGTGGCAAAGTCTTTCTCTAGCATTTAAGACAATCTATCTCCCAACTTTTTTTTCAAAATTTATTTCAGACTTCATACTTTATATCTCATACTAGACTACTGTTTTCTAGTATCCTATAATTCCCCATCTCCTAAATTTACAAAGATCATGTCCCATATCTATAAGTAATTTACTTTTTCCTCACTCAATCTTCTTGAAAATTTTCTCTTCCTTCAAGGTACACTTCAAATTTTACATCTTCCATGAAATCTGATCCCCACTGTCTACCCAAGAAGTACTATGCCCTTTTATTTCCTATTTTGTCAACATTTCCCTTGAGATTCAATCCATTTCTTTTTCCAAATGGTCCTCAGACATTTATATTGTCCCTGTGAAACATAGTTGGCACTTAATAAATGCATGGCTACCTGATATATACAGCTAGTAAAGAGGCAGCAATTGTAGCCTATCTTGATGTTCTCTTCATGTTCAAAACAACGCTTAACACTTCAAATACAAAACCTGGCTTGTTTTACAATTGAATCAAATGGAAGTCTAGAGTAGAAATATGGGAAATAAAACTCAATTTTAAAAAATACATATTTTAAAATATCTATTTTCCTTTTTTTGCTTCACTGTGGAGAATATTTATTTTAAGTGTCTAGGACCAGATTTGGACTCAGGTCCAGGACTGGTGTTCTGTCCATTGCACCACCTAGCTGACCCTGGCATTTGTTTTTTTTTTTGTTGTTGTTGTTTTTTGTTTTTTGTTATTGTTGATTTGCTACCCAGTGGAATTTAAAAGCCCATTACTTAATAACATTCAGGGACACTGTAAAAAGTAAAGGTCTAATGAGTCACTTAATCCCCCTAACATTCCTTGGAGCTTGATTAGTATTGTTATCCTAAACTGACAGATAGGATACATAAATCATGCTGTTGGATGAGATATCAAGTTACTTATACGAAAGCAGACTTGATTTCATACTTTATTATACCCAACTTTACCTCCTAAATAAATCTATATAGCTTCTATTTCTACCTACTTGTAGTATTTAATTTAGAGAATTTTTAGAGAATCAAGCGAATACTAATGGGCAGTTATGTGGCATAGTGGAGAGAGTCCTGGGGCTCAGGTCAGGAAGACTCATCTCTCTGAGTTCAAATCTGGCCTCAGACACTTAACCAGATGTTTGACACAAGGCAACTAACTTAATCCCATTTTTCTCAGTCCTTAACTGTCAAATGAGCTAAAAAAGAAAATGGTATGCCACTTCAAAATTTTTGCCAAGAAAACTGTAAATGCGGTTACAAAGAGTCTAAAATGACCAAAAGTGGAGCCAGAAGGTTAGATCTATGCTTTTTCAATAGCACTCTCTCTCTCTCTCTCTCTCTCTTTCTCTCTTTCTCTCTCTCTCTCTGAAATCTATTCCTAGGTGATCATTTGCACACATTAAAAAACATCTGTTTTGGCTAGACCAAACCATAAAGGAAAATATCATTATGTAATATTGACAAAGAAATTACACTTTTATGGTTTTATCTGAGGTTATATAGACAGTATTCCAAAGGAAGAGAGGCAAGAAAGGAACAGAAGGGGCAATGGAAAGAGAAAGGACAAAAAAAGAGAGGAATAGTAGAGGTTACACAGAAAAAGGAAGGAAAAGAGGAGAGGAGAAGAGACCGGTGGAACTAATCTTATGCATGATTGCTTTTCTGTGCTTGCAGCATCCAACTATTTAAAGTTTCTAGGATGTGATCTGTTTTTGTTTTTTTTTTAATCTTTGAGTGTCAAAAGTGTAAAATAAATCAATGTTGATGTAACAAAACAAGTCAGAAAATGAGAAAAAATGGCATCTTTCAAGATCAGCTGTTCCACAGAGTATAGTACACACTGGCAGTCTGCAAAACACCATACATTAACTAGCATAAGCACTGAAAAAACCCTAACAGTCAATGCATATCAGAACTGGAAGCAAAAGAATCAGCTCTCCCAGGGATCTGATGTGTTGTGATACTTCTGTAGATGAGAATTCCTCAACCACATCCAAAGATCTTTTATATTTACCAGAGTACACATTCAATGCACATCACTCATAATGAAAGAAAGAAAATAAAACAGGATGTCTAACATATGAAGTCAGTGACATCAATGCTACCTAAAACTAACAAGGTCAAAGCAATCTTTCTTTTCTATATGTGTTGAGTATATTATGATTGGCATATACAACAAGAGAAGAGTACTGTAAAGTGTAAGGGCTGAGGCTTGAGTTGATGCACTTAGGTCCCAAGCACGTGAGGCTAAATAGTAATTGGACTACACTCTATTAATATACATGCTTGGATAAAAAATGGCCCCTACCCACTCTCTATGCAAGTCCTGATGTGTTGTATAGGAAATGACAATTTTGGTGGGTGGAGGCAGAGAGACAGGAAGAGAGGCTGGGAGAGATTGGGCCTGGGTTCTATGCTCCTAGCTGCTGGTCATGTGGCTGCTGGTCTAGCTAGCTTCTTGACTCAGCTACACACATTGCTATTGCCCATTCTCTTCCACCTCTGATCTTTCTTCACTGAGAATAAAGACTGACGATTTCCCCCTAACCTGAATTCCTGACTCCAGCTGATTTTAAAATATGCGGTCTTCACAGTAAAGGGAGATAGAATGGCATGTATACCAGGTCAGGCTTAAACAAAAAGACCTTATAGGCAAACTACATTTCTGCATGCCATATAAAGTTATCTGATTTTTTACAATGCATATTCATGCATGTACACAGATTCTGTGAAATTCCTCATCTTTTATCTCAGAAAAAAGAATGAGAGAAAGATTGCAATATTAAGATCAATAAGATCCAGCAACTAATTGAAAATAGGAGAGAAACAGAAAAAGAGGACTGCATTTTAAATTTCTAATTTCTACTAAATAGAATGTTTTTTTTTATTTTTTGTATATCTCAAATTTAAAATGGTATGTCCAACACTTCCCTGATTGTAGCCATTTTGAATTTCTTTCTACTATCTTGGTCTCATTGTTTAACTACTCTCTAATGATCTTGAATTTACATTTTTATAAATAAAACTATCAATCTCACCAGACATTTTCCCCTATCTATCTTTCTTTCTCCAAAAATAAAAGCTCTCTCTCTTTTAACAAAACATATCTGTGTAAAACAAATCCACATGATGGCCATATCTAAAACATTTTGTTTCATTTTATACCTCTTGTCCATCAATCATTTGGTAAGCATCTACTATGTGTCCATCATGATGCCAAGAACTGTAGATACAAATATAATAAATGAAAAACCCCTCTCATAAGAAAATTACATTTAAATAGGAGAAATAATAAAGACATATACATGGGTAGTGGTACCCAAATAGAGGAGATACACAACATACTTTGCCAACTGCTAAACTGTAAGGAGTATGAATAAGTCCTTTCCAGAAATGCATGAGGGAGGAAACATTTGCCTCCTACTTTAGGTCAGATACAAGTATCCTCTGTGTTTTATCATCCTATTTAAAGGTGATGAAGAGCCTTTTATTTGACCGCAGCTTCAGGATAACAAAAACAAAATATTCACAGATTCTCTCTTTTCCTTCCTTCCTCTCTTTCTCTGTGTGTATGCCTCTCTCGGTGTGTGTTTCTTTCACATTCTCTTTCAATCTCTGTCTCTGTCTCATCGTCTCTCTGTCTTTCTCTCTCTCTATCTCCCCACAAACAGTTTTTCTTTATTGATTTTAAGTGAATGAATATCAAAAGAAAATTAGATTCCCTCAGCAACTTGAGTCAGAGAAAATAGTCACTGAGAATAGTGAAGAGCCAATATCAAGTATCAACCTGCTTGACCCATTCCAACTTTGAATTGAGCTGGTACCTACAACACTATGTCCTACAAGCAAGAGGGCAACTCTCTTCAGTTATGACCTTGAAATGACCTTGGTGGGGGCAATATTTGATGGCAATCACTCTAAGTTTGAGCTCACTTTCTCCCAGGGGTTGACGTGTTCAATGACAAATATGATCCTGATTAGGGTGCTCTTGTATTTCAATTGTTGTAAGTTCTTCTCAGGAAATATCCTTTTGTAAAAGCTAATTGATGACATTGTTGGTGGAGACCAATGTGGAACTATGCTGAAAAAGTTATCAAACTGTGCATACCCTTTAATCCAGCAGTGTTTCTAGTGGGCTTGTATCCAAAAGAGACTTTAAAGGAGGGGAAGAACCCACATGTGCAAAAATGTTTGTGACAGTCCTTTTCATAGTGGCAAGAAACTGTAAACTGAATGGATGCCCATCAGTGGGAGAATGGTTGAATAAGTTGTGGTATATGAATGTTATGGAATATTATTGTTCTACAAGAAACAATGGGGAGGGAGGATCCAAGATGGCAGAGAAGACACACACATCTTTCTGAGCTCTCCTCATCTATTTTTACAAAACTCAGCCTCAGAATTAGTTCTTGACAGTTAAAACCCATGAATATTGGGAGTACAACACATTACCAACAGAAGATAATCTCGAAATTCACCAGAAAAGGTCTATTTTTGCTCACATGCAGGGATGAAATGGGGCTAGAGCAGACATAAATTCAGGCAGATAGGCAGTGAGAGCATGGGAAAAAGCTCACACTAAGCAGACCAGAGCAGGGTGGAAGGTGGTCTTCACTGACGGAAAATCTGCAGGGAGAACTCTATCACAGTGTTGGCTACTATGCTCTAGCAGCAAACCAGTAGATCAGCAGAGAAGGTATAAAGACAAGGGATAAAGACTACAACCCCAAAAGGCTAGAGAGGCAACTGCTAATCTCAGTGCACATGCTGATCCCAGACCAACCATTGCTGCTTCACTGCTACTTCATATTGTCTGTTGAGGAAGTTCGGTAACCCCACATTGCCCCAAAAGCAGACTGCAACTTTTTTGTTTTGTTAAAATCAGTAAAAAGGGAAAGTGCACTCTATCTATAGATAGTTTCTATACTGAAAGAGAGCAGATTTCAAACCCTGAGGAGACTAAAATCAGTTTGTCTCTAGATCCAAAGGTGGATATGATTTGGTGCCCCCCACATAAGGCTCTTAAAAAAGAAATTTAAAAGGCTCTTAAAAGAGAGCTAGAATAAAAATGGGGAAAGGAAAGAGAAGCTTTGCAAGAGGGTCTGGATAAGACATGTAACTCATTAAAAGATATAGTGGAAAAAGAAATCAACTCTATGAAAAACAGAATTAGTGAACTGGAAAAAGAAAATAACTCCTTTTTAAGAAGTTAATTTAATAAAATTGGTGAAATGGAAAAAAAATCATAGAACAAAACAACACATTTAAAAACTCAACTGGACAATTACAAAAAGAAATTTAAAAAGATTAAATGAAGAAAACAATCCTTTAAAATCAGAATTGAACAAATTGAAATGAATGACTCAAGGAAACCCCAAGAATCAGTCAAGCAAAAAAAAAAAAAAAAAACTGAAAAAAAATAGGAAAAAATGTTAAATACCTACTTGGGAAAACAATAGACCTTGAAAATAGATCTAGAAGAAATAATTTAAGGATTATTGGACTCCTTGAAAATCATGATAAAAATAGGAGCCTAGACATTATTTTTTCAGGAAATCATCAAAGAGAACTGCCCAGATGTTATAGAAACAGAAGGTAAAAGAGACATTGAAAGAATTCATTAATCACCTACAAAAAGATATCCCAAAATCAAAACTCTGAGATATATTGTGGCTGAATCCCATAACTATCAGACCAAAGAAAAAATACTACAAGCAGCCAGGAAAAAAAAAATTCAAATATCAAGGAACTACAGTAAGAATCACTCAAGATATAGCAGCTTTCCACATTAAAAGATCAAAGGGCCTGGAATCTGATATTCCAAAAGGCAAAGGAACTTGGTATGCAGCCAAGAATAAGTTACCCAGACAAACTGGGCATTTTCTTCCAGGGAAGAAGATGGACATTCAATGAAATAGGTGAATTCCATTTATTTCTGATGAAAAAAACCAGAGCCAATCAAAAAATTTGACCTCCAAATATAGGAACCAAGAGAAGCATAAAAAAATAAAAAGAACTCTTAAGAACTGTATTTCTGTTATGAGTATACATGAAGAGTACATACATAATTTGGTTTTACTATTATAATATAAAAAAGAATTTAGAGGTGGAAAGGAAATTGTACCAGAAAAAGGGAAAAGTAGAGATACTACATCTCACAAAGAGGCAAACAAAATCTATTATATCTGAAAGAAAGAAAGGAGGGGGATAAACATAATGGGAATCTTACTCTCATCAGAATTGGCTCAAAGAGAAAATATTAGACATATTCGGTTACTCAGAAACTTCTCCCACCTCATTGAAAAGTGGGAGGGGAAAAGTGAAAAGGGAAGGAGTAGACTAAATAAAAGGGAATACAGAAATTGTAAGGGATGGGTTTAAGAAAAGGGGAAGAACTCTAAGGGGGGGAAGGGATCCTAAAGAGGGAGGGCTGTGTGAGGCAAGTGGTGCTCATAAGTTTAATACTAGAGAGGGGGGTAAGGAGGAAAGGAAAGAGAAAAGTATAATCTGGGGTTAACAAGATGGCAGGAAATACAGAATTAGTAATTTTAACCATAAATGTGAATGGGGTAAACTTCCCCATAAAATGGAGGCAGAGTAGACTGGATTAAAAGCCAGAATCCTATAATATGCTGTTTACAGGAAACTTGAAACACTTGAAACAGGGCAATACATACAGAGTAAAGGTAAAAGGCTGGAGCAGAATCTACTATGCAGGTGAAGTCAAAAAAGCAGGGGTAGCTATCAAGCAAAAGCAAATTAAAAGAGATAAAGAAGGGCATTATATCTTGCAAAAAGGTAGCATGGATAATGAAGCAATACTAAACATATATACATACACACATGCACCAAGTGGTATAGCATCTAAACTCCTAAAAGAGAAGTTAAAAGAGCAGCAAGAAGAAATAGAGAGAAAAACTATAATAGTGGGAGATCTCAACCTTGCACTCTCAGAATTAGATAAATCTAACCACAAAATAAATAAGAAAGAAGTCAAAGAGGTAAATAGAATACTAGAAAAGTTAGATAGGATAGATCTTTGGAGAAAACTAAATGGAAACAGAAAGGAATACCCTTTCTTCTTGGCATTTCATGGAACCTATACAAAAATTGACCATATATTGGGACATATTAGGACCTCAAATTCAAATGCAGAAAGGCAGAAATAGTAACTGAATCCTTTTCAGATGCAATAAAAATTACATTCAATAAAAAGCCAGGGGAAAATAGACCAAAAGAAATCATATACTATATTATAAAGCAGTGGTCACCAAAACCATTTGGTATTGGCTAAGAAATAGACTAGTTGATCTAGTGGCATAGGTTAGGTTCACAGGACAAAATAGTCAATAACTATAGCAGTCTATTGTTTGATGAAATGAAAGACACAAGCTTTTGGGATAAGAATTCAATATTTGACAAAAACTGCTAGGAAAATTGGAAACTAGTATGGCAGAAACGAGGCATTGACCCACACTTAACATGTACAGCAAAATCAGATCAAAATGGATTCATGATTTAGTCATAAAGAATGAGATTATAAGTAAATTAAAAGAACATAGGATAGTTTACCTCTCAGACCTGTGGAGGAGGAAAGAATTTGTGACCAAAGAAGAACCAGAGATCATTATTAATCAAATAGAAAAATTTAATTATATCAAGTTAAAAAGCTTTTATACAAACAAAACTAATGCAAACAAGATTAGAAAGGATACAATAAACTGGGAAAACATCTTTACAGTTAAGGGTTTTGATAAAGGCCTCCTTTCCAAAATATATAGAGAATTGACTCAAATTTATAAGAAATCAAGCCATTCTCCAATTGATAAATGGTCAAAGGATATGAACAGACAATTTTCAAATGAAGAAATTGAAACTATTTCTAGCCATATGAAAAGATGCTCCAAATCATTATTAATCAGAGAAATGTAAATTAAGACAACTTTGAGATACACTTGTCAGATTGGCTAAGATGACAGAAAAAGATAATGATGAATGTTGGAGGGGATGTGGGAAAACTGGGACATTGGTGGAGTTGTGAACACATTCAACCATTCTGGGTGGTAATTTGGAACTATACTCAAAAAGTTATCAAATTATGCATACCCTTTGATTCAGCTTACATGCCATCATCACATGCATCAGACTGAGCTTACATGCCAAAGAGATATTAAAGAAGGGAAAAGGACCTGTATGTTCAAAAATGTTTGTGGCAGCCCTTTTCATAGTGGCTAGAAACTAAAAATGCAGTAGGGTGCCCATCAATTGGAGAGTGGCTGAATAAGTTATGGCATATGGATGTTATGGAATATTATTGTTCTGTTAGAAACAACCAGCAGGATGAATTCACAGAGACCTAGAAAGATTTACATGAATTGATGCTAAGTGAAATAAGCAAAACTAGTAGAACATTATACACAATAACAACAAGACAATACAATGATCAATTCTGATGGATGTGGTTCTCTTCAACAATGAGATGATTCAAACCAAGAGAGCCATTTACACCCAAAGAGCAGACCATGAGAGCTTATTGTGGACCACAACATAGCATTCTCACTCTTTCTGTTGTTGTTTGTTTGCATTTTGTTTTCTTTCCCAGTTTTTTTTTTCCTTATTGATCCGATTTTTCTTGTGTAGCAAAATAACTGTATAAATATGTATACATATATTGGATTTACAAATATTTTAATACATTTAATATGTACTGGACTACCTGCCATCTAGGGGAAGGGATGAGGGAAGGAAAGAGGAGATAATTTGAAACAGAACACTTTCCAAGGGTCAGCGTTGGAAAATTATGCATGCATATGTTTTGTAAATAAAAAAGCTTTAATAAAAAATCCATACATATGTTTTGAAAATAAAAAGCTTTTTAAAACAAAACAAAACAAAACAAAAAAACAATTGATGGTAATTTTATTAAGGAGATTTGTTGTACAATAATTTCAATTATACCCAACTCTTTGTAACTTTACTTAGGTATTCCATACAAAGATCCTGGAGTGGTTTGCCATTTCCTTCTCCAATTCATTTTACAGATAAGGAAATTGAGGTAAACAGGATTAAATGACTTCCCAAGATCAACAATTATCAGATTTGAACTCCAAAAGAATGAGTTTTCCTTACGCCAGGCCTGACATTTCATCAATTGCTTCATCTAGCTGTCTATATTAAAGAGAAATCACCTGGCAACTGATATTTGAGAAAGCACACTGGATTGGACTCATAAATAATGAACTCCCCTAATATCTCAAAATTACTTCCAGATCCCTAAGAGTAGGAGAAGAAATAGCTACATTCTGTGGATCAGACCTTCTAATCCAAATATGGATGGGGAAAATGAGTCAGATTTTGGACATTATACATACACAGGCAGAAATAGATGATGAGACAGAGAGAGTATATGTATATAGACTATAAAAATGTGTATACATATATGAAGTTAGGTGGTACAATGGATAGAGCACCAGGCCTAGAGTCAAGAAGACCCATCTTCTTGATTTCAAATCTGGCCTCAGACATTAGCTGCGTTACCCTGGGCAAGTCACTTAACAAACAGGGATTTGTCTCAGTTTCTTCATAGGTAAAAATAGCTGGAGAAGGGAATAGAAAACCACTTTAGTATCTTTGCCAAAAAAAAATCCCAAATGAGATGAGTTCATCAGACACAATTGAAAATGGCTCAACAATAGCATATATATGTACATTAGTTAAATTTTTTTTAAAAGACATTCTTCCTTAGGCTGAGCTTAATCTTAGTATTGAAATCTGAACTGTCCTGGTTCTAAACTAATTCATTTTTTTTTCTCTTTGGCAACCTAGTAGCTTTCCTCCCTTCATTCTGGGAGTTTTTCATATTAATGCTACATTTAATGAGGATACCTGATCAGCAGCTCAGAACTCCTAAGCTCAAGCCATTCACCATTGTCAGCCTCACTGATAGCAAGGATTACAAGAATCTTTAAAGCAATTTCAGTAACCTGGAACCAATAAGAGGGTCCAATTATGTATGTCTACCTTTATGTTAGGTACTCTGTAAGAACCTTCAAGACCAAGATCCATACCTAAAAATTTCACCAACTAAATGGGAAAACATAAGATTGGCCAAGTTACTTTGATCAACTTCCATTTTATGCTGACAGCAATTAAATGCTATTTCAAAATAAAAATGAGGTGTTTTAAGGCATACTGGCTCACAGACATATTTCTAGATACTTATTTAGGGAACTGCAGAGGTGCTAAGCATTTTCTTTTTGTTGCTTACATTCTCTAAGGGATTTGCACTTAGTATCATCAAAGTCAACTCAATTGTTTTCAGTCATGTTTGACTCTTTGTGATTCCATTTGTAGTTTTCTTTGCAAAAATACTGAAGTTCTTCCTTAGCTCATTTTATAGATTAGAACTGAAACAAACACGGGTAAGTGACTTGACTGTAGGGCCTGAAATCCAATCATCTTACCATTTAGCTTCCTTCAATATCAGCAAAACTTAAAGATTACTGGTGTTTTGAATGAGAAAACCAGATATGTAACAATATATTTCCATTTCAAGAAATAGAAAAAATATCTCTAATTTCATTATTTTAATGAATATTTTATTTTTATTATTAATTGATATTTTAACAATTAAAATTTAATTTAATTCAAATAAATTACATATAAAATATTTTTATAAAAATATCAATGATTTTATTATTTTTATTTATTATTTCTCTGTCAAGAAGAAATTATCATTATCAGTCTTCCTAGTCATCTACATCTGATTCCTCATTCCGTCTTAGCCTCCATATCCAATATGTTCCCAAGTTCTGTTGATCCTGTGCTTTTGGTGTTATCCAGTTATTTCAATTATATGCAATTCTTCATGACTCGTTTGGGGTTTTCTTAGCAAAAATACTAGAGTAGTTTGCCATTTTCTTCTCCAGATCATTATACAGATGAGGAACTAAAGCAAACAGATTTAAGTGATTTGCCCAGGATCATACAACTAGTAAACATCTGAGGTCAAATTTGAACTCAAAAAGTTGAGTCTTTCTGACTCCAGGCACAGAATTTTCTCCATTATCCTATCTAGTTGCAATACCTGCTTCTACTGCAACACTTATATATGACTCCTTCTCTCAGGTATAGGCACTTATTACCTCAAAATTGGATTAATGCAATAAATAACATTTTGGTTGGTCTCTGCTACAATTCTCTTATTTCTTATCTTATGGGACTAGTCTGGAACTCTCCACCATGCCCCTTACTGGGAAATTTCATCATCCACCATCAGCTTTAGTATTCATTCTCATGACTACCCTCTGCTTCTAGGATTGCAGGGTATAGTAATAAAAATATCCATGTAAGGAGGGAGCCTAGCTCAGACATCTTCTTTCTTGCCTTGTCACACTTCTCTAGGACTTCTCTGATTTTTCTCTTTTTTGCATAGATCCCCTCCTTTCTTTGCTTTTCAACTTCCTTTATGAGTTGTCTTCCCCTGTTAGAACAGTCCTTTTTTAAATTTGTATCCCCAGTGCTTACCACAGTGATTGGCAAATAGAAGGCATTCAATAAACATTTATTGACTTGACTTAATGTTTCTCCCCACTACAGTCTATCCTCCATTCATCTAACAAAGTGATCTAAAATAAAAGTCTAACCTTATCAGACTCCTATTCAATATGCTTCCAGGATCAAATTTAAAATCCTGTTTGATTTTAAAGCCTTTGATATTCCAGTTCCTTCCTACCAATCATCTTCCTTCCACATATTTGACTCTCCCTGCTATTACTTGAACAAGATATTTCATCTATCAACTCACTGGCTATTCCCTTTTGCTTCCTGTCTTCCTTCGATTCTCAAACAAAAAATTCCCTTCCACAAAAAGGCTTTTCTCATCCTCTTTGAAAGTTAATGCTTTCCCTCTAAATTTATCTCCCATTTCAGTTTGTACATGGTTGTGCACAATCATCAGATTGTGAGCAAAGGTCAAAATATTTCCTGGTCTAGGAAGTCCTAGAAGTCAGAAAGTATTCTTGCCTTTCTTTGTCTCTCCAGTGCTTAACACAGTGACTGGCTCAAAATAGGGCTTCTATGCTTATTGATCTGTTTTCTGAAAACACAATTATTCAATATATTGATCAAAATCTGAAAACTTTCAAAATTTGTCTTAATGTATCATATTTCTTAACATGTAATAATATTCCATATTTACATACCATGGTTTTTTTGGACTGTGCCCCATTTGTTTTTTTGGTTTTTTATTTCCTGGGGGCAGGAAAGAGACTAGAATTCCTAATATTGAACTTTTGCTTCTCAAGATATGTCAGCACCCAAGCTGTTTGATTTCCTACAGGAGTATATGTAGTTATGGACATATGTTTATATATGACTTCAGAGGAAATATCTTTGGAGTTAACTTTCCTGGTTAGATCATAGCATGTTTAAGTCCAAGTATAAGACTTCCCTATAATAGTGTATCCTTCTAGCAAGAGATTTACTCAACAAAATATTCTTGGAAGAGAAATGCCAACACACACTATGCAATTGGGGACATTGAGGAAAAAAGACATATTATGGGATTTTGCATACATTCTCTCTTATTTCTGTGAGTTGCTTAATGAGTTTAGGTCCCACATAAAGAGGAATTGTTGGTTTAGTAGCAACCTTCTCATTCCTATCCTCAAATAAGCTAAACTTTCAGGGAAAACTTAATGGGATATTTAAGGGATTTATATGTTTTCATACATTTTCATGGACGCCAATAAATACTCTGTGTGCTTCTAAGTATATGTGTGATTGTTTCCTTTGTTCTCAAAGAGGACTGAAATGATGTCACTATGTTGGAGTCAAAGTATTGTGTGTTCAACTGTAGCTGGTTAGACCAATATGAGCTCAGAATACACTATTAAGGGTCAAACACAAATAGTCCATATTAACACTTGGAGGGGAGATGTCTTTAATCTGCAAATCTAATGTTCTTTGAGATACTGCAATTCTTTTTTTCTCAAGTAGCATAAAGCCTCTTTTATGAGGGTGTGACGTGCTGAATTTTTTGCCAGTACCTCACATATCATGTGATTAATTCTTCAGAAAGACCAGAAGAATGAGCCGTCTTTATGTGAGTTATACAGGGGATTGATAGTAGCTGCCCTGAGAATTTTGTTATATACATTTAGGAAAACCAGAGCCTTATTTTGGAGTTATTCCTTAAGTAAAATGAATCATAGAAAGATACTGACTTTGTTGGACCAAACTCCCAGGATTTCATGGGTTCCCCCCAGGAAAGGGGAGGAGGGGACACAGGACATACGTTGCACAAGTACTGTCTATACCAATTTGACTCAATATTGGATATGTATCCCAAGGAAGTCAATGACAGAAGTCCAGTATATACCAAAATGCTTTCTTAAAGAAAATAATTAGAAACAAAAGAAGTGCTTATCAAATGGGAAATAGCTGGGGGTGGGGGGAATAATGATGCATTAATATAATGGAATATTATATTTTTCATTTAGGAATGAAAGGAATTCATATAAATGTCTGAGAATTTCTGTGAAATGATGTAAAATAAAATAAGTAGAAACATGAAAGCTACATATGCAATGATTACAAGATAATATAAAAGATAGTTGAACTGTGAGTGACTGAAAAATCGTCAAGGGTTCAAGTCAACAAATAGAGAAACATTTCCTCTCTTCATGATATTGAAATAAGGAATTAATAGGACAAAATATTGTATAAGTTGTCAGATACTCTCACTATGTCAGAAGGTTTTACTTATTTGTTTTTCTTTTTCACAAGAGAGCATTTAATATAGATCGGAAGTTGTTGAAATGACTGTCATATAAATATAAAAGCCATCAATAAGACTTATTTGTTATCATTATTCTATATGAAATGATGACCAGGATAATTTCAGAAAAGCCTGGAAAAGATTACCTGAACTGATACTAAGTGAAGTGAATAAAACTAAGAAAACATTGTACACAGCAACAAGAAGATTATGCAATGATCAACTGTAATGACTTGGCTTTTTATTTTTAATTTTTGATTAAAGCTGTTTATCTTCAAATATATATACAGAGATAATTTTCAACATTTCACCTTCGCAAAATCTTGTGTTCCAAATTTTTTCCTCCCTTTCCCCCAGCCCGCTCCCCTAGACAGCAAGTAATCCAATCTGTTAAACATATGCAATTTTTCTATACATATTTCCATAGTTATCATGCTGTATAAGAAAAATTAGATCACAAAGGGAAAAAATGAGAGAGAAAATAAAATGCAAGCAAACAACAATAAAAAAGGTGAAAATACTATGTTGTGATCTACAGATAAAATTTCTATTCACCTGAAGAAAAAAAAGTTTCAAAAGCAGCCATATCTCTTTAAAGAAATAATTTAATTTGAAATATAGACATCCAAATCAGGAAAATGGTTGATTTTAAATAAAATATCTTCCCCTTAACAAAACTGTCCAAACTTCACAGGCAGAGTGCAGGGACCCAGCTCTGGCTTCTGCAGGCTGAAGAATCTACCAGAAGGCTCTTAGCCAAAGTAGAGCAGCATTAGCTACTTTTTCCTAGTTCAGAAACCAATTAGTCAGCTGTGGGATAGCCAACATAAATAGAAAAGGTGAATAGTGAGTCTCCGAACCCCAGAATAATGGGGGACTTGGCCACAGCTATGCAGTACCAGAAGGAAGTCAGCAGCATCAGTCCCAGGGCAACAAGAAGCTGCTATTGCCTGTAGAGAAAACTTGAGACAATCTTCCCTTTGCCATAAAAGCAGACCTCAATCTTTAAAAATGAGCAACAAATGAAAAAGAATTCTGACTATAGATAACTTTTATGAAGACAGAGAAGCACAGACCACAAATCCTGAGGACAGTAAGGCTCCTAATGGAATCATCATCTCCAGATGAAACTCAAAAGGTGATATGAGTTGGTTACTATCTCACAAGGCTCTTTGGAAGAATTCAAAAAGGATTTTAAAAGAGAGTTAGAAGAGAAATGGGAAAAAAGAAATGAGAATATTGCAGGAAAGTTTGGAAAAGGAAAAACAGAAATTATCTGAAGAAAATTCCTTAAAAAATAGATTTAGTGAAGTGGAAAAATCATATAACTACTTACAAAATAGATTTGATGAAATGGGAAAAGTATATAACTCCTAAAAAATAAATTTGAAAAAGAAACCAACTTACTGAGAAATGGAATTTATAAAATGAAAAAAAAAATCCAATGAACAAAACAATTCATTTAAAAGTTCAATTGACCAAATGTAAAAGGTGATTTTTAAAAAAGCTAACTGAAGAAACGAATTCATTAAAACTTAGATTGAACAAATGGAAGTGAATCATTCAATGAGACATCAAGAACCAGTCAAACAAATCAAAAAGAGAGAGAGAGAGGAGGAGGAAGAGGAGAAGGAGGAGGAGGAAGAGGAGGAGGAGGAGGAGGAGGAGGAGGAGGAGGAGGAGAAGAAGAAGAAGAAGAAGAAGAAGAAGAAGAAGAAGAAGAAGAAGAAGAAGAAGAAGAAGAAGAAGAAGAAGAAAAGAAAAAAATTAGAAAAAAATGTAAAATACCTCATTGGAAAAACAACTGACCTGGAAAATACCTCCAAGAGAGACAATCTAAGAATTACTGGAGTACCTGAAAAACATGATGAAAAAAGAGCCTAAACTAGACATCATCTTTTAAAAAATAATCAAGGAAAACTGCCTGATGTCCTAGAATCAGAAAGTAAAATAGTCATTGAAAGACTCTACCAATCATTTCCTGAAAGAGAAGCCAACATGAAAACTCCAAGAAACATCATAGCTAAATTCCAGCATTATCAGATCAAGGAGAAAATATTGCAAACAAGAGAGAAACAATTCAAATATCAAGGAGTTACAATCAGGATTACCAGAATCTAGCAGCCTCCACTTTAAAGGATCAAAAGGCCTGGAATCTGATATTCCAAAAGGCAAAAGAACTTTGATTGCAGCCAAGAATCAACTATCCAGCAAAATTAAGTATTATCTTTCAGGGGAAAAGATGAACATTCAATGAAACAGATGAATTTCATTTATTTCTGATGAAAAGACCAAAGCAGTAAATTTGATCTTCAAATACAGAACTCAAAAGAAGCATAAAAGGTCAAAAGAAAAAATAAATAACTCTTTCTTTTAAAACCTAAAAAGTTTACATCCCTACATGGGAAGATGATATGTTTACCTCAAGAACTGTATGGGTATACATAGAGGGTGCAGATATAATTTGATTTTATCATGATGGTATAAAAAACAAATTAAAGATGGAAAAGGTATTGTACTAGAAGAAGAGAAAAATGGAGGTAAATGTGGTGAATTAAGATGTCATGAAGAGGCAAAACAAAAAAATCTCACTAAAATTGAGGGAAAGAAGGGAGAGAGTAGTCATTGTGTGAATCTTACTCTCATCAAATTGGGCATAAAGAGACAATATCAGATATATTTAGTTTCATAGAGTAACTTTTCTCACTCCACAGGGAAGTAGGAGGGGAAAGCAGAAAGGAAAGGGGGATGCTAATAGAAGGGAGAAGAGAAGTAAAGGGTAAAGGCATAAGAAAGAGGGAGGAGTTATAAAAGAAGAGAGCTTTTTCAAGGACATGGTGATCAGAAGCAAAATACTGGGGAAGAGAAAAAAAGGGAAAGGAAAGAGAAAAGTATAGCTTGATGAAAATAAGATGGTGGGAAATACAGAGTTGGTAATTTTAACTGAATGTGAATGGTATGAACTCTCCCATAAAACAAAAGTGGATAGCAGACTGGATTAAACGCTAGACTTCTACAATATGTTGTTTATGAGAAAGACATTTAAAGCAGAGTGATACATACAGACTAAAAGTAAAAGAGTGGAACAGAATCCATTATATTTCAATTGAAATAAAAAGACAAGAGTAGCAATTCTGATTTCAAATCTAGCAAAAGCAAAAAATAGATTTAATTGAAAGAGAAGAAAAAAAGATCTTGTTAAATGGTACCATCGATAAGAAAAAAATAGCAACATTAAATATATATGAACCAAGTTATATAGCATCCAAATTTCTAGAGGAGAAGTTAAGAGAGTTGCAAGAAAAATCAGGCAATTAAATTATATTAATGAGGGATCTCAACATTGCTCTCTCAGAACTAGATAAATCAAATCAAAACATGAATAAGAATGAAGGCAAGGAGATAAATAAAATTTTAGAAATGTTAGGTATGATAGACCTTTGGAGAAAATTGAATGGAGACTAAAAGGAATATACTTTTTCTCTCAGAAGTACATGGAATCTACACAAAAATTGACCATGTATAGGGCATAAAAAATCTCAAAATCAAATGCAGTAAGACAGAAATAGTAAAAGCATTTTTTAAAGATCATGAAGCAATAAAAATTACATGCAATTGAAGACCAGGGGAAAATAGAGCAAATATTAATTGGAAATTAAATAATCTAAAGAATGAGTGAGTAAAACAACAAATCATAAACACAAGCTATAATTTCAGACAATAACAATAATAGGAAAAATACCAAAATTTATGGAATGCAGCCAAAACAGTTCTTTAAAAAAGTTTTATATCTCTAGATGCATGCATGCATAAAATAGATAAAGAAAAAATGAGTGAATTGGACATGCAATTTAAAAAGCTAGTAAAAGAACAAATTTAAAACCTCCAATTAAATACCAAATTTGAAATTATGAAAATGAAAGGAAAGATTAATAAAATGGAAAGTAAAAAACTATTGAATTAATAGATATAGCTAAAAGTTGGTTTTCTGAAAAACCAACAAAATAGATAAGCCTCAGTTAATTTGATTAGAAAAAGAAAAAAAGAAAATCAAATGTTTTAGTATCAAAATATGAAAAGGGAAAACTTTCCACCAATGAATAGGAAATTAGAACAATAATTAGGAATTATTGTGACCAACTAATTAATCAACTCCCTAAGGAAAAATTGCCAAGGCCAGATGGATTTACATGTAAATTCTACCAAATATTTAAAGAGCAATGAATTCCAATACTATGCAAACTATTTGGAAAAATAAGGAATGAAGGAGTCCTACCAAATTCTTTTTATGACACAGATAAGTGCTGATAACAAAACCAGACAGAGACAAAACAAAGAAATTATTATTATATGAACTGATGTCCCTAATAACTGATGCAAAAATTTTAAATAAAATATTAGCAAAGAGGTTATTGCAAGTAATTCCCAAGAAAATGCACCATGCCCAAGTAGGATTTATACCAGAAATACAGGGCTGGTTCAATATTAGAAAAACTATTAGTATAATTGACTACATCAATTGTGAGGTCCAGGTTAGCACCCAGGATGCCTTAGAATCAGCCAAAGTCAGGATAAGCAAAAGTACTTGATCTTTATTCTTGGTCTTTAGGGGGAGCAATGAAGGGAATGGCCAAGACTGCTACAAGCTCTCCACAACCTCCCTTCTCTTCCTCCACCACCAAAGTGATTCTGGCTTGTCTTATACCACTCCATAATCCCTCCTACAATTATCTGTATTCACCAAAAGATCATGCCAGCAGACTAGTGACAAGGGCCATTTTACAAGCATGTTGGTTGTCTGAGTCAAGTGCACCTATTCAGTTTCAGCCCTTTACATATCCCTCGTTTCTTTTGTTTTTGAACACAGGTGGTCATGCCATCCCTGATTTCTCAGGGAGGTGAGAACCCCAAAAAGGAGGGGATCACACCCACCCTGACTTCTCAGGAAGGGAGGTGAAAGCACTAAAAAGTAGACGATCACAACCTACCTGACTTCTCAGGAAGAGAGATGAAAAACACCAAAGGGAAGTAGGGAGTCAAGCCAGATATTGTTAGTGGGATTCTGGGCTGAAGGGTCTTACTTGAAACATGTATGCACAAACCCATCAGCATGGGAGATATATCACAAGCACATAGCAATAATTGCCCCACAGCTAGTGCAGGCTCAACATGGTGTAACAAACATGAATTGTACATGCAACTAGTGATATAACAAACAATAAAAATCAACATGGTATTGTAAAAGATTTACAGAAATCCTAGAAGGAGAATATGCAAACAACAATCACACATATGCCTCCTTCAGCAGCCAAGAGATAGTCCAAAATCCTATCTATTGTCCATTGCTTCACTTGTCAGGGAATCCAATGATCCCTGGAAGTTTTTGAAGTCCTGCAACAGTCTTTTTATGTGTTAGGGAATCCAATGATTCCTGCAGTTTTTAAAGTCTTACAACAATCTTATCATTTCTCAAAAAATCCAAGGATTCCTGAGGGTTTTCAAGTCCTACAACAGTCTTATCATGTCTCAGAGAATCCAATAATTCCTGAGGGTTTTGAAGCCCTACAACAATCTTTTCATGTCTCAGGGATTGAGGATTTTGAAATCCAACAGTTTTTGATGTCCATGAGTCAAATGCCATAACGCTCTTTCAGTGGTGGACACAGTCAGCGAAGGAACCACCTGATGTTTCTTGGGTCTTCTCTTCAGTTCAAGGGTCTGCTTTGTCTCTCTCCGATGGGCAAGTCAAATAGCGTTCGTTGGCACTCATCTGATTCTTTCTCCATCTGTAGAGATACAAGCAAACCAGTTAACCTATCTGGTCCTTTCCATTCACCACTTTCTGGGTCTCTACACATCACCTGGTGATTATCTAAAGATAGTGGAGCTGCTCACACTGCACACTGCCCTTCTGGTGGGTTAAAAAACCTGTCCGCCAGAGCCAGCGCATCTTTGTCAAAAATCAAGAAGTTAATAGTATAAAGAGCTAGAGTTAGAAGTTTTCTAAGGTTACCTGTGGCTCCCCCTTTCTTTTGTTTTTGAAGGAGCATCTTAATGTTTCTGTTTCTCCTCTCTACTATTGCCTGTCCTTGAGGATTAAAAAGTATGCCAATAGTGTGTAAAATCTTATACTGTGTACAAAAGTGTGCAAAATGTTTAGAAGTATATGCAAGTCCATTATCTGTTTTTATTGCTTTGTGGCTCACCCATAATTACAAATGCTTGTATAAGGAATTCAGTGACAACCCGGGCTGTCTTTTTTGCTGCTGGTATTGTAAAAGTGAATCCTGAAAAGGTATCTATCACAGCATGGATAAAAGACAGAAGGCCAAAAGATTTATAATGGATCACATCCATTTGTCAAATTTCATTTGGTCTCAAACCACGAGGGTTCTTCCCTGGAGAGAGCATAAGAGTGTGGAAAGGAAGGCAAGCTGTACAGGCTTTTACTATGCTCCTAGCTTGCTCCCTTGTTATCCAAAATTGTAAATATAAAGCTTGAGCAGCCTGATGATATTTAGAATAAGATACTTGGGATTCTTGAAACAAAGGAGTATTGGCCAACATAGTTAGAAGGCTATCTGACCTTGAATTACCATCAGAAATAGGACCTATACATTTACTATGAGAGTGGACATGTAAGATATAAATCTTACCAGGATGCTTTCTCACTTGCTCTTAAAGTTCCTTAAAGAAGTGATATATATTGGAAGCTACAAATTTTACTTGGGCTGTGGCAATTCTTTGTACCACACCTACTGAATAGGCTGAATCAGATATTATATTTATATCTCTTGGATAATAAGAGCTAGAATGATTGCATACAATTCATTATGCTAAGTGGACTGAAAAGGAGTTCTGACAGGAGTCCTTTTCAGTACCCAGTGTTAACTTAGCTGAGCCTTATAAAAGATATGAATGGACAGTTTTGCCACAGGGAATGAAAAACAGAGTACTTGTCATGAGAGTATACAGCACAAATGTTAAGTTTGGATGCATCTGTAAAGATAGTTGGTCCTTTAAGAGGAACCTTAGAAACATTTTCTTCAAGAAACCATGGCCAATTATGTAATAGTCTGGTTATCTTTAATGGAGATCCCTGTGTAAAATTTGGAACTGTGGCAAATAAAATTTGCCACTCTGGGATAGTTTCACAGCATACATTAATTTATGCATTAGTATAAAAGGTGTATCTCTTGTCAGGTCTTATCCCAAATAATTGTACTGCTCACTTAATGGCCTTTAATAACATTCTAGTCAAAAGCACTGGGAGTAAAGCTTTAGTCTGGGTGTGCTTGGAGGTTCACCCACTCTATCACACTGTCTCCCTGATGAAGAACTGCTGTGGATGCCTCTACATTTCTCAAGGAAGCTGTCTTTTTTGCAGATCAATCACAATCTAAAATAACTAGTAATTAAAATTACAATATTATCACATTCTCCACAAAAAAAGAATTTATGAGGAAATAGATAAGTAGCCTTCATAGCTTCCCTAAACCTATATTATAAGATTTTATCTTTATGTCTAAGTTACTTTTTGTCCAAGCCTACCTGCTTTACTACAACCATTAACTATTTTAACTCCATAATCACTATAACAGTCATCATAACTACTGGGAAGAGTAAGGGAATAAATATTTAAACATTCCTTTCTTTGTGCCAGGCACTATTTTAGGTTATTTGCAATTACCTCATCTGATTCTCACAAATCTGAGAACTAGATATAGTAAATCTCTATTTCACAATTTAAGGGAACTGAGACAAACAGAACTTGTGTGACTTGCTTAAGATTACATAGTAAGTGTCTGAGGTTGAATTTAAATTCATATCTTTTTTGGTCCAATGCTCTACCTACCTATCTATCTAAATCTTCCCTTCTCTTCACCACTACTTGTTAATCTGATTACTTGCAAAATAAAAAGGATTTGTAATATATCTTGTGGAAATATGAATAGCCTGGTCCAGAGTTTGGTATCCTAATCTAGAAATTTCCTAAAAGATTCCCCACTTTAACAACGCAAAAGCACTCCCAGGAGGAGAGGATAGAGAGATAGATAGATAGATATAAATATACAGATAGAGTGAGTAGAGCAGTGGTCCTGGAGTTAGAAAGCCCTGAATTCAAAAATCACCCCTTAATCACTATTAATAATATTTGATAGAGTATAGGTATTAACGACTTCAAATCCAGAACTTTCCCTTGTATCATATTGCCTCTCCTATGCATAATAATGGGCAAGGTTCATGAGAAAGCTTTGAGAAAAAACATGAGGCACACTTGTTGTGCCACAGTTCCCTTTTGATATCCTGATCTAGTTTCCCTAATTGTCCTAGTTAGTTACTCTGCCTCAGGTTATAACCTTTCCCTCTTAATGTTTGATGAGATAAAGGTCTACCTCAGTTGCTTTGACCCAAAATCCCAGGCTATAATCATTCCCTCTTAAATTGTTGATGAGATAAAAGTTTTATATCTTTAAGTTATTCCTTCTTAATGTTTGACAGGATAAAGGTTTATCCATTTTAGATGTCATTAAAATATCAGTAACCTCTCCAGTACCTCCCTCCATTGTGTCATCCTAGGTGCCTAATAGGCTTAGGCCCCATTAGGTTATCCCCATCCAGGTACCTCCCCCATTGTGCCATTGTTCTTCTTATCTTATAAAAGAGTCTTGCTGTCTAATGCTCAAGCCTGGATTCTTTGAGATGATAGTCTTGCCCAGCCCTGGGACCAAGATCCATTTGGTCCCAGTATATCTCTCCATTTAATAAACTATTAAATTGGTCTCTAATCTCTTGCTCAGTTTCTTCTGCATTACACATTCACCCCTCATTTTCTTTTTGTTTGTTTTAATTTTGGTTTTGTGCAAGGCAATTGAGGTCACTTTGGAGGGACTTGCCCAGGATCATGTAGCTAGTAAGTGTTAAGTGTCTGAGATCAGATTTGAATTCAGCTCCTCCTGACTCCAGGGCCTGTCTTCTATTCACTACACAAGTTAGTTGTCCCTCCTCCTCCCTTTCTTATCTCTTCTTGACCCAGAGACAATGAGTACTCATTCCAAAGTTTATTTCTGTTCCTTGAAATCTGTTGATTCTGTCCAACTAGTACTGAATATTAACTTAGGATAAAGTAATCTCTACCATAGCAGCTTCTGATTTTCATATATTTTATTATGAATTTGGAAATATAGATAGAGTGTAATAGGAATGAAATTCTTGGAGAAAAAGAGATATTTTATGTCAGCATTTTGTCTGAGCTGGGGATTAATGCCAAAGAAACTGAGCAAGACAGATTAGAGACCAATTCAATAATTTATTAAATGGAGAGAAATACTGGGACCAATGGATCCATGTTGATCCCAGGGCTAGACAAGACTATCATCTCAAAGAGTCTAGCCCCGAATCTCAGGACATCAAGCTTTTTATGGAATAACAAGAACAATGACATAATGGAGGGACCTAGGTGGGGATAATCTAATGGAGGGAGGTTACTGATATTCTAATGACATCTAAAATGATAAACCTTTATTTTGCCAAACATTAAGGAATGTCTATAAAACCTTTTTCTCAAACATTAAGAGGGAAAGGTTATAACCTAAGGCAGAATAACTAAATAGGACAATTGGAGGAACTGGGTAACAACATTAAAAGGGAACTTTGGCATAATATTCCCCACTTTTATCTTTGAACTATTCAAATCTTTGAATTACCTTCTTCTAGAAGGTCTTAACTTCATAATTTTGAACAACCCTATATGAAGTGAATAGACCAAATAAAAATCAAAATAAAGCTAGAACAATGCAAGGACTTATGGCAAGGTCAAGTATCTCCCTGATAACCCCAGAGTTAATCAGCAATACACAAAGTTCCTTATTTCAATTATTTCTGACAATCAATTGTCAGATCCTCTGCAGTTGGGGAGTATATGGACAGCTGTGGTCATTTGTGCATGACTTGGCCTCTGATTACAGAGCAGCGGGCTCAAGGCAGTTGTGCTGCCCATTCAGAGGGCCCGCTCCAGGGGAGAAGGGTGAGGCTTGGAGTAGTTCCACCTGTCCCACCCAGAGGAACAGGGCTGCAGAAAGCATCAAATTTCTGAGCAGATTATGCACAGTTAGACCAAGGCAGGCAAACTCCAAACTTTTAAAGGCCTCAATATCAACTACAAGATCCTTTTTAAGTATGCTGAAATACTAATTAAGGAGCTGGGGTAACAGGAGTGGAGAGACTGCCAGTTACAAGACAGGTATCCAATTTCTGGTTGTTTCTAAAAAATAATCCCAAAAACTGAGTCTGCTAGGGCAATTCCAACAGAATAAGGGATTTCCAAGTTAAAGTACAACCAGCAAATCATAAAGGACTTCCAATTAAATCTGAACTAGCAAGATACCAGTTTCCCCAATTTCCTATTTCTTCTCCTCCCTTTTTTCTTTTGAAAAGGAATTATCAAATGAACATCCCACATATAAATCATATACATATGCATATACATAACAGACTAAAAATCCCTCAAACATAACAGCAATAGTTACACAAGTTTAACAATTTCCATCCCAAGTTTTAAACACACAGTAATATAGTTAAAATTCTAACAAGTCAACCACTTTCCCACTCCCCCATATCAGTCTAAATTACATCAGGAAAAGTGGGCGATGGTTCTCAATTGCTTCTTCCTGCTGAACAGGGATGATGCTCATTCCACGAGGGGGATGGGTGTCTGTAGTGTTGCGTGCTGACAATCAATGCTTGATCTAGGTCCCAAAAGCAAGTCAATATATCTGCAATTTAACCAAATCTAGAAATAAAAACAAATCTAACAGAGAAAAGTTAGAAAGTCTAAGGTAGAAAGACTGGACCACAAGGACTGCTACAAGATGTGGTCTCTCATTAGTTATAAACCTTAAAAACTTAAATATCCAGACACAATACCTAGTAACCAATAGATAATCAGACTAAATACTTAATTGCTCAAGTATTTGGGATATAATGATTACCAATTGGAAACAGCAAGGTATGACATAATTGAATTAACAATTTCTTATTGACCATTATAGAAATCAGTTACAGGAGGAAAAAAAATGCAGTGCATATTAACTACAAACCCAAGAAATTTTACCTCTAGTAACAAATCCTAAACAGATATTTACCATAACCTTATCAGTTTGCTGCTTTTAGCCAAGAACGAGGTAGCTACAACTTGATAAAAAATGTCCGGAACAATTTAGAGGGAGGGGGGAGGATAGGATTCCATGTGACTACCATTCCCCCCACTCCACTTCCAAAGAGACAAGGGTGGGGAGCGAAGTCGAACTAAACTTCACTCCAGACCAACTCGGTGCTCCTATAGCTGAAGTAGCAGCAGTGGGGGGCAAGTTTAAATCTTTACAAAAGATCCCTACCCCACCCAACATGTAAAGTAGAAGAAATGACACAAGTCCAATAGAGCTGGATTTAAAGCATATAATCCATTTCTATCTCATTTCAAATAATAAAACAACATAGTTTCTTTCTCTCCTTTTGGCCCCACGTGGCCATTATTCCCAATGGACTTCTCCTAAGCCCCAGCTTGGCCAGAGTTGAAGCTTTCAGAAAAGTCTTTGTTACATACTTTAGGTAAAATTAGAGGCACATGAACTCTTTCAGTCAAGTTAACAGAACTTCTTTAACAAATTATTGTTCCTTATATCCCAAAGAGATACTAAAGAAGGGAAAGGGACCTGTATGTGCAAGAATGTTTGTGGCAGCCCTCTTTGTAGTGGCTAGAAACTGGAAACTGAGTGGATGCCCATCAGTTGGAGAATGGCTGAATAAATTGTGGTATATGAATATTATGGAATATTATTGTTCTGTAAGAAATGACCAACAGGATGATTTCAGAAAGGCCTGGAGAGACTTACACGAACTGATGCTGAGTGAAATGAGCAGGACCAGGAGATCATTATATACTTCAACAACAATACTATATCATGACCAGTTCTGATGGACCTGGCCATCCTCAGCAATGAGATCAACCAAATCATTTCCAGTGGAGCAGTAATGAACTGAACCAGCTACGCCCAGAGAAAGAACTCTGGGAGATGACTAAAAACCATTACATTGTGTGAAGACTGTGTATTTTTAAATCAGCAGGAGTCAGGAATTCAGGTTAGGGGAAAATCGTCAGTCTTTATTCTCAGTGAAAAAGGATCAGAGGTGGAAGATAATCGGCGATAGCAATGTGTGCAGCTGAGTCAAGAAGCTAGCTAGATTAGCAGCCACAAGACCAGCAGCTAGGAGAATAGAATCCAGCCCCATTCTCTCCCAGCTTCTCTTCCTGTTCCTCTCTCTGCCTCCACCCA
The DNA here is from genome assembly GCF_902635505.1 of Sarcophilus harrisii. Classification (NCBI taxonomy): domain Eukaryota; kingdom Metazoa; phylum Chordata; class Mammalia; order Dasyuromorphia; family Dasyuridae; genus Sarcophilus; species Sarcophilus harrisii. The sequence goes on along the minus strand of NC_045426.1, from coordinate 286,584,245 downwards.
CCAAAATCGTAATTTCCTCTACAACACATCAGGACTTGCACGGAGAGTGGGCAGGGACCATTCTTTATCCAATCATGTATATTAATAGAGTATAGCCCAATTACTATTTAGCCTCACGTACTTGAGACCTCAGTGCATCAACTCAAACTTCAGCCCATTACAACATTGAATTCCCAATCCCTATATTTTTGCCCACCTGCATTTTTGATTTCCTTCACAAGCTACTTGTACAATATTTCAGAGTCTGATTTTTTTGTACAGCAAAATAACGGTTTGGTCATGTATACTTATTGTGTATCTAATTTATATTTTAATATATTTAACATCTACTGGTCATCCTGCCATCTGGTGGAGGGTAAGAGGTGAAAAATTGGAACAAGAGGTTTGGCAATTGTTAATGCTGTAAAGTTACCCATACATATAACCTGTAAATAAAAGGCTATTAAATTTAAAAGAAAAAAAAACAATGTATCATTGTCCCAGTTTTCCCACGTCCCCTCCAACATTCATCATTATCTTTTCCTGTCATCTTAGCCAATCAAGTGTGTGGTGGTATTTCAGAGTTGTCTTAATTTGCATTTCTCTGATCAATGGTGATTTGGAGCACCTTTTTATGTGACTACAAATAGTTTCTATTTGTTCATCTGAAAATTGTCTGTTCATATTCTTTGACCATTTATCAGTTGGAGAATGACTTGAACTATCATAAATTTGAGTCAATTCTTTATATATTTTAGAAATGAGGCCTTTATCAGATCTTTGGGTGTAAATGCCCGGCATTTTTCTTTATTGAATTATTAAGTGGATATAAACCAAGGTTGTGCCCTGAATTCTCTTTTCTTTTTACATTCTATTATTTGGTAGAGCAATGAAAGTATTTCCATATAAATGATCCAGTCCTCTGCTCTCTTTTAAAGATTCAAAAAAATGTTTCCAAGAATAAGTTCTTCTCAAGTGTTATAACATTATAATGTCAAGTTTCTCTTTGGAGTCTGCCCCTTGGAATATCTCAAACCCAAAATTTTTAAAAGAATGTATTCTCTTTTACCAAAAACCCATGCATATCTCTGAATTTCCCTGTTGGCATCAAGGGCATTGCCATCCTCCTGCTTACCCAGGCTCACACTTTTAATGTCATCCTCTAATCACCCTACATATTCCAAGCAGTTGACAATTCTTGTCATTTCCATCTCCTCAGCATCTCTTCATTCTATCCTCTTCTCTTCTCTCACATAGTCATCACCTTATCCTAAACCCTCACAAACATTTGTCTGAACTTTTGTAATAACATTTAATTGGTCCGTGCTTCAACTCTCACAACACTCCAATTCATCCTCCTTATCTTTGCAAAGTGATTTTCCTAAAGCAAAGGTCTGGCAATGGCATGCATTTCCCACTCATAAACTCATAACTAATAAACTAATGTGACTAATCTCATAAACTAATGTGACTCCCTAGAACCTCTAAGATCAAAAATAAATTCTTCCCTTAGTGTTTAACATTTTTCACAGGCTTTTTTATTTCCATCTTTCCAGGCTTCTTATACATTATTTCCCTCAGTATTATGTATTATATCATATATTATACATGTCTGTCCCATGCTTCTAAACTAACAGATCCCCATGAGTAAATATTCTCCTTCTTGACCTCTGCTTCTTAGTATATCTGACTTCCTTTAAGACTCAGTCCATGGGTCAATTTTCTCTCTTTTAAAAATATTTCTTTGGAATTACAAGCCTAGAAGGACATCATTAAGTCAATGGAGTATGCATAATTTAACCTTTGGATATATTCCAAATTGCTTTAGAGAAGGTTCTTTTTATGAATGGCAAAGAACTGAAATTTAAAGGGGCATCTATCATTTAGGGAATGGCTGAACAAATTATATTATAGGAGCAGATAGGAGAGATGACAGAATTTCAGAAAAACTTGAGAAGATTTGTGTAAATTAGTGTAGATTTAAATGAGCTGGATTAAGAAAACAATTTATATAATAACAATATTGATGATAATGATAATAAATTTTCAAAGATTTATGAACTCCAACCCACAAAATGAACAACTGTGATTTGAAAGGGATGGTAATAAAGAATGCAAGACATCCCCTGAGCAGGAAGTGTTAGACAAGATAAAAAGAATGAGACACATTGAGGCTAGCTAATATAGGCATATTAGGCATAGCTAATATAGGAATTTGTTTTGTTTGACTTTTTACAGTTTTTTTTTCTTTCTCCCTTAGGAACTGAGGGAGTATGGAGAAGATCAAGAGAAAACAAATGTTCATTGACTTGAAAAAATACAATTTAATTAAAAATAAAATAATAGATAATTTTTTTAAAAAAGTTTTTGTTCATGGATCACTTTCTGAATGAGTTCTTTATTGCCTCATTCTCCAGAGGATATACTGCTTTATCTTCCAAGATTATTTTGGTTCTGCTCTGCATGTTTTATTTATGCTTACTTTTATAATTACATATTGCCTTCTTTATTAAATTATAAACTAAATGAGGACAGGGATATTTTTTTAATTGTCCAAGGTGAAGCCAACATGACAGAGAAAAGGTAGGAACTTCGTTGAGCTCTTCCAAATTCCCCTCCAAACAACTTAAAATAATCTTGAAAATAAATTCTAAATCAACAGAATCCACAAAAGAATAGGGGAAAATAAATTTTGAGTCAAGAGAACTTCAACAGGAAAGCTCTATTACACCAGGATGAAGGTAGAATGAAATCTAGTACAGGCTATGTCAGCAGAGGCCACACCACAGCAAAACAGCATCAGGCCTTGGAAGCAACTGAATTATTAACATAGTGGCTTTTTCTGGAGTTTTTAGCCCACCAAAAGGAAGTCAGAAAACTGGTCAGAAAAAAAATTACAGGGGCCACTTTTATAGCATTAAAGACAGGTCTCAGTTGCATTGCCTTTGCTTGGATATGGGTCTCAGTTCTGAGTCATAGTCATGAGGTGAGAAATGGTACTAGTACACAAGAACTTGTGGCCCCCAAGCAGCAGGAACATTGGTTACATTCCAGGGCAGACAAGATTGCTCATAGACAAGAACGCAGATCAGGAGAGTAGAAAACACATCATACCCCCCTGAAGAACTAAAACATACACATTTCCAGAACTAGCTCATTTTCAGCTGCACAAAAAAAACACTGAAATTTAAGACAATCCATTCAAAGAGCAGGGCCAAACTTTAATATAAAGTTTAAAGTGAAGAAATATGAACAAACAACAAAGAAAAAATCCTGACTACAGACAGTTATTATAGTGATGGAAGCTTAAAACACAAATTCAGAAGACAACAGAATCAAAAATGCTACATCCAACGCCTCAAAGAAAGAGTCCAAGTAGGATTTTTAAATTCATATAAGAGATTTAGAGAAGACAGTAATGAAAGAAAATCATGGAAAAAAAGAGTCAACAACTTGTTAAAGAAGACACAAAAATATACTGAAACTCCTTAAAAAACAAAATAGTCCAAATGGTAAAAGAAGCATAAAAATCAAATGAAGAGAAGAATACCTTAGGAAGCAGAATTGCTCAAATGGAAAAAGAGGGACAACAATTCACTAAAGAGAGGAACCTATGACATCCATCTTGGCTAACTCTGTATGACATAACTTATAGCTTCATTGGGCTATTCATTTTATTTTATTTTATTTATTTAATAGCCTTTTATTTACAGGATATATACATGGGTAACTTTACAGCATTAACAATTGCCAAAACTCTTGTTCCAATTTTTCACCTCTTACCCCCCCAACCCCCTCCCTTAGATGGCAGGATGACCAGTAGATGTTAAATATATTAAAATATAAATTAGATACACAATAAGTATACCTGACCAAAACGTTATTTTGCTGTAGAAAAAGAATCGAACTCCTAAATATTGTACAAGTAGCTTGAAGGAAATCAAAAATCGGTGTGCATAAATATAGGGTTAGAATTCAATGTAATGGTTTTAGTCATCTCCCAAGTTCTTTTTCTGGGCATATCTAGTTCAGGTCATTACTGTCCATTAAAATGATTTGGTAGATCTGTTGCTGAGAAGGCCTGATCCATCAGAACTGGTCATCCATATAGAACTGTTGTTGAAGTATATAATGATCTCCTGGTCCTGCTCATTTCACTCAGCATCAGTTCATGTAGGTCTCTCAGGCTTTTCTGAAATTATCCTGTTGGTCATTTCTTACAGAACAGTAATATTCCATAATTTTCATATACCACAATTTATTCAACCATTCTCCAACTGATGGACATCCATTCAGTTTCCAGTTTTACCACTACAAAAAGCTGCCACAAACATTCGTGCACATACAGGTCCCCCTTCTTTATAATCTCTTTGGGATATAATCAGTAAGTAACACTGCTGGATCAAAGGGTATACACAGTTTGATAATTTTTGAGCATAGTTCCAACTCTCTCCAAAATGGTTGGACCCGTTCACAACTCCACCAACAATGCATCAATGTCCCAGTTTTCCCGCATCCTCAACAATCATCATTATTTTTCCTGTCATCTTAGCAATCTGACAGGTGTGTAGTGGTATCTTAGAGTTGTCTTAATTTGCATTTCTCTGATTAATAACGACTTGGAGCATCTTTTCATATGACTAGAAATAGTTTCAATTTCTTCATCTGAGAATTGTCTGTTCATATCCTTTGACCATTTTTCAATTGGAGAATGGGATTTTTATAAATTAGGTTAATTCTCTATATATTTTGGAAATAAGGGCCTTTATCAGAACCTTGGACTGTAAAAATATTTTCCCAGTTTATTGCTTCCTTCTAATCTTGTCTGCATTGGTTTTGTTTGTACAAAAACTTTTCAGTTTGGTATAATCGAAATTTTCTATTTTGTGATCAGTAATGATCTCTAGTTCTGCTTTTGGTCATAAGACCTTCCCCTTCCACAGGTCTGAGAGGTAAACTATCCTATGTTCCTCTAATTTATTAATAATTTTTCTTTTATGCCTGGTCATGAACCCATTTTGACCTTATCTTGGTGTCGGCGTTAGTATGGATCAATGCCTAGTTTCTGCCATATTAGTTTCCAATTTTCCCACAATTTTATCAAACAGTAAGTACTTATCCCAAAGCTGGGATCTTTGGGTTTTCAAAGACTAGGTTGTATATTTGTTGACTGTTTTATCCTTGAACCTAATCTATTCCACTGATCAACTAATCTATTCCTTAGCCAATACCAAATAGTTTTGGTAACTGCTGCTCTATAATATAATTTTAGATCTGGTACAGCTAAGCCACCATCATTTGATTTTTTTTCAATTCCTTGAAATTCTTGACCTTTTTTTCCATATGAACTTTGTTATTTTCTAGGCCATTAAAATAGTTTTTTGGGGTCTGATTGGTATAGCGCTAAATAAATAGATTAGTTTAGGTAATATTGTCATCTTTATTATATTTGCTCGCCCTATCCAAGAGCATTTAATATTTTTCAATTGGTTAGATCAACTTAATTTGTGGAAAAGTGGTCTGTAATTTTGCTCATAAAGTTTCTGATTTTCCCTTGGCAGATAGATTCCTAAATATTTTATATCAGTGTTACTTTAAATGGAATTTCTTTTAACTCTGACTGTTGGATTTTGTTAGTGATATATAAGAATCTGATGACTTATGTGGGTTTATTTTATAACCAGCAACTTTCTAAAGTTGTGGGATTATTTCTAATAACTTTTTAGAGAATCTCTAGGGGTTCTCTAAGTATACCATCATGTCATCGCAAAGGTGATAATTTGGCTTCCTCATTGCTATTCTTTTCCTTCAATCTCTTTCTCAGCTCTTATTGCTATAGTAGCGTTTCTAATAATATTAAATGTAACGGTGATAGTGGGCAACCTTGTTTCCTCAGATCTTATTGGGAATGGTTGCGTTTGTCTCCATACATATGATGCTTTGATGGTTTTAAATAGATGCTGCTGATTATTTAAGGAAAGTCCATTTATTCCTATACTCTCAAGTGTTTTTAATAGGAATGGATGTTGATTTTATCAAATGCTTTTGCATCTATTGAGATGATCATATGGTTTTTGTTAATTTGGTTATTAACATGGCCAATTATATTGATAGTTTTCCTAATATTGAACCACCCTGCATTCCTGGTATAAATCTATGATCATGTGTATTATCTTGGAGATGGTTTTCTGTAGTCTTTTGTAATATCTTATTTAAGATTTTAGCATCAATATTCATTAGGAGTTGTCTATAATATTCTTTCTCTGTTTCAGCCTACCTGGTTTAGTATCAGTACCATGTCTGTGTCATAGAAGGAATTTGCTAGGACTCCTTCATTCCTATTTTATCAAATAATTTATATAACATTAGGCAATTGTTCTTTAACTGTTTGGTAAAATTCACATGTAAATCCATCTGGTCCTGGGTTTTTCTTAGGGGAGTTGTTTAATTCCTGTTCTATTTCTTTTTCTGAAATGGGACTATTCAAATTTACTTCCTCCTCTTTAGTCTGGGAAGTCTGTATTTTGGGTAGTCATCCATTTCACTTAGGTTATCAAATTTATTGGCATAAAGTTGAACAAAATAACTCTTATTATTTCTCTAATTTCCTCTTCATTGGTGGAAAGTTCTCCCTTTTCATTTTTAAGACTACTAATTTATTTTCCTCCCTCCTTTCTAATCAGATTTCAAAGGCTTATCTATTTATTGGCTTTTCATAGAACAACTCTTAGTTTTATTAATTAGTTCAATGTTTTTTACTTTCAATATTTTTAATTTCTCCTTTTAATTTTAAATTTCCAATTTAGTATTTGATTGGGGGTTTTTAATTTGGTCTTTTTAGTTTTTTAGTTGTAGCCCAATTCATTAATCTTTTCTTTTCTCTGTTTTATTCAAGTAACCTCTAAGGATATAAAATTCCTTCTTATTACCGCTTTGGCTGCATCCCCAAATTTTGGTATGATGTCTCATCATTGTCATTATCTTGAGTGAAATATTAATTGTATCTATAATTTGCTGCTTCACCCAATCATTCTTTAAGATGAGATTGTTTTAGTTTCCAATTACTTTTTGGTCTATTCCCCTAACTTTTTGTTGAATGTAGTTTTTGCCATCATGATCTGAAAAGAAAGCATTACTATTTCTGCTTTCTTGCATTTAATTTGAGGTCTTTATGTCCTAATATATGGTCAATTTTGAATGGGTTCCATGAACTGCTGAAGAAAGTATATTCCTTCTATCTCCATTCAATTTTCTCCAAGATCCAACATACCTAATTTTCTAATATTCTATTTACTTCTTTAATTTCTTTCTTATTTGTTTTGTGGTTTGGTTGTCCTAATTCTGAGGTGCAAGGTTGAGATCTCCTACTATTACAGTTTTGTTATCTATTTCTTCTTTCAACCTCTTAACCCTTCCTTTAGGAAGTTGAGTGCCATACCACTTGGTGCATATATGTTTAATTTGATATTGCTTCGTTGTTTATGCTACCCTTTAGCAGGATGTAGTTTCCTTCCTTATCTCTTTTAATTAGATCAATTTTACTTTTGCTGATCTGAGATAAGGATGCTACCCTCTTTTTGACTTCACCTGAAGCATAATAGATTTTGCCAGCCTTTACCTTTACTCTATATGTATCCCTCCTTTAAATTGTGTTTCTTGTAAACAACATATTGTAGGTTCGACTTTTGATCCAGTCTGCTATCTGCCTCCTCTTTTATGGGGGTTCATCCCATTCACATTTGTTGAATTACTAAATCTGTATTTCCGCCATCCTAATAACCCCAGATTGTGCTTTACTTATTCTTGCCTCCCCAACCCTCTTTCCCCTTTTAAACTTCTGTACCTCTTGTTCTCGATACTTATCCTCTTTATAATCCCTCCCTCCTCCCCTTTAGTCTTTCCCCTTCATCCTTATTACTCTTTTCTTTTCCTTTTCCTCTCCCCGTTTTAATGGGAGAGAGAAATTTCTCTAAAACAAATGTCAATTATTTTTTCTTTGACCAACTCTGATGGAGTAAGATTCACACAATGTTCCTCCCCCTCTCTAAATTCCCTCAGATTGATAAGTTTCCTTAGCCTCTTTGTTGGATGTGGTTTCCCTCTTTTATCCCTCCTTCCCACCTTATTCTGCCATCATCCCTTTTCCATATCTACTTCCCTTTTTATGTTATATCAGTACAATCAAATTTTACATGTATTCTTTTGTATAACAACGAAATACAATTCTCAAGGTTATTTTTACCTTTTCTGCATCTCTTGAGTTCTATGCTTGGAGATCAATTTTTGTTTAGTTCTGGTTTTTCTTCCAGAAACAAATGGAATTCATTTGTTTCATTAAATTCCATCTTCTTCCCTGGAAGAAAATGCTCAGCTTAGCTGGGTGGTTTATTCTTGGGTGCATCTCAAGTTCTTGTGCCTTTCAGGAATATCATATTCCAGGCCCTTCTTTCCTTTAATGTAGAGGCAGCAAATCTTGGGTGATCCTTATTGTGGCACCTCGGTATTAATGGTTTTTTTTTTGGCTGCTTGTAAAATTTTTCCTTAATCTGATAGTTTTGAAATTTTGCCACAATATTCCTTAGGGTTTTATTTTAGGGTTTCTTTCAGAAGGTGTTCTTCTGATTCTGATTCTATTACATCTGGGCAGTTCTCTTTGATGATTTCTTGTAAAATAGTATCTAGGCTCTTTTTTTCATCATAGTTTTCAGAAAGTCCAATAATCCTCAGATTATCTCTCCTAGATCTTTTCCAAGTCTGTCGTTTTCAAGTAGAAATTCATGGTTTTCCAGTTTGTCATTTTTTTGTTTTGCTTGACTGATTCTTGCTGTCTCAATGAATCATTAGTTTCTATTTGTTCAGTTCTAATTTTTAAAAATTATTTTCTTCATTGCTTTTTACTTCTTTCTGTATATGTCCAATTGAGTTTTGAATGTATTGTTTTTGGTCTGTGGAATTTTTCCATTTCACTAATTTTTTTATGAATTATTTCTTTCAATTCAAATCCTACTTTCTTGCGTGTTCTTGTCTTTTCCAATTCAGATCCTACTTTCTTTGAGTTCTTTGTCTTTTCAATTCAAAATCCTACTTTCTAGTGAATTCTTTATTTTTCAATTCACAATTCTTACTTTCCTGAGATTTTTTTTTTTTCCAATTCACCAATTTTGTTTCCTGCACTTCCTGGGAATTTTAACTTTTCAATTCGTATTTCAGGAAGTTGTTGCTCTCTTGTAAGGCTTCCTTTCCTTTCCCCATTTATCTTCTAACCTCTTTTGAGACTTTTAATGGTCTCTTCTGAGAAGCATCATGTAAGGAGGACAGTCTGATGCATTTTTTGCTGTTTGAGGTCTTTTCAGGTTTGCTGACCTGCTCTTTTTCTGCATAGAGGCTGTCCATCGTTCTTTTCATCTTTATTCATGTTTTAAAGCCTTTAGGGTGGGTCTCTTAGGCAAGGGGTTCAGCTTCCTCTCAGAGCAGGAACGATGTAAACCGATTTCCGGCTCAGAGGTATGGGAGTGCTCTGAGTGAGAGATTTCCCTTCCCCCAACAGGAAGTGGATTCAGCACTGGCCGAGCTATCAAACTGCTTAGTAGGGCTGAGTGGGTTAGCAATTGCCCTTGGCTAGAGACTAAGGGGTGAAAGTGTCACTGCCCCAGGCCTGAGCCTCTTGTGGGACTGTGAGTATTAGCAGCTGACTGCAGACCGCAGACCGCAGACCGCCTGGAACTCTGCCCCAGTGTCTCTGCCCAATGCAAATCGGCCCTGGAAAGCTCTATGGCCCCAAGCCGAGCTCCCCACTGTGCAGATTGGAGGCTAACCCGGGCAGCGTCCTCCTGCCGTGCAGGATCACAACTGCCCCAAGGAAAAGCCCTGCACTGCGGGGTTGGGGCTGCGCGGTTGTGCTGAGATCTGTGCCTTCACCCTCGGTTTGAGACTCTCCTCGGAACCTAATTTCTCTCCCTGTCTGCGCCAATCTCCCCCCTGGCCCGGAACCAACCTTTTTTGGCGAGACTGCAGATTTTCTTCGGCTGGTGAGTTGTTCTACTTCTTTTCTTTACGAATTGTAGCAGTCAAGACTATTTTTGAGGCTTGATATAATATTGATAAAGAGGGTAAGAGAAGAGATTAGAAAGTGGCGTGTGTCTTCTCCGCCATCTTGGCTCCGCCCCCAAAATCTGGATTTCTATGGTGTGATATAACTCATGGGCCCTAGGCAATTTTATTATGTTAATTAACTCTTATCCAAACTCTCCCTAAGGAAAGGAAAAAAAGCAAAAAAAAAAAAATTCCAATTACCATTTGCTACACAATACATTAGCTAGACAAACTGATTTCTCAGCAGCAGATCCTATTGTATTTTTAAAAACTTTTCCCTTGAGTTTGGTTAGTCATAATTAGAGCACATTCTTTTACTGCTGTTTTTCTTGTTCCACTTCCTCTTTAAAAACAAAACAAAACAAACAAACAAAAACCCACAGATGTTCTTCTTCATTTTTATTTGTTTGTTCCTTTTGCTCTTTTACAGAAATAGTGTCAAATGTTAAGCTTCCATATGATACTGAATGCTAGCAAAAGGCATTGAAACGATTCTATTCAGTTCCACATTCATCATTATCTTTTTAACATTTAGGTATTCGGTGTGGAAAGAAGACAGTGCCATGCACTATGGTCAGTTATAAGAGACAGCCAACTACCACAAGGAAGTCACAATGATTTAAAAAAAAAAAAACAACAGAGATGAAATGACAAGAAAACATAAATTAAAAATAATCACAATAAAGACACAAATTTGCTGTCTTTTCTTTTAAAATAAGATTCATCAAATTCTCCTTACCCCATCCTCTCAAAGATCAAATGTGCTAATATTTGTAAAGCACTTAATATTTGTAAAAGACTTAGCACTTATTATGTAACTGGTACATATAATAGATGCTTAATAAGTGGTTTTTTTTTCACTCTGCTCTGCCATTTATTTTTTTTCACAATTTAATAGTATTTTATTTTTCCAAATACATTCAAAGATAGCTTTCAACATTCACTTTTGAAAACCTTGCTTTCTAATTTTTTTTCCTTCTCTTCACCCTATCCCCTCCCCAAGACGGCAAGAAATTTGATATAGGTTAAACATGTGCATTTCTTCTAAATATATTTTCATACTTGTCATGTTATATAAGAAAAATCAAATCGAGGGAAAAAATGAAAAAAAAATAAAAACAAAACAACCAAACAACAATGACAAAAGGTAAAAATATTCTGCTTTGATTCACATTCAGTTTCCATAGTTCTTTCTCTGGATATAGATGGCACTTTCCATCACAGTATTTTGAAACTGCCTTCAATCATCTCTAAATGATCATTTTTAATAGCCTGTTTCACCTAACTGATTCAATAAATATGTATTAAATGCTTATTAAGAACAAAGCAACACATTTGGAATGTGGAACTGGACAAGAGCTTACACTGAGGTTGAGGAAAGAGAGAAAAAGGAGGTTACAAAATACAAGTAAATACAAACTATGAACAAAATTATAAAAGATAATTTTAGGAGGATTGCAATACTGGATGAATTAAAAAAACCTCATAATAGGATATGGCATCTCAACTGGGCTTGAAAGGACAATGAAGATTCTGCCTTCAACTACATAGTTTCGCAAAAATCAGTAATACTACCCTTACCAAAGGAAGAATCATTAGGACATAAATTTTACAATGCGATCTTTGATGTTCCCTTTTCCCAATTTTATTCAAAAGCATTGTCATCTTCATTACTAATAAAAATACTAAATGTTGATATATCAATGAGATAATGATTTTTTTAGTAATCATGTCTAATAAGTGACACCATATTTCTGTATTTAATTTCTTCATCTTATCCTATGATGTTCTTTTTTTTTTAGGCAGCTTGGTGGCAGAGAATAGAGCATCTAGCCTGGGGTCAGGAAGATGAGTTCAAATCTAGCCTCAGACATATACTAGCTGTGACCTAAGCAAGTTACTTGATCTATGGGATAATAATAGCATCTACCTCCCCAGTCTGTGGTGAAACTCAAATGAGATAATATTATAAAGTGCTTAGCACTATTAATATGGCAAATAGTAAGTCCTATGTAAATGTTTGCCATTATTATTATTTTTAATGAATCATATTTCTTCCCCAAAGAGAGGCCATTAATTAATCCAAGTCCCTTTTTCCATGGTTATTTGTTTTCTTCTCCTTCTACAACCTTTGAAGCTAATTTTATCCTGAATACCTTTTGGTAATCTGGATGAATCATTGTATGTGCACGTGTGCACACACACACACACACACACACACACACAAGAGACACTTGATTTATTTGATACCAGCTAGTACAAATTAGACTATATTGTCTTAGAAAGACTCAACCACAAGAAAAACTGACCTTCACCCATCAGTTATTACACAATAGAAGGCTTTTGCTTCATCAGGAGAAAGGCTAGGCTTCTGAAGCAAAGGATTCTTTCCTTCCAGCCACTAAAGACTAATAGCTCTCCCTAGATGAAATACTAACACTGGGATTATTGGAACAACTGCCAAGGATGATTAAGTATGGTTCTTTGCAGATGCTGCATAGGATGGCACTTCATAAAATGTCATTTCTTTACTAATCCACACAGCATCTTTGGTGACACAAACATTGTTTATCTCATCAAGAGAAGCAGGTTCTAAAGGTAAGAACTCAGTAAGTGTTATTTCTAAGGATAAAGAACAGATGGCACCTTGACTTTGGGTTACCTTCTGATTAAAAAAGAAGAGAAAAGAAAAGTGCAATCAATTTAAAGCAAAGTGGCTGCCAATTACATGAATACTTAGCTACCAGAGTTGGATTCTTCTGTGCTGTGTAACTGGCTTAATAGTCTTACCAAGTTCCTCCTTTGTCACTCTACTGTACCTTTGGATAACTTCAAAGGCCTTTATCAGGTGATTTTTTTTTTGGACGATTCAACAGCATTGGTGTTTGGCAGTGGATTTCCTGGGTTTTAATCCATCCAATTTACCCCAGATACTGACTACATTTCATTCTCAAAGAATTGATGAGTCTATCACCAAAAAAAAGAGAGAAGTGTATGAATTTTAAGAATGAAATTTGTACACTTAATAAAGTTAAACAAAAGCTTTCTTGATGATTTTTCCCCTCTCACATCTTTTCCTTGCTCAGTTGCCAATTCTTGACAATACTATCTCCCTGACATCTCTCAAAACCTTTCTCTTCTCACCATTCCCACAACCTAACATATACCTTATACCAGGGGACCTCAAACTTTTTAAATAGGGGGCCAGTTCACTGTCCCTCAGACTGTGGGAGGCCGGACTATAGTAAAAACAAAAACTATGAACAAATTCCCATGCACACGGCATATATTGAAGTGAAGAAACAAAACGGGAACAAATACAATATTTAAAATGAAGTAAAGTTAAATCAACAAACTTACCAGTATTTCTTTTTTCTTTCTTTTTTTTTTTTTTTTTTTTTTTTTTTTTTTTTTTTTTTTTTTTTTTTTTTTGGAGTAAAGCAGAAAGGGTTTTGGATATTTTTTTTTTTTATTTTAATAGCCTTTTATTTATAGATTGTATGTACGGGTAACTTTACAACATTGACAATTGCCAAACCTCTTGTTCCAATTTTTCCCCTCCTCCCCACCCCTCCCCCGGATGACAGGATGACCAGTAGATGTTAAATATATTAAAATATAAATTAGATACACAATAAGTATACATGACCAAACCCATTATTTTGCTGTACAAAAAGAATTGGACTCTGAAATATTGTACAATTAGCCTGCGAAGGAAATAAAAAATTCAGGTGGGCAAAAATATAGGGATTGGGAATTCAATGTAATGGTTTTTAGTCATCTCCCAGAGTTCTTTTGCTGGGTGTAGCTGGTTGAGTTCATTACTGCTCCATTGGAACTGATTTGATTCATCTCATTGCTGAGGATGGCCAGGTCCATCAGAATTGGTCATCATATAGTATTGTTGTTGAAGTATATAATGATCTCCTGGCCCTGCTCATTTCACTCAGCATCAGTTCGTGAAACTTACCAGTATTTCGATGGGAACTATGGGCCTGTTTTTGGCTAATGAGATGGTCAATGTCTGGTTCCATATTTGTCACTGCTAGTCGTAACAAGTGATGCAATTGTGCATCCGTTAGTCTTGATCTGGTTGGAGATTTCAAATGTTGCTGCCAAAGATGGTTGCCATTTTGAGTGCATGGTTCCTGAGATGAGGATATGTCTCAGAGGGGAAAGATGCATAGAAATTATGAAGGCTGCTTGACTTGAATGCGACTTTCAGAAAGTCACAATTCTTCAGTTCAGCCAGTTCCATTTGGTAAATTGTATCCACATTTTCAATGTCAATAGAAAATGGATTATGGAAAAGCTGTATGTCCTGTTCATGGAGATGAAGCTCTTTAAATCTAAATTGGAACTCCTTTTGCAATTTTTCCAGTGAATCCACACATGTTTTGTTTGGGAATGCAATCAGCGGTTTTTCCGCTAACAGATTTTGAGTTATGGGGAGATGGCAGAAGTTTTCCTCCTTCACTTGTTTGATGAGGAGGCCTAATTTTACTTCAAATGCTTTGACATGTGATTGCATATCACAGATGAGCTTCCCCTTTCCTTGAAGTTGCATATTGAAATTGTTGAGTAGCTCTGTTACATCTGTCAGAAAGGCAAAGTGACATTTCCATTCTGCATCATTGAGCTCTGGTACTTCTTTGTTTTTTGAAAACAGAAAAGTTGTAATCTGTGGAAATAAGTCATAGAATGTTTCAGAACTCTCCCTCGACTCAGCCAATGGATTTCTGTGTGATATAGAACATCTTCATACTCAACCTTTAGCTCAGACAGAAATTCCTGAAATTGTCTGTGATTTAGTGTATTAGCTCTAATGAAGTTAACCTACATACCTCAAATGTTCTTAGTACAAACATACCAACCCTCTACTTGTCAATTTGCTATTTTTACGCAATGACTTATTAACGCTCTTATATTTCTTTCAAAAGCAATCTACTAGTTTTGACTAATTAACAAAAATGTAGACTCTTCTTAGTTAAAAATTATCTCTAAGCTTTCAGCTTGGCTTATAAAAACCAAAAAAAAAAATTATTTTCTTTTTAAATCTCTTTCAACCTCAAACTTGGATCTCATAAGCTTTGACATATATCAATAGGATTCACTAGACCCTATGATCCCCACTAGTCCTATATATATTCATTTATTTATTTATCATTAATATATATAATATAATATAAATTATATAAATTTAATATATATTAAATTATAAATATATATATATTTAAATATATGCACTTGTGTGTGTATGAATGTATGTATCTCCCTTTCTACTATTAAACTCATTGAAAAAGCATTCTTCATTTAGTACCTTTAGTTCCCCTCCTCTCATTCAATCCTCAATATTTCATGCTTTTTCCTATAATATTTTATTTTTCCAAATTATAATGTTTGATTAGGACAATGGAGCAATTTAAAAAAATATATTTTTAAAGATTTTGAGTATCCTACACCCCTTCACTCCTTTCCTCTTTTCCAGAGATGGAAAACAGATTTAGTTTATGCATATTCAATCATGTAAAACATTTCTATATTAGTTATTTTGTACAAGAAGACTTGAATAAAAAAAAAATTTAAAGAAAGAAAGCAAAAAATATCATGCTTTAGTCTATATTCAGATGGCATCAATTCTTTCTCTAGAAGCATACTTCATTATGAGTTCCTTGGCATTGTCTTTGATCTGTATTGCAAAGCATAGTGAAATCATTCAGAGTTCTTCATCATACAATATTGTTGTTGTGTACAATGTTCTCCTGGTTGTGCCGACTCCATTTTACATCAGTTCAGGTCTCTCCAGGGTTTCCTGTAATCATTCTAATTGCAATTTCTTATAGCACAATAATATTCCATTATAATCATATACCACAGCTGGTTTAGTCATCTCTCAATTGATGAACATTTCTTTGATTTCCAATTCTTAGCCACCACAAAAAGAACTACTATTAATATTTTTGTATAAATAAATCCTTTTCCCTTTTATATATCTTTGGCTTCTGATTATAGTATTTAACTGAAATTATTCTATTCAAAGTTAACAAAATATAATTATTGAACTTTTCTCAGTCCTTATCCTTCTTAACCATCCTGCAAGATTTTGACCTTTTTGACATCTTATCCTTGTGGATACTTTAATAATTTGGTTTTTAATTGATTCTCTTCTTTGTTAACTGTCTGATCATTCTTTGTCAGACTTATTTTTTGGATCTTCATCCATGACACTCCCCCTAATTGAAAGGAAACTCAACACTGTATTCTGGGCACTCCTGTCTTTTATTTTTATACTTTCTCACTTGGTGATCTCACCATTATCCCTATATATATTATGCTTAAATCCTTTTGTCCTAACTTTTTGTTTCTCATAACCAGCTACTTACTGGACATTTCAATTTTATTTCCTAAAGCTACTTCAAACTAAACATATCCAAAACAAAATTCTTGTCTTTATTTCAAAACCCACATCTATCTCCCTATTCATCTTTAGAGTTCTATCCTATTCCCAGTCTTTAGGTTTTGAAATCTCAGAACAACTTTAATTTCTTACTCTAACTAACTCAGAATGTCCAACTGGTTACTAAATTTTGTAACTTTCTGGTATGTTCTTAGAGTATCTCTAACACACACACACACACATACACACACACCCATGTATGTGTGTATATATATATATATATATATATATATATATATATATGATATCACCTCATTCCTGGACAAGTCTCTCTCTTGTTCAGTCTATTGTTTATTTAGAAACCAAAATAATTTTCTGCAATTGCAGATCTGATCATGTCTTCCCCCTTCCCCAAAACAACACACTCAATAAACTCCCTATTGCTAATAGGATCAAATATAAACCTTTATTTGACATTTAAAACTATCCCTTTTTTAATTTTTCTCCTCTTCATACAGAGTATTTCCTTCCTTATACTCTATGGTCCATGCCCATCTACAAAATGTTCTTCACACATTTCTTTTCCCTATGCCTCTGGTTGTCTTTCCTTTCTCTCCCAGATTGATTTAGGACTAGTGGAAATAGTAGAGTCTAGTAACACAGATGTTTGTTTAAACCTATGAGTTATAGGTTTGAGATGGAGACAGAAAATAAAATTTATGAGAAAAAAACTTTTTTTTGCTTTTTAAAACCAGGGTAGGAACCTAGAGATAATTTTTTTAACTAAGGAGAATTTACATTTTAACTAATTAGTAATTAGTAAAAGTAATCAAGACACTGATTACTTTTGATTCCTTGATTGCTTTTGAAACCAATATGAAAGAAAGAGAAATGCTTTTGCCTCTTTCTTCTGCCTTTCAGAATCCTTGAATTCTTTCTGGATTCAGCTCAGGACTTACATTCTGCAAGATACCAAGATTATTTTGCATCTTATATCTTTTGTATACCTAATTATGCCTATCTTATGTAAACCTAATTATGTACAGGCTGTCTCTTCCATATGAGCCTATTGGAAGCAGAAATTCTTTTTTGTTTTGTTTTATAAACTCAAGTCTGAGCATAGTTCTGGCACTCTTAGTTAATGGGTGCTGATTAATTGGCAATGTAATTTGGTGACAACAGAAAATGCACATACATATACATATGTAATCATCTGTGAGAAAGATGACAACTAAAGTCACCTCTAGCAAACTCTTTCACTGCTATTGCCTGCAGTTCTCTCACTAAAGCAGTTTTAGTTCTCTTAGAAATTTCCCCAGAATATCTTCTCAATAGATTATGAATTGAAATAGGTTTTCTCAACATATCTTTTCAAAGTCTGTCAGTGACGACAGTTAATTATCACAGGTTTTTACAGACTCTTTATTCATAGCAATTAATGTAGTCTAATCAGAAAGACATTACCTTTTTCCTCTAAAATACACATTTTAGTTACTATTAAGTCATTTTTCAGTCATGTGTGATTTTTCATGACCCCTTTAGGGGTTTTCTTGGTGAAAATACTAGGATGGTATGTTATTTCCCACTTCAGTTCATTTTACAGATGAGGAAACTAAAGCAAATAAGGTTGATTTACTTATCCAGGATCATGCAGCTAATAGGTATCTGAGACTGTATTTAAATTAAGGTTTTCCTGACTCTAGGTCTTATTCTCTCTCTGTAAACCACTTCATAATCTCTCCTGTCTTAACTTTCCTTAGATGAACTTTGATTATTATTCCACAAGAGTATTTTTTTTCAAAATCTCTGGGAAAAGGATCATTGAAGCAATGATTATAAGATAAACTATTTGAGGACAGGAATTTATTTTCATTGTTGGTGTTTTGGACTTTTACTCTCATCTTTCAGGTCTTGTACCTAGTATTATAAAAATAAAATTTTTGAATTTAATTAAATGGAAATTATTTAAGAGTCATTCTAATTCAAAAGAAAGTTTTCTGGCCTTTTTAATTTTTGAGACTAAAAGAAATCTTTGAATTTTTAGTTTTTCATGGAAAAAGAGAGAGAAAGATATTGTGAGGAGGTTGTCACTCTCTGGTAAATTTCTAGAAGTCCATTTAAACTCTAGGATCACTAGTTCCTAACCTTTTTTTTTAAAGTAAGGTCTCATTTTTAATAATATCACAGACCCAAATAATGGTAGAAAGATGTGCACTTCATTTTATGTATGGTCTAAATAAATGATGAAATTTGATGTTTAAGTGAGCTGAATAACTCCTTATGGTAATTGTGTGTTCTCTCCTACCCAGTAGTCTTCATATAAGGTTGGAAATCACTGATCTTAGAAATCAACAAGTATTTATTAATCATCTAGTATGTGCTAAGCACTGGGAATACAAGCACAAAGAACAAAACAGTCTCTACCCCCAAGTAGTTTATATTCTACATATGGTAAGCATGTTAAAGCATTGTGCTAAGTGAGAAGCATACAAAAAGAAAACGAGAATATTCCCTGCCCTTAAGGAACTCACATTCTAATAGAGAAGACAATTCATAAATAATTAGGTAACAAAATGAAAAACAGCCTGTCATCTCAAGGAGAAATCAAAGGAGTGTTTTTTTTTTTTTTTTTGTTTTTTTTTTTTTAAAGATGATGGTTCTCTCTTTCAAATTCTCTGGGGAAGGGGTTATTGAAGCAATGGTTAAAAGGTAAACTATGAGGACAGGCCTTTATAATCTCAGCTTTTAGCAAGTGTCTTATACATAGTATAATTCTTCACAGAACTCAGAAAAAGTACAGGTGTAGAGTATTCTATCTTCAAGCTATTTCAACTTTTGGATGATTAGCTCAAGTGTTAGAAATTGTTGAGAGAATCTATCGTTGTTACTTTTGGAGGAATATAAAAGTTACTGTTCCTAGATATTAAAAATCTTTATTGAATGTTTAAGTTAGTTATTTGGCATGCGTCACTGGGAAAATACTTTAATATATCACATATGTTGGCTCATTTTTAGGTTGCTTTATTAAGAAAAACTTATTTATCTTATAAGTTATTTTGTCTTTTTGTTCAAAATACTTTTAGTCCCTTGGAATCCAGAGGCCCTAAGGTTCACATCTCAACAATGACAATTTCTCTGGGTTTTCTTTTCACAGAAAAATTGTAAATTGTCCCAAAAAATTATAGGAATAATGAGAGAGGAGGTAATAAAGGCTCTGATGACCTATACAATAAAGCCATTGCAACCTGCCCACTGATAAGCAAAACCCCAGCATTGTGGGTTCCAACCTGACAGTCCTGTGCCCCACAGCCTTTGCTGGGTATCAGATGCTCACAGCAAAAGGCAGTAACAGTGACCAGTATGACTGGCCAACCTTACATCCCTAACTGCTCAACCAAGACAACAACCAAGTGCAATTAGTGCAGAGGAAGCACCAAGTGCTGAAACAGGTTTTTCTAGAAATGTGTCAAATACCAAGAATGCTAAAGGACTTGTGTATGTGTCTGTGTGTGTGGTTGTGTGTATGGGTGTGTGTAACATATGTCACATTGAGTCTGCTAAAATCGTAAGTTTATTATTTTTGGAAACCAGAAAGCAATTAAACTGGGTTCAAAGTAAGGAAAAGGAAAGAGGTAAGAGAAGGGAAGAGGACAGAGATAGACATACAGAAACAGAGGCAGAAATAAAGAGAAAAAGACAGAGACAGACAGTGATAGAGAGAGAGAGACTACACTAACAGAGAATGATGTTGCTAAGAGATATAATGATAAAGAAATGGTTTACTAAAGTCAGAAAATGATTAGACAATATGAATAATAATGGCAATACCTGCAAGGCCTTTGTCCAAAAGTAACTAAAGAGCAAAAAAAAAAAAAAGATGCTTTCAAGACAATATGGAAAACCTTATATAAACTGATGCAGAGTGAAGTGAGCAGAAACAAGAGGAAAAAAAATCTATACAAAACATTGATCTTGCAAAATGAACAATTTGAAGATGTCTATAAACTGTTGGAAAATGATTAGCAGAATCAGGAGATAAATTTGTATAATAACAATACTTTAATGATAAACAACTTCTTTTTTTCCTGGTGGGATGGCTAGGAGAGAGAGAAAATAAAGTTCCATTGGTTAGGAATTATTTGGGAAGAGGGATAGGATATGGACATTCTAACGAAATAGAATAGTATGTATCAAGGCATTGTGACAGAGAAGCATTTCATGTGTCCAACTAATGGTGAATTGACTAAATGCAAGAGAAAAGGTAAGATGTTGGGAAAAGAGAAGAATCATATCCTGTTCATTTCGATTTCCTTCCAATTCTACCTCCATCTTCCCATATCATGCCCTTCTTTTAAAACTTTTATTTACTCCCGATTGCCTGTAAGATAAAATATAGCCTTTGGAAAGAATTTAATAGATTTCCATAATCTAATTTCTATCAACCTTTCCGGTTTTACTTCATTACTTCCTTCATAAGGAATACATTCAGAAGCCAGACTACCCCAGTTACATGAAGCCCATTTTCTATCACTTTCTACTTCATAACTACAATGATTATCTCCCATCTCTCAGAATCCTTGTCTTCTTTCAAGGTTCAGGTCAGGTGGAACACCCTCTATGGAAACACTTCAATGATTTCATGAGTGTTCTGCACACTGTAACCAATTTCTGGGAACCAATTTTTAAATTTTCTGTGTAAACATCTATACCTCAGAAATTCAAAAATGCTCCAAATCAGGGATTGATTTATTATTTTGTTTATTGTCTAGTCTTAATAAAATGATGCAGAGTATGTTAATAATGTAGACTAAACTTAAAGCATGACATGCATACTTTTTTTCCCTGAGAGTTGGTTGTTAAACATTCATCATTACTGCTTGATTCTCAAGTTAATAGTCTCTTCCTACTCAAAATGTCTTGTATTACATTTATTTATGCATGTGTTTTATCTCCCAAATAGAATATAGTCTACCAGCTTACAGATTTTTTTTGTTTTGTATGTACAGCAAGTACAATGTCTTACACATAGTATCAAACATTTGATAAATATTCAATAAATATTTGATTGAATTGAATCTAATTCAGTCACATTCTTAATGTGAATCTTAAGCACT
Organism: Sarcophilus harrisii; assembly: GCF_902635505.1. Lineage (NCBI taxonomy): Eukaryota > Metazoa > Chordata > Mammalia > Dasyuromorphia > Dasyuridae > Sarcophilus > Sarcophilus harrisii. The sequence continues at coordinate 286,562,663 of NC_045426.1, read as the reverse complement.
TTGGATATGAACTAATGCAATATTTATTCTCTTTTTCGATCTACCAAATCCCATTTTTTTATTCAAAACAATTTAACATTGCTGATCTTGGCACTTCCCACAAATTAATCCACATTATCTTTTTTTATGTTCACAATATTCCAAGTTCCACTTTCTAATTCTGCCTATATACTCCTACCACCACAATTCCCAACACACACACACACACACACACACATTCTCTCCTACCAATAAATCATCATACATGTCTCACCTGGAACTGCTATTCTCTTCCCTCTATTCTGCTCTATGTCAGTTGCTTCCATAAAGTATTTTCAAATTCCCCTCATTTGATTTCAATCAGTTCAGCCTTAAACATCATGCACTATCTTTGTCAATTAATTACTAATATGAATCTATCATCCTCCCTTCTCCCCCACCCAAAAAAAATCTATTGTCTTGCTACCATTTCTTTATATGCTTTGATTTTCCTATTAGATTATAAACTCCTTGAGATCATTGTTCAGGGTCTAGAACAGAGCCTGCTACATAGTAATCATTTGACAAATATTTTTCTTTCATTTGTTTATCCATTTATCCTTTTCATTCTTAAACAGCCTATTATTTTTATAACTCTGCAATATTGTTATATACAGTCATAATTTTTTGTCATTTGTGTTTATATTTAACTATTTTAATCCATATACAGAATTTAAATGATTTTCAGATTGAGATTTAACTTCAAATGGGTCAATCAGCCCTTTCTAAAATTAAAAAAAAATGATATTTTCAAATGGTATATATACTCAAAGATTCAATGATTCCTTAGTTCCTTTCACTTTTTTCCAAGGAGTCTAGTACTTCAGGTAAGTTTGCTGATAGAGATTTTCAAGCTCCCATCACTGGTGCTTTTGTATATCACCAGTATTATTGAATTGGTGATTTATGGCCATATGGAATGTTTCACATTTTAGAATTCTCTTTTCTGATTCATGATTTGCAAATATATATAAAACCCATAAACTCATATCAGCAATGAACCAGAGCCATCCAAAACAAGTAATGACCTTTAGACTGAAACGACTCACATTAGATAGCTCACAAACAACACTCAGGGGAGTTTTATCAACAACTCCATCACAGAATGAGGTCTTCTCAGTTCATTCCAAGGCATCTATTAGTTCTAAGTCATCATGTGTGATAATGACCTAATGCAACAGAATTCTCACTCTCCCTGGGAAACAAAACACTTTGCAAACAATAGACTAAACCAGGGATCTGCCAACACCAATCATGTGAGCCAGACTGCCTAATTCCGGATTTGTGGCTTCTATCCACAAAATAATAATGATTCTCTTGTCTGCCCTAATTGCAGTTTGCAGATGGGTAGACTAATGCTATAATGTTGGACTAAACTCTCCACAGATGAACTGGAAAATTTTCTCACTCATTGAGAAATCTGCCAGTCAGTTGTCAGAGTTCCAAGACTGCAGCTCACTCAAAGATCACCAATGAACAGAAGGCATTCACCACTCATTTTCTGCTACATGTTCAATTCAGACCCTCTGCTCCTGTCTAGTGATTCAATTCATGCATCAGTATCACATACCCATTGGAAAAATCTTTGCCAAAAAAACCCTTTAAGAGTGTAATTGACCCTAAGGTAGAAGAATTATTCACAGGACCTGGAGCTTATGTTTCCCTTAATTATACCATTTTCATGGCTTCATTCCACTCTCAATCATTTATCTAAGATACCCAGGAGAGAGAATTCATTAGTGCCAGTGGAGATGAAGGATGGTGAGGCAGATGTCTACTCAGTAGGATCTGGGATGTCACCACCAATAAAGACCACAACATAATTTTTGTATAACTAGCTCACAAATCCAGGATGAATAAACAGTAGAAACCAGAAAGAGAAATATATTGCCTTTCATGTGAAAACCAATTAGAACTTTTCTCATCTCTGAAATTTTTTTACCTCCCTTCATATAAGTGAAAATGGAACAATAGTCTGATACATTTTCTAAAGAGCAATCCTTTAAAAAAATTACTCCCCTCACTCATCATTGAAGTGCAGATTTTAAAATGGCACTAGTTCTACGTGTCCTGTCTAACATTCCCCATAAGAGACTATCTTCTCTAAATTGGAGGAGGTAGCTTGGTAAACTAGAAAAAAACACTGGCTTGGGATTTCAAACACTGTGGATTTGAATTTCATCTTTCCTAGTTGTTACCTTCCTGATCTTGAACTTTACTTCAGTTCCGTGGGAATCAGTTTCCCACGTCCACAAAAATGAGGTATTTGAACTAAATAATTTCTAAGCTCTTTTTCAGCTCCGAATCTTTGAAAATTCCTTCTATGAAAAGTCCTAAGGATCTTAAGGATCATCCCTAGATTCCATATTTATTTGTACACGAAAAAATGTTACAAGGTGCACCAACCTCCTAATTTCTTTAGTAACATCATGATTAATCATTAACATCTTATTCTCAGCTTCTCCTATATTTCATAATGTGGTAGGCATGATGAAGGACTTAAGCAGTCCAAAGGAAAAATTTTACATGGTATCCTTAGGTTCCTATCCTTTTTTAAAATGTCATCACTAATAGATAATGCCTTCTGACTATTTAAATGGGGAAGGCCTATACTTTTCTTGCCTCAATCACTAGATTGATCACAAATTTAGGGGACAGTTTCCTATCAAGATCATAGAGTAGCATCTCTTTATTCAATAAAACACACTTCAAAGAGTTTTACTTAATGGGAGTCAATATATATATATAAAGATAATACAACTGAGAAATTTGTCAACTAGTTTATATGTAGGGCTGCTAGAATCTGGACTGAGTCCTTGCCTCCTTATCACTTTCAACTGCCTATTGCAAAAAGAACAGAAATCTGACAGCTCTGCTCCTCTGATCTACTTCCCTTATAGTGGATAAAAAGAGCACTGAACCTCTCTTTGCCTTGCTGTCCTGCCCTGATCAAGAGCTTAGCAAAACAGGCTTCTCAGTGTCCTTTCTACTGTTCCCTATCCCACATACCCACTACCAGGTACAGAAAAGTGAATATAATTTGCAAATTCTTTAGAATTATACTTAGAATTCCCTATTATCTTTCCCCTTATCTTTCTCCTTCCCCTATTCCCTTTTTTTTTCTCTTCCTTAGGTTAGCAGTTGAAATGTCTTCGAGATAAATATCGATTGTGATTCTTGATACAAGAATCATTATGAGCTGATATTTTTATCATTGTTATTAAGGATTATGATGCAAAGGCATACTTCAAAGCCTTTCTGAGGTTTGGGGCTGATTGTATCTGCATACAAAAGTAACAGGAATGCAATCAGGCTGGAAGAAAAAACAATGGTCTTACTCCTCGAGCATAGTTTATCTTTGTGCTTCTATAACCTCACTCAACTCATATATACTGGAGAATAGAAGATATTTAAAATTCACAAACTGGGGTGCCCTCATAACATTTTTTGTAATCATTAAGCAAATAACCATAATATGGCTTGAAATCTAGTCTTCAGACACTAAAGCTGGGAGATTTATGAAATGTTCAGTATAAGCTAGAGTAAGGTACCTAAAGAGGGACCTTTGCCCTGGAACCAAAGGGATACAAAAGAAATTTCCAAGACTGAAAAAATTAGCTGCCTCAGAGGATTCTGTTCCTCATCCTAAAGATTTTGGCACCTGGAGTTTAGAATATACTACTGAGGAGATTAGAGGTTTCTGTAGCCATGATACTGAGGAAACAAGACAAAAGATATCAATTGAAATCTTCTTGCTAGTTTTAGGCAAGAATTTCCACTTTTTCTAAAATAATTGGGAAAGGACTATAGGAAATGAACTAAAAGGACATTCTCTCTTCTCTTGTAGATATTTCCAAAGATTTCAGGCAAGTCAGAAGCTAGAGAGAGCATATAGCATGGAAGTTTCTGGCATAAACCATGAGTCCAGATGAACAGAATCTGATGGAACTATAATCAACAGAGTATTATCTATAGGAGCAGAGTTTGGCAAGGACTCTGGGGAGAGCATGAGACTAGTCTAGTAGACCCCAAAACATCATAGAAAATCAGGCCTGGAGAAATAGCACATCTTAACTGGAAGACATCAGATACTTCCCAGGATTCGTGCAAGTGGTCATGATGGGAGTGAACCCTGAAACTGACTTTTTGGGGGAAAGCCATGGGAGTGAGCTCTGAAGCTCTCCTCTGGGAGAGGCCCACCTCAGGGAATCAAGATAAGTGGTTTCATTCTGTTATCTTGGTGGGGAATAGCTGCATCCTCTATTGAGTTGAAAATTAGCCTAGGACCACCCCCAGAGGCTCGAACTTAAGTGGTCTCATTCAATTGGAAATCTAACCCTGGGAGCAGTGACAACATTGAAGGAATCTCATTCAATGGAAGCCCTACCCCCAGACTTCTTATAAAATGACCATTTTGAATTCCAAATCTTTGCAGAAGTCTGAAATAGGACTATGCTTTGCCAAGGGACCTTTCCTCTTGTCACAGCTGCCTGTCAGGACTCTTGCCTCTTGTGAAGATAATCCTCTTCTCAGTGATAACCTCTATTTCTCTGACAGGATCTTGCCACTAGTAGAATTCTGTCTTCCTAGCAAAGCTGGCTTCTCAGTGTCAACAATACACTTCAAAAAAAAAAAAAAAAAAAAAAACAATACACTTCTATTTTGCCATTCAGACTTTTAGAGTTAGTGAATTCTTTCATGTTGGACCTGCCTTGACCAGAGGGGATTCCTACAACTCTCTGCACTGCCACTAACCACATCAGTCATTTCTATTATGTCCCCTGGGCACATGTGCTTGATGCATATGTATCCTTTATTACATATTGTTCTTTCCACTGAGATTACATTTCTTTATTGAAGAGTATACCTTAGGTTTTGGGGGGAAATGTTTCATTGCTACTTTTTTTCTTTTTTTAAAAAAGCTTTTTATTTTCAAAACATATGCATAGAGAGTTTTTCAACATTTACCCTTGCAAAATCTTATGCTCCAAATTTGTTCTCCCTCCCTTTCCCTTAACCCCTCCCCTAGACAGCAAGTAATCCAAATATATTCTTCTATACATATTTCCATAATAATCATGCTGCAAAAACCAGATGAAAAAGGAAAAATTGCATTTGCTACTTTTATAATGATGCCATTTCATAAAATATCTATTTTGAAGTAATTAGTATTTTGGCAGACTATATTTATATTTAGTATTTGGCAGACTATATATAGAAAGGCAAATATATTGATGGGAGCATATGAGCTATGATTTTATAGAATGTGGACTCACAAAATATTTTGAATCTGTAAGACCCACTTGGAGTTGGGAGGGGAGATTACCTCCAGCCCTTATATTTAGACGTCATTATTGATTGATTTGTATATAACCAAGTTAATGATTTTCCTGATGATCTATATGCTTAGTAGTCTAAATAATACCATATTGAAATCTTCATTACTGAGCTAAGAATTCCCCCATAGTCTATAATTTGATGATCTTTAAATATCTCTTTCTTAAGGAAAATAATGGGGAGTAATTTTTCAGATTTATGCTTATTGGAATGCTAAAACTCAAAATTAATAGATTATAGCAGATTAAGACTTGGCTGATGAAAAGTAAAGTATTTCACCCAGTTCCTAGCTTATTAACAGTCATCTCAGTCATCTCTCCCATGAATGAGTTAAGGCTTTGATTAATAGTCTGGATCTACTTTTCCAAGGGCTCGTCTTCATTTTCTTTGTCCCCTCCCCCCCCCCAGGCAATTGGGGTTACGTGACTTGCCCAGGGTCACACAGCTAGGAAGTGTTAAGTGTCTAAGGTCAGATTTGGACTCAGGTTCTCCTGACTTCAGTCCTGGTACTGTATTCACTGTGCCACGTAGCTGCCCTCAAAATTCTTTTTTTTTTCTTTTTTGCTAAGGCAATTGGGGTTAACTGACTGGCCCACGATCACACAGCTAGGAAGTGTTAAGTGTTTAAGGTCAGATTTGAACTCAGGTCCTCCTGACTTCAGGGCTGGTGCTCTATTCACTGCACCACCTAGCTGCCCTCTTCTTCATTTTCTTAACATACTTTCTTCATACACAAACATCCTTCCTACTACCATCAAGGTAAACTTCTAAATTCTGCTTCTTTTCTTTTTGGATAGTGAATATTTTTCTTCATAGTACAACATAGGCATACCTTACTTTATTGCACTTTATTGTGCTTCAAAAATAATGCTTTTTTTTTTTTTTCCACAGATTGAAAGTTTGTGGCTACCTGCATCAAGCAAGTCTATTGGCTCCATTTTTCCAACAACATATGTTCACATCTTGGTGTCATATCTTAGCAGTTCTCAAAAAATTCAAACTTTTGCATTCTTACTCTATTAGTTATGGTGATCTATGATCAGTGACCTTTAATGTACAACATATTCGGTGATGGAGTTCTGTTTCATTGACTTGACATTCCATATTCCACTTTGTTTTCAGTTCTCCCTTTTCCCTGAGACAAAACAATATTGAAATGAGCTCAACGAATAATACTACAGTGATCTCTAAATATTCAAATGAAAGGAATAGTCAATCAATGTGGCAAACTTCACTGTAGTCTTATTTTAAGAAATTGGCAAAACCATCTCAATCTTTAGTAACTACCATTCTGATCAATCAGCATCCAACAACATTAAGGCAAAATCTTATACCAGCAAAATGATTACTATTTGCTCCAAACTTGTTCAGATGATGGCTAGCATTTTTTAGCAATATATTTAATTACGGTATGTACATTTTTTCACATAATGCTACTATACATAATAATACTTTATATATACTATTATATATGCATAATACATAATACACCTAATACTTTATATATACTATTATATATGCATAATACATAATACATAATACACCTAATAGCAGTTTCCTATAAATATAACTTTTATATGCACTGGGAAACCAAAAATATTGTGTGACTTGCTTTATTGAGATATGTTGCTGGTATATGGAATTGAGTTCACAATATTTCTGAAATACACTTGTACTACTAGTTCATTGCACTCTGGACTTTTTTGAATTTTTACTCTCTGGTTAACCTCCAGAGTCTTCCTCTTCCATTATGGCCCAAATAGTACCAAGGCAAGATGTCCTCATTTTCTGCACAGAAGAGTTATAAGAAAACCTGGATTGAGTTTCTGCTTAGAACAAACTTTCAAGCAGAGAATTAATTCCCATATCCTAAGGCATGGAGAGTACTCACTCTTTGATTGACTCTGTCATGTTAATATATCACTGTCTTCTATTGTTTTCAAATTCTTCTTCAAATTGTTTTCCCCTTGCTTCACATGATTTGACAAAATTAAAATGTTATATCTTGTGGGATAAGGAGTGTGGTTTAGAATGAGTCAGTGCCAGTTAGGGACTGTCAAAGGCACTCCACAGCTGAACCTTTTTGTTTATGATCATGAAATTGCTTTTTCAACATAGACTCATAGTGGAATGTGTTGACAGTAGAAGTTATAAGTATTTAAATCTTCTATGGTGTTTTTGTCTTCTTATAGAGTCAACTTTATATGCTTTATGTCTAATATATACCTTCTTTTTATGAGGTATTTAAGGTGCAGATGTTTATAGCAAACAACATCTCTACCACCCTGTTGATCAGTTAGTAAATAGGTTTTTCATAAAAATATTCAATAATGAAGACAAACGATTTAAGGGAATTTGAATTATTCTTTATTATGAAAATTAAGCTACTCTTTGCTGCATTGAGGCATTTGTTAGACTTGGAACTAGGAGACTTCTATTTAAATTCTATTTCAGATACTTTCTAACTCTGTGACCTTAAACAAGTCACTTTAACCATTCTCTTCCTCAGTTTTCTCATCTGTAAAATGGCTATTATAAGCACCTATTTCTCAGGATTGTTGTGAGGATAAAATAAGGTAGTATTTCTAAAGTACTTTGCAAGTTTAAAGAACTATATAAAAGCTAGATATTTACTATCATCAATTATAAATCCTGGGGGCGGAGCGAAGATGGCGGAGAAGACACACGCGACTTTCTAAGTTCTTCTCTTACCCTCTTTATCAATATTATATCGAGCCTCAAAAATAGTCTTGACTGCTACAATTCGTAAAGATAAGAAGTAGAACAACTCACCGGCCGAAGAAAAATCTGCAGTCTCGCCAAAAGGTTGGTTCCGGGCCGGGGGAGATCGGCGCAGACGGGAGAGAAATTGGTTCAGGAGAGTCTCAAACCGAGGGTGAAGGCACAGATCTCAGCACAAGCGCGCAGCCCCAACCCGCAGTACGGGGCTTCTCCTTGGGGCAGTTGTGATCTGGCACGGCAGGAGGACGCAGCCCGGGTTAGCCGCCAATCTGCGCAGTGGGCAGCTCGGCTTGGGGCCATAGAGCTTTTCCAGGGCCGATTTGCATTGGGCAGAGACACTGGGGCAGAGTTCCGGGAGGTCTGCGGTCTGCAGTCTGCGGTCTGCGGTCTGTGGTCTGTGGTCAGCTGCTAATACTCACAGTCCCACAAGAGGCTCCGGCCTGGGGCAGTGACACTTTCACCCCTTTGTCTCCAGCTGAGGGCATTCACTAACCCACCAGCCCTACTAAGCAGTTTGATAAGCTCGGCGGTGCTGAATCCACTTCCTGTTGGGGAAGGAAAACTCTCCTCAGAGCACTCCCATACCTCGGGCCGAATCAGTTTACATCTTTCCCTCTCTGCAGAAGGAAGCTGTAACCCCTTGCCTAGGAGACCCAACCTAAAGGCTTTAAAACATGAATAAAAAGATGAAAAGAACAATCGACAGCTTCTATGCAAAAAAGAGCAAAACGAAGACTAAACAGCAAAAACCTCAGACTGCTCTACATGAAATGCCTCGAAGCCTTAAGGCTCTCAAAAAGTTAAAAGTTAAAAAGGGAAGAGAAGAAAAGCACAAAAGAACAACCTAACAATAATTGGAAAAGTTAAAAAAAATCAGAAACAAAAATTGGTGAATTGGAAAAAAAAATTCCTTAGAAAGTAAATTGGAATTGGAAAAAAGTACAAAGAATGGGGCAAGAAAGTAGGATCCGTGAAGAAAAGACAAAGAACACGCAAGAAATAGGATCTGGAATTGAAAAAAGAAAATAATTCACTAAAAAAAAAATAGTGAAATGGAAAAAATTCCACAGACCAAAACAATACATTCAAAAACCAATTGGACATAAGAAAGAAGTAAGCTAATGAAAAAAATAATTCTTTAAAAATTAGAAGAACAAAAAAACAATATTCATTGGGCACAAGAATCATCAAAAACAAAATAAACTGAAAAACCATGGTATCTACTTCAAAAACGCAGACTTGGAAAAAGATCAGGAGAGATAATCGAGATTATTGGACTTTGAAACCATGATGAAAAAAGACCTAGATACTATTTACAAGAAATCATCAAAAGAGACTGCCCAGATGTAATAGAATAAGAATCAGAAGAACACCTTCGAAAGAAAACCCTAAAAAAAAACCCAAGAATATTTGAAAATTCAAAACTATCAGATTAAGGAAAAAATTTTAAACAAAAAAACATTTAAAAAACAAGATTACAATAAGGATCACCCAAGATCTTGCCCTCCTACATTAAAGGAAAGGGCCTGGAATATATATTCCGAAAGGCACAAGAACTTGAGATACCAAGAATAAACTACCAGCTAAGCTGAGCAGTTTCTTCAGGAAAGATGGACATTTGAAACAAATGAATTCCATTTGTTTCTGAAGAAAAAACCAAACTAAAAAAAAATGATCTCCAAGCATGCTCAAGAGATGCAGAAAAGGTAAAAAAACCTTGAGAATTGTTTTCTGTTGTTGCTATACAAAAGAAAACATGTAAAATTTGATTGTACTGATATAACATAAAAAAGGGAAGTAGATATGGAAAAGGGATGATGGAGAATAAGGTGGGAAGGAGGATAAAAAGAGGCCACTCCCAAAAGAGGTAAGGAACTATCATATCTGAGGAATTTAGAAGGGAGAACATTTTGAATCTTACTCATCAGATTCTCAAAGAAAAATAATTGACATTTGTGTTAGAGAAAATTCTCCTCCTCATTAAAAACAGGGAGAGGAAAAAAAAAAAAAAATAAAGGGAAGGAAAGGGGAAAAGACTCAAAGGGAGGAGGAGGGATTATAAAGAGGATAAGTATCGAGATACAAGAGGGTACAAAGTTTAAAAGGGAAAGAGGTTGGGAGGCAAGAAAAGAAAGCACAATCTGGGGTTATTGGATGGCAGAAATACAGATTAGTAATTTAACTAAATGGAATGGGATGAACTCCCAAAAGAGACAGATAGCAGACGGATCAAAGTCAAGAACCCTACAATATTTGTTTACAAGAAACACATTTAAAGGAGGGATACATATATAAAGTAAAAGGCTGGAGCAAAATCTATTTGCTTCAGGTGAAGTCAAAAAGAGGGTAGCCATCCTTATTCCAGATCAAGCAAAAGTAAAATTTCTAATTAAAAGAGAAAGGAAGGAAACTTCCCATCCTGCTAAAATACATAAACAACGAAGCAATATCAATATAAACATATATGCACCAAGTTATGGCACTCCAACTTCCAAGGAGTTAAAGAGATTGCAAGAAGAAATAACAACAAAACTGTAATAGTAGGAGTCTCAACCTTGCACTCTCAGAATTAGACAAATCAAACCACAAAACAAATAAAAAAAATTAAAAAGTAAATAGAATATTAGAAAAAATTAGGTATGTTGGATCTTTGGAGAAAAATTGAATGGAGATAGAAGGAATATACTTTCTTCTCAGCAGTTCATGAACCTATTCAAAATTACCATATTAGACATAAAGACCTCAAAATTAATGCAAAAAAAGCAGAAATAGTAAATTTCTTTTCGATCATGATCAATAAAAACTACATTCAACAAAAGTTGGAATAGCCAAAAAGTAATGGAAACTAAACAATCTCATCTTAAGAATGATTGGATGAACAGCAAATTATAGATCAATTAATAATTCCTCAAGATAATGCAATGATAGACATCATACCAAAATTTGTGGATCAGCAAAGCGGTAATAAGAAAATTTTATATCCTAGAGGCACTTGAATAAAACAGAAAAGAAAAGATTAATGAATTCTTTCCAACTAAAAAAAACAAAAAAAAGACCAAATAAAAACCCCAATCAAATACTAAATTGGAATTCTAAAATTAAAAGGAGAAATTAAAATATTGAAAGTAAAAACTATTGAACTAATTAATAAAACTAAGAGTTGGTTCTATGAAAAATCCAATAAAAAATAAGCCTTTGGTAAACTATTAGAAAAATAGGAGAAAATGAAATTAGTAGTCTTAAAAATGAAAAGGAGAACTTTCCACCAATGAAGAGAAATTAAAAATAATAAGGAGTTATTTTGCTCAACTTTATGCCAATAAATTTGATAACCCTAAGGAAATGGATACTACCTCCAAAAATCAGACTTCAACTAACAGAGGAAAAATTGCAAAATCCCATTTCAGAAAAAGAAAAGAACAGGCAATAAACAACTCCCTAAGAAAAAAACCCAGGACAGGGATTTACTATGAATTTTACCAAACATTTAAAAACAATTGGCCCCAATGCTATATAAAATTTGATAAAATAGGAATGAAGTCCTACCAAATTCCTTCTATGACACAGACAGGTACGATACCAAACCAGGTAGGCTGAAAACAAGAAAAAATTAAAGACCAATCTCCTAATGAAAGATGCTAAAATCTAAATAAAGATATTAGCAAAACTACAAAAATCATCTCCAAGATAATGCACTATGATCCAAGTAGATTTATACCAGGAAGCAGGGCTGGTTCAATATTAGGAAAACTATCAATTAATTGGCCATGAAAACCAAATTAACAAAACCATATGATCATCTCAATAGATCAGAAAAAGCATTTGTAAATCAACATCCATTCCTAAAAACACTAAGTATGGAATAAATGACTTTCTTTAAAATATCAGCAGCATCTATTTAAAACCATCAGTAAGCATCATATGTAATGGAGACAAACTGCAACCATTCCCAGTAAGATCTGGAGTGAAACAAGGTTGCCCACTATCACCGTTACTATTTTATTGTTATTAGAAACCTAGCTATAGCAATAAGAGCTGAGAAAGAGATTAATGAATAAGAATAGGCAATGAGGAAGCCAAATTATCACTCTTTGCCCGATGACATGATGGTATACTTAAAAACCCCAGATTCTGCTAAAAGTTATTAGAAATAATCCACAACTTTAGCAAAAGTTGCTGGTTATAAAATAAACCCACATAAGTCATCAACATTCTTTATAATCACTAACAAAATCCAACAGTCAGAGTTACAAAAAGAAAATTCCATTTAAATAACTACTGAGATATAAAATATTTAGAATCTATGCCAAGGAAAATCAGAAACTTTATGACAAAATTACAGACCACTTTTCACACAAATTAAGTCTGATCTAACCAATTGAAAAATATTAAATGCTCTTGGATAGGGCGAGCAAAATATAATAAAGATGCAATATTACCTAAACTAATCTATTTATTTAGCGCTATACCAATCAGACTCCCAAAAAACTATTTTAATGCCTAAAAAAAATAACAACAAAGTTCATATGGAAAAACAAAAGGTCAAAAATTTCCAAGGAATTAATGAAAAAAAATCAAATGATGGTGGCTTAGCTTACCAGATCTAAATTATATTATAGAGCAGCATACCAAAACTTTTGTAAAGAATAGATTAGTTGATCAGTGGAATAGATTAGGTTCAAGGATAAAACAGTCAACAAATAAGCAACCTAGTCTTTGACAAAGCCAAAGATCCCAGCTTTTGGGATAAGAACTTACTGTTTGATAAAAATTGCTGGAAATTGGAAACTAATATGGCAGAAACTAGGCATTGTCCATACTTGACACTACACCAAGATAAGGTCAAAATGGGTTCATGACCTAGGCATAAAAAATAAAGTATTAATAAATTAGAGGAACATAGGATAGTTTACCTCTCAGACCTTGGAAGGAAGGTCTTTATGACCAAAAAGAACAGAGATCATTACTGATCACAAAATAGAAAAAATTCCGATTATACCAAACTGAAAAGTTTTGTACAAAACAAAACTAATGCAGACAAGATTAGAAGGAAGCAATAAACTGGAAAATATTTTACAGTCCAAGTTCTGATAAAGCCTCATTTCAAAATATTAGAAATTAACTCTAATTTTAAATCAAGCCATTTCCCAATTGAAAAATGGTCAAGAATATGCAACAATTCTCAGATGAAAATTGAAACTATTTCTAGTCATATGAAAGATCCCGTCATTTTAATCAAGAAAGCAAATTAAAACACTCTAAAATACCACTACACACCTGTCAGATTGGCTAAATGACAGGAAAAATAATGATATTGTTGGAGGATGGAAACTGGGACATTGATGCATTGTTGGTGAGTTGTGAAAAGAATCCAACCATTCTAGATAGTTTGAATATGCTCAAAAAAGTTATCAACTATATACCCCTTGATCCACATTACTACTGATTATATCCCAAAGAGAATATAAAGGGAAAGGATATAGTCAATTTGTCACCTTTGTAGTGCTAAAACTGAAACAAATGTCCATCAGTTGGAAATTTAAATAAATTGGGTATGAAAATATGGAATATTACTGTTCTGTAAATAAACCAGAAATTTCAGAAAGCCTGAGAAATCCCATGAACTGATGCTGACTGAAATGAGCAGACCAGGAACATTATATACCCAACAATCTATATGAACAGTTCTGATGGATCAGGCATTCAACAAGAATCAACCAAATATTTCTAATGGAGCGTAATGAACGACAGTATGCCCAGAAAAAACCTGGAGAGACTAAAACCATTACATTGAATTCCCAATCCCTATATTTATGCACACCTGCATTTTTGATTTCCTTCACAAGCTAATTGTACAATAATTCAGAGTCTGATTCTTTTTGTACAGCAAAATAATGTTTTGGTCAGTATATTGTTATCTAATTTATATTTTAATATATTTAACATCTACTGGTCATCCTGCCATCTAGGGGGGGATTGGGGGGGTAAGAGGTGAAAAATTGGAACAAGAGGTTTGGCAATTGTTAATGCTGTAAAATTACCCATGTATAGATCATGTAAATAAAAGGCTATTAAATTTTTAAAAAAAAAGAGGTATACAAATCAAATATTTACTGATAATAAATCATAATTTCACAAAAAAAAATTATAAATCCTACTCTTATCACAGAATGGCTTCTACTTAAACTTTAATTAAATTTTATTTTTATTGTGAATTTAAAAGTCATCAATAAATTTCAACAGTGTCAATATGAAAAAAAAAGAGGATTGCATATGAAATTTTGAATTTCTGTTACACCTAATCTCCTAATTTTCTCTTTCTATCCATTCTTTAAAACTGAACTGCCACTTTCCTCATGTAATTATTCTGATTTTCTATAAATAAGAACCTTTTGTCTTGGGATCCTCATATAGTGTTTTATGCTTCTAATGGACTTATCATGCATTATAATCTACTATCTTCATATGTATATGTGTCTTCTCTCCTGAATAGATTTCCCTTATTCATTCCATGAGGATTTTATATCTTTTTATAGGGTCTATTACAGTGCCAAATAGGCAGAAAATGCAGTTTATATTTGTTGAACTGAACAGTGGAGAGAAAAAAAAAGGAGACCAGAAGACAAAGAGAAAAAGAGTTTTGAAAAACGGAAAGAGCAGATACAATTTTCAAATTCCTGATTTCTTAGCTTAAGAAATATTTAAGTTCAATATCGTTAGTTTTTAAAGAATAATTTTTTTTAATTTAATTGCCTTTTATTTACAGGATATATGCATGGGCAACTTTACAGCATTAACAATTGCCAAACCTCTTGTTCCCATTTTTTACCTCTTACCCCCCCACCCCCTCCCCCAGATGACAGGATGACCAGTAGATGTTAAATACATTAAAATATAAATTAGATACACAATAAGTATACATGACCAAAACGTTATTTTGCTGTACAAAAAGAATCAGACTCTGAAATATTGTACAATTAGCTTGTGAAGGAAATCAAAAATGCAGGTGTGCATAAATATAGGGATTGGGAATTCAATGTAATGGTTTTTAGTCATCTCCCAGAGTTCTTTTTCTGGGCATAGCTGGTTCAGTTCATTACTGTTCCATTGGAAATGATTTGGTTGATCTCGTTGCTGAGGATGGCCTGGTCCATCAGAACTGGTCATCATGTAGTATTGTTGTTGAAGTATATAATGGTCTCCTGGTCCTGCTCATTTCACTCAGCATCTGTTCATGTAAGTCTCTCTAGGCCTTTCTGAAATCATCCTGTTGGTCATTTCTTACAGAACAGTAATATTCCATAATATTCATATACCACAATTTATTCAGCCATTCTCCAACTGATGGACATCCATTCAGTTTCCAGTTTTTAGCCACTACAAAAAGGGCTGCCACAAATATTCGTGCACATACAGGTCCCTTTCCCTTCTTTATAATCTCTTTGGGATATAATCCCAGTAGTAACACTGCTGGATCAAAGGGTATGCACAGTTTGATAACTTTTTGAGCATAGTTCCAAACTACTCTCCAAAAGGGTTGGATTCGTTCACAACTCCACCAACAATGCATCAATGTCCCAGTTTTCCCACATCCCCTCCAACTATCATCATTATTTTTTCCTGTCATTTTAGCCAATCTGACAGGTGTGTAGTGGTATCTTAGAGTTGTCTTAATTTGCATTTCTCTGATTAGTAATGACTTGGAGCTTCTTTTCATATGACTAAAAATAGTTTCAATTAAAGAATAAATTTTTAAAACTTTATTGTTTATGTTTATTTCATAAGAATCCACACCAGCAACAGCAATGATAATAATAGTCTTTTATAATTACTTCTACAATTACCCCCAAATACCTTATTCATTTATTTAATCCTAAGTAAAATTAAATTAACATGAAGTTTAGGAAACTATGTGGGAATTAATCATGAAAAGACTTTCTAGAGAACAATAACAATCTAATAATGCCAGAAAGCTAATTATCCAAACATTTCTTAATTTATAGGATATCAGAATAATAGACCAAATTTGCTGAAATGAAACAGAGCCTAGAAATTTTTAAGTTCTCTCAAAAGAATAAAAAACCATTTAGGAGTTAATAACATTTTAACATAGCATCCATTTAAGAATCAACAGAATGCAAAATAATCAAGTAGTAGAATTTCTCTCAAATTTTTGTCTGATGGGAATTTGGATAACTTGAGTGTATAATGATAATGATAATCACAATGAAAAAAACTGACTTCAAAGTCAGGAAAATTTGAAGTCAAATCCTACTTCTGTCACACTTATTCAGCAATCCTGCATAAGTGACTTAATCTTAACCTCTAAGTGTTCTAGATCAGAGTTGTTGAATATGCTGGCCAACCTAAATATAGGAGCAGAAACCAGTTCAAAAAGTAATTGGGAAATAATTAACAAAATAAAAATTTTTAGAAGGCAGGATATAGTTTTCTAGTTATGTGGTTTTATGATTTTAATATATGGTTTTATGAAGCTTGCAGAAATACTTATGCTACACAGCTTAGTGGCCCTGTTTCTATTTGGATTTGACAAAAGTAGTATAGAGAACTTTAAGACTTTAAGCTGAAGAGAAGTGCCAACTTGCATTGGTAGAGAGAGTTTCTATGCCCAGGATTTTCCTATGTCAATGAAATGTCAGGTCTATTTCCTATTCTATTGTTCACACACATGGAATCTGTTCTGATTTATGTAGATTATCCTTCATGGTACTTATGATAACTTCATGAGCTATCATGGATATTGGGTTATGCTGCTTTTGCTATTATTATTGGTAGTAATAATGATGGCATTATTAGGTCAAGTGTACAGGGTATTCCTAAAATCTTAGTCCCCAAAATCATAGTTTTAAGCTATAAAGAATTTTTAAACATCTTTTTTGTTGAGTTTCAAATTTTCTCTATCCCTCTCACCCCTCCCACAAGCTACTGAGTAGAGAAGCAATATACCATTAATTTTATGTGTGAAATCATACATGACATATTTCCATATTAGCCCTGTTGCCTCCCAAAATAATCAAAAATGAGAAACCAAAGAAAGTGGAAAAATATGCTTTATTCTGCACTTAGAGTACATCAGTATCTCTCTAGACGTGGATAGTGATATTCATTATGGATTCTCCAGAATTGTAATGTACTATATTGACTACTTTTTCACAGCCACATAATAAGGCTGCTGCTGCATACCATATTCTCCTATTTCTGCTCACTTCACTTTGCATCAATGCATCAATACCTTTCTAAGATCATCCTTAGACTATTAAAGCTCAAGACTCTACCAAGACTTTGGGAAGACTATACATTGTAGGTTTTTATTAGTGAATCTTAATAATGTTATAGATTAATAACTAATGTACTATTTACCCCATTTTACAAATAAGGGAACCTAGGTTCAGAAAGACTAAGCAAATTGACCAAGGTAGCACATGTATATAAGCTTTTATAAAATAAATACCTTTCAAACTTAGAATTGGATCAGAATTTTACTTTATATCTTTGATTTAATTTAATGAATGACACCTTTTCTCCATGCTTATGACCTAATGTTTAATGTAGAACTGGAGTATTTTTGGCATGAATTTAAAAGGACTCCCATTATAATCAAACCTCTGATCAATCAAAATATTTCATAATAGATAATATTGCACAAAGCTTTAAGTTTTTCAAAGTGTTTTACAAGTATTATCTCATTTGATCCTTAATCATTTGTTATTACCCAATGAGTTCAGGCCTAGACTTCTATCTATTATGCCACTCACATACATATTACTACTACTACTACTACAACTACTACTACTACTACTACTACTGATGCTGTTTGCCTGGTCTAAATTCCTGGTGGTCTAGAAGTTAGTGGCTATGAGAGTTGTTAAGAATCCCCTTTAAATTGGCTATAGGTTTTAGGAGTGAAAGAATTCACTCATTCCTGAATTATTAGTTGCAAAATGAAAGTTTATTGTTGGATAGAAATCAGTTTACCAAGAGACTGACTTCTATAATGGCAGATCTATAAGAAAATGGAGTTTTACACTGAAAATGGAGAAATGCAGTTCTCAGTGGACAGAAAGTCCTGGAAGCTAAGTGAGCTAACGAGGTCCATCTGCAAAGACTTTAATTGATGGAAACTATATATTGGGTGTCTTGGTGAAGGCTGGGACAGCCCAACCAGATCAGACCCAGTGGGGGCTGGGACAGCCCAAACAGATCAGACTCAGTGGGGGCTGGGACAGCCCAAGCAGGTCAGACCCACTGGGGGCTGGGACAGCCCAAGCAGGTCAGACCCACTGGGGACTGGGACAACCCGGATCTCCTATTGGAGCACACTTCAAAGGGGTGCTTTTTGACCAGGATTTCTAATTGAATCAAAGGCCCTGGCACCTGGAAAGATAACTTATCTGGGGAGGATATGCCTTCCCCAGGAATGGTTGAGATTCTGAAAGGGATCACAGATCAATAGAAAAATACAGTTTCCTAAAGGGACCACAACCTGCCTCATTCTCCTCACAAGCAGTTAAAACTTAAATTCATTTAAGGGAAAAAGGACGAAGATCTCAACTTCATGTAATTGCTTCAAGTTAACAAGGGTCATAGAGATTTTGGGGGGTCCAAGCCAGGAGGTGAGATGTGGGGTCTGAAAATGGCAGCAGAGCATCTAAGGGGTGTTTGTCCCAATCAGTCAGTCCCATGTTCTCCCAGGGTCCATAATAATATTGATAGACAAATAGATAATAATTTTATAGTACTTTCTATATGCCAGAGTACTGTGCTAAGAACTTTGCAATTATTTGCTCATTTGATTCCCCAGTAAGTGACTTTTCTAGGATCACACAGTTAGTAAATAAATGTCTGAGGCACATTTGAACTCAGTTCTTCCAAATTCCACATCCAATTATCTATTTCCTAAACCTAGTTATAGAATTTTGTTATGAATAAAAAAGCAAGAAAAATGATTATTAGCTTAGAGAAAGTAGAGATGAAATAAAATTGCAACACCCCCTCTTAAAAAACACTATCAAATTAAAAAGTGCTCTGAACCACTTTTCCCTAGCTGATAGTGAGATTTATCTTGTCTATTCCATACTTATTTCTTTCATCGTCAGGGTTCCTGATTTTTTTTTAAATACATTGCTTGTTTTCCTTTAGGAAGTTATTTATGAATTTACATGAATTAATTTGAGAGTTTTAATATGGGGAAACACTAAGGAAATTGAAGAGCAAATGTTAATTATAATAGAATAATAAATCTACAAAGATCTCAGCTCTTCTTTTCTTTCATCTTTTTCCTGTAATGCCGGAGAAACTGAGACAAGATAGAGATGAGAGAGTTTTTAATATTTTATTTGAAAGGGAGAGATTTACTTGGGCCAAATGGATTCATGGTTTGGTCCCAGGGCTGAATGAGACTATTGTCTCCAAGAATCCAGCATCCAGCCAGCATCCAGCCAGCATCCAGCAGCCAATTCGAGTTCTCAATGGCATATTTATACATAGTAGCAAAACAAAGGTGGGGGCTGGGGGGGTGGGGTGAAGTTCAAACTCTGGTGAGTGGGAATCTCCAGGCAGGAACCATCAACTCGGCTCTGACAGGTGGGGGAATAGGACTATAAATTCTTACTAACTGGGAGTCAAGAAAGTGTCTGGCTACAAACAGAATGTCTGGAGTCCTCCTTTCTGAGTTTACACATTAACAATTTGTAACCTTAGAGCAAATAGCCCTGAGTTTTATCAGTCTTACTGAACCAGAGGAGGGTTTTTGCAACTAAGCCAACTGAGGCAGAACAATTAAGGAAACAGGCAGGACCAATTAGGGAAACTGAGGCAGAACCAATTCAGGGAAACTGAGTTAGGACAATAAAAGAAAAGTATGGCACAACATTCCCATAGTTAATGAATATTACAGGGATGAAGAACTAGCAAAGGAGACTGAAAAATGATGCTTTATGAAGAAAAATAATTTAGAAAAACAAGAAAATGTAATGAAGGCAAAAAATAACTATGACTGCAAAGAACTTATGATGAAGTATTATACACACCTCTGGAGAGGAGTGATAGATCCAACACAAAGAATGAGACTTACAAATATCTCACAAAATTGAGACTTTTGAGGCATGGTATATATATGGCTCTGTTTTGCTTGACTATAATTGTTTGTGTCTGTATGTGTGTATGTGAGAGAGAGGGAGAGAGAGGGAGAGAGAGAGAGAGAGAAAGAAAGAGGGGGAGGAAGGGAAGGAAGGAAGGAAGGAAAAAGAGAGGTGCAGACAGAAAGAAAGGCTGTTAGATTTACCAAAAAAAGTAAAAATCCAGGATTAAACTAAATAGCTATTAGGAGCATTTAGAGCAGATCTACAAAAGTAATTATTCTAAATAGGTGTTTATATTTCTTTAAATCTTGCTCTCATTTATGCTATATACAATATTTTATGTTCGTTTTAATAAAGTTATACTTTTATGAGAAAAGCAATCTAAAAAAAGCAGAATGGAATAAAATAAAATTCAAAAGTATACCAAAAAAATGTCTGTGTTGGAACTACCATTTGTTAATTTTGACATTAACTTTTTAAAAACTGCACATGTGGAGATTTACAATTCCATATGCTATTTTTCCTCTTATTTATATAAGACAATACTTATTTTTGTTGATGTTTGACAAATTTATAACATTGTAGGAGGTACTCCTTTATTCAAATTCCCTTTTTAAATTACCAAGATCATTTCTAATCTGCCAGGGGGAAAGAAAATGAATACAAAAGGTCTATCTTAAAGAGTAACTGGGGCTCAAATCTTAATTTTATATAGTTACTTAATTCTAAATGTGGTCAAATCCAGTTAAAAAGGGAAACCTGATTTTTTTTTAACCCACTTTTCTAATATGGTCAACCCAAAATTCTTAAATTGCATTAGTGGCTTCCTGGATCAATGTAGTGACATTTGGATCTTATGCCTTACCTTTTATCAGGCTACCCTAGACTATACTCTCTCTCCATCACATTACACTCATTTCTTCTACTTCATTTCTTTAACCTATATATTTCAGTCTTTGTGCTTAAGCTATTTTCATGTTAGCAGAAGACCATACTTGAACATCTTAAAACTTTGAGAACTCTACATTCCTTTCCTGATAATCATTCAGAAGTCCTTAAAAAATCCTACCTTCTCTCCAAAGGCTTTACCAATTTAATGAAGATAATCTTCACTATTATCTCCATGCAATTTATTCACATATATACATATATTTATGAATGAATGAAAAGGCAATTATTTATGCTTTTGTTTATTATTTTCAAAAAGCACTATGCTAAGCACTCGTGCCACACAAAAAGCACTGGTGCGATTCAGGGAAACAGTTGCTGCTCTCAGGAAACTGACATTCTAAGCAGGTTAGATGATACATAAAAGAGTTTAGTTGCAAAGTACAGAAAAAAAAACAGAAATAGCTAAAAGATGGCAATGTTCATAGAGCAATGATGTATACCAAAGAGTACTAGAAATGTTCAGAGTTTTGGAAAGCAGGATATATTATTCTGGCTGGCAGACTTTAGAATGCCACAGCAGTGGAGATGTTAAGGCCTGTTGATCCTCCATTTCACTAGAAGGCATGTACTCACAGAAGTTTGTAAGTTTATACACAGTAGCTAAACAAAGGCAGGGGGTGAAGTCCAAACTCTGGTGAATGGGAACCCTGACAGGTTGGTGAGTAGGACCATAAATTCATCCCATCCTAGACCCTGATAGAGACAAGAAGACCAAGAACCCTGGTAAAAGGGTAAAAGGAATTAAAGAAAAAAGGATGCCTCATCTGTCATATATATATATATATATATATATATATATATACATATATATATATATATGCATAAATTCGGCAAAAATATTATACATTTTCTACTGAATATATGTACTCATGTTGTCTTGGTTCAGTACTTTTCAAGTCCTTTTAAGTGCCCATATTGATAATTCGTATTTTGTTATTCTCTTATTAATCAGGAGACACCATGTTTTTCCCAGAGCTAAGGCCTAGAAAAGAGCCTGTGCCCTGACTGTGGCATAACAACAATATTTGGCACTCACCCTATGGAGTACCTCACCTTACCCTCTGACAAATGCTGTTTGAGAGAGTTATGATTTTCATATTAACTTTTAACTATTTAGATTTGTTGGAGCTTCTCTAATTCCCCAAGGGATCTGAGAGCCAGAAACAGGTGACTCCTGATACTCTAAACAATCCCCGTATTGCTAATTACTAAGTGAGATGAACTAGGTGCTGCATTCCTATGCTTGCCACACTAACTCTGGTTCTTTACCCTGCTGAGCCATCACAAAGCTTAACAATCTTAAGACTTGAGACAATCAATTTGATGAGTGTTCCAGGTCTCAAGAATCCCAAAAAATGCCAACCAATTATTTACTCAAGACCTGAGAATGACTGTGTTGGGTCCCACCTTTTTGTGATTTTCCTGTATAAAAATCCTACTCCCAACTACAAGCCATAAGCCCCCATTCTCAAGAGAACTTCTGTTTGCAAGCATTTTCCTCACTTTGAAATTAAACTTCTGTTTGATTCCTGACTCTCCTATCTCTAACTGATTTGCTCAGCTGTGGCCACTCACATCTCAGAGTACAGTTCCAATCGGGTTGACATTTAAATTGGTGTCAGAAGCGGGATTGTATAGAAACAAAGTAGACATTTCCATACCAGTGGGAACAGACTAGGCACTATTATAGAGTTCTCTGGAACCTGATCCCTTCCCACTTGACCTGGTGAATTCTATCGTTTCCTGCTTGAATCCAAAAGATTCATGCTTTTGTTGAGCTTACCCTTTCTTTGTGAGGAAAACGCCAGGTCCCTTTCCTTTATCCAGTTCATCCTGGATCACTACTAAAATATGCTTTCTTAACTGCACACTTCTTGTTAATTGGCTTCTCTGCATGCATCTGGTTCTTACAGTATGTTCCTGCAAAATTTACAAATTATGGACGCCTCTGAATAGTATGCCTTAAAACTGGTTGCAATTAGCATCTTAATTGTGCATTTTCTTAGAATTTTTTATGTCTATCTTGTTATTTTGTCTATATCTTTGTAAAATGCAAAATGTCTGTGTCATGTTTCTGTTGTGAACTAGATTCTTTTAACTTGACAGATTTAAAATCCATCAAGGCAGAAAAAAATCTCTAAGGCCTATAGTCAAAGAATTTAGAACACTGGGAAAGATGAACAAACTTTCACAACTGAAAAAGTTGTTCCAGTAAGTGAGACTAATCCCTATTTTAGGCTTTCTGCAGGAGATTAGGTTATAAGAAAAAAGAAAAAGGGAAAAAAAACCTGCAAGAAACATTTACCCTTGTCATTTCAACTTTGGATATATTGTAATTTCAGCAAAAATGTCAGATAATCAAAATAAGATTAAAGTGTTTGAAAATTAATCATTTTAAGATTGCAGGAGAGAAGGGAGAACTCTTGAAATTTTGGGTAATTACAGAAACTCACTTCCATCTGACATATCTTAGTAAGTTTTGGGGTATCATTCTATAGAATTTGTTTTAAGGAAAAATAAGGATTAAATTTTATATGTGTTGTGAAGGCCGCTAGGACCTCTTCCATCTTATCAAGGGAAGGAAGTGCTAACCTTCTCTCCTGTTATACAACACAAAATTAAATTTTATAGAATGTTTTGAAAGTAAATGACAAAATTAATAACTTTATTGTGCTAAGGTATCAGTTCGTGTAAATCTTTTCAGGTCTTTCTAAAGTCAATTTGTTCATCTTTTTTTTTTTTAATAGAATAATATTTCATTACTTTCATAATTTGTTCAGCTATTTCCCAACTGATGGAAAGCTACTCATTTTCTAATTCTCTGCTACCACAAAAAGAGCTGCTACAAAAATTTTTGCACATGTGGAGCCATTTCCCTCCTTTATGATTTCCTTGAGATACAGACCCAGTAGTGGCACTGTTGGATCAAAGAATATGAAGTTTTATACCCTTTGGCATAGTTCCAAATTGCTCTCCAAAATGATTGGATCATTTCACAACTCCACCAACAATGTATTAGTGTTCCAGTTTTCCCACATCCCCTCCAACATTTATTATTATCTTTTCCTGTCATCTTAGCCAATCTGAGAGGAATGAGGACTGGTACCTCAGAGTTGTTTTAATTTGAATTTTTCTAATCAATAGTGACTTCGAGGATTTTTTCATATGAGTAGAGATGGCTCTAATTTCTTCATCTGACAATTGTTCATATTCTTTGACCATCAGTGAATTGGAGAATGACTTGTATTCTTATAAATTTGACTCAATTCTTTCTATTGGTTTTGTTTGCACAAAAACGTTTTAATTTAATATAATCAAAGTTGTCCATTTTGCATTTCATAATGTTCTCTCCTTCTTTGGTAATAAATTTCTCTCTTCTCCAAAGATTTGATAGGTAAATGATCACTTACTCTCATAATTTGCTTATGGTATCATCCTTTATGCCCAGATTATGTATCCATTTTGACATTCTTTTAGTATGGGGTATGAAATATAACTATGCTGAATATCTGACATAACTATTTTCCAGTTTTCCTAGCAATTTTTGTCAAATAATGAGTTCTTATCCCAGAAGCTAGAGTTTGGGAGTTTATCAAATGCCAGATTACTATAGGCCCTGATTATTTTATTATATTATATTATGTGTAATCTATGCCACTGATCCAACACACTATTTTTTAAGGAATACAATATGGTTTTGATTACTGCTTCTTTATAATTAGGTCTGGTACTGCTAAGGGACCATCCTTGGTATTTTTTGTCATTAATTCCTTTGATATTCTTGATCTTTTGTTCTTCCAGATGAATTTTGTTATTTTTTTTTTAGTTCTATAAAATAATTTTTGCCAGTTTGGTATTACATTTTTATTATTTTAACTCAGGCCACCCATGAGCAATTAATATTTTTCTAATTATTTATTGTAATGTTCCCGTTTGGTTCTCCTGGAGGTCTTTGGAGCAGCCTTCTTTTCAGTAGCTTAATCACCATAAGAATAGCCAGGTGTTAAAGTCCAAATTCTTTATTATTTCCTTCCTAGGTCTGGGCAGCTTTCTTGAAAGCCTTTCAGACCAGCCTTGGTCTCAGTGGGGAAATGCAGGAGGTCAGGCCAGCTACATGAGGCTGATGAAGATGGAATGAATCTGTCTCTGTGATGTCGTTCCCCCCCACCCCCACCCCACCCCCGCCTCATATATGCCTATTCTAAGTATAAACCAATCATTATGTCACTAGGAAAACATTATTTGTTGTAAGATTAAATCAATCATATTGAACTTAGAGAACTATTAAGCACCACCCTAAACGAGATAAGCATTGTTTCATCAATTCTGCTGACAACACCTTGTAAGAACTCTTATTTCAGAGTTTTGGCCCATAACAATTTATATCTGACTTTATTTGTGATAAGTTGTCATTGTGTTCATATAATTCCTAGGTTTGTCTTGACAGATAGACATCCAAATATTTTGTTTTAAGCTATTTTAAATGTAATTCTCTTTCTATCTCTTACTAAAAGAGATACATTACTGGCTTTATCAGTAAAATGCAGAAATACTGCTATTTCTGTGATTTTATTTTATATCCTGAAACTTTGCTAAAACTGTTAATTATCTTGAGTAGGTTTTTAGATGATTTTCCAGGATTCTCTGAGCATGTCATATCATCTGCAAATAGTGATAGCTTTATTTCCTTATTGCCTTTTCTAATTCCTTTAGTTTCTTTTTTCTTTTCTTATTGCTAAAGCCAACATACAATGTTGAATAACAATGGTGATAATGGGCATCCTTGTTTTATCCCTGATCTTATTAAGAATGCATCCACCTTCTCTCCATTACAAATAATGCTTGCTATATAGGTTTTAAATAGATACTGCTTACTACTTTAAGGAAAGCTTCCTTTATCCCTTGCCCTTTAGTGTTTTTAATATGAATGTGTAGTACATTATTATTATCATCATTATCTATTTGATAACAAAATATGCTGCATTAAATATTTAGCAGTTTTCAACTTCCAGGGGTGAAGCCAAGAGGGCAGAGTAAAGCCAAAAAGCTACTCAAATTCTCCCAGTTTCCTTCTAAAACTACATGAGACCAAGCCTTTGAACAGAATCTGATGGAATGAAACCCCTCTTCAGCTCAAGATAGATTGGAAAAACTTCAAGTTCAGTCTCAACTCTGAGATACCACTTCACACCTCTCTGCTTGGCAAAGATAACAGGAAAAGATAATGAATAGTGTTAGAGGGGATGTGGGAAAAATGGGACACTAATACATTGTTGGTGGGTTATGAACTGATCTAAGCCTTCTGGAAACCAATATGGAATTATGCTGAAAGGGCTATCAAACTGTTCATTACCTTTGATCCAGTGGTGTCTTTACTGGGTTTATATCCCAAAGAGATCATAAAAAAGGGAAAAGGACCCACATTTGCAAAAATGTTTGTAGTAGTCCTTTTTGTATTGTCAAGGAACTGGAAATTAAATGGATGCCCATGAGCTGGAGAGTTGCTGAATAAATTATGGCATATGAATGTCATGGAATATTATTGTTCTATAAGAAATGATCAGCAAGATGATTTCAGAAAGACCTGGAGAGAACAACAAATTTTTGCTCCCATTTTGCAACCATTTCGTGCCTGCCTATCCTATGTGAGTTTCACCCATATCCTCTCATAAGTTCACCACAAGTTTAGCACCCAGTATTCTGAGAGCCTTCCCCCAATTTTTTTTAATGAATCTCAAGTCAAAATAACAAGGGGAGGCACAAACTGTCCACGTATTATCCTTTGTTCTCACTATGATATTTATTTTCTCTCATGTTTTTCTTTAATGGCATTCTTTATTCTGCTTATGACTTGTAATTCTTTGCTTGAGGTGGGCTGTAGCCCACTCATTCTCATAATGTATATTTTTATCACTTTTTCTTTGCATTGTCCTCTGGCCAATTCTCAGTTTCAAGCCTTTGAAGGCTATAGAATTTCATATCTTACAACAATACATACAACAACACAGAATAACAATTTGAACCAATATAGCGGTTTTAATTCAATCTAAATTGGGTAAGA
This sequence comes from Sarcophilus harrisii, assembly GCF_902635505.1. Lineage (NCBI taxonomy): Eukaryota > Metazoa > Chordata > Mammalia > Dasyuromorphia > Dasyuridae > Sarcophilus > Sarcophilus harrisii. The sequence goes on along the minus strand of NC_045426.1, from coordinate 286,535,453 downwards.
GTTAAAAGTAATTACCACTTTCTTCTAGATGAGTGGTTCAGTTTTCTCTGCCTAGAGTGAGTTGGTGGTCTCAGCCCATTTCCTTAGGTCTCATTGTCTATCAACATACACAAAGTACCCATCAAATCACTAATTAGTATTCTATGTGAAAGTCCCTGGAGAAAGGTCAAAAACACTAACTGTGCTATTCCTTTAAAACAATATTTCTCCAGTGATCTTCACTTCAAGACATTAAAGATGTTTGAGCCTCTTTCTAGCTCTCTATAAGTCCAGATCCTCAGTAACAATACAAAACTATTTTAAATCCAAAGTTCCCTTTTTAATTCTTATGTGGAAGATAAAAGATTTTTAATGGACAATTAAAGATCTATGGGAGCCTATTGATTTCCTCTATTAGCAATTATGCCTTATAATTGTTTGCTGAATGAGTAATTGGCATTTTATATAGCCAATGATTAAGATTTTAGAGGTCTTTTTAAAGCCTTTAATTTACAAATGGGCTGCCAAATTCATGAGGTTTCTGACATTTTCTACTCTTAGCCCTAGCTGGAACCCTATTGAAATCAAAATTTTCAGTGTTCCAGAAACTATGCTTTGGTCCTCATTAAAATCCCAACAGAGAACAAAGTCCAATGTGCCTGCTATCCTTATCTTTTCAAAATCACAGGCAAGGTTCACATGGATCTTATTTTTAAAGTAATGAGTGAGTCAGCATTCATTTTGAATGATGATCAAAGAACACAAACCCCGTGCTTCATTATCTGAGTAATCCCAAATTAAACACTTGGGAAATTTTGATCATTTGATTTTTTTTTTAAATTGTGACATGATAAACAGTCAATTCTAAAGTAAAGTTTGTGTATACATATGTAGAGCAGATACATAACCTTCAACAGCCTTTGAGATTTTTTTGGTCTGCTACAATTGTTCTCATTTTATTAAAAAAAAAAAAAGAATGAGGTATGTACTGCTAAAAAACAAATACAAACTTAATGTTTACATATTTTATGAAAATCTAATTTTTTAAAGGTTTTCTTTTTCTTTAAATTATTCTACACAATTTCTGTAAAACAGAAACTGCTTTGAGCAGTAAAATTTTAGATAAACACCGTAAGCTTAAATTTAAATGTATTTAAATCTTTGGGGAATATACAATATTTTGCATTTTCTAAGGTTTTTTTAAAATTCATGACAAAGATAAAATGACTCTAAATTTAAAAAAAATACTAACATTACGTGGTTAGAAATTGAAAAATAGTAATGTTTGAAAAAAATTAATTATTAGTAGTAATTTAAAATCTTAGAGAGGCACAATGGCTGGAAAGTTAGCCTAAGTGGAAATAATATATAATATAATACAATATAATATGATATGATATGATATGATATAATAAGATAATCTAGCATTTTAATAGTACCACCTATGTGCCAGGCACTGGGCTAAGTGCTTTACAACTATTATCTCACTTGATCCTCACAAGGACCATGGGAAGTAGGTAATATCACTATCCACATTTTATAGATGCAAACACTGAAGCAGATAGAGGTCAAATGACTTGCCCAGTGTCATACAAATAAGTATCTGAGACCAGATTTGATATGGGATCTGCCTGACTCCAGTCCCAGTGCTCCAGCCACTGAGCCACTTTGCTGCAAATTAATAAATCTCTTAGAATTCTTGGACCCTGATTTTCAAGATAGTTATTGGTCTGCATTAAGGAAGATAGTTTCTTTCTTTCTTTTTTCTTGTAGTTAAGTTTATTTTTAATACACATTGCTTTATGAATCATGTTGGGAAAGAAAAAATCAGAGCAAAAGGGAAAAACCATGGGAAAGATAATAAACATAAAAAAGAAGAGAAAATAGCAAGCTTTGATTTACATTCAGTCCCCTTAGATTTGTGGAGGAGGTTTCTGAATGCAGATGGTATTTTCTGTCCAAAGTCTATTGAGCTTTGGATCACTGAAGCACTGAGAAGAACCAAGGCTTTCATAGTTGATCATCACCCATTCTTGCTGTTATTGTATACAAACGTATTACTGGTTCTCCTTGTTTTGTTCAGCATCAGTTCATGTAAATCTTTCCAGGCCTTTCCATAATCAGCTTGTTAATTATTTTTGAATAGAATAACTATTCCATTATCTAAATGTACAAACAGGTTGTTCAGCACCTCCCGAATTAATGGGCATCCTCTCCTTTCCAATTCTTTGCTACCAAAAAAAGCGCTATGACAAACATTTTGCACAGATGGGTCTTTTTCCTTCCTTTATGAATTCCTGGGGATACAGACCCAGTAAGGGCACTACTGGTACAGTTTTATAGTCTTTTCAGCATAGTTCCAGATTACTCTCCAGAATGGTTGGATCATTTCACAACTCTACGAACAATCATTAGTGTCCCAGTTTTCCCACATTTTCTCCAATATTTGTCATTATCTTTTCCTACCATCTTAGCCAATTTGAGAGGTGTGAAGTGGTACTTCAGAGATGTTTTACTTTGCATTTATCTCATCAATAGTGATTTAGAGCATGTTTTCATATAACTATTAATGGCTTTAATTGCATCATCTGAAAATTATCTGTTCATATCCTTTGATTATTAATGAATTTGGGAATGACTTGTAGTTTTATAAATTTGATACAAAATGATATTTCACTCTTTTTGTTGTTATTTTATTTTCTTTTTGATCTGATTTTTCTTGTTCAGCAAGGTAATTGCATAAATATGTATGTCTATATTGGATTTAATATATATTTTTACCATGTTTAACATATATTGGATTAATTGCCATCTAGGGGAGGGTTGGAGAAAAGGGAGAAAATTGGAACACAAGATTTTGCAAGAGTCAGTGTTGAAAAAATATCCTTATATATGTTTTGAAAATAAAACAAAATTTAATAAAAAAATAAACAAGGAAAAAAAAGATGATGGTTCAGTACTGTTATCTTAACCTATGTGAAAGATACAAGAAGTAAAGATTGTAGCGTTAGAAACTTTAATTTTCACTCAGAGAAAAGGCAAGGAAATAAACATCTAAGGTGATCATTATAGAGCTAAATAGAACCAAATCAAAAATGAGTAAATGAAGGGCAAGCAGTAACCAAGGGGCTTATAGTAATAAATTATTAAAATGCCTTAAAAGCGCAAAGAAAATGCTTATCAGGTCAGCAGAGCACCTTTTAATAAATGATATGATTTTATTTTAATTAACAGCCTAATTACAGTTTTACCCAATAGGCTTTAATAACTCCATAGGCAATGTTGTGGTCTCTTTGGTAGATAATCTGTGTTTTTTTAAAAACAGGCTAATTACATATTTACTTGAGTAAATAATGTCGATTTAACAAACCTGGCTAATAATATATTTATGTTACTAGATTTACCCAAACTGCTTCTCATTGTGCATTAATGGAGTTAGGATTATTCCTGGGAGAAAGAGAAAAGTGGCATAGCTACAACTTCTTTATAAAAAAACAGCTTTTTCTAGTTTAACACAAATTTAAATTTGTGTTTAAATTTAAATATAAATCCATACTCCAGTTATTTATCACCAATTTACGAAGGACATATATTCTTCCTTGGCTTTTTGAGTCAATATATTTTATACAATTCTCCATGTGAAATGAGAAAGAGGTCAGGATCTTTAAAAATGAGCATTAATACTGTATAATTATCCATTAATAATGGATAATAAGACTGTAACCAAAACCAGTACATTGGAAGTTTAAGCCACTGCATAATTTATTCTGTTCTTTATATAGTCACCCACAGTGCTTTACAAGGAAGCAGGCTCTAGACGCTGGAGACATATTATTGTTTCTTAAAGCTATATAATGCTTAGAATTAAATAGCAGGGTATGTTTTTTTTAATAATTATAACTTTTTATTGACAGAACCCATGCCTGGGTAATTTTTTTTAATTAACTAATTTATTTAATAGCCTTTTATTTACAGGTTATGTAATGGGTAACTTTACAGCATTAACAATTGCCAAACCTCTTGTTCCAATTTTTCACCTCTTACCCCCCCCATCTCCTCCCCCAGATGGCAGGATGACCAGTAGATGTTAAATATATTAAAATATAAATTAGATACACAATAAGTATACATGACCAAACCATTATTTTGCTGTACAAAAAGAATCAGACTCTGAAATATTGTACAATTAGCTTGTGAAGGAAATCAAAAATGCAGGTGTGCATAAATATAGGGATTGGGAATTCAATGTAATGGTTTTTAGTCATCTCCCAGAGTTCTTTTTCTGGGTATAGCTAGTTCAGTTCATTACTGCTCCATTAGAAATGATTTGGTTGATCTCGTTGCTGAGGATGGGCCAGGTCCATCAGAACTGGTCATCATATAGTATTGTTGTTGAAGTATATAATGATCTCCTGGTCCTGCTCATTTCACTCAGCATCAGTTCATGTAAGTCTCTCCAGGCCTTTCTGAAATCATCCTGTTGGTCATTTCTTACAGAACAATAATATTCCATAATATTCATATACCACAATTTATTTAGCCATTCTCCAAGTGATGGGCATCCATTCAGTTTCCAGTTTCTAGCCACTACAAAGAGGGCTGCCACAAACATTCGTGCACATACAGATCTCTTTCCCTTCTTTATAATCTCTTTGGGATATAATCCCAGTAGTAACACTGCTGGATCAAAGGGTATGCACAGTTTGATAATTTTTTGAGCATAGTTCCAAACTACTCTCCAAAATGGTTGGATTTGTTCACAACTCCACCAACAATGCATCATTGTCACCTGGGTAATTTTTTACAACATTATCCCTTGCACTCACTTCTGTTCCAAATTTTCCCCTCTCTCCTCTCCTCCCCCCAGGTGGCAAGCAAAACCTATACATGTTAAATTGGTCACAGTATACCCTAGATACAATATATGTGTGCAGAACCGAACAGTCTCTTGTTGCACAAGAAGAATTGGATTCAGAAGGTAAAAAGTGCTCTTGGATAGGCCGAGTGAATTTAATAAAGATAACAATACACCCTAAACTAATTTATTTGTTTAGTGCTATACCAATCAGACTTTCAAGAAAATATTTTAATGATCTAGAAAAAATAACAACAAAATTCATATGGAGGAACAAAAGGTCGAGAATCTCAAGGGAATTAATGAAAAAAAATCAAATGAAGGTGGCCTAGCTATACCTGATCTAAAACTATATTATAAAGCAGCAGTCACCAAAACCATTTGGTATTGGCTAAGAAATAAGATTAGTTCAGGGATCCTCAAACTTTTTAAATAGGGAGCCAGTTCACTGTCCCTCAGACTGTTGGAGGGCTGGACTATAGTAAAAACAAAAAGTTTATTTTGTGGGCCTTTAAATAAAGAAACTTCATAGCCCTGGGTGAGGGGGGTAAACATAATCAGCTACCACATCTGGCCCATGGGCCATAGTTTGAGGACCCCTGGATTAGTTGATCAGTGGAATAGGTTAGGTTCACAAGACAAAATAGTCAACTATAGCAATCTAGTCTTTGACAAACCCAAAGATCTGAACTTTGGCGATAAGAATTCATTATTTGACAAAAAGTGCTGGGATAACTGGAAATTTGTATGACAGAAATTAGGCATGGACCCACACTTAACACTGTATACCAAGATAAGATCAAAATGGGTCCATGATTTAGGCATAAAGAATGAGATTATAAATAGATTAGAGGAACATAAGATAGTTTATCTCTCAGAGTTGTGGAGGAGGAAGAAATTTGTGACCAAAGATGAACTAGAGACCATTATTGATCACAAAATAGAAAATTTTGATTACATCAAATTAAAAAGCCTTTGTACAAACAAAACTAATGCAAACAAGATTAGAAGGGAAGCAACAAACTGGGAAAACATTTTCACAGTTAAAGGTTCTGATAAAGGACTCATTTCCAAAATATATAGAGAATTGACTCTAATTTATAAGAAATCAAGTCATTCTCCAATTGATAAATGGTCAAAGGATATGAACAGACAATTTTCAGATGATGAAATTGAAACTATTTCCACTCATATGAAAGAGTGTTCCAAATCATTATTGATCAGAGAAATGCAAATTAAGACAACTCTGAGATGCCACTACACACCTTTCAGATTGGCTAAGATGACAGGAAAAAATAATGATGTATGTTGGAGGGGATGTGGGAAAACTGGGACACTGTTGGTGGAGTTGTGAACGGATCCAAGCATTCTGGAGAGCAATCTGGAATTATGCCCAAAAAGTTATCAAACTTTACATACCCTTTGATCTAGCAGTGCTACTACTGGGCTTATACCCCAAAGATCTCTTGTGAACCTAACCTATTCCACTGCTAGAACCTAACTTTTCTTCCTTTTTCTACTTTTTTCCTTCCTTCTCTTTTTTCTTCCTTCTTTCCTTCTCCCTTCTTCTCTCCCCTCCCTCTATCCACATAAGGTATCATACCCTTACATAGAGATACTCCTAAAAGTTGCTTTTTTCTTTTAGATCTCTGAACCCCCTCCCAAGCTGTCTTGGGGTTTACTAGCTATATTTCTTTCTTAAGGATCATACCTTAAACCAAAACCACTCTGATTCTAACTGATTGGCTACCAATAAGGTCCCAGGCCAAAATCCATTTGGTCATTGTTTGGAACCTGATTGACTCATATTGAATGTAAATAGCATTTCTTTGGCCAGAAACCCTGAGGGTCTTCTCCTCCCAGACAGATTAATTTACTTACTTAGATTTTTTTTTTTTTTTTTTTTTTACTAGCTGACTTTGCCTTCATTGCTACTGAATCACTGAATAGCTGTGGCCTCAGTTGAACTGAAATTTGAGAACTGAGACTTTACCTTTAAAAGGCCAAAATCTTCCATTGCATCCAGGGCTATCTCTAGTTATTCTAATCTATATCTAGCCACTGAACACAAATCACTCTGGAGGGAAAAATAAGGCAGAAGATCTTGCACAACCTTCCCTCCCTCACTTAAATAAAATTCACTTGCATGTCATGGCATCACCTTTCTGATGTCATAGTCCTCTTCAAGAAACAAAGAATAACATCAAAAAATATATAGTACAAAGAGTTCATGGTAAACCAAAGATATTATATGTAAAGAGAAACAATAGATCTAAAAGAACATAACAGAAGTAGATAATTGATAATAGTCAGTTATGAGGAATGAGGTCAAAATTAGAGGAAAAATCTTCAGCTTCTCAAGAGAGGGGAAAGTAACTCAAAAATAATGAGCATGATATATATATATATATATATATATATATATATATATTTGCTTTCTTCAAAGTAGAAGATGCGTTCTGATTCCATAATCCTAGTTACCACAATTGAGTTACCACTCAAACTGGGAAGCCTCAGTTCCCTAGCTCCTTCTTTCTCCATATCTCTCAGGCACAGTTCAATCTCATAATCCCACCCATTTAGTAAAAATTGTAGGATATTCCTTTCATCTGAAAGGGTGAAGATTACTGAACCAATCAACCAATTTCTGCCTCCCCTCCTTTAATCAGATGTATGAATAATGTTTGAACAAGGCCTAGAAAGCTCTATTGAATAAATCAATTCATCAACATAAAGAACTAAACTTATATGTGCCCTGCCATAGCATGTGGATCATATATAGAATAATAATACAGTTAAAACCTAGGATTCAGTTATCTGCTGTCATGGAGAGCAGTTCCAGTCAAGCCTCTGTGAGCAATCACTGGGAAAGAGAAGGGAATAATTCCTTGGTCGTGAAATAGGAGTCACTTAAGTCACCTTCTTCCAACTTGATCATAGGACAATCTTGTGAACTTTGGAGACATAGAATTTACATTTCTCATCAATGTTCTAGCAGTATCCCCAAAATATCAGTGACTAGTGGCAATGTTTGTACTGGGAAATAAGGAAAAAATAAAGTTTTTGAAGAAAAGCAGCTTCAGGACTTTACAAAGATCCCAGAAGAAAACAGCACAACACCTAAAAGGAATTTATCAGTACCCCATGAAAGTGAGAAAAGAACTGGTAGCAACTAGTAGCTTTGATAAATTTATGCTCTTTAAATTTATGTTCTCAGAACTGAAAGTCAGCTTTCTTTTGGATTCTCTATCTGGTGGGTAAATTTGTCAAAGATTTTAAAGGAGATATTTTGTATCAATTGTTCTTACCGTACTAACTTGGTCAATATATTTTTCTAAAAAATAATATTTAACTAATTTGTATCAAATGTTACTCATGGAGGGAGCATACTGGTGGGGACTCATGAGCATAGAGTATATTAGCACTAATCCCTCACCTCCAAGTTATTCTAGAACACTGAGAAAAAATGTAGTTGGTGTCCCCTGGGAACTCACTCTGCTAATGAAAATTGAGATTAGTAAAGTAGCTCTGAGGATATATGCAGCATTTTTTGGAGGATAGGAAGTGAAACCAATTTACAAACTCCAAAATTCTAGCCTAAATTGAGGAAGAATGCATCCAAACTTTAGATACACAGACAATTCATTCTTTTATTAATTTTATTTCTTCATGGATCACTCCACAGTCACTTTGTCCACATAGTCTCATTGAGAGAATTGTGTAATATTCTGCAGTTTGTTATAATTAACACAATGCTGTCTACAAAGACGGGAGAATCTGAATTCAGGAGATTGATTGGAAAGGTTATTTTGATAATCTATGAAGATATATTGAGAACTTTGCCAAAGTGGCAGAAATGGTAATAGAAAGAAAGACATGGATGCAAAAAACACTATGTGGCTAGGAATAAAAAGACTTGGATATATCAGAAATCAGTAACAAGAAAGGCCCAAAGATGGTGCACTGAAGTGTCAAATATGATACTATTAATAAAATAAATAGTAAAAATCAAACAGAGGATCAGGATTTCTGGAGAAAAAGAGAATAACTCTAATTTATAACTTTGTTAAACTTTCAGATATGAGAAACACACAGAAGATAGAAGTTTAAAATCTAAACATGTGACCAAGTAGCTATTGTGAATGAGTCAATGGATTAATTTTTGCATAAAGCAAAATTTTCCAATTCTTTGCATGATAACTGCTCCTTCTTTTTTTTTAGCCTAGCAGAAGTACCAGCATATGGCAGGTACATAATAAATGTTTGTTGATTTAAGGCTAAATGGATAATCCAAGAAGAAAGTATTCTAATGAATATCATGGTTAATAGAGAATTACTCCATAAATCACACATCATTATCACACATGACATTTGTAAAGCATTTTAAGTTTGACCACACACTTTATATTCTTTATTCCACTTATTCCTCACTAAAAGACTATTAGGTAAATATTATAGGTATAAATATTCCATTTAAAAGATGATAAAACTTATAAGGTTAAGTAACATATCCAGGGTCATTTAGACAACAGATGCTATAGCTAGACTACTGATTTTCAAAGCAATACAAAAAATGAATAACAAATTGACATTTGTTATAACATTTAAGGTCTTCAAAATGCTTTCCATAAGTTATCACATCTGAGTCTCATAGCCGTACAAAACATGACTTAATTAATCTTTGATGATTCAGAAGACATTCTAGTTATTGCAGTACCACATGGTTATCATTAAGAACATAAATTTATTCTGCGCAAGTGCTGGTTAATATCAACTGCGCAAGTTGATAAACCAATTTTAACTATAGGGGGAAAAGGAAGAACAAAACAAAGAAGTTCCATCTCGCTATTTCTCAAACTTTTTTTTACTCCCAGGTCTAATACCCCTAACTCCCAGTTCCCAGGGCTAAAATCACTACTTGTTCAGGCTTTATGTCTCCTGGTCTGAACTATGGCAGAAAAAAAGTTTACACAGCAAGCCTCAATAACTTTAAAATTCATTTGTCTCATAATCCAACAGCATTTAAGTCTACTTGCCTATAAGAGAGCAGCAAAAACAGCTTCTGCTCTGTTTGCTCTGTCCTCTTTCATGTAGATGATGTAGAAAATTAAAGGAACCAAGCTGAATTTTTCAGAAAGTTTGCAGTAATTGAAAAGAGAGAGTTATAAAGAGAGGGGAGGGGTGGTAACTGTTTTGCAACTTAACTACAATTCTTGTACTGCAAAATAGAACTGCCTATTGAATTTGTCCAAACAAAAGAATGTACATTCAATATAGAACATTTCCAGCAACAGTTATAGTCTTTCTAGTTTCCTTTCACAGTATATTTTAGTGCAAAGCACTAGGAAGGCTAAATGTTTTTTTCTATCTATAGAGGCATTTTATTCTTATAACCTTGTGATCTTCAACATTTTTAGATTTTATTATACAAAAAATTAAACAAAAAAGAAGCTTGTCCTTTGATGTCCACATGGCATTTTGTTATTAATGGATAAAGATTCCATGGCATGAAGAAGCAATTCAATGTGTTTTTCAAAGGAAGCATATAATATCATCCACTTATATCAAATTGTCAAAGTCATAGGATCATACTTTAAAGTTAAGCGTCTTAACTCTTAACTACAATGGTATTCTTTTGTTTTTTTAATCCCTGAGGCAATTGGGTTAAGTGATTTGTCTAGGGTCACAGAGATAGGAAGTGGTAGGTGTCTGAGGCCAGATTTGAACCCAGTTCCTTTTTACTTCAGGGCTGGTGCTTTATCCACTGTGCCACCACCACCCAGCTGCTCTTACACTGGTATTCTTCTTCTTCTTCTTCTTCTTCTTTTTTTTTTTTTTTTAATATGGTTCAACCAATACACCTTTGTTGAAGCACATTTAGCTGAAGTGACTTCGCGTCTGGTTTATTTCATCACATACAATACATTTGTCCAAACAAAAGAATGTACATTCAATATAGAGCATTTCCAGCAACAGTTACAGTCTTTCTAGTTTCCTTTCACAGTATATTTTAGTGCAAAGCACTAGGAAGACTAAATGGTTTTTTTTCTATCTATAAAAGCATTTTATTCTTATAACCTTGTGATCTTCAACATTTTAAAATTTTATTATACAAAAAGCAAATGGAGACAGGGTCCCTCCTAATTACAGGTATGAATCTATTATAAAAACATGGTATATTTTCTCTTGAACCTTTTGAAATTAGGATAATTTGACACAAATTTCTAAAAAACAAAATGGTTTTTCCTAAAAAGTACAAAATGTTGGTACTCAGAAACCTACCAAGAAATTTGTAATAATAGGTTTACCTTTTTTCCCTAAAATCTTGATTTATTATAAATTGGAAAAAAATTCATTGCAAAAGAATTCATTATTTTGCAAATTCTATAGCAAAAATCAAATGTTATCTAAAGTGGTTGCTTGACAGCAGTCACCAAAACCATTTGGTATTGGCTAAGAAATAGATTAGTGGATCAGTGGAACAGGTTAGGTTCACAAGACAGAATAGTCAACTATAGCAATCTAGTGTTTGACAAACCCAAAGATCCTAACTTTTGGGATAAGAATTCATTATTTGACAAAAACTGCTGGGATAACTGGAAATTAGTATGGCAAAAGTTAGGCATGGACCCACACTTAACACCATATACCAAGATAAGATCAAAATGGGTCCATGATGTAGACATAAAGAACGAAATCATAAATAAATTGGAGGAATATAGGATAGTTTATCTCTCAGACTTGTGGAGGAGGAAGAAATCTGTGACCTAAGATGAACTAGAGACCATTATTGATCACAAAATAGAAAATTTTGATTACATCAAATTAAAAAGCTTCTGTACAAACAAAACTAATGCAAACAAGATTAGAAGGGAAGCAACAAACTGGGAATACATCTTCACAGTTAAAGGTTCTGATAAAGGCCTCATTTCCAAAATATATAGAGAACTGACTCTAATTTATAAGAAACCAAGCCATTCTCCAATTGACAAATGGTCAAAGGATATGAACAGACAATTTTCAGATGATGAAATTGAAATTATTACCACTCATATGAAAGTGTTCCAAATCATTATTAATCAGAGAAATGCAAATTAAGACAACTCTGAGATACCACTACACACCTTTCAGATTGGCTAAGATGACAGGAAAAAATAATGATGATTGTTGGAGGGGATGTGGGAAAACTGGGACACTGATACATTGTTGGTGGAGTTGTGAAGGAATCCAACCATTCTGGAGAGCAATCTGGAATTATGCCCAAAAAATTATCAAACTGTGCATACCCTTTGACCCAGCAGTGCTACTACTGGGCTTATACCCCAAGGAGATACTAAAAAGGGGAAAGGGACCAGTATGTGCCAAAATGTTTGTGGCAGCCCTGTTTGTAGCGGCTAGAAGCTGGAAAATGAATGGATGCCCATCAATTGGAGAATGATTGGGTAAATTGTGGTATATGAATGTTATGGAATATTATTGTTCTGTAAGAAATGACCAGCAGGATGAATACAGAGAGGCTTGGAGAGACTCACATGAACTGATGCTAAGTGAAATGAGCAGAACCAAGAGGTCATTATATATGCCAACAACAATACTGTATGAAGATGTATTCTGATGGAAGTGGATTTTTTTTGACAAAGAAACCTAATTCAGTTTCAGTTGATCAATGATGGACAGAAGCAGCTACACCCAAAGAAAAAACACTGGGAAATGAATGTAAACTGTTTGCATTTTTGTTTTTCTTCCCGGGTTATTTTTACCTTCTGAATCCAATTCTCCCTGTGCAACAAGAAAACTGTTTGTTTCTACACGTATACATTGTATCTAGGATATACTATGATATATTCAACGTATATAGAACTGCTTGCTATCTAGGGGAGGGGGTGGAGGATGGGAGGGAAAATTTGGAACAGAAGTGAGTGCAAGGGATAATGTTGTAAAAAAATTACCCTGGCATGGGTTCTGTCAATAAAAAGTTATTATAATAAAAAAAATTTAAAAAATAAAGTGGTTGCTTGAAATTTTCTTGAGAGAAAAAAGTTTTCTTAGTTTCTCTTTTCTTCCTCCCTATGTAGCAATATTTAAAGAAATAAAACTAATATCATAAGAAGGGGTTGTTCATGGATTGTCTGTAAATATAAAATATCAGTAAGATATTTACTACCTTCATATTAACATTAGTAAATGTGTTGCCCATTTTAAAAAAATAGAAACTGAAAAATTAAGTTGCATCTACCATTAAAGTGCTTGTGTAAAAAATTTAAAGAAAAAATAGAGGAATATTTGATTTTCATAAAAACCTCATATGTTTACAAACTAAAGGTGTTACTATGAACCATGCATGAAAATGAACTGGAACTTTCTCTACACTATTTTTTTGTATAATGAAACTTTCATTACACTAGAAAATCAGTTGGAGATGAACTGAAGTGAGGACAAGTATTAATATTCAGCAGACTTAAGTTCCTCTGTGTTTTAATAATCTGTTCTTAGCATACATTCCTTACACTGGTATTCTTAAGAGATGAGAGAAATGTAAAAAGTATTGCCATTAACTAGTCAACAAATATTTATTAAAAACCTATGTGCTAGACACTGTGGAAAAATTGGAGAACATAAATAAGAAAAAGACAACCTCTGTCTTAAAAAAGTTTACAGTTTTGTTGGAAGAAAACAATACATAATAGGGGGGAAGAGTATAGTTACAAGTACTAGAATCAAAACAAGCAGAGCAGCAGGTGGAAAATCAAGAATAGGATGAAATTCTGAGCATTCTATAGAGGCCTTGGGGACAGTTTTTTGCTTTACCCTCGGGTTCTCCAAATAGAGTGGGGATGCAATTGAATGTACTGAAAAGAGGTTGAGTACTAAAGCTGAAGCCATCTCCATGAAGGTGAGATTTATAGTAGTGAGCTTACTTTGAGAAAAAGGTGATATTCTTGGAATCAAACCAAGCAGAGTAGTGGATTTGAAAGAAAAATTAAAAAAAAAAAAAACTTAGTCAAGAGGGATGAGGGAGGGCAAGGAATCAAAGATGACACCATGGTCACAAGAGTGATTAGGTGGATGGATGGTGTTCTGAAGAAATGGAGAGAAGTTTAAAGCTTAAAGTTGGGTCTAGTGCGAAAAGATAATGAGTTCTTTTGGGAACTTATTGAGTATTAGGTATCTAGAGATCACTGAGTTGAAATGATTCAATAGGCAGATAGTGATATAAAATTGAAATCAACAAGAAAGGTAATGATTAGATATATACATCTGGCAGCCATCAGACATAAATGCTAACACTTTATACATATTATTTCATTTGACTCTCCTGAAACCTTTATGAGGGAGGTACTATCGATCCCCATTTTACAATCGAGGAAACTGAGACAGACAGGTTAAATGACTTGCCCAGGGTTACACAGCTAGTAAATCTGAGATTAGATCTGAATTGAGTCTTCTTGATTCTAGACTCAGCACTCTATCTTTATCAGCACCTAAATGCCTCTAAAAGAAAACTGGATGATAGAGATGGTAAATACCTATCCTATATGCATATAATATTGCTGGTTTCTGCTGAATCTCTACACTTTGATTCATTCCATATAGGTTGGACTTTTTCAATACTTGGTATAGTGATATGTAATATAAATAGTCTTAGATTGTTTGTTACACATGGTCATCTATCTCTCTATAATAATGATCTAGTTCTAATAGATTTTATTTGTGGAATGCTTGAGGATATTTTCAGGTCTATAATTTCTATGGGGAGTTGCTATCTGCTAGTTTGTAAATGATAGTGAACTTCTGTTATATGCTACCAGATCATGATTTCATAAGAATTTGACAGATGTAAAATTTATGCAGTCTGAAGTGATGTTACATGATTTTTACTGTTTTCCACTAATCTACATTGATTAGTATGCCCAGACTCCTAAGAGATAATTTCTTTGTGTTTCCTGATTGCAATATTAAGATTCTGAATTGTAATCATTAACTTTTCCATTTCTGTATTTAAAATGCATGTTTCAGCCTGTTATTCCAAGTTTCTTTGTCAACACATTATAACTTGATTCTTTTGGATTTTGCCTATGGAAGACCTTTTGACTCCTCTCTCGGATCTTTACTGTTTCATATCCATAGTAAAATAAATTTGTTACATTCAACAAGTCCAAAATATTTATTGTCAGTGTTAATGACAGCAGTGAAGTTATGTCTCCTTATTCCAAAAAGTATTTCCATAAATTTTAACCCTCTTTATTATGTTCTTTGAGAATGTCAATCAAAACTTTTTGAAAAGGAAATATGTTGATCTTTACACAGTTTCCATAGAATGATTAATTAACTCTGTGTTTTATTAATACTATATGGGTTTGGGTTTTTGTAAGGATAATTCCCAAATCTGTTAATGATCCCTTTTTATAGTTCAGAAAGTATATGCTAAGAGTCATATTATGTTGGTATTAAATAAATTCTTTTCATTCAATTTTGATTTTAGACTGCCACCAAGTCTATTGAAATGCACTTTTCCTCATGATAGCTCTGTGCTTAACATGTCTTGTCTAGAGGAAATTAAAGCATTTGTGAGTTGCCTTCATCTATTGATTCAGTGTAACCCATAAATTTAAATTTAAAATCTTTAATGTCTAACTTTACTTTACATTATTAAGAAGCTTGTCCTTTAATGTCCACATGGCATTTTGTTATTAATGGATAAAGATTCCATGGCATGAAGAAGCAATTCAATGTGTTTTTCAAAGGAAGCATATAATATCATCCACTTATATCAAATTGTCAAAGTCAGCAGCAGATGAATATAACTGAGCTATGTGTAGATTCAAGAGATGGTTTGACATTTCAAACAGGAGACACTAAATTATGACACAATTGAGGATTTGTGAATGAGTCATGAAAAGCATTTCTGAGCCCAATCTATCTTCTGAATATATTTATACTATCAACAATATGTACTCTGGAACATGCCAAGGAATCAAATCTTCCTGAATCCAAATTGAATAAGAATAAATTGATAGTCCTTGTGTATTTCATTCTTGCAATTTCCCATTCTTGAAAATTTTCATCTCTTGAAAATGTAATCCTAAACATTTTGAAGATGTCACCTACTGCTTATAAATTGCAAATTTATTCATGCATTGCACTATTTTTCTAAATCTATTTATACCATCTATTTATTAACTTGGTCTATTTATACAATCAATAAACAATTATTTTAGACTCAAAGGTTTACCTGAAGTTGGAAAAGTAATGGTAGATGATTGTAGAACCCACCCAGGAGAGGAAAGAGTAATGATTAGAAATGTTTCTACCACCTTTCAAAATCACGTTTACCTCCCACATCATTATCTTACTTAATTTATGAGAATATTATTCAGAATTTGAAATGTTATTAAAGACATATTACAAGATGCAATATTATTGATCTATCATGCAGTTACTGAAAAAAGCTTTCTTTCTCATTATATATGTGTACACACATCTATATATACATAATATTATGGTATATAATTATAATGTAATAGCATATTATGTCATATGTTCTACTTGAAACTATAATACTTAATTTCCATAGACTAAATTCTTTTTTAAAAAAATTAAAACTTGGAAAAATGGTGATTTTGTGACATATCAACACATGATGAAGAATATTTCAGCTTTCCACAAAGCAATAACCCAAACATCCTAGAACAAATTCTTAAAATATTTAAGGTGGTTCTTTTTCACCCAGCCCATGTACAAATTTGGCAAATGTATGATAGGAAAATGAGTACAAGCTGAGCTTATGATTCATTTAGATAATTAAACAGAAATAATTCACAGAAGGATACTGACAAGTCAAAGGACAATAACATCAACAATCAAGATGATGATTTGGCGGGAGGATGATAAGAAAAGAATTGTTTGAAAGAAGACAGTTTCAACCTTTGAATCACTAAGGTGCTATGTTGCACTGTTTATAAGGTCAAGCAATAATATATGCTTTAATTGATATTTATATGAAGAAGGAAAATGACCAAAGAGCAATCGGAATTGAGATTTGCAAGAATTGTTCTTTTTGAGTTGTTTCAGACTCCTTGTGATCCCATTTAGGGTTTACTTGACAATGATATTGGAATGCTTTGCTGTTTACTTTTCTAGCTCATTTACAGATGAGGACACTGAAGCAAACCGAGTTTTAAGCCCAGAGTCAGTAATAGACATCTGTGGTCAGATTTTAATTCATGAAGATGAACCTTCTTGATTTCAAGACACATTCTATCCACTATCCACCATCACATAGCTGCCCTATTTGTGACAAAGCAAGTAGCTGTTATTAGGCTCAAACCTTTTGGCCTACTACATGCTCATCTGTACCTACAGTTATACTTATGGTACATAAAAATATTTCATATTTAAAAGGAAGATTCTGTAATCAAGAAATAAAGAAATTATTTTAAATAGAATAAATAAATAAATAAATAGAAGGAAGCATAGAATGTTTGGGGGACAAGGTACAATCAGAATATTTAATTATTATTTAAGAATTATTTAAAACTCTGATATTTTCTCTCAGCTTTCTGGAAATCAAAGCCATCTAAAATAACTCAGACTTGGATAATGAAATTTTACTGCAATTCAAAATAAATTTACTTAATAGTATTTCAGTAAAGTGTTTCCTTTATATGAAATACAAGGAAAACTTTTGGATGTTCATAAAACTCTATAACACATGCATAATGAACCAAATAATAATGTTCTCCTAAAAGCAAATCAAACCTCAGTAGGATTGATGTTGTGTCATCATGACATAATATGTGAGCAGTAAGCATTGTTTTGATATCCAAAGTAAGCCATTTTCCAAGATGTTGTTGCTATTCTTGACAACATGTATGTTAAAGAATACAAAAAAAAAAAAAAAAAAAACTTGAAGGGCAGGTTAGGTGACATAGTAGATAGAATACCAACTTTGGAATGGGGAGGACTTAATTCAAATGTGACTTCAGACACTTGACATTTACTAGCTGTGTGATCCTGGACAAGTCACTCAACCCCAATTGCATTAAAAAACAAACAAACAAAAAGAAATTCCTACCATCAGAACAATTTCACATAGAACATAGAACATGGGATATTTAAGATGAAAATAGTCTTATAGATTATAAGACTCAGGAAGATTAAATGGCTTCAAGCAGTGAACAAGCATTTATTAAATTCTTATATATTAATATAAATTTTGTTTTTCATCCTTCATTTCTAAAGAGGGTCAATGACATCACAAGTGATATCTTGACTTGCTCATCAATTGAATTTAAGTGAGGTGTTGGAATCTTTACAAACTGTTAAGCCATTAGAATTGATAGAGACAATAATTATCTAATTTAGCATGGTTCAATATGATTGATTTGATCTTAGAAGGAGATATTTTGGGCCAGAACTTGAAAGAAGGTACTAAGTATAACTGATAGAAACAATGCTTGTGTTAACACCTTTAGAGAGCTCATAGAAGCAAGAAATATTTAAGTACTCATCAGAGTTCACATGTTTGGGAGATTTCATGGTTTAGAAAGAGATATCTGAATTCATACTCCCTTAATCCCTGCTTCCAGAAGGCGGAGTCACCTTTTACACTCAGCATAAATACAGCTCCAGTGAGCCACTCTGAGGGAATTTCTCCAGAACATTTACTGGGGTCGGAGAAGAGCACTCTGGGTGGAAGCCCACAAGCCCTCTCTTTGAGGCAAGAGAGATTTGCATCTTCCACCTTGGTGCTGGCTGGAGGCTGAAGAAAGCAGAGGCAGAAGCCAAGGACAAAGCTGCAAGAGCTCTTGGAACCAAGCAGAGAGATAGGCCTCTGAGCTAATCGGGCTATCTTGAAGGACACAATAAAAGATCTGAACTTTTATCAGCTGGTTGCGATTTTGGGTGATTATTTACTTTCAACTAAAACCAAAGCTGCCTCCAGAAAACCTCCCCGAGAAACTCTCTCCCCCAGAAAGAACTCATCTTATATTTTAAAGAACAAGAACACAACAGTGAGGCATTTGTGTAAAATTATAAGCCTCTTTTTCTTTTCCTGAGTCATCAAAGTGCATGCAGTAAGCCAGAAATCAAGACTGTGATGTGTGGTGTTCTTCTTCTTTGTATAATATAAGATGGTACTCTGTGGGAGCAGGTTTCTTGGGGAGGTTTCCTGGAGGCAGCCTTAGTTTTGGTTCAGATCAATAATCACTTCAAATGCAGCCAGGAGTTAAAGTAGTTCTTTATTGTTTCTCCCAAAATAGGCCAATTAGCTTTCTTTGGCTCCGAGAGCTCTTGTTGCTAGCTTCAGCCTCTCTCTGAATCTTGGTTCTGCCTGACTCCAGATTAGCTTCTCAATCTCCCAAACTGAACTCATTCTGTCAATCCTGAGAAGTGACTCCTGGCTGTACCTCAACACCAACTCATGGCTTCTTCTGAACTGAACTGACTTACTGAAGCTCTAAGAGCTTCTTATATATGATCTCTTAAAGGTGTGAATCCAAAGGATGACTCCTCTGAGAGAGTGGGATTGTGGGTTTCTGACTTGTAAATCTACCAAACTTGTGAACACTTGTGAATCTATCAAACTTGTGAACTAATGTGTGAGCTAATGTGTGAACTCTCAAAGGTGTTAACTTAAACATTGTTTCTATCAATACTAGTGACAACACCTTGTAAAGATTTGCTCTAATGTGTGAACCAATAAGCATTGTCTCAATTCCATTGAGTTAACACTAGGATTCTAACATATCCTTTAAATTATCACCTTGTTTCAAGTTCTGTCTTATAACAGTGATGGCCCAAGATGCAGTAGATGACCTTAACATTTTCAGGAGTTGACCAAGCTTTAAGCAATCCAGAGTGCTTGCTTCAGCTGCCTTCATAGTTGTTAGGACAAATTGTTCTCATACACACATTTCACCTGAGAAAGTCTTTACATGAGTAGAATAGGCAGCTCCCAACCACTCCTCAATGGGATTGAGGCCTATTGATTGCCATCAAACTGGTTTTCCCCATTTGCCAAGACAATTCTACCAGTGTGGCCACAACTCCCCTGAAGTAATGGGAGCTTCTTGATGCCACAGGTGAGAATTAGGTGAAGATTGACACCAAAGGCAGGTGATCAGCAAGCTCTCACACCAAAGACATTAGTCTTCTCTGGACACCCCATAAATGTGAATATACAATATAGCAAATATCAAATTAATAAAAATATATTAGAAGTAGCTAAATAGTAATTTTGAAAAGAAGATACTCATAGTTAAGAGAATCACAAAACATTTCATGAAGATGGTGCCTGAGCTTCATATTAGAGAAAAAGATAAACCCTATTGAGTAGAGGTAAGAAGGCATATTCCAGGAATAGAAGATGGTTAAGAGAAGAGAGATGAGATATTATATAAAAGGAATAGAAAAATCCAGTTTGACTAGATTACAGAGTGAGAATAATTAACCTTCATTGAACTCAAAAGATAGGTTGGAAAAAGCTTTTCTTAGGTATTAAAAGCTAACTATGTGGGTTTTGATTTTATTTCAGAGGCAATAGAGAGTCATTGGAATGGTTGAATAGGATAGTCATGTAGCTATATCTGCACTTAAGGAAAATTACTTTGGAAGCAATATATAGGATGAACTAGAGAGAAAGGAAGGGATTAAATATTTATAGAGTATCTGTAGTATGCCAGACAGTTTTAACAAGTATTATCTCATTTGATCTTCACAACAACTCTAAGAAGTAGGTGCTATTATTTATAATCTGCATTTTGAAATTGAACAAACTAAAACCAGCAGAAGTTAAGTAATTTACTTGTCTAAAGATGCTCATTTAGGAAGTTTCTGAGGCAATATTTTAATTCAGGTCCTCTTGACTCTAAACCAACTGTTCTATCTAGTATCCCATCAACTGCCTCTTTCTGGAGAGACTTGAAGCAAGGAGAACTTTTAGGAGACTGTTAGAATAATTTAGAGAAATTGTAATGAGGACCTAAACTAAGGCGATAGCTCTGCCAGCCAAAATTTAGAAGAAGGTAGGGTGAGAAAGATTTATCTGGTGTCAAGTAATGGGTAGATTGCACACTTATTAAGGCTTTCTTTCTGGGAGGTCACTGAAATGCAAATATAGTACTCAGATTGGGTAAAATTATAAACTAGTGGTGTCAAATTCAAATAAAAATGGGGGTCATCAAAACAGCCTCATATTGTCTTAGAAAACTAAATTAACATTATACTGCATTGTATTTTTATCTCCCCCCCCCATTTCTTAATTACATTAATTTAGTTCTGGGGACATTCGAAATTACTGCAATCTCATGCTGTTGCCTTTTGTTTGACACCTAAACCAATCAATGACATCTTAGTGTGAATTAATGATTATCATATTAAACTACAAGAACTAACAA
The DNA here is from genome assembly GCF_902635505.1 of Sarcophilus harrisii. Lineage (NCBI taxonomy): Eukaryota > Metazoa > Chordata > Mammalia > Dasyuromorphia > Dasyuridae > Sarcophilus > Sarcophilus harrisii. The sequence goes on along the minus strand of NC_045426.1, from coordinate 286,514,219 downwards.
GAAAAAGCAAGTCTCTGAAGGAGCCAGGACAGGATTTTTATGGGGGTTAATGTGAAATAGAAAAGATGAGAGTCTGGTCAACAATTCAAGTGATTTAGGGAATCCTAAGCAGTTTAGATGTGGTTAAAGGACACTGAAAGTCAAGGTGGGAACATCAAAGCAAACTTCATTTATTTCCTGATAAAGCTCAGGATCAGACCTCACTGTGCAGTAATCTGCACAGAAGAAAATAAATCTAAATGATGTACTTTGCTCTAGAGAAAGGAATTTCTATTGAGGCCAACCTTAAGGAAATAGAGATGAGAGAGAGGGTTATAGCTCTGACAGTGAACTAAGCTGACTGAGCTTTCATGTCTTCCTAGGTCACATTGATATGAGGCACGGAGACAGCTCTGAAATTTGCCAAAGGAACCAACAAAGTGATGAATAGAGTGAAGTTCCACTCTCCTCTGCTTTCATTCAGCAGGTCACAAGATTGGACTTCACAGCAATTTTAGCTTGGTTTTAACCCTTCCTTATTAAATCAGGAAAGTTTCATTAACCAGTCTCTTTGAAACTTTAAAAAATAATTGTGTGTATGTATGTGTATGTATATATATATATATATATATATATATATATATGAAGAGAGTGAGAAAGAATGATAGATAGCACATATGAAATATATGTACAAACACATATATTATCTGTCTGTATCTATCATCTATAATTTCTGCTTATCTATCTGAAGGGCCTAAAGTTATTTTTTCCCACTCTATTGTTCTCTCAAAGGGAGAATGATCACATCTAAATTGATGTGTTGATGTGCAAATCTTATCTCTTCTCCTATGTGTGTGTATGTGTGTGTGTGTGTGTGTGCACGTGTGCGCACACACACATGTGATTGTGTATCTCCTTTGACCTCCATTTTTGTCCTGGGACATTCCATCCTTTTTGAGTAATCTTTGATTGACCCCCTGCTACAGGGGTTACCAGATTCATACTGGAGCTGCTGTAAACCTGACCTTTAGCCTTAGCTCAGCTCAGCACTCTCAAACTCAAGGGATTCCACCAGTTTCAGTAGAGACTAAAGGTGAGCATTACAAAATCTGACTAAATCATAAAGCAGGAAAGTTTAAAGGACTTAGAGAAGTGACAGAAAATCACTTAATTCACATGTGTATACCATTTAGTCACATTTCAAAATTCTAGTTATATTAAAGTAATTGTAAGTCAAAAATAAAATCAGCAAATGAGAATGTTAAAGCTGAAGAAATTTAAGAGATAAGCAAGTCCAGCTTTCTTATTTTTTAGCTGAAGAAAATGAGAACCATAGAGACACAGTGACTTGTCAGAAGCCACAGAACAAGTTAGTAAATGGGGGAATCAAAATGAGAAGCCAGATATCCTGATTCATGAACTAGTGCTCTTTTTCTCCATAATACATTGCCCTAAGACTCTTTTTCCCATAGGCAAACCAATTATTTAAAAAATCAAAGTATTATCTGACCTAATGTGAAGGAGGCAGGAATCACAGAGAATGAAAAAGAAGTAATTTTCTTTAAAGTCACCACCCAAATCTAGCTTTTGGATCCAGCAGGATCCCTCAAATACCTCCCTCAGAAATCATTATCAAAAATGAATTGAAAAGCCACAGAGAAAAATCAAAAGTTAGACTTTTTCTGTTCTCTAAGTTTTTTTTTTTTTTTGATAACCGTTCAAACTTATAGAATTCACTGGGGATTCCCAAGTTCCTAAATGCTGTCAGAGACACAGGAATAAAATGTATGGACATTTTTGATATCCCATGCTTTCACGGTGCAGAAACCAATGGATAAAATATAATGGACTTAATCTATAAGGGTGGTGGCTAGGATTACTCATTATGCTGTTTCTCTTCCCCCATCCTTTCTCATTTTGTCAAAAATCAGTGTACTCAAAGTTTACTTTCCTCAAAGATTGTGAGCATAGGTTGATAAGAGAGATAGTCATCTGTGCTTAGATACTCATTCAGGTATTTGGCGAAATCAAAATTCAAAGGGACAAAGGATTCTATGTGTAGAAACAGGACAAAAGGATATTTCATATTTATATTTTATAAGGAGTCCTTTCTGAAGGACTACTAGCAAATTCAGTGTATTTGTATATGGAAATGAACAAAAATACAACATACCTAAGGCAGTTATGGATAATGTGACAGACGTATCATCACCTTATTTCCATCCTGTACTTTATCTTTATCTACAGCACTGTTAGTCTCAAAGTATGTTTCACAAAGAACAGCAGATTTCTCACGGAACATCATTCAGATTTCTAGGCTTCCAAAATACAATCCACCATTGCTCAATACACTATATATATATATATATATATATATATATATATATATATATATATAGTATCCAGTCTCCAATAGTAATTTCCTATGTAACTCAGGCAAGTCACTAGAATTTTCTGGGCCTCAGTTTCCCCTATATGTAAAATGACAGGATTAGATTTGATGACCTCTGAAATATCTTCCAATTCTAGATTTGTGATCCTATATGCTTACCTAGTTAAAAAAAAATTAGGATCAAAATCGGTTATGAACCACATGGTATTTATTTGCAAGGACAATAAGGAATGCATGTTAGTCAGTCTCAAGAATTTTGAAGGGAACTGCCAGTAATTTAAGTTATCAAGCAAAGAAGTGGCAATCATTACTACTTATCAGTAACAGAATTTTATTTTTCTTTTAAAAGATAAAAAATGAATATTTAAAATAAAGAACTATATTTGGGACCTAAAAACTAATGTGGAATTCTGGCTCGTCCATTTACTAGCTCTTTGGCATTTAAAAAGCTAAATAGTCCTCAGTGCTCAATGGCAGATATATTTATTTACTTTGATTATAACACACTAAAATCTTTTTAAAATTACTCAAATACCTGTTATTAAAGGAACCAAAAAATAAAAAAATAAAAAAAATAAAAGACTGGTTTTTCAATAACCCTTTTAAATTATTGAGGTTCAAAAAAAAAAGGTCCAAATGAATAAATTACTTTTTTTTTTTTTCGCTTTTGTATTCTGGCTTTTAATTTCAAACTAAACAAGAGGGACATGGAAAAAAAATTCTCTAAAAATTGTGGTTGCTTTCCTTCCCAGCCAAACTCTTCCATGGCAACAAAGGGAGAGAATTATAAGCATATATAGCAAAATGGAAATTCACCCAAAGTGATAGTAGAATTAAAAGGGAGAGAGATAAATCTTGTTCTTTCTTGGGCCAAATAAAGAACAACAGCAACAGAAAATAGTGGTAGAAAACTTTAAGAGGCTACTTTCTACCAAATATCCAGATATCACATAAGTCCACAACCTGAGAGTTGAAACTATCTTAGCTAGGAAAGAACAGAAGAAGTTTTTCCTTTGCAAACCTTAAAGTACTGTATAAATACTAGTTATTATGGAACAGAGATTTTTAACTTTTTTAATGTTATGGACCCACTAGTAATCTGGTGAAATCCTTCACTGAAATAATGATTTTTTAAAAATGTACAAAATAAAATAATATAAATAGATTTACAAAGGAAACTATATACTTATATCTTTTTAAAATAAATTATTTTAAATAGTAATTTATTAATTTTAATCATTTTCAATATTGCCTTCAATTAATCAATTATTTAACATTCATATTAATTATAAATTATTATAATAAAATATTCATATCAATAAATCAGATACTTATAATATGATTTTATTATACATATGTTTATTGAAATTAATTTATTAAATATGATTCAACATATTAACATAAGATGTAAAAATAAAATACCATTTGAAAATAACTAATTTATATCAATAAATGTGAGTTATAATAATATAATTTTATTACATTATATATCCTGTGTTAATTTATAATTAATTAGTTAATTATAGTTATTAATTAATTCAATTTAATTTAAATACTAAAACTTTTTAAACAAATTCACAGAACACTTGGTAAAGAACACTTGTAGTTTACACCCATTTTCTAGTTAAGGAGACTAAATAAATGAAGCTAAGTGAGTTTCCCAGGATCCTATAATTAGTGATTGTCCAAGATCAGATTTGAATACAAATTTTACTGACCCAGCACTCTATCCATAGTATCACTTAGCAGTCCTATAGTTCTGTATAATGCTTTACATATATCTTCATTTGACCTTGAATGAGTCACTTAACCTCCTTCTGCCTCAGTTTCCTAGTCTGTAAAATTAGAAAGTTGTATTAGATAGTCTTTGAGGCCCTGACAAACTCTTGATGACACTCCTGTTAGCCTATGACTTTGGAAAGAGTGTTTTCAATACAGAGATGGGGATGGAATCCAGACTTCAAAGGAGTAAGGGATAAGTGGGTGATGAGGAAGTATAGTTAGCTAGTGAAGACTTTTCTTTTAGAAATTTGCTTTTTTTTTTTTTTTAATTTTAGTAACTTTTTATTGACAGAATCCATGCCAGGGTAATTTTTTTTTACAACATTATCCCTTGCACTCACTTCTGTTCCGATTTCTCCCTTCCACCCTCCATCCCTTCCCCTAGATGGCAAGTAGTCCTATATATGTTGAATATGTCCTAGTATATCCTAGATACAATGTATCTGTGCAGATCCAAACAGTTTTCTTGTTGCACAGGAAGAATTGGATTCAGAAAGTAAAAATAACCCGGGAAGAAAAACAAAAATGCAAACAGTTTACATTCATTTCCCAGTGCTCTTTCTTTGGGTGTAGCTGCTTCTGTCCATCATTGATCAATTGAAACTGAATTAGGTCTCTTTGTCAAAGAAATCCACTTCCATCAGATTACATCTTCATACAGTATCGTTGTTGACGTATATAATGATCTCCTGGTTCTGCTCATTTCACTTAGCATCAGTTCATGTAAGTCTCTCCAAGCCTCTCTGTATTCATCCTGCTGGTCATTTCTTACAGAACAATAATATTCCATAACATTCATATACCACAATTAACCTAACCATTCTCCAATTTATGGGCATCCACTCAGTTTCCAGCTTCTAGCCACTACAAACAGGGCTGCCACAAACATTTTGGCACATACTGGTTTATGTGCCTTCTTTAGTATCTCCTTGGGGTTTAAGCCCAGTAGAAACACTGCTGGATCAAAGGGTATGCACAGTTTGGTAACTTTTTGGGTATAATTCCAGATTGCTCTCCAGAATGGTTGGATTCATTCATAACTCCATCAACAACCTATCAGTGTCCCAGTTTTCCCGCATCCCCTCCAAAAATCATCATCATTTTTTCCTGTCATCTTAGCCAATCTGATAGGTGTGTAGTGGTATCTCAGAGTTGTCTTAATTTGCATTTCTCTGATTAATAATGACTTGGAACATTCTTTCATATGAGTGGTAATGATTTCAATTTCATCATCTGAAAATTGTCTGTTCATATCCTTTGACCATTTATCAATTGGAGAATGGCTTGGTTTCTTATAAATTAGAGTCAATTCTCTATATATTTTGGAAATGAGGCCTTTATCAGAACCTTTAACTGTGAAGATGTTTTCCCAGTTTGTTGCTTCCCTTCTAATCTTGTTTACATTAGTTTTGTTTGTACAGAAGCTTTTTAATTTTATGTAATCAAAATTTTCTATTTTGTGATCAATAATGGTCTCTAGTTCATCTTTAGTCACAAATTTCTTCCTCCTCCACAAGTCTGAGAGATAAACTATCCTATGTTCCTCCAATTTGTTTATAATCTCGTTCTTTATGTCTAAATGATGGACCCATTTTGATCTTATCTTGGTATACGGTGTTAAATGTGGGTCCACGGCTAATTTCTGCCATACTAATTTCCAGTTATCCCAGCAGTTTTTGTCAAATAATGAATTCTTATCCCAAAAGTTAGGATCTTTGGGTTTGTCAAACAGTAAATTGCTATAGTTGACTATTCTGTCTTATGAACCTAACCTGTTCCACTGATCAACTAATCTATTTCTTAGCCAATTAAAAATGGTTTTGGTGACTGCTGCTTTATAATATAGTTTTAGATCAGGTACAGCTAAGCTACCTTCATTTGATTTTTTTTTTATTAATTCTTTTGAGATTCTTGACCTTTTATTATTCCATATGAATTTTGTTGTTATTTTTTCTAGATCATTAAAATATTTTCTTGGAAGTCTGATTGGTATAGCACTAAATAAATAGATTAGTTTAGGGAGTATTGTCATCTTTATTATATTTGCTCAACCTATCCAGGAGCACTTAATATTTTTCCAATTGTTTAAGTCTGACTTTATTTGTGTGGAAAGATTTTTGTAATTTTGCTCATATAATTCCTGACTTTTCTTTGCTAGATAGATTCCCAAATATTTTATGCTGTCGACAGTTATTCTGAATGGAATTTCTCTTTGTATCTCTTGCTGTTGGATTTTGTTGGTGATGTATAAAAATGCTGAGGATTTATGGGGATTTATTTTATAACCTGCAACTTTGCTAAAGTTATGGATTATTTCTAATAACTTTTTAGTAGAATCTCTGGGGTTCTCTAGGTATACCATCATATCATCTGCAAAGAGTGATAGTTTGGTTTCCTCACTGCCTATTCTGATTCCTTTAATCTCTTTCTCGACTCTTATTGCCGAGGCTAGTGTTTCTAATACAATATTGAATAATAATGGTGACAGTGGGCAACCTTGCTTCACTTCAGATCTTACTGAGAAAGATTCCAGTTTATCTCCATTACATATGATGCTTACTGATGGTTTTAAATATATGCTCCTGAATATTTTAAGAAAAAGTCCATTTATTCCTATACTCTCAAGTGTTTTTATTAGGAATGGATGTTGGATTTTATCAAATGCTTTTTCTGCGTCTATTGATATGATCATATGGTTTTTGTTAGTTTGCTTATTGATATAGTCAATTATGCTAATAGTTTTCCTAATATTGAACCAGCCCTGCATTCCGGGTATAAATCCTACTTGGTCATAGTGTATTATCCTGGGAATGATTTTCTGTAATCTTTTTGCTGATATTTTATTTAAGATTTTAGCATCGATATTCATTAGAGAGCTTGGTCTATAATTTTCTTTCTCTGTTTTCAGCCTACCTAGTTTCAGTATCAGTATACCATGTCTGTGTCATAAAAGGAGTTTGGTAGGACTCCTTCAATCCCTATTTTTTCAAATAGTTTATATAGCATTGGGGTTAATTCTTCTTTAAATGTTTGGTATAATTCACATGTAAATCCATCTGGTCCTGGGGATTTTTTCCTAGGGAGTTGGTTAATAGCTTGTTCTATTTCTTTTTCTAAGATAGGACTGTTTAGGATATTTACTTCTTCCTCTGTTAATCTGGGCAAGCTATATTTTTGAAGGTATTCTTCCATTTCATTTAAGTTGTCGAATTTATTGCCATAAAGTTGGGCAAAGTAATTCCTAATTATTGCTCTAATTTCCTCCTCATTAGTGGCGAGTTCTCCCTTTTCATTTTTAAGACTAACAATTTGGTTTTCCTCTTTCCTTTTTTAAATCAGATTTACTTTTTTTTTTAATTTAATAGCCTTTTATTTACAGGATATATGCATGTGTAACTTTACAGCATTAACAATTGCCAAACCTTTTGTTCCAATTTTTCACCTCTTACCCCCCACCCCCTCCCCCAGATGGCAGGATGACCAGTAGATGTTAAATACATTAAAATATAAATTAGATACACAATAAGTATACATGACCAAACGTTTTTTGCTGTACAAAAGAATCAGATTCTGAAATATGTGTACAATTGACTTGTGAAGGAAATAAAAAATGCAGGTGGGCATAAATATAGGGATTGGAATTCAATGTAATGGTTTTAGTCATCTCCAGAGTTCTTTCTCTGGGCATAGCTGGTTCAGTTCATTACTGCTCCATTGGAAATGATTTGGTTGATCTCGTTGCTGAGGATGGCCTGGTCCATCAGAACTGGTCATCATGTAGTATTGTTGTTGAAGTATATAATGGTCTCCTGGTCCTGCTCATTTCACTCAGCATCAGTTCATGTAAGTCTCTCCAGGCCTTTCTGAAATCATCCTGTTGGTCATTTCTTACAGAACAGTAATATTCCATAATATTCATATATCACAATTTATTCAGCCATTCTCCAACTGATGGACATCCATTCAGTTTCCAGTTTCTAGCCACTACAAAAAGGGCTGTCACAAACATTCGTGCACAACCCCAGTAGTAACACTGCTGGATCAAAGGGTATGCATAGTTTGATAACTTTTTGAGCATAGTTCTAAACAACTCTCCAAAATGGTTGGATTCGTTCACAACTCCACCAACAATGCAATTAATGCAGTTAAATCAGATTTACTAAGGGTTTGTCTATTTTGTTGGTTTTTTCATAGAACCCACTCTTAGTTTTATAATTCAATAGTTTTTTTTTACTTTCAATTTTATTGATCTCTCCTTTTATTTTTAGAATTTCAAGTTTAGTGTTTGACTGGGGGTTTTTGATTTGTTCCTTCTCTTTCTCTATTTTATGCAAGTAGGCCTCTAGAGATTAGAAATTTGCTTATTAAGAGAAAGAAGGAAATGATATGATAACTTGAATGCTCAATGGAAAGGTTTATTTTTTTTTTTAGTTTTTTTTCCTATAGAGAAAATATAAATATGTCAGTAGTCTGAAAAGAGAAAGACCCCCTTCGTTGGGGGAAAAAAGAGACAGAGACAGAGAAAGGGAGAAGACAGAGAGAGAGAGAGAGAGAGAGAGAGAGAGAGATGTAGTTAGCATTAATAGCATAAGAATCTAGAAAAAACCGGAAGACACAGAACACTTTATAGATGAGGAAACCAAAGGTATTGACCAAAGCTAAGTTGAGAATAATAGCAATAAAAATATCTGATATTTAAAGAACACTTTGCTGTTTACAAATTAGTTTACATGAATTATCTTATCATTTTTCAAATTGGTTTTTCCAAGTGATCCCAGAGATTTTTTGGAGGAAAAAACAAACAAAAAAATGAAATAATAGACAAGAACATTGCAGCAGATAGATCTATTTTGCTGTCTGTTAACTTAACACTTCCTTAGAGCTCCAGTGGGCATATCTGTCAAAATTGCTCTCAGCAAGTTCAGGCCTTGGAGTGAGCTGAGACAAGTTGGAAGGAGTGTGTCTTATAGTTTGGGGGACATTAAAAGGACCAGTGCTGAATATCAATCAATAAATTAATTAGCATTTATAAAAAAAATCTACTGTTGTTCTAAGCACTAAGTTGAATGCTGAAAATAAAGAAGTTTAAAAAAAGGGATGTTTATCATTCTCCCCTTCTCTTAAAGAGCTTTCCTCTGGAGGCAACAGCATGCTCACATAAATAAGTAAATTTAAAATAAACATGAAGTAAACAAAATATATGTAAATGTAATTAACATTACATAACATAACATTAACATTACATAATATATACATTATAATTTATTAAGAATATAACTATCTTAATATTAGAATTTATCACTTTTTATCTAATTATCAAATACATGGTTATATTAAAGGCCTAAATGAGTAATTATTAAGAGTGGCTGATTGTATAAATAGAAAAATATGTTGGATGAAATCTCAAAAGCTAGAGTGTTGATCAGGAATATATTTGCTCTCAATAAGATGTAATACTAGAACCTGAGAGAATTTGCATGTAGCTAAGTGGTAGTAGTCTAACTCTGCTATTGTGAAAGTAGGTTGGAGGAGTAAATCCAACTCCAAGGGCATTAGTGTGTTTCATGGGTGAAGGTGAGAGGTACCAGACTTCAACTGCTACACCATGAGGTTATTTATATTGTACTTTGTCTGTAGACCAACATAGAGCACATTTTGAGGTTACATTGTGAAAGCAATGTAATAAACCACACATAAAACAACATATTACATAGACTTCTCCAAAACTATCAGGTTTCAGCACATTATTAGGGTTAGGCTTCCATCATTTCTGATTATAAGTGCTTGCTTATTTGGTCTTCCAAAGGGAGCACGTTAACCAGGATTATTTGTGTGTGTGTATATGTGTGTGTGTGTGTGTGTGTGTGTGTATGTGTGTGTGTGTGTGTGTGTGTGTAGATATATATATATTTTTTATTTTTAATGTTCATTTTAAAAAATTGGGTTATAATTTCTCTTTATTCCATGCCCACCCACCTCCGTTGAAAAAGTAAGCCATGTGATATCAATTATATATGTGAAATCATGCAAAATATTTTCATATTACCCATGTTGCAAAAGAAGGGAAGAAAAAAGTTGGGGCAGCAGTACTTGAATCTTTACTCAAACTGAATCATTTTTCATCATAGGTCCTTTGGAACTGTCTTGAATAAGAGTAAACATTTCATAGTTGTTCATCATTATAATATCACTGTTAATGTATATAATGTTCTCTTACTTCTGCTCATTTCACTCTACCTTGATTTATATAGGTCTCCTAGGTTTTTTTGAAACCATTGTACTTATCATTTCTTATAGCAAAATAGTATGCCATCACAATTATATATCACATTTTATTTAGTTATTGCCTAGTTGATGAGTATCCCCTCAGTTTTCAATTCTTTGACATCATTTTCCCCTTTCTCTTAACAAAAAAAAAAATCTTTCCATTGAGTATTCAAGTTATCATATCATTTCCCCCTTTTTCTTAACAAGCAAATTACTACACCAACTGGTGTAGTATTTTGTACAAATGGATTTTTTTTTCTTTTGATTCCATCAAAGAATATGCAGTTTTATAGCTCTGTGGGTATCATTCTAAATTACTCTCCAGAAGCATTGGACCAGTTTACAACTTCAATAGTGAATGCGTTCCAATTTTTCCACATCCCCTGTAGTATTTGTCATTTTCTTTTTCTATCATGTTAGGCAATATGATAAGTATGAAGTGGTATATTTTTCTCTAATCAATAATCGAATTAGAGCATTTTTAATATAACAGTTTTGGCTTCTTCTTTTGAAAACTGCATGTTCATCTCCTTTGATCATTTATTAATTGGAAAATGATTCTTATTTTTGTAAAATTTACTCAATTACTTACATATTTGAGAAATGAAACATTTATCAGAGAAACTTGCTATAAAATTTTGTCTCCAGTTCTCTGCCTTTCTTCTAACCATGACTGCATTGGCTTTGTTTGTATAAAAGTTTTTGCATTTTGTGTAATCAGATTTATCCATTTTACTTCCCATAATGCTCACTATTTCATTTGGCCATAAAATTTCTTTTTATTCATGAATTTTACAGGGGAAATTGCCCAAATTCTACTAATTTGTTTATGACATCATCCTTTATTTTCTAAATCATGTAACTACCTTGATTTTATATTACTTATATTGTCTTACTTAGTTTCTGTGAAATTACTTCCCAGTTTTCCCAACATGTGTTTTAAATCAAAAAGTGAGTTCTTGTCCCAAAAGTTTGGAACTTTGAGTTGATCACAGATAGGGAATCATTTACCACCATGTATTGTGTACCTATAACAGTCTACTAATCCTCCACTCTATTTCTTAGCCAGGACCAGATTGTTATTGTGTATGTGTGTGTAGTTGAAGAACTTCCAGCAGCTGCATGTAGTCAAGATAAGGTGAAGACCTTCCAAGGACGTTTAAATTCTTCTATATTTTAGTTTCTCTAGGTCTCTGTGACCTGCGTGAGTATGTTAAGTGGTAGCCAATATATACTTAGATTTTAGACATATGTATTTAATCTCGAATAATGACATTTATCACTGTTCAAGTTACCATCATCTGGCCAATTAGTTGCCTGATGTATGGTTCCTCCCAGAACTAGGAATCTGCTGTTTTTGGCACGAACAACATCCAATTAAGGGATGGGGGGGGGGGGGGACCTATCTCTTAATGTTATCCAACTCATGATGTAATCCTTTGTATCTAAGCCCTATAAAAACTGTATACCTTATCCCCTTCTTTAGCCCTTCTACCATGCGCTCTCTCTCTTTCCCTCCTCACGGTGGAATTGCTCATTCTCATGAGAATTAATTAAATAAACAACTTTTCTGCTTTTAACTTTGAGAGGTCTCTGAGTAATCATTTTTGGATAGGATATCTATCCCTCACATTATGATAATTTCCACTATGTAATATATCTTTAAATCTAATTATTTAATTAATAATTTAATAATTAAGTCTTCTAATCTAATCTGCAATGCCTCCCTTCACATTTTTCCATTGATTCACTTGATAATCTTAACTTTTTATCTTCTGAATAAATTTTGTTATTTTTTAGCATTTTGATTGGTTTATCATCAAAGAAACTGCTCTGTCATTTTCTTTCTGTTTTTGCTTTTCCTGGTTTAGGAATCAATAACAATTGTGTCATAAAATAAATTTGTTGGGAATCTATTTTTCCAAATAGTTTGTATAGTAATAGAATTCATTGTTTTTTAAATGTTTTGTGGAATTCACTTTTGTATCCATCTGGTTCTGTGAAGAGGACTGAAACTATTGAATTCAATGCACTGAGGTCAGGAGTGCAGAGTGCTTTACACTAACTTCTGATTGGACAATTCTCTATGGGAATATGCTTAGAAAATGGTCCTTTCCATTATCCGTACTGGCTCAATGATTGGTGTATAGAGAATTGTAGGAGGCACTAGGGGGTGGGGTAAAGCTAGCCAGGGACACACTCTTGGTGGTAGACAAGGGGGAAGGCAGTCACAGAGATTCTGTTTCCATCCTGTTCAATCCTGAGTCTAAGACCAATAAAAATGGAGTTTTGCTTATCCTGACTCCGGCTGATTCTGGAGTGTGCTGGGTGCTAGTGCGGTTGTTACATTTGGCACCCAAGCGTGGGAACCGAGGACCCTAACTTCACTGAAGAAATCTCCAGTGACCCGGAAATAGGGCAAATATTTAAATAGACAATCAGGGAACTTACTTTGTTAAGGGCTAAAAGAGTAACCTTTTCTAGCTACAATGGGGCAGATATTGGGAAAAGATCCAACCCCAACCCCAGCCCCAGCCCCACGCCCACCCCCACCCCAAGTGGGTGCTATAGAAAGCGGGGCTTAAGCTGATCAAGAGACAAGACTTTGCAGATGACTAGACTGTTGGGTACATTAAAGTCCAGGTCCTCTTGGTTCTTAAAGGAATAAGCAATAGGGTTAGATAATTGGAAGCTGGTAGGAGAGCAATTACGCAAATGCTACAATGATACAGTTCCTCCTTCAATTTCCAAGGAGACATTCTATACATACAACATAATACAATTGGATTAAAAAATTCTGCAAATTATAGAAAGAAGGAAAATTCTAAAAATGGTCAGATGAGGAAGTGTGAGGAAAATTAGGAGGACAAAGGAGGGATTAACAGCGATATCACCAGAGGGCATGGAGAGTTAAGTGAGGATGAAGGGCGTGGTGATTCTGGCTCTCACAGACACAGCTTCAACCCCACCTACACCGGAACTGGTTATTGACTCCCTGCCATCAACTTCATTCATCTTCTGGGATGAAAGGGGAAGGAGTAGTAGGAAGGGCTGTGACATCACCAGCACCTCCCCACAAAAAATCACCCCCTCCTATGACTAGATTGCAAAAGGCAGTAGTTAAAGCCAGGGAAGGAGGCCAGAATTTAAGTGATTTGCAACTGGAAATGTATCCAAATTATTCAAGAGTTTGACTCTTCAGGTCAAGAAAATAGAAGATAGGCTCCTTTTGATATAGAAATCCTCAAAGACCTGAAAAAGGCTTCTACTCTTTATGGGACTACATCAGCTTATGTTAAGATGTTACTACAGAATTTGGCATATTAAGTTTTAACCCCTAGGACTGGAAATCTTTAGCAAGGACATGCTTAGAACTTGGACAAAACTTGTTGTGGCTTTCTGAATATAGTGAGCTCTGTAGGATACCAGCCCAACAAAACAGTCATAGTGGACTTAATCCTCCAATCACCTATGACCTACTAACAGGTATAGGTTTTTATGCAGAAATTTCAGTACAGATTAATTACCCTTTAGCAGCATATGGGCAAATTGCTGCTGCTGCTATTAAAGCATGGACTTCACTTCCCAATAAGAATGACAAAGAGTGAAGCCTTCACAAAAATAACACAAGGGCCAAATGAACTCTGCTGATTTTGTAGGATGTTTGCAGACAGCTATTATATGTACTAATGGTGAAAATGCAGTAACAGACATTATGATAAGGCAACTTGCTAAAGAAAATGCTAATGAGGTTTGTAGAAGATTGCACAAGGATGCTCCTTTAGAGGCGTTCATAAGACACTGTGCCACAGTGGGCACAAATGCCTTTTATAGCCAGGTTATGATGAAGACTTCCCAAAATCCCAACATGGGAAGACAGGGTCCCTTTTGACAAGGTTCCAGAGGGACTTGTCAATGCTTTCAGTGTGGTAAAGAAGGGCATCTGAAAGCTCAATGTTGGCATAGAGACAGAGTGAGAAAATAGGGTGGGAGAACAAGACCCAAAACCCCATGTCCAAAATGCAACAGAGGCTTCCATTGGGCCTCAGAATGTAGACTGAGTCAGGGAAATGGGATGAGGGGCCCAGCCCCAGGGCCCAAGGCAAAAAACACTTGGGGCATGATGGCAGCCCATGCTACACCCAGAGAGTCCCTAGAAGTCCAGTACCCAGACATGACCAATCAACCAGGAAGCCATATGATGGGAAAAAGGGATTACAATTGGGGAGAATAGAGCTGTATGCAACTGGGACAACTGAGATACCCCTGGAAAGGTGAAATCTGTTCCTCTCCAGCCTATGGATCCCTTGCCTCCAGGCATAGTAGGCTTGACCATTTCACCTCCTGAGAGCACTTATAAAACAGTGTCCATCCAGACACTGATGTGGGAAACTGGGGAATGTGTAGATAATATCCCAGTCACTAATACAGGTAGACAATGTGTGACTTATCACCCAGGAGAAGTAGTAGCATCACGTTTACTAATACAGACTCCTAATAAGCAATCTGATGATAGTCGCCCAGATTCTGTCTCCAAGCAACAAAATCCAGGAATATCCTGGACAGCAGCTGTGGCAGCTGACCGACCTATGCTCACTATCTTTATAAATGGCATACAATTAGAAGGATTGGTAGACAACAGGTGCAGATCCTACAGTCAATAGAGGTGCCAACTGGCCCAATCACTGACCAAAGATTAAGGCACACACCTACATGTCTGGCTTAGGGGGATCAGTAGCAGTTGAAGTTAGTGCTACCCCTTTGAGATGGATATTTGAAGGTGAAACAGGAGTTTTTACTCCTTTTATAGTTGAAAAAATCCCCATCAATCTGTGGGGAAGAAACATTTTACAACAATTAGGATTAAAAATCAGTACCTCGGTTTTTTAGGCAGGGCTGCTGTTGAAGGCCTGCCAACACTTTCACCTGTCCCTATCCAATGGAAAACTGATACACCAGTGTGTATAGAACAGTGGCCCTTAGGTAGCAATAAAATTCAGGCCTTATTAGATATAGTACAGGAGCAACTTGACCAAGGAATTTTAGAATCTTCTTGAAGTCCTTGGAATTCCCCAGTACTTGGTGTAAGAAAGAAATCTGGAAAATGGAGGATGTTGACTGATTTAAGAAAGGTAAATGAACAGATGGAAATTATGGGAACTCTTCAGCCTGGGCTTCCGTCTCCTACTCAATTGCCTAGAAAATGGTTTCTTTGGGTTATAGACATTAAGGACTATTTCTATTCTATCCCTCTAGATAAGGAGGATATGAAAAGATTTTCCTTTTCAATGCCCTGCATTAACCTGAGCCTTAGAAAAGATATGAATGGATAGTTTTGCCACAGGGAATGAAAAACAGCCCTACTATGTGTCAAATGTATGTTGCTGCTGCTCTTACTACAGTAAGAAAAGCATTTCCAAAAGTTATGTTATAACATTACATGCATGATATATTAGGATGTGCACCTGAGGAAAAAACGTTTAGAAGCATATCTACAAAAGACCATAGAAACACTAAGATACTATAAATTACACATAGCTCCAGAAAAAATTCAAAGACATGCTCCTTTTCAATAATTAGGATATGAAGTATATCCTAAGGTGGTCAGTATAAAAACTTTCCTTAAAAACAAAGAAGCTAAACCCCTTACATGACTTTCAGAAATTGATAGGAAATATCCAATGGATGCGTCCAGTGTTAGGCTTGACTACCTATCAATTACAACCATTATATGACATTTTAAGAGATAGTGTTTTAAACTCACCACATCAGGTTACAAAAGAAGCTCAAGAGGCTTTGAGAGAAGTTGAACTGGCTTTATCCAATGGGGTTGAAAGGGTCACTCAAAAACCCTTGAAATTTTGGTTTTTGCTACACAAGAGACACCCACAGCAGTCCTTTCTCATGGAGATAGTGTGATAGAGTGGGTGAACCTCCCAGCACATCCGGGACAAAGCCTTACTCCTTACCCAGTGCTTCTGGCTAGAATTTTATTAAAGTCCATTAAGCAAGCAGTACAATTATCTGGGATAAGACCCAAGATATACACCTTTTATACTAATGTACAAATTAATAAATGCTGTGAAACCATCCCAGAGTGGCAAATTTTATTGGCCATGGCTCCAAATTTTGCACATGGTTCTCCATTAAAGATAACCAGACTATTACATAATTGGCAATGGATTCTTGAAGAGAAGGTTTCTAAAGTTCCTCTTAAAGGACCAACTATCTTTACAGAGCCATCCAAACATAACATTTGTGCTGTATACTCTCATGACTTAACTACAAAGAGAGTAGTCAGAACTCCTTCTCAGTCCACTCAGCAGAATGAATTGTATACAATCATTCTAGTTCTTATTATCCAGGAGATATAAATATAATATCTGACTCAGCCTATTCAGTAGGTGTGGTACAAAGAATTGCCACAGCCCAAATAAAAATTGTAGCCTCTAATATATATCAGCTCTTCAAGGAACTTCAAGGGCTAGTGAGAAAGCATCCAGGTAAGATTTATATTTTGCATGTCCATTCTCATAGTGGACTTCCAGGTTCTATTTTTGATGGTAATTCAAAAGCAGATCACTTTCTAACTATGCTGGCCAATACTCCTTTATTTCAAGAAGCCCAAGAATCTCATTTTAAATATCATCATATTGCTCAAGTTTTACATTTGCAATTTGGAACAACAAGAGAGGAAGCTAGGAATATAGTAAAAGCCTGTATAGTTTGCCTTCCTTTCCATGCTCTTACACTGCCTCCTGGGAAGAACCCTTGTGGTTTGAGACCCAATAAAATTTGGCAAATGGATGTGACCCATTATAAATCTTTTGGTCATCTGTCTTCTATCCATGTTGTGATAGACACTTTTTCAGGATTCACTTTTGCAATACCAGCAGCAAAAGAGACAGTCCGAGTGGTCACTGAATTTCTTATACAAGCATTTGCAATTATGGATGTGCCACAAGCCATAAAAACAGACAATGCACCTGCATATACTTCTAAATATTTTGCACACTTTTGTGCACAGTATAAGATTTTACACACCACTGGCATACCTTTTAATCCTCAAGGACAGGCAATAGTAGAGAGGAGAAACAGAGACATTAAGATGCTCCTCCAAAAACAAAAGAAAGAGGGAGCCACAGGTAATCATAGAGAACTTCTAAATCTAGCTCTTTATACTATTAATTTCTTGATTTTTGACAAAGATGCACTGGCTCCGGTAAACAGGTTTTATAATCCACCAGAAGGGCAGTGTCCACTGCGAGCAGCTCCACTATCTTTAGATAATTGCCAGGTGATGTGGAGAGACCTAGAAAGTGGTGAATGGAAGGAAGTTAACTGCCTGAGGGAGAGGGTTTGCTTGTATTTCCACAGGTGGGGAAGAAATCAGATGGGTGCCAACAAGCCATATTTGCCTTGTCCATCAGAGAGAGATGGAGCAGACCCTTGAAATGAAAGAGAAGACCCAAGAAACATCGGATGGCTCTGTTGCTGACTGTGCCCACCACTGAAAGAACATGGCACTTATGGTGTTTGACTCATGGACATCAAAAATTGTTAGACTTCAAAACCCTCAAGAATCATTGGATTCTCTGAGACATGATAAGATTGTTGTAGGACCTCAAAACCTTCAGTAATCATTGGATTCCCTAACACATGAAAATACTGTTGCAGTACTTCAAAAACTTGCAGGGATCATTGGATTCCCTGACACGTGAAGCAATGGTCTATAGATTAGTTTTGGACTATTCTTGGAGTGGGAGAGGTTCATCCACTCTATCACACTATCTCCTTGAGAAAGGACTGCTGTGGGTGTCTCTTATGTATCAAAAACCAAAATTTCAAGGGTTTTTGAGTGACCCTTTCAACCCCATTGGATAAAGCCAGTTCAACTTCTCTCAAAGCCTCTTGAGCTTCTTTTGTAAGCTGATGTGGTGAGTTTAAAGCACTGTCTCTTAAAATGTCAAGGTGTATATGTGACTGTTTTTTTTTTCATACCCTCCTTCTAGGATTTCTGGAAATCTCTTATAATACCATATTGATTTATATTGTTTGTTATATTATTACTTGCATATACAATTCATATTTGTTGCACCACACTGAGCCTGTACTAGTTGTGGGGAGTCACCACTAATAGCCTTTGCGTTATTGCTTTGTGCTTGTGTAATACCTCCCATGCTGATGGGTTTGTGTGTACCTGTTTCTAATAAGAGCCTTCAGCCCAGAAACCCGCTAGCAATCCCCACTTCCCTTTGGTGCTTTTCATCTCCCTTCCTGAGATGTTGGGGAGAGTGCAATCATCTCCTTTTTGGTGTTTTCTCCTCTTTTCCTGAGAAGTCAGGGATGGCATGACCACCTGTGTTCTAAAACAGAAGAAAGTGGGAGATGTAGAGGGCTGAAACTATTTAGTCAATGCCCTGAGGTTAGGACTGCTGAGCACTTGAGGCTAACTACCGATTGGACAATACTCTATGGGCATATGCTTGGAAAATGGTCCTTTCCGTTATCTGTACTGGCCCAATGATTGATGTATACAGAGGATTATAGGAGGGACTAGGGGGTGGAATAAGACAGCCATAGTCACACTCTTGGCGGTTGACGAGGGAGAAGGCAATTGCAGAGATTCTGCTTCCATCCTGTCCAATCTTGCGTCTAAGGACCAAGAATAAAGATTAAGGTCTTTTGCTTATCCTGACTCCGGCTGATTCTGAGGTATCCTGGTATTAGTGCAGTCATCACAATTGGTACCTTTTCTTTTTTATATAACTGTAATTTCCTAATGGCTCCCCTCAACCCAAATAAAACTATCCCCTATAATAAAGTGCACTCATTAAAAACACATAATATCTTGTCTTCTCCTATTGTAATACTGGAGAAACTGAGGCAAGATAGAGATTAGAGAGTATTTAATAATTTATTAAATGAGAGATATTTACTGGGACCAAATGGATCCATGGTTTGGTCTCAGGGCTGAATGAGACTATCATCTCCAAGAATCCAGCAAACAATGTGAGTTCTCAATGACCTGTATACACAGACTCAGGAGTAGATTGAGGCAGGGGTGGAATCCAGATGCTGAGAGCAGAAACAGGATTATGACAGGGTGGGGTGAGTCACTGGAGATGGGGGAAGGCACCCTGGACATTGGGAGAGGCATCTTGATAAAACAATATCTGACATTCCAATAGCTTGGAATGGGGAGAGGCATTCTGATATTCTGAAACATAAGATCTTGTATCCTTATCAAATATTCTGATAAAGAGGAAGAGGAGGTTTTGCAGGACTGAGCTTTGAGCTGACAATTATAAACTGAAGCAGAATAATTAGAGAAACTGAGTCAGGACTGGGTCAGAATAATTACGGAAACTGAGTCAGGACAATAAAAGAGAACTGTGGAATGCAGGGCTGGTTCAATATTAGGAAAACTATCAATATAATTGGCCATGTTCATAACCAAATTAACAAAAACCATATGATCATCTCAATAGATGCAGAAAAAGCATTTGATAAAATCCAACATCCATTCCTATTAAACACTTGAGAGTATAGGAATAAATGGACTTTTCCTTAAAATAATCAGCAGCATCTATTTAAAACCATCAGTAAGCATCATATGTAATGGAGACAAACTGCAACCATTCCCAATAAGATCTGGAGTGAAACAAGGTTGCCCACTATCACCGTTACTATTTAATATTGTATTAGAAACGCTAGCTATAGCAATAAGAGCTGAGAAAGAGATTAAAGGAATAAGAATAGGCAATGAGGAAGCCAAATTATCACTCTTTGCCGATGACATGATGGTATACTTAGAGAACCCCAGAGATTCTGCTAAAAAGTTATTAGAAATAATCCACAACTTTAGCAAAGTTGCTGGTTATAAAATAAACCCACATAAGTCATCAGCATTCTTATATATCACTAACAAAATCCAACAGTCAGAGTTACAAAGAGAAATCCCATTTAAAGTAACTACTGATAATATAAAATATTTAGGAATCTATCTGCCAAGGGAAAATCAGAAACTTTATGAGCAAAATTACAGACCACTTTTCACACAAATTAAGTCTGATCTAACCAATTGGAAAAATATTAAATGCTCTTGGATAGGGCGAGCAAATATAATAAAGATGACAATATTACCTAAACTAATCTATTTATTTAGCGCTATACCAATCAGACTCCCAAAAAACTATTTTAATGACCTAGAAAAAATAACAACAAAGTTCATATGGAAAAACAAAAGGTCAAGAATTTCAAGGGAATTAATGAAAAAAAAATCAAATGATGGTGGCTTAGCTGTACCAGATCTAAAATTATATTATAGAGCAGCAGTTACCAAAACTATTTGGTATTGGCTAAGGAATAGATTAGTTGATCAGTGGAATAGATTAGGTTCAAGGGATAAAACAGTCAACAAATATAGCAACCTAGTCTTTGACAAACCCAAAGATCCCAGCTTTTGGGATAAGAACTTACTGTTTGATAAAAATTGCTGGGAAAATTGGAAACTAATATGGCAGAAACTAGGCATTGATCCATACTTAACGCCGTACACCAAGATAAGGTCAAAATGGGTTCATGACCTAGGCATAAAGAATGAAATTATTAATAAATTAGAGGAACATAGGATAGTTTACCTCTCAGACCTGTGGAAGGGGAAGGTCTTTATGACCAAAGCAGAACTAGAGATCATTACTGATCACAAAATAGAAAATTTCGATTATACCAAACTGAAAAGTTTTTGTACAAACAAAACTAATGCAGACAAGATTAGAAGGGAAGCAATAAACTGGGAAAATATTTTTACAGTCAAAGGTTCTGATAAAGGCCTCATTTCCAAAATATATAGAGAATTAACTCTAATTTATAAAAAATCAAGCCATTCTCCAATTGAAAAATGGTCAAAGGATATGAACAGACAATTCTCAGATGAAGAAATTGAAACTATTTCTAGTCATATGAAAAGATGCTCCAAGTCATTATTAATCAGAGAAATGCAAATTAAGACAACTCTAAGATACCACTACACACCTGTCAGATTGGCTAAGATGACAGGAAAAAATAATGATGATTGTTGGAGGGGATGCGGGAAAACTGGGACATTGATGCATTGTTGGTGGAGTTGTGAACGAATCCAACCATTTTGGAGAGTAGTTTGGAACTATGCTCAAAAAGTTATCAAACTGTGCATACCCTTTGATCCAGCAGTGTTACTACTGGGATTATATCCCAAAGAGATTATAAAGAAGGGAAAGGGACCTGTATGTGCACGAATGTTTGTGGCAGCCCTTTTTGTAGTGGCTAGAAACTGGAAACTGAATGGATGTCCATCAGTTGGAGAATGGCTGAATAAATTGTGGTATATGAAAATTATGGAATATTACTGTTCTGTAAGAAATGACCAACAGGATGATTTCAGAAAGGCCTGGAGAGACTTACACGAACTGATGCTGAGTGAAATGAGCAGGACCAGGAGATCATTATATACTTCAACAACAATACTAGATGATGACCAGTTCTGATGGATCAGGCCATCCTCAGCAACGAGATCAACCAAATCATTTCTAATGGAGCAGTAATGAACTGAACTAGCTATACCCAGAAAAAGAACTCTGGGAGATGACTAAAAACCATTACATTGAATTCCCAATCCCTATATTTATGCACACCTGCATTTTTGATTTCCTTCACAAGCTAATTGTACAATAATTCAGAGTCTGATTCTTTTTGTACAGCAAAATAATGTTTTGGTCATGTATACTTATTATGTATCTAAGTTATATTTTAATATATTTAACATCTACTGGTCATCCTGCCATTTAGGGGAGGGGGTGGGGGGGTAAGAGGTGAAAAATTGGAACAAGAGGTTTGGCAATTGTTAATGCTGTAAAGTTACCCATGTATATATCCTGTAAATAAAAGGCTATTAAATTTAAAAAAAAAAAAAAAAAAGAGAACTGTGGCATAATGCTATTGTGCACACATATACACACAAAAATACATGCACATGTACGTGTACATATACACACATACTCACATACACATGCATACAATATGTAAGTTCTTTAAAGCCAAGACTATATGACTTTGTATATGTATTCCCAGATACTTTCACTGTGCTGTCAGATAGTGGGTACTTAAGAAATGTTTGCTGATTGACTAATTGATTGACTAGTATTTGAGAGATTGTGATTTAGAAGAAATTGAGTTTTTCTGCATTGTCTCAAAGAATATTATTAATTAAACTAATATGTAAACGTCATAAGGAAAAATTGAATTAGGGAAAACATTTATAAGATGGGGTGGACTCTTTTATTAAAAAGTAGCTTTCTTATTAAAAGTTTTCAAGAAAAAATTGAAGTATGACAGGCTGTGACCATGGAGATCATTTCTCAGTGTGCTGTAGAAAAAATTTTTGTTTAGGCCCAGATTAGACTTGATCTGAGTTTTCTTCCAATTCTGAGGTTACAGTGATTCTGTGTACATATTTTGTAGTTGACTCATATTCTTCATGACCCCATTTGGAGTTTTCTTAGCAAAGACACTGAAGTGGTTTGCTACTTTCCTCTCTACCTCATATCAACAGATAAGGAAACTGGGGCAAACAGGGTTAAGTGACTAGCCCAGGGTCGCAAAGATACCAAATATCTGAGACTGAGACTGAGATTGAGTAAGGTCCTACTAATGCTAGAGCAGGTACACTATTGACTGTGCACTTAGCTATCCCTATGTAAACATATGCCTTCTTAACTTACAAATAATGCTTCTATCCTTCATTGTGCAGTCATTATGTCCCTAGGAACAATTCATGTACCTCATTACCTTTGACATGCACTTCCTAAAGTCATCCCAGGTCATTCTTCCTTGTCACCTTCCCAATGCTTCATAACCTGCCCTTACCACTCATAGCTTTCTAAACTTCTTATACCTTATGGCTATCCCCCAGGACTAGAATGTTCATCCCCATTTCTGCTTTCTTTCTTTTTTTTTAATAATAACTTTTTATTGACAGAACCTATACCAGGGTAATTATTTACAACATTATCCCCTTGCACTCACTTCTATTCCGATTTTTCTCCTCTCTCCCTCCACCCCCTTATGGCAAGCAGTCCTATACATGTTAAATAGGTCACGGCATATCCTAGATACTATATATGTGTGCAGAACCAAACAGTTCTCTTGTTGCACAGGGAGAATTGGATTCAGAAGGTAAAAATAACCTGGGAAGAAAAACAGAAATGCAAACAGTTTACATTCATTTCCCAGTGCTCTTTCTTTGGGTGTAGCTGCTTCTGTCCATCATTGATCAATTGAAACTGAATTAGGTCTCTTTGTCAAAGAAATCCACTTCCATCAGATTACATCTTCATACAGTATCGTTGTTGATGTATATAATGATCTCCTGGTTCTGCTCATTTCACTTATTATCAGTTCATGTAAGTCTCTCCAAACCTCTCTGTATTCATCCTGCTGGTCATTTCTTACAGAACAATAATATTCCATAACATTCATATACCACAATTTACCCAACCATTCTCCAATTGAAGGGCATCCATTCATTTTCCAGTTTCTAGTCACTACAAACAGGGCTGCCACAAACATTTTGGCACATACAGGTCCCTTTCCCTTCTTTAGTATCTCCTTGGGGTATAAGCCCAGCAGTATCTGCTTTCTTTCAAAACTCAACTAAAATTCCAACTAAATTCAACTAAAAAAAAAAAAAAAAAGCTTTTTCAGAAAGCTTTTCTCTATAAAGAGAAACAGTTGTTTGCATGCTATCTTCCCCATTAAATTATGGGATTTTTTTAAGAGGTAAGACTGACATGACTTTCTTTGAAACCCCAGCACTTAGCACAGTACCTGGCACACAGCTAGTGCTTAATAAATATTTACTGATTGACAGACTACTTACTGCTCTTGGAAACTTTCCACAATTCAGGTAAATAAAACCACATAGAGCTCAAGCAATCAATCAGCTAGCATCAATCAATTCAATGCCAGCTATGGGCTTGTAGATAAATAAACAAAATACTTGCAAAATAAACATGTTTTAAGGGAGGGGTACTAAGCCCCCTGAGCTTTAGAAACAAAAAGAAGGAAGAGAAGAGTATCCATATTCTCAGGAAAAGAAACACTTCTTTATTTGGTGTTGTGGAGAAAGACAATGATTACTCAATCAGGCAGACGTTTAAGCACAACAAAGTGCAGTCATATGCATCCCATTACTACTCACTGGAATCAATGGAAAGATGGATATAAAATGCAGGATCAGAGGAACCAGATACTGTTCATATTGAAAACACTAACCACCTAACTCCAGGATTAATTAAGGCAATTTTCTAACATCTCAGCAGCAAGTCTGAATAACATCAATAATATAATAATAGCAAGTATTTATAGAGTTCTTCAAGATTTTTTAGTGCAAATTCATTTCTTTTGATCCTTATAACATTCAAGGGAAGAAGGAAGGAAGAAGGAAAGAAGGAAGGAAGGAAGAAGAGAGGGAGGAAGGGGAGCAGGGAAACAGGGAAGTAGGGAGTCAGGGAGAGAGGGAGGAAAATAAGGAAACTGAAACTGAAAGAGATTAAATTATTTGGCCAAGGTTACACAGCTACTAAGTGTCAGAGCATGGATTTAAATTCAAGTCTTTCTGACTCCAAGACAAACATCCTATGAACTGTACCAGGTATCTCCCTAGGGGACCCCCTATACACATGGTATCTTTTTATTTTATGGTATTTCTTTTTCGGAGATCTAGTACCTAGTATCTACTGAAACTAGCTGTGTCACAACTGCCCCTCCCCCTGGATACAAACAATCAGCGTTCAAGAAGCAAACAAGGAGGACACAAATATATACTCGGTACCTTAGAGAGATAGACATGATCATTCCCCTGATATTGTTTCCAAAGGGAGGGCAACTAGGATAGCACATAAATAGAACATAGGAATATGCCAGGGTTCCCAAGTGCTGCACTTATGTGCTATCCTAGTGTCATAGAAGCAGAACTCACTTTAACTTCCCCTTTTTAGGTAATAATAATTATTAAAGCTAACAATTACATACATATTATGGGCCAACTGCTTTACAACATATGATCTTTTTAATTATATGAAAAAATGCTCTAGATCACTATTGATAAGAGAAATGGAAATTAAAATAACTCTGAAGTACCACTTGACATCTCTCAGATTAGCTAAGTTGACAGGAAAAGGTAATCATAAATGTTGGAGGGATGTGGGAAAACTGAGACACTAATATTGTTGTGCCACAGTTCCCTTTAATTGTCCTGCCTCTGTTTCCCTAATTGTTCTGCCTCAGTTTCCCCAAATTGTTCTAAGTTCCTTGAATTGTTCTGCCTCAATTCCCCTGATTGCAATCCTGCCCCCTCCTGATCATTAGGATTCATATAACTTAAGGCTGGTTAGACTAAGGTTATAAATTGTAAATGTGTAAACTCAAGATAAGGGGGAGTTCAGACTTCCTGGCTCCTAACTCCTAAGTTATCAAGAATTTTATGGTCCTCACCCCCCACGCTGTCAGAACTAGATTGATGGTCCCTTCTTGTTCTCAGTGCTCTGACTTTGCCCCTGCCTCTGTCTACCCTGGTAGCTTAGAGCCACGTGTGTGTGTGTGTGTGTGTGTGTGTGTGTGTGTGTATTTCATGGGAACCTCACATTGGGGCTGGATGTTTTGAGACATCAGCCTTGGGGACAACATGCCCCCAGCACAATACCTCCCTCTCAAATAAAATATTAAAAACTCTCTAATCTCTATCTTGCCTCAGTTTCTAAGGCATTATAATATACTGTGGTAGAATTGTGAAATGATCCAATTGCTGGAGAACAACTTGGAGCTAAGCCCAAGGGACTATCAAACTGAGCATACCTTTTGACCCAGCAGTGTCACTGTTCCGAATCTGAAAGAGATTATAAAAAAGAAAAAAGGACTCACATATGCAAAAATGTTTACAATAGCTCTTTTTGTAGTAGTAAGGAACTGGAAAGCGAATGGATGCTCATTAGTTGGAGAATGGCTGAATAAGTTATAGTATATGAATGTAATGCAATATTATTGTTCCATAAGAAATGATGAGCAGGCTGATTTCAGAAAAGCCTGAAAGGACATACATGAACTGATACTGAGTGCGGTGAACAGAACCAGGAGAACAGTATACACAGTAACAACAAGATTACATGATGATCAATTTTGATGGACTTGGCTCTTCTCAACAATGTGGTGATTCAAGGCGATTCCAATAGATGTCTTCTGCATCCAGAGAGTGAATTGTGGAGAGTGAATGTTGATTGAAGAATAGTCTTTTCACCTTTTTGTTTTGTTTGTTGGGTTTTTTTTTCTCACTTTTGTTATTTCCTTTTTTGTTGATGTTTTTTTCTCTTTAAAATATAATAATAAGATGGTTCTCTCTGGAAGAAAGGTTTTCTTGGGGAGGTTTTCTGGAGGCAGCCTTGGTTTCAGTTACAAGTAAATAATTACTCCAAAATCGCAGCCAGCTGATAAAAATTCAGATCTTTTATTGTGTCCTTCAAGATAGCCTCGTTAGCTCAGGCCTATCTCTCTGCTTGATTCCAAGAATTCTTGCAGCTTTGTCCTTGGCTTCTGCCTCTGCTTTCTTCAGCCTCCAACCAGCACCAAGTTGGAAGATGCAATGACTCTCTCTTGCCTCAAAGATAGGGCTTGTGGGCTTCCTCTCAGAGTGCTCCTCTCCGACCCCAGTCAATGTTCCGGAGAAATTCTTTTAAGCTCTAAGAGCTTCCTCTATATATATATGATCTCCCAAAGGTTAACTCCTCCTTCTGGAGAGAATGGGATTCTGGGTTATCTCCCAGAGTGCTCTCTGGCCCTAAGAACTTGGCCCAAAACATCTCCTTCCAAGATCAAATCAATCATTGAACCATGCCAAATAAGATAATTATTGTCTGTATCAACTCTAAATGGCTTAACAATTCGTAAAGATTCCAACACTTTTTGGTCTGATTTTTCTTGCACAATACAATGGATATGGAAATATATTTAAAAGGATTGCATACATTTAACCTATATCGAATTGCTTGTTTTTTTGGAAAGGGAAAAGGTGACAGAAGGAGGAAGGGAGAAAAATTTGGAGCATAAAGTTTTATAAAAATGAATGTTGAAAACTACCTTTACATGTATTTGGAAAAATAAAATGCTATTGAGAAAAAAAAAAACATTTTATCTCATCTCATAAAAATTCTGAGAGACAGGTACTATTATTACCTTCACTTTACAGGTGAGGAAACTGAGCTAAATAGAGATTAAGTGACTTGGCCAACATCACACAAATAGGAAGTATCTAAAACCATATTTGAACACAGGTCTTCCCAACTCCAGATCCAGCATTCTATCACTAGGCTTTCTCCTTCCAGGGAAGATGAAGGTAAATATAAAGTTATGATTAATCTCAAACTTCCTGCAAAATGTAGGAACCATTATCAGCCTTCCCAAACTAGATTAGCAATATTTATACTTCATTATTTATCATGGCTATAGCCACCATGGGCACAATTACAAGACTTTCATTAGGCCTAAAACAGATTATTAGATAGGAGACAGGAGAAAACTCAATGAATGGCCAAGCTGTGTTCTCTTCTGCATTCCACAGGACTTTTCATTCTTGAATATATCTTGAATAAATTTATCTACGAGTATTTCCCTGAATTTTCTCTCTAGTTTCATTTACGGAACAGAATAATGACAAAGGAAACAAGACATTAGGTGGCCTGGTATGTGGTGGCTAATTACAGTCAAAAAGATCTGAGTTCAAAGCCAGTCTCAGACACTTACTAGCTGTAACACCCTGGGAAAATCACTTAATCTAAACTGAATCAATTTCCTCATTTTAAAATGAGGAAGTTGTACTTAAGTTGTACTCAATCCTTTTATCTCTAATTCTTTAATCTCAGGAGGGACTAGTGCCTCGTCATCATAGAGAGTTATTCACACTTTTTTATGGAAACTGGTTAACCTTGTTCAAAAAATTTATAGCATAGTGCAGGGATCAGGGATAGGGAGTAGCTTTCCTAAAATTGGAATCAGACAGAGAGTGCCTGAAAAATACATTCCAGTTTGGAAGTAAAATGTCTCATATGAAAAAAAAAAAAAAATGACTTCTTCAACAAAGCCAAATCAAGCTTCTCCACTGAAAAAAAAAAAGGGGGGGGATTCATCTTTCATCCGACTTCCCAAAATGAGTAGATTTTAGTAGACCAATATATCACACAAGTGAACTACATTATCTATACACAATGAACTTGTATGGCTTAAGGGCCCTATTTCCTTCCTCCATTTTGTCTTAGGTTGGCTGCCAAAGCTTCTATTGATGAGCCAAATAATAAAGAACCAGGACGACCCTTGTAGCTTCCTCCTTGTCAGGAAAAGAGTGATCTCCAATTATACACATTAGCCTTAATTTTGGTCTTTGGGTGATCAGATAATGTTTCCATCCATGAAATGAAAAATGATAAGTCCTGTAGAGAGCTGGAACTCTGGAGAAGTATATTTGAAGTATTAACTCAGTGGAATTGATGATGGTTCTCTAGTTTACATATATACTTAGTACTTAGTATAGTGATGCAATGGTTCTCTAAGATCACACATAAACAGTGTGCTATAATGATGTAATTACAATAAGGTATATAAGAGCTAACAAGGACTGGAAGATAGCCGTTCTATCTTTGACTAGCCTCGTGGTGGCTTTCATGCCTCCTGCACTAAGATCAAGACTGGGCCAGAATAAAGAATCTAGACTCTGTTCTTGACCATTCTCATGGTGTCTATCCTGCTGAGATCAAGGCCCGTTCGAAGGACCTCCAGAAAGCAAGGCTAAACATTACAAAGTCCATTCTTTTCAATGTCAAAAATAAAAGCTTTCAATTAACTGTCAAAAGTTTTTCTAGTGTCTAGAGACAGGGGTAAATTGGTGTCTTTTTATTGGTAGCTTTTAATATTGTATTAAACAATCTTCTAGAATTGTCATGACTTGTTCTCTTTCGTATCTATCCAACTAGGTTTGTGTTTGTCAGTTGTTTTTATTGCCTTTTTGCTCTAGACCTTTTTGCTCAGTTTCTCAAGATGTGCAATCAAGGTTTGCTTTGCTTCAGTCTACTTCATCTTCTTTCCAGAAGATCTATTTTCTTTCCTAACATATAAAGAGTTCTTTATTGTCTCTTTACTATCAAAAGAAGGATACAAGAATCTCCACCAACAAAAAGATCCTGAAGCATTTTTCTCAGGAGACATAGCTTTCAAATCTTTAACTAGGAATTTTTATGACTAGGAAAAATTTAGGGCAAGTTAAGGTGACACAATGACTGGAGTACCAGGCCTGGAGTCAGGAAGACCCATCTTCCTGGGTTTAAATCTGTCCTCAGACACTAGCTATGTGACTCCAGATTCATTTATTCTTGTTTAGGTGAGTCAGAGTTGAAGGTGGGAGAATTCCAGATCAATCAAAAGCCAGACCTAGGCTACAACAGAGGGTATCATGCTATGAATATAAACAGTACACAATCCACAGAAAAAGAATTATCTGGGAAGGATTGTGGCAAGATGGCAGAGTAGGTCAGAAAATTCCAAACTCTTCAGATTTTCCTCAGAAACAAAACAAAATTGTATCTTAGGGCAAACATAGGCTGGTGAAAAACAGATAAGACTTGGGGTAGAATAGGGGTAACTGGAAAAACTAAGCTGGGAGCCCTCTAGGGCTACTTGGGTTCAGGAGTAGCCTCAGTTTAAATCAAAAGAGTCTAGGTAAGAATCTAGGACTAGATGAAGGAAAAATACAAAATATGGGGACAGTGGACTAGGGAACCTTCATATAAGGAGAAAAAAATGAGAAAAAATGATGACAATTAGTCACCCCCAGATGTCAACACCATGGAACACAGTCCTGTCTGGGTTATAGCTATAGTGATCTTATAGGATTAATTATATAATTATGATGGAAAACTAAGGTTTATTATCTCTGGGGGTTAACCTTACAAATTTATAGAATTTTATGCAGTGTCTCCATAATAATATCTCCAAGAAAGATCAAACACTATAACCATTGTTAGATTTTTTTTTCCCACAGGATACTATATCAGGTCTTTGAGTTTTACTTTTTTCTTTCATCAACAATTCATTTCAAGGAAACATTGCTTTCATACTTACCAGCTGCCCTCTCTGATCTCTTGACCTCTCTTCCTCCAACATATTCTAGTATGAATTTTAGTCTCTAGGTTTATTTGCATTTTAAACTTCATTTATGATTGTGCATTGTACTAGGTGCTAAATTTATAAAGCAAAAATGGACAATCTCTGCTCTCAAGTTGTTTACATTCTCTAAGAAGAAAACCTCCTTCTTGGAGGGGAATGTTTTAATTTTACGCCATCTTCAGTTATAGAAGGTATCCCTGACATGTCATTTGTGTGTGTGCGTGTGTGTGTATGTGTATGTATAATATATATATATATATATATATATATATATATATGTACATTCGTATATATTATATATAATATTAATGATAGCTGGAAAAAAACTGAAAATATTTTAAACATTGCAACTTTTACATTACCTTTTTCTCTTCAAAATGTTAGTAATATCATGTTTTCTAATTCCTCATTTTTTCCCTGTGCTCTGTAATTCTTTTGCAATGAACTATGTGAATTTACAAACAGAAACTCTAGTCATGTTTCTAAGAATCATTTAATCCCCTATCAGTTCATGTTTTTAAATTAATCTCATCCCCAGGGTAAATGAGAACAATACAATATACATATAACTTCTTTCTTCTTCTCCCTTTTCTATATCACATGCATATTTAAATAAAATTTTGTGGCAAATCATTTCTGTATTGAATAGCAAACATCAACTCTAAATGGGTTTGAAGGATATAGAATACTAGTAAAGAGACAAAGCAGTGGCAAAGTTATGCAAACAGACAGACTTTAATGTTGAAATGTACTCACGAGAGCAACTGGAAGTTTTTTAAAGCTTTAGCTGCTATTTCACTGAGAACAGAGATGATACCAAGAGTCTCAGAAGAGTCCAGACTCTTGCAAAGTTTTCATCAAAGGCTGAAATTATATTTTCTATTCTCATATGATAGGGTTAAGATGTTTTATATTCTGAGATATGTTTAAGAACATGATTTAATACTGGTTCATACTTCTGTCAGTAACAAGATGAGTTATTAATTAAATAATTAATGGACTAACTATTAGAGAAATTACCTATAGTTATTCATAATCAATCAATCAATAAACATTTATTAAGCATCTACTATTTGTTAGGCACTGTACTAATATTTGCATAGTTTATAAACATAAATATCTATTTGTTACTAAACTCCAAAACTATCTAATCCAAAATTGAAAGATGGAGTCAATAACTCAGTTTAAATTTTTTAATTTCTATCTTAGTCATTTCTTTTATATTTTATTTCTTTTGGGAGCTTAAATATAAGTAATCTTAAATCCTTTTTTTTAAACTACCAAAATTTCCTAGGAAAGAAAAAAAAAAAGATTTCCTTGATAGAATTCCAGAAATCTAGAATCTAGTTCCCTTGCTGAATTATTTCCTTGGCTAGGTAGGAGATGAGTAAAAAGGAGAGGTATCTGATGCCAAATACAAAAAAGGACACAATCCCATATGAATTAAATCAAGACAGCTAGAGTCAAGGGTGAATTGAGGCTTACAATAAATGCTAAAGAAAATGAGAATAGCATTTTTCCTTTTTTAGAATCAATAGAAAGATAAAGAAAGTAACAGCATACTTTGCTTAGAGAGAATGGGAAGAAAAAATGAATGATGAATGAAAAAAAATTAATTCTTCAATATGTACCCAAAATTGCGTGACATGCTGGGAATAATACACACACACACACACACACACACACACACACACATTAAGTGAAGACAGTCTTTGCTCTCACTAAATATATTTTCTTCTTTTTTATTCTATTAATAAATGACAACTCAAAATGAGCATTTTCATATGTACAATAGCATATAAAAAGGATTGTAATAAAACTTTTAATCTCTATTGTGTACAGCTTTCTTTTTTAAAGAATTAATTAAACATGTAACTTTAAAACCTGTCCTACGTGTCTGTGATTCCTTTTTACTTTATTTCTGTTCTCATCTGTGTATTTTTTTTTAAATGCTTCAATCATTTTCTCTCCTTTTTTTTTCTTTTTCTGACAACTATACACTCCTTCTCTTAGAAATTCTACCGATTGACCTGTATGTGCCAAAATGTGTGTGGCAGCCCTTTTTGTAGTAGCTAGAAACTGGAAAATGAATGGATGCCCATCGATTGGAGAATGGTTGGGTAAATTGTGGTATAGGAATGTTGTGGAATATTATTGTTCTGTAAAAAATAACCAGCAGGATGAATACAGAGAGGCTTGGAGAGACTTACATGAAACTGATGCTAGGTAAAATGAGCAAAACTAGATCATTATACACTTCAACAACAATACTATATGAGGATATATTCTGATGGAAGTGGATATCTTTGATAAAGAGAAGATCTAATTCAGTTCCAATTAATCAATGATGAACAGAATCAGCTACACCCAGAGAAGGAACACTGGGAAATGAATGTGAACTACTTGCATTTTTCTTTTTCTTCCCAGCTTATTTTTACCTTCTGAATCCAATTCTTGCGGTGCAACAAGAAAACTGTATGGTTCTGCACACATATATTGTATCTAGGATATATTATAACGTATTTAACACACATAAGACTACCTGTCATCTAGGGGAGGAGGTGGAGGGAGAGAAGGGAAAAGTCGGAACAGAAGTGAGTGCAAGGGATAATGTTGTAATAAACATTATCCATGCATATATAATTGTCAATAAAAAGTTATAATAAAAAACAAAATAAAATTTAAAAAAAGGAAATTCTACCCATTAAAAGAAAGAAAGAAAAACAATGCATATCTAAAAACATGTACAATTTACCAAAACAAATTCCAACCCTGGCTGTATCTTATTCTGTAACTTTAAATATGTTACCTACCAGAAGGCAGATAACACACTTCATCATTCCTCCTCTGGAGTTAAAGTTGTTCATTGCATTGATTCAAATTCATTTGCCTTTATAATGATGTCATTAGAGAATAAAGTGTTCTCATTTTTCTGCTCTTTTCACTTTTCATCAGTTCATATTTGTCATTCCCAGATTTCTCTAAAACTGTCCTTTCCAAATAACAATACATTACATTTATATATAATATAATAATTTGTTTAATCATTCCCAATATGAGAATATTCCTTTAATTTCTGGTTTTTAATCCCTAAAACAAACAAACAAAAAATAAAAGAATGACCACTACCAACACCACCAAGAGCAACAGAACAAAGCAAATATTTTTATACATATGGCTTTTTAAGAATATGTTCAGTAATGGTATTGCTGTCTTAAAGTACATGTAGTATTTGGTGGCTTTGGGAAGAAAGTTCTAAATTGCTTCCCAGAATAGCTGGCCCAATTCACAGTTCTATCAACAATGCATTAACATTTGCCATTTCTTATTTTTTTCTTTTTTCTTTTGTATGTTTTCCCGATTTGATAAGTATCAAGTAGCACTTCAGAGTTTGTTTTTTTTTTTAACTTGAACTTTTCTAATTGTTAGTGATTTGTAGAATTTTTCACATAATTGTTGATAGCTTTAATTTATTGTTCAGAATAACCTTTGACCATTTCTCTATGGAGACTGTTCTTGTTCATATAAACTTGAATCATTTTTTTCTCTATCTTGAATAGAAAGCATTTATTAAAAATCTTTCTGCAAAGCTTTTTCCAAAACCTCCTTATATTCCAATTTTAACTTTATTGGTTTTGTTTTTGCAAATGTTTTATATTTTATCCATCTGTAATATACTCCTTGGTCTAATGAAAAATATGGCCTCTTCACAAAAATAATTTTAAATACATAAAGTGAAATATATACAGTTATAAAGAAAATCAATTTTATTTAAATATAATTACCAAAACATTTTAAAATCATAAGAAAACAGGCTAAGAATTTTATGTCTAGATGGAATTTGCTAGTGAATACCCTTCCTGAAATTATACTAAAGAATTGAATACAAGACGCTGGATATGTTCTGGAATGAGCATAATACTGTACTATGACTTCCTTCTTTCAAAGCATCATATTGATATAAATGAATCCTAACATGACTTAGATTTTAGTCATCACATCATGTTGTTGACTCCTATTGAGTTTGCAATCCAACAAAAACTCTAAATTCTTTCAATGTTGACTCTGTTTTAGGCACAGCTCTCCTATATGCACATTTTAAAGCTAATGCCTTAAAATCAAAGCATAATAATATAAAATTATTGATTTTGCATTTCATCTACAACCAGCACATCATTCTGACCTTTTGAGACTTTGGGGATTCTTAATTTGATTGTCTAGATTATCAGCAATCCTTCTGATTCATTATTCTAATTTCTACTATATGTCATCCACTATTTAATAAATATTTTTACTATTCATTTATGCAAGTCATTGGTTAAAAAAAAAAGTTGAATAGGTCATAGTCAAGAACTGAACCCTGTGATCTTCCACTGAAATCCTGTCATGGTGAAACTGACCTAACCCATTAATTAACACTTTGCATGCTATCAGATTGTCTACATCTCTTCACCTTGTCAACAAGAACACTGTGAAATTTTACTAAAATTTAGATATATTTATTTAATTTCCCTTATTTACTACTCTTGTAACTAGCTCAAGAAAGGAAATGTAATTAATCTGATATGCTTTTTTTCTTAAAAAACTTAAATTACCTCATAGCATTTTTTTTTTCCTTTTCCTTTTTTT
This sequence comes from Sarcophilus harrisii, assembly GCF_902635505.1. Taxonomy (NCBI): domain Eukaryota; kingdom Metazoa; phylum Chordata; class Mammalia; order Dasyuromorphia; family Dasyuridae; genus Sarcophilus; species Sarcophilus harrisii. The sequence goes on along the minus strand of NC_045426.1, from coordinate 286,478,926 downwards.
AAATACTCATAAACCATACCTTTAATTATCTGCTCTGGAATTGTCTCAGAAATAAAAAATCATCCCACTGTTCTATAATTTATAGAATGTATTTTCTTTTTTTGAAAATTGTGACTTTTCCCCCCCTTTGGTCCTATTATACTTTCCTTAAATCTCTATTATTTTTGGATAATTACCAACAATGTCTTAATAATCATACCACATTTTAAAAAAAATTATACTTGAGTACAATTCTGAGTCTATTTATTTGAAGTCATTAAGAAAAGCTAAAGAGTATTCTTGTTCTTCATTTATTATGGGTTTTGTTATATTTGAAAATTAAAGTAAATTGAGACAATGGTGTAAGCATGATCAATTTATTAATTAAGCTAGTAGTAAACAATTAATTAAATCAATGGTTTCTTTCAATGACCAATGGTCCTGAGGTAGTATTCACCAGTCTCCATTTGATTTTGGGGAGTACAGAATTGGGTTGGTGTGGGGAAGACCTGTTTTGATTTTGGCCAGAAATATAGTTTTTACTTACTAGTCTGATTTATTTTTTTGACTTGAGGCCATTCTCAGTCCCATTTCTTAGCTAGCCTTAATTGCTAATTGGACCTTGCCTCAGTCAAACTAAGACTTGTTAAAGACCTTACCTTCAAAAGACCAAGGTCTCCTTTTGCATTTAGATTCTTTTCCTATGTCCTTATATTTATCTCACAACTGGACCCAAATGACTGTGAGACAGAAAGTAAGGCAGATGACCTTGCACAGCTCTCTTTCACTTAAATCCAATTCACTTGCATGTCATGACATCATCTCCCTGATATCAAGGACACAACAACAACAGCAGCAGCAGCAAGGATCCTAAGTAATTAATGCCATGATTAGTCTTATTTTTGCCTTACTGTTAAACAGCTATTTTAGATTTGAGTTAATTATTATTAGTGATTGATTTTTATAGATAGGTAGTACACTGAGAGGCATCAGAAGTTAAAGTTATAAATAATAGAAGGCATCTTTTCCACAATATTCTATCCCTAGAACCTTCAGAATGTTTAAGTCATAGCTGCATGTTGGTAGCACATCTTTTGGAAAACATCTGCACACCTTTCAGACTTAAGGCAACTTGAGTTGAGTAAAACATCTCAGAGAGTGAAAGTGAGGGGTCATTGCTTTTCCAACTATTATATAAGTATCCACAAGACACATACAAGGTTACTTCAGAGAGCAAAAAACAGATCTAAGGCAGAGCAACTTTCCCACAATTATACTGGTAGTAGTGATATGGATGATGTAGACATTAAGATGATGGTATGTATGTAGCAATTTGGTCATAGGAAGAATTCACAAGGACCTTTTCTCTTTGGCAAAAAGTAGTAATAATAATAAAATAATTATGTATTATTAATTAATATTAAATATAATAATATTACATGAAGAATTGATAAATGTGACTCCTTGCTCCAATTTTTTTCCTCCTTCAATCCTATAGCTGGAACACCCCAAACAACTGGGAGAAGGCTTGTCTGGGTCATCATGAGCTCCATACTCAGCAAGTTTTCCTTTACTAGCGATGATCAGACTTGGAAATACTTGCAATTTTCAGCAAAGTTCCTAGGAAAGTTTTGCCACCTTTTAACCTTTTCTGGGACACCAAAGGAGACAGAAGTGCAATAGAATGGTTTTTGGCAAAAATTTTATGGCTTTTGGCTAATATGGGACAATTCTCTTTCAAGTCAATTTTTGTCTGTCTGTCTTTGTTTAAAATGTGTGTTTCTTGTTTGTTCTGTGAGCTAGATTTTGTTACCTGGAAAGATTTAAAATGCAACCAGCAAGAAAAAAAAAAAATCTATGCTATAGTTAGAATGCTGCGAAGATTTCTTAAAAAATCTAACTTTTTTCTTTTTTTTTTCTTTTTGAGTGTGTTTGTTAAATATTTCCTAATTATATTTCTTTTTTTTAATAACCTTTTATTTACAGGTTATATGTATGGATAACTTTACAGCATTAACAATTGCCAAACCTCTTATTCCAATTTTTCACCTCTTAGCCCCCCCTCCTCCCCCAGATGGCAGGATGACCAGTAGATGTTAAATATATTAAAATATAAATTAGATACACAATAAGTATACATGACCAAACTGTTATTTTGCTGTACAAAAAGAATCAAACTCTGAAATATTGTACAATTAGCTTGTGAAGGAAATCAAAAATGCAGGTGGGCATAAATATAGGGATTGGGAATTCAATGTAATGGTTTTTAGTCATCACCCAGAGTTCTTTCTCTGGGCGTAGCTGGTTCAGTTCATTACTGCTCCATTGGAAATGATTTGGTTGATCTCATTGCTGAGGATGGCCAGGTCCATCAGAACTGGTCATCATATAGTATTGTTGTTGAAGTATATAATGATCTCCTGGTCCTGCTCATTTCACTCAGCATCAGTTCGTGTCTCTCCAGGCCTTTCTAAAATCATCCTGTTAGTCATTTCTTACAGAACAATAATATTCCATAATATTCATATACCACAATTTATTCAGCCATTCTCCAATTGATGGGCATCCACTCAGTTTCCAGTTTCTAGCCACTACAAGGAGGGCTGCCACAAACATTTGTCCACATACAGGTCCCTTTCCCTTCTTTATGATCTCTTTGGGATATAAGCCCAGTAGTAACACTGCTGGATCAAAGGGTATGCACAGTTTGATAACTTTTTGAGCATAGTTCCAAACTACTCTCCAGAATGATTGAAATCGTTCACAACTCCACCAACAATGCATCAATGTCCCAGTTTTCCCACATCCCCTCCAACATTCATCATTATTTTTTCCTGTCATCTTAGCCAATCTGACAGGTGTGTAGTGGTATCTTAGAGTTGTCTTAATTTGCATTTCTCTGATTAATAATGACTTGGAGCATCTTTTCATATGACTAGAAATAGTTTCAATTTCTTCATCTGAGAATTGTCTGTTCATATCCTTTGACCATTTTTCAATTGGAGAATGGCTTGATTTTTTTTTTTTATTTAATTGCCTTTTATTTACAGGATATATACATGGGTAACTTTACAGCATTAACAATTGCCAAGCCTCTTGTTCCAATTTTTCACCTCTTACCTCCCACCCCCTCCCCTAGATGGCAGGATGACCAGTAGATGTTAAATATATTAAAATATAAATTAGATACACAATAAGTATACATGACCTAAAACGTTATTTTGCTGTACAAAAGAATCAGACTCTGAAATATTGTACAATTAGCTTGTGAAGGAAATCAAAATGCAGGTGTGCATAAATATAGGGATTGGAATTCAATGTAATGGTTTTTAGTCATCTCCCAGAGTTCTTTTTCTGGGCATAGCTAGTTCAGTTCATTACTGCTCCATTAGAAATGATTTGGTTGATCTTCGTTGCTGAGGGATGGCCTGTCCATCAGAACTGGTCATCATATAGTATTGTTGTTGAAGTATATAATGATCTCCTGGTCCTATTCTATTTCACTCAGCATCAGTTCGTGTAAGTCTCTCCAGGCCTTTCTGAAATTATCCTGTTGGTCATTTCTTACAGAACAGTAATATTCCATAATATTCATATACCACAATTTATTCAGCCATTCTCCAACTGATGGACATCATTCAGTTTCCTGTTTTTATGGCGTGATTTTTTATAAATTAGAGTTAATTCTCTATATATTTTGGAAATGAGTCCTTTATCAGAACCTTTAACTGTAAAAATATTTTCCCAGTTTATTGCTTCCCTTCTAATCTTGTCTGCATTAGTTTTGTTTGTACAAAAACTTTTCAGTTTGGTATAGTCGAAATTTTCTATTTTGTGATCAGTAATGATTTCTAGTTCTGCTTTGATCATAAATTCCTTCCCCTTCCACAGGTCTGAGAGGTAAACTATCCTGTGTTCCTCTAATTTATTAATAATTTCATTCTTTATGCCTGGGTCATGAACCCATTTTGACCTTATCTTGGTGTATGTACCGTGTTAAGTGTGGATCAATGCCTAGTTTCTGCCATATTAGTTTCCAATTTTCCCAGCAATTTTTGTCAAACAGTAAGTTCTTATCCCAAAAGCTGGGGTCTTTGGAAAACCTAACTTTTTTCTTGCAGACTTCAGCTTTAGCCAAGTAGGGGACTAAAGAAGTAAAGTTAGCTAATTAAAATTAAAGTAATATTTTAGCATATTCTCACAGTTTTGAGAACAATGATTAGGAAGTTTGGTACTTAGTCATTTTAAGATTGCAAGAAAAATTCCTGAAACATTAGGAATAATTCCAGAAATTTGCTGCACTATGAAAGAAAAAAAAACAAACAAACTAGGTAAACAGCAACTTTTTGCTAACTCTTCCTCGACTCCTATTTTGTTAGGAGTCCCCTCTGCTCCTTTGGGAAAGCACCCCAGAAGATATTAAGGAGCCTTCTCCACTCTATTCCCAGGAGTATTGAGTATATCTCAGCTATGGGGATTGCTAAAAAGATCAATATACCTCAAATCCCTCTGTTTGCTAACTTCTCTCAGATCAGTTAAGAAAAGAAAATTCTAAAGTACTATAAAGAAACTCAAATCCTGCCTCATCTGTATAAATAGGGGAAGCAGCTGTGGGGAACCCACACACCTTGCCCAAACACCTCCCCAACAACCCAGCTTTAGGGAATGGGGATGGAGTGGGGTTCAGGCCCCATGGTCAGCATTCCCTGAGTCCTGGCACCTGAAAGTACCATCAAAGAGAGATCCTAGCATCATTCCCTCAGTCTTCAGCAGGTTCTGTCCAACAACTGCCTGGGAAGGATCTGAGTACCCCTAGTAGCACCCAGTAAGGCAGTGTGAGGTGAGAAAGCCAGTCAGCTTCTGCATTTAGTAAATCCACCATTCTCTGTTTCACTTGTGGATATATATTAGCTATGTAATTTATGGCAAATTATTTTATCTCTGCCCAGTTTTCTGATTTATAAAGAGAAATAATAATGATTGTTGTTGTGAAAATCACGATTGCTAAAGTGCTTAGCATAAAATATACTATATGAATGTTAACTGCTTTATTAGATATAATTGCTTCATATTTGATAACTTTATGGGTTTTTAGATGTGACCAAATGCCAATTTTGAGGTAAAGAATTTCTAATTTGCTATATGAGATATGATAATAAAAGTAGTTTTAAAGGATTTCTAATTAAAGCCCACTAAAGGGATATGTAAATTGTAACCTATTTGCACTAATAGTGTTACCAGAAGATATAAGAGTTTGGGTACTTTAGAAAGACAGAAAAGCAGGTTGCCACTACTACTTTAAAAACTTTGGCAACAAACAGCCTGCTTTTAAGTTATCTAGAATCAGAATTCTGAAGGCCCTGTCAGTAAAAACTGGCAAATTAATTTTTCTGGCTCACAAAAGAGAAATTATTTGAGTGAATTGGTAAATAACTAAATGACAATTCAGTTTGTCTATAACATTTAATCAGAATTTAGGGAATCTCATTAAATAAATAAAAATAAAAATTTTAAAATCTGTTCTATCTCAGTTTTAAGAATTTTCTTGGTTTCTCCCTAAAACAAATGGGAAATTTATTTAAGGGAATAGAAATTACAGCTAAAACTATTTGGCCATTAGGAAAATTCTAAAATTGTTAACTAAGTTATTTGTAGAAATCTGTTGTCTAAAATTGGCAATTATTGTGTGTAGAACAAGAGATATTAGGTAAAAGCCTTATCAGTTCACGTCCAAGCCTAAAATGTACAACACCTTTGCTCCCTTCACATGTGGGGAAAGGTATCAAATAGTACATCTCATAAAAACACTAAAAATAGTTAGGGTGAACAACAGCAAACTCAGCCCCTTCTCTGGGCTCTTTGTCAACTCCCTTTAATTTGTAAACTTGCCAGTTTTCTTGAAACCATTAGGGTAGGGAAAGGGACCTGTATGTGCACGAATGTTTGTGGCAACCCTTTTTGTAGTGGCTAGAATCTGGAAACTGAATGGATGCCCATCAGTTGGAGAATGGCTGAATAAATTGTGGTATATGAATATTATGGAATATTACTGTTCTGTAAGAAATGACCAACAGGATGATTTCAGAAAGGCCTGGAGAGACTTACACGAACTGATGCTGAGTGAAATAAGCAGGACCAGGAGATCATTATATACTTTAACAACAATACTATATGATGACCAGTTCTGATGGACCTGGCCATCCTCAGCAACGAGATCAACCAAATCATTTCCAATGGAGCAGTAATGAACTGAACCAACTATGCCCAGAGAAAGAACTTTGGGAGATAACTAAAAACCATTACATTGAATTCCCAATCCCTATATTTATGCCCACCTGCATTTTTGATTTCCTTCATAAGCTAATTGTACAATATTTCAGAGTCTGATTCTTTTTATACAGCAAAATAATGTTTTGGTCATGTATATTTAATGTGTATCTAATTTATATTTTAATGTATTTAACATCTACTGGTCATCCTGCCATCTAGGGGAGGGGGTGGAGGGTAAGAGGTGAAAAATTGGAACAAGAGGTTTGGCAATTGTTAATGCTGTAAAGTTATCCATGCATATAACCAGTAAATAAAAGGCTATTAAATAAAAAAAAAAAAAAAAAAAAAAAAAAGAAAAAGAAACCATTAGGGTAAGCAAGGTCCTGAGAAATGAGCGTACTTAGGATATATAGTTCCTAAACAAGAAATGTGTTTACTAAGAATTTATGAGCCTGTTTAATGATAGATCCTTTACACCAGCATAAGTTTAAACATAAAAAACATGTTAAACAAAATCTCCTACGTAAATCCTGGCAAACTTTAAAAAATAATGTATCTATCCTTAAGCTGTGATTAGTAGAACTTACTATTAGAAATAAAATCTCTTGGGAGTTTAACCTGATATTCTTTTGAGTTTTGAATTTGAGTGTCTGATCATTAAGTCAGTAACCCACCATTGGAGAAAAATGCCATAAGTTACTCAGCGGAATGCCATCATGAATTTTCATAGATGGACAAGAGCTTATCTGGCAAGAACTGGGAGGACAACCTTAGACTCTGCTCAAGGTGGGATCCTTCTGACTCAGTTTCCCAGTTCTTTTTTTTTTGTTTCCTACCTGATTATTCCTAAGTCTGGTTATGAGATGGAATTATTACTGCATGACTGGTTGTCCCACAGATCTAAGGATGTTTTATCCTGTCATGTAGATGCTCTCAAGTTGATAAAGCCTGAAGGACCTGTTTTTGATGCTATTATAATCATGTCCCTGTTTTTTCCTCTTATAGCAAATTTGTTTAATCAGAGCAAATGGTCAGTAGAAGAAGTCAGTAGCACCCAGTACAAGTATCCCAGGGGACACAATGGTTTTCTACCTTAGATCTTTTTTTTTATTATTATTAAAGCTTTTTTTATTTTTCAAAACATATGCATGATTTACACTCTTTCTGTTATCATTTGCTTACATTTTTGTTTTTCTTCCCAGGTTATTTTTACCTTCTTTCTAAATTCGATTTTTCTTGTGAAGCAAGATAACTGTATAAATATGTATATATATATATTGTATTTAACATACACTTTAACATATTTAACATGTATGGGACTACCTGCCATCTAGGGGAGGGGGTGGAGGGAAGTAGGGGAAATTTGGAACAGAAGTTTTTTGCAAGAGTCAATGTTGAAAAATTACCCATGTATATGTTTTGTCAATAAAAAGCTATAATAATAAAAACAAAAAACAAAAAAACAAAAAGCATATGCATGGACAATTCTTCAACATTAGCCCTTTCAAAACCTTGTGTTCCAATTTTCTCTCCCTTCTCCCACACCCTCTCCTAGATGGCAAATTATATATGTTGCCTATATGGCAACATATATAACATCAATATATATTAAATGTGATAGAAATATATGCTAAATCTAATGTATGCATACATTATTGTGCTGCACAAAAAAAACCAAATCAAACTAGTTAAAAAGAAAAAAGAAAAAAGAAAATGCAAGCAAGCAACAACAAAAAGAGTGAAAATACTATGTTGTGAACTACTTTCAGTTCCACATTCCTTTCTCTGGGTGTACATGGTTCTCTTCATCACAGAACAATTGGACCAGTCTACTCAAAGATCTTTTTTTTTTTTTTTTTTTTTTTTTGTATATCATTGCATAAAGACTCACAATTTATTTTTGCTCTTGAAGAAGCAAATCCAGGAAAACATAACTCCACTAATTAACATGGACAGTCATGTCCATAATATGGAGGTAGCTCAGGGCTTCTGTGACAGCCTCCAAATATTTGTATAGGTACTGGCTATCCAATATGTACATATCTTGATCTGCAGCCCCACCCAAGAAGCTTCTCTGGCCAAAGCCATAAAAACCCTTAACTTCAAGAAGCCTCCCCCAAGGTTATGAAGTTTTTTTTGCCTAAAAGCTCACATTGCTTAGCAGTCTGTTAAGTGTTTGGGTCACGAATTGACTCCCACCTCCTTTTTTCTCACATAAAAGAAGAAGCAATCTTATTATTCCCTGAACCTTCCTCAAAGAAACAGTTATGTACTTTCCTGGGCGTGGCTGGATTTTGTATACCTAACTTTGGTTAATGCTAAGCTCTTCTATAATTCTGTTCCAGGCTCTGATATAATTCCTCTCAAATGGGAGTCCTGATTAGGCCAAGGCTTTTAAAACCCTGAAAATTAAACTAATCTCTGCCCCAGCCTTAGCCCTATCTAAAGTCTTTTATTGGGTATGTTGATGGAAGGCAAGGCCAGGTGCTAGAGGTCCCTGGGACCCTATCCCAGACCCCTTGCTTACTTCTCAAAGAAACTTATTGTCTTCGGGTGACCCTCCTGCCTTAAAGCAGTGGCTGCCAGATCCCTCTGGGCCCATCATTGGAGGTTCTAACCCCCATCGGGTTCTGAACATTTTTGCCCTCACAAAACTTCAGAATTGGGAAAAGGAATGAGAGTAAACATCTATACTGATTCCAAACATGCTTTTCATGTTTTGCATGCTCATGGGGTTATATGGAAAGAAAGGGAACTTTTGACAGTAAAAATAAATAAATAATTCCCCCATTAAATATGTAGGGGAAATTCAACAATTATTGCAAGCTGTTCATGAACTTAGTTCTCTGTTATGTTTTTGTAAAGGACATTTGAAGGGTGATTCACTTCAGGCCAAAGGAAACAGGCTGGCAGATTCAGCTGACTGTACTCCTTCCTGTTTGACCCTGCCAGTTCACCTTTATTTCCCCAACTCCCTGACTCCTACACTTTTTCATAGTCCCCAGAAACTAGCCTTTGCTAAAGAAAGGATGTACAACCTTCATCCTTCCGGGTGATTTCAAACATCTTCAGGACAATTTCTAATCCCTGAGGACAGCCAGTGGAAAACTTCACTATAGCCTACACCAAGCTACTCACTTAGGGAAAAAATGCTCTCCAATCTGTTGTGAAACCTATTTTCATTGATCACAAGCTAGGAGAAACAATTAAACTGGTTTGTCAGGCCCTGTTTGTGCCCAAGTAAATCCTGAAAGATATTTTAAACCTCCCTCCATCCCGAAGCCCATGGAGGAGAGATGTATACTTAGGGGAGGACAGCCAAATAGATTTTACACATATGCCCCCTTGCAGGGGCTTCAAACTGCTTTTTGGTTTTTGTTGACACCTTTACTAATTGAATAAAAGCCTTCCCTTGCAAGAGTGAAAAGGCTCAGAGTTTTTGCTAAAGAAGATCATACCCATTTAAGATAATTTATCTCTACTCCAGATGTCATCCTCTCTACCAAATACTTAATGCCTTTTAAATATATATATATATATATATATATATATATATATATATAATATATAACATATAAAATAAATATATGCTTGCACCCTAGGCCACCTGAACACTCCTGTCACTGTGTATCCTAACCATTACCCCTATTCTTTTGAGGAAACAAAATCAGTGATTTAGGGAAAATGTTCTTTGGTATTTACCCTAGGAAAAGCTGTCTGGATGAGAAACATTCACAATAGCCTTGTCTGCCCTGCCAGTCTTCCTCGGAGTGGGATAACTGCTTACAGTCCTTAGTTACCCCCCATACTAACTCCATTTTTGTTTGTTCCTTTTTTTTGCTCAATCTATTTGTGAGATTTGTTTCCTCCAGACTTCAAGCTATGAACTTTCAACTACTTCTTCAACCTGAATACCATCATCTAACTGATTCTGCCACTCAACATCCCCTAGATGCTGCTGCCGCCGGGTTGCATACCTCCCCTCCTCAGTCTGGACCCCACAAAGCAGAGACAGCTCTATACCTCTTATCAACATGAGCAGCTTCAGAAGAGATCTCCATTCTTTTGTCCCAAATGAATTTGGGGTTCAAACTGCTTGAGAGGGGAAAAATGATGGAATATAGTTTCTAGAGAAAACAGCAGTAAGGAGGTTCCCTCCCAAATTTAGAATGTGTCTGTTCTAACAATCTGTCAATGACTCTAGACACTTCTGGCTTTAGAATCAGTGATCCTGAGGAGCCCCCTCTGACCTTAGAGTATTATTGTTCTGATGATGTATCTGTCAGTGATTCTAAAATCTTCTAGCCTTAGAATAGTTCTATAAACATTACTGACAGACAGATAATCTGTTAGTCAGTGATAACCAAGTTCCTGAGACAACAATGAATAGATCACCCCTCAAACCTGCATGAAAGTCATAAAATAGCAAATAAGTAACATGAAGTTTTGGTCTAACTGTTCTATAAATCCATCTTCTTGCTCTTGGTTCTTTGCTAAATTCCTTTGGAACTTAGTCTGCTTGAATTGGCATTATATTTACAATAAACTTTGTATTATTGGAAATGGATTCAAAACTGTGAATTCTTTTGAGACATCTCATGACACTGGGTTGTGATCCCTAACTTTTTGGGGTCCCTTCTGAATGTCAACATTTATGACTCTAGGCTTGATACTGTATTCATTGTGCCATCTAGCTGCCCTTCATCATCTTTAAAACGTGGAAAAATAATGGTATCTAAATTACAAGGATATTATGAGGAAACAATGAGGTTAGATGTGTAATATACTTTAGAATGATATAAAATGCTATCATTATCATTATTATTATTATTATTATTATTATTATTTTCAATTCATGGCTCCTGTATCAGAATATACTCTTGGATTTAGTCAGGAAAATCTGAAGAGGAAACCAGAGAACTGGAACTTAGAGACAATAGGCAGAAAATGATTTAATGTCTCTTTATTATGCCTCCAAGAAGCCTTTTGGTTCCAAGAATACAACCATGAACATTTTCAACCAGAGAAAGTATTCAGAGAGTACTTCTACTCCCACATCAAAACTGGAAGAGTTTATGGACCCACTGTCCTATAGAAAAAAGAAGCAACTATATAGTCCCTATCCTACTTAGCATTTAGCACAATGTTTGGCACATGAAAGTACTTATTAAATGCTTTTTTAAAAGAATCCACTGATTCAATCATGTAAAGGCACATATTATGCCTATTTCTGTTTATTGTCAGGATCAGATTCTGAAATTCTCAGGATCATTCAAATTCTGGAATACCAGAAATACAGGCCTACAAATGCAGGTATGTCTTCGCAGACAAGGACTATTTGCTACTGATAATAACCCAGAAACAATAGGGAATTTTGAAGAGAATCTGAGAAGTTCCCTTAAAGTTTCATTCTAACATAGGGAAAATATTGCCATTATGGACTTATGTCTTTTCCCAGTCATTCTTAACAAATTCCAGGATAGCAAGAAAGCAGGGTAATATTTTTTAAAATTTTATTTTATTTATCTTCATATCTTCATATATCTCTGGGGCATAGCTCAGTGATCTGCACAAAGTAGATGTCATTCAAATGAACAAACATATTATTAATCACCTTATATTGATTTCAGATAGAAAGCTATTCTTAAATCAAGTAAGACCAGGATTCAAGCCCTACCTCAGATACATACTGGCTTTGTGACCCTGACAAGTGAATTTTTTTTCTGGTCATATATATCTTCTGTAATTTTCATTTATTTATTTTTAAAAGCTTTTTTGTAATGTTCGGGCTAGCTTTCTGGAGGTCCTTCAGAAGGGCCTTGTTATCAACAGGATACATGCGAGAATGGACAAGGTAGCAATCAATGTCTTTATTGACTCTTATACAGTCTGTGTCTGATCCGGTCTCCTCCAGCAGTCTGACAATCTGCTAGTGTCAACCAGTCTCCCCACCCTACCTCACCCCTACCTTCCCCTTCCCCCTCCCCCCCCACCCCGGCCCCGAGTATGACATTGTCCCCAGTTTAAATACCCTGTTACAATTACATCATTTCAGTATACCGAATATGTGTGAATTACATCACCATGCTAAGTACTAAGTTATATGTGAACTAGTGAATAATCATCTCAACAATTCCAAAGAATTAATACCTTGTTTCCAGTATACTTGGCCAGAGTTCAGGCCCCCTACACTTTTTATTTTCAAAACATATGAACAATAATTTTTCAACATTGATCCTTGCATAACTTTGTGTTTCAGATTTTCCCCTCCTCTCCACCCCCTCCCCTAGAAGGCAAGTGTGAAAATCGCGTATTTTAAAATCAGCCAGAGTCAGGAATTCAGGTTAGGGGAAAATCGTCAGTTTTTATTCTCAGTGAAGAAGGATCGGAGGTGGAAGAGAATGGGTAATAGCAATGTGTGTAGCTGAGTCAAGAAGCTAGCTAGACCAGCAGCTAGGAGTATGGAACCCAGGCCCAATCTCTCCCAGCTTCTCTTCCTGTCTCTCTCTGCCTCCATCCACCAAAATCGTCATTTCCTATACAACACATCAGGACTTGCACGGAGAGTAGGCAGGGACCATTCTTTATCCAATCATGTATATTAATAGAGTATAGCCCAATTACTATTTAGCCTCATGTACTTGGGACCTCAGTGCATCAACTCAAACCTCAGCCCATTACAGGCAAGCAATCCAATATGTGTAAACATATTTTTACAATTCTCTTGTTGCACAAGAAGAATCAAATCAAAAAGGAGAGAAAATGAGTAAGAAAACAAAAAGCAAGTGAACAACATAAAAAAGAATGAGAATGTTATGTTGTGATCTACATTCAATTCCCACAGTTCTCTCTCTGGATGTAAATGACTCTCTCTGTCACAAGATCATTGGAACTGGCATCAGTCATCTCATTTTGGAAAAAACCACATTCATCCGAATTGATAGTACTATAATATTGATGTTGCCGTATATAATCATCTCCTGGCTCTGTTCATTTCACTTTGTATCAGTTCATGTAAGTATCTCCAAGAATCTCTAAAATCATCCTCCTGATCATTTCGTACAGAACAATAATAATATTCCATAACATTCATGTACAATAACTTTTTCAGCCATTCTCCAATTGATGGGCATCCACTCAGTTTTCATTTTCTTGCCACTATGAAAAGAGCTGCCACAAACATTTTGACATGACTAATGAGCTAAATTGACTCTCTCCTAGAAAATATATTTTTTAAATAAAATTTTTTAAAAGTTCTATTTGACATTCACAATTAAGGATGGAAATTTGTTGTTTTAACATTCAGTCTTTCAATAGCAGCCTCATTTTCTCCCCATCTGCACCCCAGTCTCTGTATAGTTATCCCTCTCATACCAGATACATTGGGATGTTGATTTTAACAGTCTACTTAAGGTTCTCTGGTAGATTATTTAATTAAATAATGTCAGATTAATTGATTGATTTGTTTGTAGACATTCTTAATTTAGGAAATGCAGAGTAGAATGCTAAAAATACCATTATGTTTTTGACAGGGGCTCCACTACGGTTTGATAATTGATAGCTTTGCTGTTTTCTCTGATGGCCTGAAAGGCTTTTAAATCTAAATTCAATAATCATGTTCATCTTTGGAAATTAGTTTTGTGAAACCATACATTTAGTTCTTGCTGAGAAATCTCATTTTAGTCATTTTAACATAATTTATAATGAATAAACTAAATTAGCTTCTGTAGCTAAGCCAGCCCATTTTTCTTTAATTTTTATCTCATCCTAATATATTTTTGACCTTGAAAACTGTAATGTCTGTTGGATATTGAAGTCTCTGAACAAAGGAAATCATTTCCATTCCATCACTATGGTTACACTTTCTTCTGTTTCCAGCACTGAACAGTGCTGAAAGTGTCAAAGGCCTCAGGAGGCCAAGGAGAACTTCATGTAATATCATTTAGAACTTTTTAAATAAACACATCCACGTAATGGAACTCCTGAAAGCATCAAATCACTGCACTTTGTTTACATTGCATAGGATCTGACTGATATTAAAGGGTAATAATGTATCACTCACAATAACATTCTCTTTGGGGTCTATTTTTCAGTCAGACATTTGTCTCCAAAAAAAGAAAAAAAAAGAAATCAACTGAAATGCCAGATTGTTCCAGTACCTCTAATGCTGCTTAAATCAAAGGGATTTCATCCCTCTTAACAGTGGAGACCAATGTTAAGTATGAAACATGATCTTTCTCAGGCCACCATAAATAGATTGTGAAATACATATTTTGAAACTCCCTTTCCCATCCTAAAATGGCTTTGCTTGTCCTATACACAAATAAACACAAATAAAATAAAGAACTGGTCATTTGAATAAATCTGATGTATGCTATTTCTGCTCAAAGGAACAAACTTTTCCACACAGGGTGTTATTTAATACAATATTGCTTGAGGTTCTTTCATTTTATTATTGTACTTCAAAAATTTTAAAGGCAATGCGATTTTCCCCCTCCTCTCTCTTCTGTCCCCTCTTCCAATCTCTCTAGGTATTCCTTTGTAATATCTTCTCCTGTTTTAGTTAAAATAAATACTGATTTTGGGCAGATATTGGCAACTAGATAACATTTTGAAGGCAACATGGTTATGAGAAGTCATAAATAACAAGTAGCCACCCTGCATTACGGCAAACTCAAATATTAGCAAACATTCAATATTATTCACCCAACTAACATTTGTAAAGCACCTATTTAGTGCAGAGCACCACATCCAGCATTTTTATCTATGTACAGTGTAGAAACTCTGTGATCCTTGCCTTACAGGGTTTGGAAGGTAATAAGGGAATAGGACACAAGCATAAATGAATGAATCTGTGACATTTTTGCACATGTGGGTCCCTTTCACTCCTTTAAGATCTCTTTGGGATATAGGCCTATTAGAAACATTGCTGGATCAAAAGGTATGCACAGTTTGATAACTTTTTGAGCATAGTTCCATGGGTATCTGAAACTCAATATATCCCAAATAGAAACTACCTTCTTTTTATTTTTTTCCAAACCTTCCCTTCCTCCTATTTTCCACGTTTTTGTTAAAGGCATTAACAATATTCCAGACGAAGTTTGCTACATCTAGACTTCACTCTTCCTCATTAAGCCTATCATAGTCAATCTTTTGCCAAATCTTAACCAGTACATCTCAACCTGTCCCATTCTCTCTGCTTACACAAATAATCTCATAGTTCAGACACTAATTCTTTCTCTCTTTTCACTATTTCAACAATTTTCTAATTGATCTCCCTGCCTTGTGACACTGATCTTAGTAAAGATTAAAGGCAAAAGGAAAAGGATATGGTGGAGAATAAGGCAGACAGTGCAATGGAAACAATGAACATGAGCTTACATAGACTTCAAAAGATAGTGGAGGACAGAGGAGCCATGAAGAGTAAGAGACAACTGAACAACTGAACAACAAAACAACATCTTGTGACAGCATGTCATCTGTCCTCCACATTGCTGCCAAAGAGATATTCTTTTAGCACAAATATGACTGTCTTAAATCCCATGCTCAAAATCTCCAGTGAATCCCTATTATCTCCATGATAAAATACTGATCATTTGTTTGGCATCTAAAGTTCTTTACACTCCGGTTTTGTCCTTTTCCAGCCTTACTATATACAACTTTTTTTTCATAAATCAATACTTTGATACTTCTCATACACAATGCTTCATTCATTCATTTGTTCATTCATTTCTTGTTTCTGTGCCTTAGCACAGACTGTCTTCCATTTCTGGAACAAATTCCCTCTTCACATCAATTTCTCAGAATTGCTTCAAATGTCAACTCAAGCATCACCAAGTATATGAGACCTTAATCTTCTTCCCCCAACTTCTAATATTTCTTTCCACCCTGAAATTACATTATAATTACTCCATATATATCTTGTTTTTACTTATATGTCTATATTGTTTGCACTAATACCCAAAGGGGAACTGCTGGTGAGAAATATTTCTATTTATCTCTGAAAATAAAATATTTATTCTTCAAATATGAGAAAGAAGAAAAAATTCAAAAATACAATATTCCAAGAAGAAATTTTGGTAGCTAAAATTTGGAAATAAAGTTTGTTTCCATTGATTAGCAAATGACTGAACAAATTATTGTTCATTAATATAATGAAATATTTTGAAGGATATGAAGCTATTTATATGTGGAAATCAGAGAAAAAAAACATGGGAAGAAATATATAAACTGGTGCAGCATGTACTAAGTAGAAACAGGAGAATCAACAGACACAATGACTACCATAATGTAAATGAAAACACTACAAAGAACCTTTCAATTCAGATTAACTGCAATGACAAACCTTATTTCCAAAGAACAGATGATACAAAAACATATTTGGATATTCCATTGAATGATATTGCTTTTTCAGCTGACTTAATTAACCATTTTTCCCTTATTTAACAGTAGCGTTCCATGACAGGGTGGGAGGAGTGACTGTGATATAGAAATTGTGACTTTTTAAAAAGTTTCAAGTCTGAAATACTGGAATAATTGGAATATAACTGATTTAAGTTGTCTAAATAGTGTTTTGGGGTGTTTTCTTTTATATAAAACCAGAATGAGGGAAGGAAATAAAAATAATTTTCTGATTTTTATTATGATCTGTGTCTTCATTCCATATCCCTAACCATCACTTAAGATTTTTGTGAATTGTGATGAGATAAAATCAAGGAAAAGAGGCTGTAGATACAGAAAAAGAAGGATATCAAGGAATAAGAGAGGAAGGAAAGAGGAAACATCCTGGGGGAAAAAGAGAAGAAGAAAGGAAAAGTAAGTAGAAAGGACCCTTAAGATTTATACTTGCTCCTATATGGAATGGTTAAAAAAAAATAAAATCACAGAAAGAATATTTCCTCTATGACACTTTTCTCCCCATGCTATTCTCCTCTGTCCCCATCTCAAACAGTTAATCCAGGGTATAAATTCTCATTTCATAACTTTGTCTCCCTTTGTCTTTTGTAGTTAATGTAATCCAACCTAAAAAGTAGTGAGGTGTCTCTTTGGGGTCTCTTGAGACTGCAGAGTGCTAAAAGCTGCCGCTCAGATAGAATCTTTGCAGATTCTCCTTGGCAAGCTTCCAGTCTTCTCTTCCCTCACTGCTCAACAGCATTTATCTTCCTCTACTTCCCATCTCCCCCACACCTTTTAAGATGTTTTAAGCTTTTCACCATCATAATTTAATTTGAAATTACCTTTTGATTTCCTACGTAGGCTGAGAGTGAGAATAGTCTGGGGAGAAAAGGAAATGACAGTGAATGAAAAGCAAAGCATTAATATTTTTTCTTCTTTTTAGGAAGAGCTATAATAGTGTTTTCTATCAACATGACTCCTTCCTTCTAACAAAGTTAGAGAAAGTTTCTCTGCTATAATTGCAAGTTCAGGGGGTGACTATATTGAGCCTTTTCACAAGCTTTTTCATAAGACTTGGTATTGTAGCATTCCTCCAATGCAAACATAGGGATGGTGATATTTCTAAAGCAATTTTCTCCTTTCTAATGACCCCTTTTTTCCTTTACTACCTTCAGTTCTCCTTACTCTCTGGTCTTTTCTTTACCCCTAGTGTTCCTATACTCTTCAATCTCCCAGTGTCTTCTGTTATCCTCTTCTGAATTCCTGCCTCCTTTCTTCTATTTAGAAGATCATATCACTCAAAGGGGCAGATTTGGGAACATAACTCACAGTTTGTTCAACTAACTTTGAGTTTTCTAGCACACGTTCTACAATTTTCTCTAAAATAGAACACTTTTTAAAAAATTATTATAAATAGGGGGCAGAGCCAAGATGGCGGAGAAGACACACGCAACTTTCTAAGCTCTTCTCTTACCCTCTTTATCAATATTAAATCGAGCCTCAAAAATAGTCTTGACTGCTACAATTCGTAAAGATAAGAAGTAGAACAACTCACTGGCCAAAGAAAATCTGCAGTCTCGCCAAAAAAGGTTGGTTCTTGGGCCAGGGGGGAGATCGGCACAGACGGGGAGAGAAATTAGGTTCTGAGGAGAGTCTCAAACCCAGGGTGAAGGCACAGATCTCAGCACAAGCGCGCAGCCCCAACCCGCAGTACAAGGCTTTTCCTTGGGGCAGTTGTGATCCTGCACAGCAGGAGGACGCAGCGCGGGTTAGCCTCCAATCTGCACAGGGGGGAGCTTGGCTTGGGGCCATAGAGCTTTGCCAGGGCCGATTTGCATTGGGCAGAGACACTGGGGCGGAGTTTGGGGCGGTCTGCGGTCTGCAGTCTGCGGTCAGCTGCTAATACTCACAGTCCTACAAGAGGCTCAGGCCTGGGGCAGTGACACTTTCACCCCTTAGTCTCTAGCTGAGGGCAATCGCTAACCCACTCAACCCTACTAAGCAGTTTGATAGCTCAGCCAGTGCTGAATCCACTTCCTGTTGGGGAAGGGAAAACCTCACTCAGAGCACCCCATACCTCTCTGAGCTCGAAATCGTTTACATCTCTCCCTGCTCTGCAGAGGAAGCTGGTAACCCTTAGCCTAGAGACATACCCTAAAGGCTTTAAAACATGAATAAAAAGATGAAAAGAACGATCCACAGCTTCTATGCAGAAAAAGAGCAGGTCAGCAAACCTGAAGAGACCTCAAACAGCAAACATGCATCAGACTGTCCTCTTTTACATGATGCTCTCATAGAAGAGACCATTAAAAGTCTCAAAGAGAGTTAGAAGATAAATGGGAAAGGAAAGAGAAGCCTTACAAGAGAGCAACAACTTCCTGAAATATGAATTGGAAAGTTAAAAATTCCCAGGAAGTGCAGGGAACAAAATTGGTGAATTGGAAAAAATAAAAATCTCAGGAAAGTAAGGAATTGTGAATTGGAAAAATAAAGAATTCACTAGAAAGTAGGATTTGTGAATTGAAAAGACAAAGAACTCGCAAGAAAGTAGGATCCGTGGATTGGAAAAGATAAAGAACTCTCAAGAAAGTAGGATCTGTGAATTGGAAAAAGAAAATAATTCACTAAAAAATAAAATTAGTGAAATGGAAAAAATTCCACAGACCAAAACAATACATTCAAAAACTCAATTGGACATATACAGAAAGAAGTAAAAAAAGCTAATGAAGAAAATAATCTTTAAAAATTAGAACTGAACATAGAATCTAATGATTCATTTAGACAGCAAGAATCAGTCAAGCAAAAACAAAAAATGACAAACTGGAAAAACCATGAATTATCTACTTGCAAAACGATACAGACTTGGAAAATAGATTCAGGAGAGATAATCTGAGGATTATTGGACTTTCTGAAAACTATGATTAAAAAAAAGAGCCTAGATACTATTTTACAAGAAATCATCAAAGAGAACTGCCCAGATGTAATAGAATCAGAAGGTAAAATAGGCATTGAAAGAATTCATCTAACACCTTCTGAAAGAAACCCTAAGATAAAAACCATTTTGTGGCAATATTGTGGCAAAATTTCAAAACTATCATATTAAGGAAAAAATTTTACAAGCAGCCAAAAAAAAACCATTTAAATACTGAGGTGCCACAATAAGGATCACCCAAGATCTGGCTGCCTCTACATTAAAGGAAAGAAGGGCCTGGAATATGATATTCCGAAAGGCACAAGAACTTGAGATGCACCCAAGAATAAACTACCCAGCTAAGCTGAGCATTTTCTTCCAGGGAAGAAGATGGACATTTAATGAAACAAATGAATTCCATTTGTTTCTGAAGAAAAAACTAGAACTAAACAAAAACTTTGATCTCCAAGCATAGAACTCAAGAGATGCAAAAAAGGTAAAAATAACTCTTGAGAATTGTATTTTTGTTGTGGATATACAAAAAGAATACATGTAAAATTTGATTGTACTGATATAACATAAAAAAGTGGAAGTAATATGGAAAAGGGATGATGGCAGAATAAGGTGGAAGGAGGGATAAAAGAGGGAAACCACATCCAACAAAGAGGCTAAGGAAACTTATCATATCTGAGGAATTTAGAGAGGGGAGGAACATTGTGTGAATCTTACTTCACTAGAAGTTGGCTCAAAGAAAAAATAATGACATTTGTTTTAGAGAAAATTTCTCTCGCCTCATTAAAACGGGGAGAGGAAAGGAAAGAAAAGAGTAATAAGGGAAGGAAGGGGAAAGACTCAAAGGGGCAGGGAGGGATATAAAGAGGATAAGATAGTTGTGATACAAGAGGGGTACAGAAGTTTCAAAGGGGAAAGAGGGTTGGGGGAGGCAAGAAAAAGTAAACAATCTGGGGTTATTAGGATGGCAGGAAATCACAGATTTAGTAATTCTAACCGTAAAATGTGAATGGGATGAACTCCCCATAAAGAGGCAGGGATAGCAGACTGGATCCGAAAGTCAGAACCCTACAATATGTTGTTTACAAGAAACACATTTAAAAGCAGGGGATATAGAGTAAAGGTAAAAAGGCTGGAGCAAAATCTATAATGCTTCAGGTGAAGTCAAAAAGTAGAGGTAGCCATCCTTATCTCAGATCAAGCAAAAGTAAAAATTGATCTAATTAAAAGAGATAAGGAAGGAAACTACATCCGCTAAAGGGTAGCATAAACAACGAAGCAATATCAATATGAAAACATATATGCACCAAGTGGTATGGCACTCAACTCCTAAAGGAGAGTTAAGAGAGTTGCAAAGAAGAAATAGACAAAAAACTGTAATTGTAGGAGATCCAACCTTGCACTCAGAATTAGACAAATCAAACCACAAACAAATAAGAAAGAAATTAAAGAAGTAAATAGAATATAGACAAATTAGGTATGTTGGATCTTTGGAGAAAAATTGAATGAGATAGAAGGAATATACTTTCTTCTCAGCAGTTCATGGAACCTATTCAAATATTGACCATATATTAGACATAAAGACCTTCAAAATTAAATGCAAGAAAGCAGAAATAGTAAATGCTTTCTTTTCAGATCATGATGCAATAAAACTACATTCAACACAAAGTTAGGGGAAATAGACCAAAATTAATTGAAACTAAACAATCTCATCTTAAAGAATGACTTGGTGAAGCAGCAAATTATAGATACAATTAACTAATTTCAACTCAAGATAATGACAATGATGAGACATCATACCAAAATTTGTGGATGCAGCCAAAGCGGTAATAAGAGGGAATTTATATCCTTAGAGGCTTACTTGAATAAACAAGAGAACAGAAAAGATTAATGAATTAGCGCAACTAAAAAAACTAAAAAGACCAAATTAAAAACCCCCAATCAAATACTAAATTGGAAATTCTAAAATTAAAAAGGAGAAATTAAAATATTGAAAGTAAAAACTATTGAACTAATTAATCAAACTAAAGTTAGTTCTATAAAAAAGCCAATAAAATAGATAAGCTTTGTAAATCTGATTAGAAAAGAGGGAGGAAAATGAAAAGTAATCTTAAAATAAAAGGGAGAACTTTCCACCAATGAAGAGGAAATTAGAGAAATAATAAGGAGTTATTTTGCTCAACCTTTATGCCAATAAATTTGATAACCTAAGTGAAATGGATGACTACCTCCAAAAATACAGACTTCCCAGACTAACAGAGGAGGAAGTAAATTGCTTGAATAGTCCCATTTCAGAAAAAGAAATAGAACAGGCAATTAAACAACTCCTAAGAAAAAATCCCAGGACCAGATGGATTTATATGTGAATTTTACCAAACATTTAAAAGAACAATGTCCCAATGCTATATAAATTATTTGATAAGGAAATAGGGAATGAAGGAGTCCTGCCAAATTCCTTCTATGACACAGACAATAGTACTGATACCTAAACCAGATAGGCTGAAAACAGTAGACAAGAAAATTATAGACCAATATCCCTAATGAATATTGATGCATAAATCTAAATAAGATATTAGCAAAAGACTATCAGAAAAATCATCTCCAAGATAATAGCACTATGATCAAGTAGGATTTATACCAGAATGCAGGGCTGGTTCAATATTAGGAAAACTATCAATATAATTGGCCATGTTAAAACACAAATTAACAAAAACCAAATGATCACTCTCAATAGATGCAGAAAAAGCATTTGATAAAATCCAACATCCATTCCTATTAAAACACTTGAGAGTATAGGAATAAATGGACTTTTCCTAAAATAATCAGCAGCATCTATTTAAAACCATCAGTAGCATCATATATGGAGACAAACTGCAACCATTCCCAATAAGATCTGAGGAAACAAGGTTGCCCACTATCACCATTACTATTTAATCATTGTAAGAAACGCTAGCTATAGCAATAAGAGCTGAGAAAGAGAGATTAAAGGAATAAGAATAGGCAATGAGGAAGCCAAATTATCACTCTTGCCGATGACATGATGGTATACTTATAGAACCCCAGAGATTCTACTAAAAAGTTATTAGAAATAATCCACAACTTAGCAAAGTTGCTGGTTATAAAATAAACCCACATAAGTCATCAGCATTCTTAATATCACTAACAAAATCAACAGTCAGAGTTACAAAGAGAAATTCCATTTAAAGTAACTACTGATGATATAAAATATTTAGAATCTATCTGCCAAGGGAAAATCAGAAACTTTATGAGCAAAATTACAGACCACTTTTCACAAAAATTAAGTCTGATCTAACCAATTGAAAAATATTAAATGCTCTTGGATAGGGCGAGCAAATATAATAAAGATGACAATATTACCTAAACTAATCCTATTTATTTAGTGCTATACCAATCAGACTCCCAAAAACTATTTTAATGACCTAGAAAAAATAACAACAAAAGTTCATATGGAAAAACAAAAGGTCAAGAATTTCAAGGGAATTAATGAAAAAAAATCAAATGATGGTGGCTTAGCTGTACCAGATCTTAAAATTATATTATAGAGCAGCAGTTACCAAAACTATTTGGTATTGGCTAAGGAATAGATTAGTTGATCAGTGGAATAGATTAGGTTCAGGATAAACAGTCAACAAATATAGTAACCTAGTCTTTGACAAACCCAAAGATCCCAGCTTTTGGGATAAGAACTACTGTTTGATAAAAATTGCTGGGAAAGTTGGAAACTAATATGGCAGAAACTAGCATTGATCCATACTTTAACGCCGTGTACACCAAGATAAGGTCAAAATGGGTTCATGACCTAGGTAAAAGAATGAAATTATTAATAAATTAGAGGAACATAGGATAGTTACCTCTCAGACCTGTGGAAGGGGAAGGTCTTTAATGACAAGCAGAACTAGAGATCATTACGATCACAAATAGAAAATTTCACATTATACCAAACTGAAAAGTTTTGTACAAAACAAACTAATGCAGACAAGATTAGAAGGGAAGCAATAAACTGGGAAAATATTTTTACAGTCAAAGGTTCTGATAAAGGCCTCATTTCCAAAATATATAGAGAATTAACTCTAATCTATAAAAATCAAGCCATTCTCCAATTGAAAAATGGTCAAAGGATATGAACAGACAATTTCAGATGAAGAAATTGAAACTATTTCTAGTCATATGAAAAGATGCTCCAAGTCATTATTAATCAGAGAAATGCAAATTAAGACAACTCTAAGATAATCTACACACCTGTCAGATTGGCTAAGATGACAGGAAAATAATGATGATTGCTGAGGGATGCGGAAAACTGGGACATTGATGCATTGTTGGTGGAGTTGTGAACGAATCCAACCATTTTGAGAGTAGTTTGGAATCATGCTCAAAAGTTATCAAACTGTGCATACCCTTTGATCCAGCAGTGTTACTACTGGGCTTATATCCCAAAGAGATTATAAAGAAGGGAAAGGGACCTGTAAGTGCACGAATGTTTGTGGCAGCCCTTTTGTAGTGGTAAAACTGAAACTGAATGGATGTCCATCAGTTGGAGAATGGTTGAATAAATTGTGGTATATGAAAATTATGGAATATTACTGTTCTGTAAGAAATGACCAACAGGATAATTTCAGAAAGGCCTGGAGAGACTTACACGAACTGATGCTGACTGAAATGAGCAGGACCAGGAGATCATTATATACTTCAACAACAATACTATATGATGACCAGTTCTGATGGATCAGGCCATCCTCAGCAACGAGATCAACCAAATCATTCCTAATCGAGCAGTAATGAACTGAACTAGCTATGCCTCAGAAAAGAACTCTGGGAGATGACTAAAACCATTACATTGAATTCCCAATCCCTATATTTATGCACACCTGCATTTTTGATTTCCTTCACAAGCTAATTGTACAATATTTCAGAGTCTGATTCTTTTTCTACAGCAAAATAACGTTTTGGTCATGTATACTTATTGTGTATCTAATTTATATTTTAATATATTTAACATCTACTGGTCATCCTGCCATCTAGGGGAGGGGGTGTGGGGGGGTAAGAGGTGAAAACTTGGAACAAGAGGTTTGGCAATTGTTAATGCTGTAAAATTACCCATGTATATATCATGTAAATAAAAGGCTATTAAATAAAAAAAAAAGTTTTTACTTTATTGCTTCTTTTATGTGAAATAATTTCCCTCATTTTACCTCTCCCTTGCTTTTTCCCTCAGTGCATCTCTTTCTTACTCCATTTTATTTTTTGGAAATCATTCCATAATTGTCAACTCATACTCAAATTCCCTTAATAATGAGAAAGTTCTTAAAAATTACAAGTATCATCTTTTCATGTAGGAAAGTAAACAGTTTAGTCTTGTTCAATCTCATGTGCTTTCTCTTTCCTGTTTGCTTTCCTATTTATAGTTTCTTTGAGTATTGTATTAGAAAGTCAAATTTTCTATTCATCTCTGATCTTTTTTATCAGGAATGTTTGAAAATCTTCTATTGTATTAATAGTCTTCCCCCTCCCAGGTAGGATTATAATCCATTTTGCTGGTTAGATTGATCTCGGTTGTAATCCTATCTCCTTTGCCTTCTGGAATATCATATTCTAAGTTCTCTAAACCTTTAAAATGAAAATTACTAAATCTTGTTTTATCCTGACTGTGCCTCCACACTACTTCAATTATTTCTTTCTGGATGCTTGCAATATTTGCTCCTTGACCTGGAAACTCTGAAATTTGGCTTTAATATTCCTGGAAGTTCATTTTGAGATAAGCTTTAGGTGATTATTGGTGGATTCTTTCAATTTCTATGTCACCTTCAGGTTCTAAGCTATCAGGGTATTTTTTCCTTTATAATATCTGGAAAGGTAAAATCTAGGCTCTTTTCTTGAGTCCAATAATTCTTAAATTATCTTTTCTCAATCTATTTTCCAAGTCAGTTTTTTTTAATAAGATATTTTACATTTTCTTCCACTTTTTTTCATTCTTTTGACTTTGTTTCCTGTTGTCTCATGGAGTCCAATTCTAATTTTTAAGGAATTATTTTCTTAATGTGTTTTTTGTATCTCTTTTATTAAGCTATGAACTCTAATAATTTTTTTGCCACACTCTAATTTCCCAATCTTTTTTCTACTTTTCATTTAATTTTTAAAATTTCTTTTGAATTCTTCCAGGAATTCTCTTTGGACTTCTATCCAATCAACATTTTTATTTGAGACTTGTGTCTATCTTGACAATGTTCTCTTCTAAGTTTGTGTCTTCATTTTCCCTACCACCACAGTAGCATTTTTATGATAAAGTTCTTTTTTATTGTTGGCTCATATTTCCAGTCTATTTCTTGACTTTTGACACTATATTAAAGTTGGGTTCTGCTCCTAAAATGGAGAGAACACTGTCTCAGTTTTCACATTTTTTCTGTTGTTTTTTTCAAAACTAGATTTGGGTTTTCAGGTCTTCCAAAGTGATTGATCTAAGGACAGGGATAGTCACTGTTCTTCTAACCTGTGCTCTGATCTTTATTCAGGAAGCAAATTCATTTTCCTGCATTCACAAGTGTGAGAGCCCCTCTTGGCCCTGTCACTATGACTAAGCCCACTACTCTAGTATTCTTTTTTTCAAACTGTGACCAGATCTTTGCTCCCTGGCAACTACAAGTGCTACTATTCTTTTAGGCACAACATAACAAGGTTCTGAACCCACCCCCAACAAAGGATCCCCTGGGGTATTTTTCTGACCAGTTATCTGAAACCCTTACTGTCTGTAGCTGAGAAGTCCCAAAGCTGCTATTGTTGCAGCTTCCTCCAAAGCTTGCTGCTGAATTCTAACTACCATCCTGGTATGACAAACCTTTCCTTCCTAAGTTTTCTTGAGCTATAAAATTGTTTCATTCTGACTTTTTATTGTATCTCTCCTATTTCATATGTAAGAAGTTGATGTTTGAAAAAATCTAAGCGTAATAATCTAATAATAATCATCATCATCCAATCACATTTGACTCTTTGGGTCAATCTTTTTGTATTCTAATTTTGAAAACCATTTTAATTCTCTCCTACTTTAGTGCCATCTATAAATTTGACGTGTATGTTGCTTATGCCTTTATCTAAATCCTTGATAAAAATATTAAACAACAGAATGCCTATCACAGATCACTGCATCAGAGCCACTCTAATAGAAATGTGCCAGTCTATTGATTCACTTGCATGTGGATTTGACTAAAGCAGTTGTGCCTATCCTGGGGTACTTGCTTTAGAGACTTTCCAAATTAACTTCAACTCATTGCTCCAGCAACCTCTATACCAGTGTAGTATACCATTGATACCAGTATAGTTTTTCTTAGTTGAGGAATAGAATTATTAAATTTAGATTTAAAAAGACCTTGGAGATCATTTACTACGACTCTCATTTGATAGATGAACAGAGACTCAAAGCGATATAGAACTCTAATCCCACACTGAATGATGTATATATTTTATTTACTCAGGAAAAGCTATTGTAATAGGATGACATATTCAGACTGGTAAAGTAGAAGACACAGGAAGCAGCATAATATTAAGGAAAAGAGCACTTGATTTGCCAAAAGAAGATCTGGGTTTAAATGGTGGCTCTGCCATTTATTATCTATGTGTCCTAGATAAGTCATTTTGCCTCCATAAGTTTCAATATCCATAAATTATCTAAATCAGCAGGTCTCAAATTTTTTGGATCCCTTTCCACTCTTAAAAATTATTCAGGACCCTACAGAATGCTTATTTATAGGAGTTATGTCTATTGCTATTTTTAATTAAAACTGAGTGTTTTTTTAAATCTTATTAATTTGTTTAAAATAACAATAATCAATCCACTACATATTTACACAAATAACATATTTTGGGAATAATAACTTTTCCAAAATAAAAAAAAATTAATGAGAAAAATGACTTTGTTTTACATGATTTTGCATTTTTCTTTAATGTCTTAACAGAAGATAGTTGAATCTCACTATTTGCTTCTGTATTCAATCAGTTGTGATACGTTGTTTTTATTGAAGTATATGAAAAAAAAATCTAGTCACATACACATATGTAGCTAGAAATAGCTAGAAAAAGAAGAAATATTTTAATCAGCACTATGCTGATAAATGTTTAACAGCTAATTCTATGAAGGAAAAGTGTAAGCATGACACACTTCTAAGTTTAATCTGCATTATTAACATTTTCTCCATCACTTTATTAAGACTAACCCAGGTTGGACAAACTAGGAAGGTCAAATCTGACCCTGCTTATTTTTGCATGGCTGGCAGCTAAAAATGGTTTTTTTTAAATTGCCAAATGCAATAGAACTTTATTTCAAAATGTAAAAATCATGATTAGGGATGTCCACAAACGGGGGTGGGGGAGGTAATGAGGGAGGAGCAATAGATTTGGACTTTTTTGTAGTTTTGGTTGTAATTTGATGACCCCAGTATAAATGATAAATAAATTAAGTCCTAATATGAATTCTGTTTATTACTAAGGAGTCAATGCTGACACTGAAATTTTTATATTTAGCTCTCAAGCGAGTTTTAGCTGATTCCAACATACTCCTGATTTTCACAAGCAAATAATGTGTTAGTACATGATTTCTCAAAGAAAATGGGGAAATTTAATTACACTGAGACTTTGGGGATGCCCTGCATTATTATGAAATTGGTTTTGACTTTGTAGACCCCCTGAAAGTTCTTGAGCTCTCTCACAGGGCCATAGTCCAACCTTTGAGAACCTCTGGACCAGATAATAAGTAATGTTCTTTCAAGCTCTAAATGTCATGTTCACATTAAATGTTTATCTCAATTAGTGTAGACAGTAGAATTGGGCCTAGACCTTGAGTCACTCCATCCCTCTGCACCTTGTTTTTCTGATTTATAAAATGAGGAATTTGGATTGTACACCTTTTGAAGCCTCTTCCAGCTGTAAAGTAAGATTCCATGATGTTCCATAGCTTACACAGGGTCACCATTAAAGGAATCCAGGACAAGATATATTAAACTTTGTGCCTATTTCACCTAGATTGATTTTATAAATTGGGGATCATTATCCCAACTGTGACTCTCCTTGATGAATCATGTCTCTCATATCAAGGATAGCTTCATCTTCCTCTCAGGGTTTTAGGACTATCCTTGACTAGTTCAGAATGCCTTTCTTTAATGCTACCAGCTTCTCATTCTTGAATGTCTCTTTGCTATCATTCATCTGACTAATATCAATTAAAATTTTCAAGTATCAATGAATAGAAGATAACATAGAAATCAGTGCATATTCTTCCCTCTGCATCCTTGGTCCATTGGGAAAATGGACTCAACCTTAAAATAGTTGCTACAAAGAATTCACCTCATACCAGTTCACTTCTTAATGCAGCATAGTTGATGGATGAAGAATCGTGATCATTCCCTCCCTGTTGGCTGCCATTAATCCTCTTCTATGTCAGGTCAACCAGATTGCTCAAGACGTCATTCTTTATCTGGTTTGGTTACCTGTAAAATCTGACATGAACTCCAGGTCCCCAGACCTGCAGGTCATTCTCCTAATTTCTCAAGGCCATATGTTAAGTTCTAATTACCCCAGCCAAGGTATCCATGAACTTGGATGAGAAAAAAAGTAACATTTAATTTCAACATAATTAGTTTCATTTGTCATTTATTTATTTTATAGCATGCATTTTAAAACAATATTATAAAAATGGAATATTCTATTCTAAAAACTTTTTACCAGGCTATCAAAGGGGACCATGACATAAAAAAGTTAAAAAGGTTAGTGTCTTTCGTAAACATTCTTAATAATGGCTCAGAATATAAAAAAGACATCCTCTTCCTCATATCCTAAGCAGGCTGGAGACAATATTGGTGCATTTTCTTTAATCCAGATGGAAAACTACGTCTAGTAAAAACCCACTGTGTATGTTCAGAAAGATGTTATAACTGCTTCTTGGACACTTACACAAATGAAATTCAATTGAAAATAACACTAGGGTTGGCGTTTAAAGAAAAGAAAATTTTGTCATAAAGTGTCAAGCATGGTATCAAACTCAAATAGAAAATGAAGCCACTAATCCATACATACAGATCCCTGCATGCTGCATATTGACAATTTTAAAATGTAATATTATATATGTTTTGCTATATTTTTATTTATTTCATTAAATATTTCTTAGTTGAATTTTAATCCACTTTTGACTGTACTCAGAAGTGTTGTGGTCCACCTGTGACCTACTGCATGAGGAAGAGTAGAGTGGAACATAGCAGAGGAATTGTTCTCAAGTCTGATCATTGTTGTTCAGTCAGTTTCTGTTGTGTCCAACTCTATTTGATTCCATTTCAGATTTCCAAAAATACTGGATTGGTTTGTCATTTCCTTCTTTAGCTCATTTTACAGATAAGGAAACATAAACAAATGGAGTTAAGTGTCTTGTCCAGGATCACACAGCTAGTAAGTGTATGAGAATAGATTTTAAGTTGGATGAGTCTTCCTGACTGCACTCTATCCACTCAGCCATACAGCTAGCCATAATGTAATCATTAATTATCATAGAATCTTAGGTTGAATAGGAACACTGAGATCAAGGCAATGCAATGGAAAGAATGCTGGACTTGAAGCTCAAAACTGTGGCTTGAAAATTCTTATTGATTGGAAAGTCACAACCTCTTTGGGCACAGGACTTCTTTATTTGTATAATGAGGAGATTAGAAAAGATGATTAGACAAGATCTCTTGAAATTCTTCTTTTATGATCTTATTGGCATCCAGTCCAACCATCATCAGTTCCTCATTGCCTTCCAGAACATCCCTGCCATGTGATTAATCTCCGCTTAATATCTTCAGTGGTGTAGCACGGGAAGGGGATCACAGAAGGTGTTACTAAACCATGCATAAGAGCCTACTTGGACAACCTATTAACTTAGAAATTCACATATTAGCATTACCTATGTTTTATTGTATTTTTATTTATTTTGTTAAATAATTTCCAGCTACATTTCTTTTGGTTCCAGCAGCACTGCCAAGAGTTTAAGACCTCTAAATGTAGAGTCCATTCAATATTGTTCCACCAGTAATGAGTGATTTTCTTTTTTAAAAAATGACCAGTACTTATACATTTAAGATAACGCTTGAGCAATGGGATTACACAATAGAATTTTAAACTTAGAATTGTAAAATTCTGGTTCTAAAATCTCACACCTATGACTAACTAGCTGTGTTACTATGGGCAAGTTGTATAAATTTGGAATATTGATATATGGATTATTGACCCAACAGTGTTGTTCTTGATATGAAATCATCAAATGTGATATGTCATATAAAGTGCTTTCTGACCTTTGAAGAGCTATATAAATTTCAATTACTTTTATTAGTAAATAAACATAAAGATATTTGTAGATGGAACAACAGGCTTGAAATCAAGAAGAACTGAGTTCAAAATCTTACCTTGACTTATATGGCTAGAAAAATTACTTAACCTCCCTATCGCTTATGACAATGCCCTAGGTTTATTCACATCATAGAGTTAGATGATTTATAATGCATATTGAAAGGAGTTTATTTATTTATTAAAGGAGCATCATTCTTCAAAAGGGCAACTTCAGGAGGCAATGCTCACTTCTCTCAACTATGTTATTCATCAAAAATAGATTTGGAACTCCTCTCCAGAATTAGAAAAAAATCATTCTTATTATAGCGATATTTATTTGAGTCCAAAATTACTTTATAAGAGCTAATTAATTCATTTAGTCAAAATTACTTTGGACTGTTTTCAAAAGTCAAACTCACCTCAAAGTGTAAAGACTTGGCTCTATCAAGAATATTGAAAAATGTTGCTAGTATCCGATAGAAAATCTCAATGTGCTTCAAGTAATAATTATACAGTGTTTAAGATGACTACTTTGAAAGGAACAACATGCATTTAATTTTATATGTTTAGATATATTTGCTAAGTTAAATAAATATCTGTATCCCATTGACTCAATTGTCTAATCTTTAAAATATGTGGTTACTATGTATCATAGAATCAGAGACTGTTAAAGCTGAAAAGGGTACAAAGAGATTTTGTAGACAACCCCTCCTCCTTCCCCCCAGTAATTTTGCAGGTGAAAAAAATTAAGATCAAGAGAGAGAGAGAGATTAAGAATTTGCTCAAAGTCAAATAGTTAGGAAGTGGCAGAACAGAAACTTGAATCCAGGCTTTGGATTCTGTAAACTTTATCCAGCATTTTTATCTCTAAGGGTCTTTACAATTCTAAAATGGAATTGAATTATGGTTTGTCTTATATTCACACCTTTTGTATCTTATGAGAGTCCTGGGAGTTTTCTGGCACCATATGGCTATCCCCTCCTTTTTCCCATACCCACTGTCTCCCTGAGGTAGTTCTAGCCACCTGGTCATAGCCACAACTGTGGGTCTCCTAACAGTAATAGCTGAAGGCAATTGTCCCAATGTGCTATTCCCTAGGGATGTTTTGGGCAGTATAGGCTAAGCAGGGTTCTCCTCTGAAACTCATCACTGGTGTCAGGCAAATGTTTATACCAGTTGTCTGACATATGTGTACTCTCTCAGTTTAAATCCTTGTAACATACTATCTTGAATGCCCAGGCATAGAGCATTGCTAAAGTGGTAAAACACCTCCAAATTATATACTTTACAATCTGTGAAAGTTGTTTTGTGGGTCTATGAAGGTTTTTTCCCCCTATCCTTGACCTGAGACATTGTCATGGAGAGCCAAATGGACATTTAGTTCTGGCAAGCTGTTACCCTCCCCAAAATACTGCAGCAGCAACAGTACATATATTCTCCATTCCTGAGAACCATGAAAAACCCAACAGATGCTATTGCTTGAAGCTGTTGCCTTATTTATTATTTCTAGGACAAAGAGCTGACTACGTGGCATTGCCCTTATTTACAATATCTCCCCCTGTCCTGTGTCAGCTCCTCAGAGTAGAAAGAGCTACTATTTGAGTCAGAAAACAGGTTCAAGTCTTAGTTCTGATATTTACTACAGGCAAATTATCTTGGGCAAGTTTTGCAGTGAAAACATTTGCATTTAAAATACCTGTATTTGATAAAATACAGTACCCATTATACTACTTATATAATATGGAGAACATGAATTAGCCTCTTCTATAAAATTAGGAGGATAGGCTAAATAATGTTTGAGGTCATTTTCAATTCTAAACTTTCATGATTTTGGAAAAGAAATGTTTTGGAGAGTTGATGGAGCACCAGAGTAAGAGTCAGGAAGAATCATCTTCCTGAATTCAAATATAATCTCAGTTACTCACTAATTGAGTAAGCCTGGGCAAGTCATTTAACCCTATTTGCCTCAGTTTCCTCATCTATAAAATGAACTGGAGAAGGAAATGGCAGACCACTCTTGAATCTCCCAAGGAAATTCCAAATAGGACCACAAAAGGGCAGACATGATTGAAACAATTGAACCACAAACTTCCTACATCACCTACACTGGAAATGCAACACAACTCACAGGTTACATTCCAATACTGATTAGCAGAGACACATTGCCATTCTACACATGAGTTAGTTCACCTCTTCTTAAGCAACTTGATGGTTTCCTACTCTCTGTAGCTCATCATTGATGAACCTGGACTTAATGCAGACTAGGTAGCTTAAAACTCCTGAATCAAGTGACCCAGCAACCTCAGTTTCCCCAGCAGCCAAGACCCCAGAGATCTGCCACTACACCCAGCATTGCTTTATTTTCAAAGGCTTGATTTAGGTTCCCAAATCCTAGAATGAAGAGCTAGCATAATAAATCTTTATTAACTAGCTAGTATCTGTGGTGCAATTATAAAACTGTGAAATCCCAAATTATCCTTCCTTCTCATTTCTGAGCTTCAGCTATCTTACTCATAGAAGGATAGGGACCCAATGTTTCAAACATCAACACATTTTTACATAGAGAACCCAGGCAAAATTCTGTCATCAATAAAGTTGGTATAGTGAAAAGAGCAGTGAATTCGGAGTCAGAAGATGTAGGTTTAAATTCCTAATCTGCTATTTGCTACTTCTATGGTCTTGGGCACTAAAATCTTCTGAATTTTAGTTTCTTTATTTGTATAATTAGGGAGTGAACAAGATGATTTTTTAAAAAGTTCATTCCTGATTGAAATTCTAATAATCCATAAATCAGTCTTTCATGCTCTTTGGTACACTTTTTCTTCTTGGTGGCAGGTTGAAAAACATTCCTTAAGTTCGTATTCAGCAAGTAAAAGAAAATGTATTTTATTTTTAACATCTTTATGTTAATAAATGGGCACAATAATTATAGGGACTTTTCATTGATATTTAATAACTATTGATCTAACTTTCTATGGTTCATTGGTCTTTCATCAAAAGTGATTAATGCATAGTATATAAATAAGGTCTTGTTGGATCTTGTTGAGTTCAACATATTTTTTTAGTCCCCCCCTCTCCCTTTTTCAATTTCTGTAAACAAATATCTTTTATGGAGAAAAGAGTTAGCAGTACCAAGAAAGAAGCACTAACATTGCCTTTCTATAGCATTTGTGGAAGGAAAAACAAAATGAAACAAAACAAATGTATGGTAGAAAAGAGAGATTTTGGTTTCAAATTATTCAGAGATTGCTCTCAAACAAAAGGAAGAAAGTTGATAAGTTCTAAAAGAAACTTTGATCATGTCTTAGGACCGTCAGTATTTATGCAGTCCCTTTACATTAAATGTGTTTTATGTTGCCTCTTGGGTATCAGGATGAAAGTGTGGATAGCTGTTTTTCCCTTTGTAATATCTCTATTTGAGATTGCAAAGTACTTTCAACATGCTATTTTGTTTCAGCCTTACAAGATGCCTGTGAGATTACTATAGGGGAAGGAATAAACATTTATATAATCCTTACTATGTGTCAGGCACTATGCCAAACAGTCATGCAAATATTATTTCATTTGATCCTCACAGTAATCCTGAGAGGTAGGTGCTGAAATTATTTCCATTTTGCATCTAAGGAAACTGAGGCAAAAAGGTTAAATGACTTTTCCAGAGTCACAAAGCTACTAAGTATTTCATGCTGAATTTAAACCAAGGTTTCTCTGATTCCAGGGACTGTGGAATCTGCTTTATGGACTGTGCCAACTAGCTATTACAGAGATTATTATCTTCATTTTATGTATGAGGATGCTGAGACTTAGAAAAGATTAGTGATTTCTGAAAGGCCATATAGTTACTAAGTATCCCAGGAAAGATCAAAACCCAGGTCTCTCCTAACTTAAAGTGCAAAGGTCTTCCCAGTATACCATATTGTTCCACAATGATGACCTAGGGCACACATTGCCAGGGGTCTGCTTCACCAACCAAAGGCCTAAGAAACCTATCCTCTTTCCTTTAACATAAACCTAAGATGCCCCCATTCAAAGATCCACCATGTCAATCTGTAATTCAGTCAAGTGTCTATCAAGCACTTGTTAAGTGCTAAACACTTTTCTCAATGGGAATAAAAGCACAGTATAAAGAATGTCTTCAAGAAGTTTATAGTCTAGTGTGAAATAAACACCTGAGCTAATAACAAACAGCAGGAGGCAGCATTTATTTAAAAAGTACAATGTTATACAGTGGTCTATTGAAATTTAAAGAAATGAAAGATTTAATAAGGGCTGAGTAACTAATTATTGGAAGTGTTTTAAAGAAATGAATTGAAGAGATGAAGAGAAATTTGATATTGTCTATCTATTCCCAAGATTTTGACATTCCCTCCCTATAAGGTGTTTACCCACTTCCTACCTTCAATCTGAATTTACTCTTATTGTGCCTTTACATAAAAATATAGAGACTGATGATAATTGAATTAGCACATCTTTTCCTAAAAATATTTGAAAGAAATTAAAACATTAAGACATCAGAAGTGAGATAATTAATAGTAGAGTCTCAGTCAACAACTAGCAAGTGGGGACTGAAAGGATATTCTCAGTTCTCAGAATTCCTTACTCCCCTGAAATCATACCATGTAGGCAGTCAACATTATTTGTAAAGTTGTTCATAGAGTTATTGTCTTATTCTGACATAAGCAACTGGTAAGTGGGTATGAAAGGGGTATAGAGTACAGATAGCATTTTATCCCCCAAAATTATAGATAATATCTTGGAACATGATCAAATAAACACAACAAAATAATAATGAGTTACTGTTTAAGTAAATCCCAGTCTATCTTTGTGAATCAGACTAAGCAAATTTCTAGGCCACTAGCCAATTTCCAGGAATGCCAGGCTAGTGCTTATCTCCATTCCATTCCTGATTGACAGATGGAAATTTATGAGCACTGCCAGGGAGATACACAACTGTGTAGTCCTGGCTACTGTTATTGTGGATCCCTTTACTTTTCTGTCTGATTGACAGAAATACTTATGGAACAAAGCAAATACTGCAAAGAAAAATCTTTGGCTTCATATGTGATTTCAATTCTCCCTCTAAAGGTTGTTTTTTTAAAAAGAAGTATATATAAGCACACATACCTACACACTATGGTACAGTGTGACAGAGAGGGGGAAATCACACTGACTGCGTGTCTTTTTCTGCCTAATGATAGCTAGAAAACTCCAACTGGGCAGATTACATTTAAAGATTAAAAACATGAATTATTTTTCTGTAGCTTTCTCATTTCTGCTTTTGGATTCCTTTAGCTTTAAAGACAATTGTGCTGCTTTATATTGGCATGCACTTTCAGTATTTCTATTGTTTCCATCTTTGTGAACTGCAGAAAATAGCAGAAAAGATATTGTTTTGTGTGTGTAATCCTGAGATAATGAGGAATTGAGAAGTGCAACAGGGGGAAAAGTAGAAGCAGAAGAAGAAGGAAAAGAAAAGGGAAAGAAAGAAAACTGGTGAGATAGTGTGCATATGTGTCAATCTGAATGGAGCGGAAATTGATACAGCTGTTTTTGTTTATCTGTAATCGTTTATAGAATATGAAGGAAGTATTCAGCTTCCAAACTAGGGCATATAAGTCTTATGATTAAACATAACCACAGGTGTGAAGTGAATCGGGAGGTATTTGTTATATAAATACAAAGTTTAATGGCATGGCCAAAGTCATAGCAAGCTGCTCAATTTATGATCATGATTCATCTACTTTTAAGACAGTTTCAATTCTGCAAAATATTCAGGGAAAGGCATGGAGTGATGAAATGGAATTAACAGTGAGTTGGGAGTTCAGATACCTGCCTTTACTACTAATGAGATGTGTGAACTTGGGCAAGTCATTTTTCCACAATGGACTTCACAATACTCAAGAGTTTGAAGTTCACATCTCCTTAAACTATGATTATTCTAATTATTTAATAAATGATCCCTCTGATTCTAGTCTACTCCCTCACCAATCTATCCACACAGATGCTAAAATAATATTCTTAAGATTTATTCCTAATCTTGTTAGCTTCCTGCTCATTAATCTTCAGTCAATCAATAAACAAGCATTTTTAAAAAACACCTATGTTCAAAGCACTGAAACAACAAATAAATAGAAGGGAAGACATTTCCAACCCTCCAGGAACTTACATTCTAATGGAAGAAAACTACACAGCACATAAAAGGAAGCTGAATGGAGAGGAGGGAGAGTGTGTGATATTTATCAGTGGGATCATGATGGAAGAATTCTAGAGTGCATCCTGGAGAGGATTAAGACAGGCTGATCTGGGTACCTTCCTTAATTGTAGTTCCCAGGAGTCATCCAGTCAAAGGAAGATGCTGCAGAAGTAGAGAAAATATTCAGTCTTTGAAATCTGGTAACCAAAGTGAGATATCAGGACAAAGAGTTGAGGCACTCTGAGTGAGGTTTCTGGATGGGAGAGGAAGTTGGGAACACAGAATGAAGAAATGAAATGTAGCTCTCCTTGATGTGCTCTTTATATGAAACTCAGGCTCACTTTTGTCTCTAAACTAAAATAGAATTCCCTAAATGATTCTGACATCCCTGCACAGTCTGGTTCCATCCTACTTTGAGAACCTCATTTTGTATTATTCTCCTTCCTTTAGTGATCCATCCAGACTAAATTGCCTGCTGGTTCTCCAGATGAACATATTAGTTGCTGCTTCTGAATTGCATTAGACATTCCCTTTTCCCGGTTGCATGTGTTCCTCCTCATCTCCTCTTTATCTTTTCATTCATTCAAGGATCAGTTCAGGTAGCACCTCTTTCATGTCTTCCTTCAATTTGTTAGTGTTCTTTGCCTTTGCTATATATTCTGTCAATAAAAGGTAAACCTCTTGAGTGCAGGGACTACTTCATTTTTGGTTTTGTATGCCTTTTTTAATTAAAGCTTTTTATTTTCAAAGCATGTGCATTGATACGTTTTCAACATTAACCCTTGCATTCCAATTTCCCCCCTTGCCCTAACCCCTCCCCTCAATGGCAAGTAATCAAATATATGTTAAACATGTGCTAAACATTTTATTAAAAAAGTTAAATCCAATATATGCATATATATTTATACAATTATCTTGGTGCACAAGAAAAAATTAAATCAAACCAGAAAAAAATGAGAAGGAACATAAAATGCAAGCAAATAACAACAAACAGAGTGAAAATGCTATGTCGTAATCCACACTCAGTTACAGTCCTGTTTCTGGGTATAGATGCCTCTCTTCATCACAAGATCATTGGAACTAGTCTGAATCATCTCATTGTTGAAGAGAGCCACATTCATCAGAATTGATCATCATATAATCTTCTTGTTGCAGTGTACAATGATCTCCCAGTTTTGTTCATTTCACTCAGCATGAACTTACATGCTAAGTGATGTTTCATGTAAGTGTCTCCAGGCCTCTTTGAAATAATTTCTTATAAACAATAATATTCCATAACATTGATACACCATACTTTATTCAGCCATTCTCCAACTATTGGGCATCCATTTAGTCTCCAGTTTCATGCCACTACAAAAAGGGCTGCTATAAACATCTTTGCACATGTGGGTCCTTTAAGATCTCTTTGAGATATCAGCCCAGTAGAAAACTATGGTATCAAAGGATATACACAGTTTGATAACTCTTTGGACATAGTTCCAAATTGCTCTCCAGAATGGTTGGATCCGTTCACAATTCCACCAACAATGTATACTAATACATTGTTCCAGTTTTCCCTCATCCCGCCAACATTCATCATTATCTTTTTCTGTCATCTTAGACAATCTTAGAAGTGTGTAGTGGCATCTCAAAGTTGTCTTAATTTGCATTTCTCTGATCAATAGTGATTTAGAGCGTTTTTCATATGACTAGAAATGGTTTTAATTTCTTCATCTGAAAATTGTCTGTTCATATCCTTTGACCATTTACCAATTGGAGAATGGTTTGATTTCTTATAAATTAGAGTCAATTCTCTATATATTTTAGAAATGAGGCCTTTATCAGAACCTTTGGGTGTAAAATATGTTCCAAGTTTATCACTTTTTCTAATCATGTCTGCATTAGTTTTGTTTGTACAAAAACTTTTTAACTTAATATAATCAAAACTATTTTATGTCCAATAATGAACTCCAGTTCTTTGGCAATAAATTCCTTCCTTCTCCACAGATCTGAGAGGTAAACTATTCTTTGTTCTACTTTGCTTATAATATCACTCTTGATGTCTAAATGATGAATCCATTTTGACCTTAGCTTGGTATATGGTGTTAAGTATGGGTCAGTGCCTAGTTTCTGCCATACTAGTTTCCAATTTTCCCAGCGGTTTTTGTCAAATAGCGAGTTCTTATCCCCAAAACTGAGGCCTTTGGGTTTGTCAAACACTTGATTACTATACTCATTGACTATTTTATCCTGTGAATCTTATCTATTACAGTAATTGACTACTCTATTTCTTAGCCAGTACCAAGTGGTTTTGAT
The DNA here is from genome assembly GCF_902635505.1 of Sarcophilus harrisii. Lineage (NCBI taxonomy): Eukaryota > Metazoa > Chordata > Mammalia > Dasyuromorphia > Dasyuridae > Sarcophilus > Sarcophilus harrisii. The sequence continues at coordinate 286,439,513 of NC_045426.1, read as the reverse complement.
GATCCCTGCTTTGTAATATAGTTTTAGATCTGGCACAATTAGGCCACCTTCATTTGCATTTTTTTTCATTAATTACCATTGAAATTCTTGATCTTTTGTTCTTCCAGATGAATTTTGTTACTATTTTTTTTTCCAGATTTTAAAATAGATTTTGGGGAGTTTGATTAGTATGGCATTAAATAAGTAGATTAATTTAGGTAGCAGTTTCAATTTTATTATATTTGCTCAGCCTACCCATGAGCACTTGATATTTTTCCAATTGATTAGACTTTATTTCTGTGGAAAATGTTTTGTAATTGTGTTCATACAGTTCCTAACTTTGGCTTGGCAGATAGACTCCCAAATATTTTATATTATCAACGTTATTTTAAATGGAATTTTTCTTTGCATCTTTTGCTGCTGGACTTTGTTGGCAATATATTAAAATGCTGATAATTTATGTGGATTTATTTTGTATCCTGCAACTTTGATAAAGTTATGAATTATTTCTAGTAGTTTTTTAGTTGATTCTCTAGGATTTTCTAAGTATATGATTATATAATCTGCAAAGAGTGATAATTGGCTTCCTCATTACCTGCTCTAATTCCTTTAATCTCCTTTTCTTCTCTTATTGCAAAATTTAACATTTCTAATACAATATTGAATAGTAATGGTGATAGTATTCAACCATGTTTCACCCCTGATCTTATGGGGAATGGTTTTGGTTTTTCCCAATTATATATGATGCTTGCTAATAGTTTTAAATAGATACTACTGATCATTTTAAGGAAAAGTCCATTTATTCCTATACTCTCAAGTGTTTTTAATAGGAATGGGTGTTGGATTTTATCAAATGCTTTTTCCTGCATCTATTGAGATGATCATATGATTTTGGTTAATTGGATTATTGTTACAGTTAATTAGTGAATATTTTTCCTAATATTGAACCAGTCCTGAATTTCTGGTATAAATGCTATCTGGTCATGGTGTATTATTCTGGGAATGACTTTCTATAATCTCTTTGATAATATTTTACTTAAGATTTTTGCATCAATATTCATTAGGAAAATTGGTCTATAATTTTCTTTCTTTGTTTTTTCATCCTACCTGGTTTAGGTATCAGCACCATATCTGTGTCATAAAAGGAATTTAGTAAGACTCCTATTTTTTTCCTATTTTCCCTACCTTTTCAAACAGTTTGCATAGTATTGGACTTAATTGTTCTTTAAATGTTTGGTAGAATTCACATGTCAATGCATCTGGCCCTGGAGATTTTTTCTTAGGGAGTTGATTAATATCTTCTTCTATTTCTTTTTCTAAAATGAGACTATTTAAGTAATTTATTTCCTTGTATGTTAATCTGGGCCATCTATATTTTTGTAAGTATTCTTTCATTTCACCTAGATTGTTAGTTATTGACATATAGTTGGGCAAAATAACTCCTAATTATTGCTTTAATTTCCATCTTATTTAGCCCAAATTATGCTTTTCTCTTTTTAGTCCCCTTTTCTCTCCTCCCCAGTATTTTACTTCTATCCTATCCCTCAAGGAGCCTTCCTTCTTTACTGCCCTCCCCCTTTCTTATGCCTTTCTTATGCCTTATTGTTTTCTCTTCTATTAGCCTCCCCCTTTCCTTTCCCCTCCCACTTCCCTAGAAGGTAAGAGAAGTTTCTCTATGAAACCAAATATGCCTGATATTCTCTCTTTGTGCCAAATCTGATGAGAGTAAGATTTACACAATGTTTATTCCCCTTCCTTCTTTCCCTTATTCATCATAGGTCTTCTTTGCCCCTTCATGAGATGTAATTTCCCTCATTTAACCTCCATTTTCCTCTTTTGTCAGTACAATCCCCTTTCTACATCTAGTTTGTTATGGGTATACTTAGAGAGTGCAGATATAATTTGATTTTATTGTGATAATATGAAAAACAGAGATATAGTTCTTAAGACTTCTTTCCTTTTAACCTTTTTTATGTTTCCCTTGAATTTTATATTTGAAAATCAAACTTTTGTTCAGCTCTGGTCTTTTTATCAGAAGTAAATGAAATCATCTGTATCATTGAATATTCATCTTCCTCCCTGAAAGATAATGCTCAATTTAGCTGGATAGTTGATTTTTGGTTGCAATCCAAGTTCCTTTGCCTTTTGGAACATCAGATTCCAAGGATTCAATCCTTTAAAGTAGAAGCTGCTAGGTCCTGGGTAATCCTGATTGTGGCTCCTCAATATTTGAATTGTTTCTTTCTGGCTGCTTGCAATATTTTTGTCTTGATCTGATAATTCTGAAATGTAGATACAATATTCCTTGAAGTTTTCATTTTGAGGTCTCTTTAAGGAGGTGATCAGTGAATTATTTCTTTTTTGTTTTTTTAATTTAATAGCCTTTTATTTACAGGATATATGCATGAGTAACTTTACAGCATTAACAATTGCCATACCTCTTGTTCCAATTTTTTACCTCTTACCCCCCCACCCCCTCCCCTAGATGGCAGGATGACCAGTAGATGTTAAATATATTAAAATATAAATTAGATACACAATAGGTATACATGACCAAAACGTTATTTTGCTGTACAAAAAGAATCAGACTCTGAAATATTGTACAATTAGCTTGTGAAGGAAATCAAAAATGCAGGTGTGCATAAATATAGGGATTGGGAATTCAATGTAATGGTTTTTAGTCATCTCCCAGAGTTCTTTTTCTGGGCATAGCTGGTTCAGTTCATTACCGCTCCTTTGGAAATAATTTGGTTGATCTCGTTGCTGGGGATGGCCTGGTCCATCAGAACTGGTCATCATGTAGTATTGTTGTTGAAGTATATAATGATCTCCTGGTCCTGCTCATTTCACTCAGCATCAGTTCGTGTAAGTCTCTCCAGGCCTTTCTGAAATCATCCTGTTGGTCATTTCTTACAGAACAGTAATATTCCATAATATTCATATACCACAATTTATTCAGCCATTCTCCAACTGATGGACATCCATTCAGTTTCCAGTTTGTAGCCACTACAAAAAGGGCTGCCACAAACATTCGTGCACATACAGGTCCCTTTCCCTTCTTTATAATCTCTTTGGGATATAATCCCAGTAGTAACACTGATGGATCAAAGGGTATGCACACTTTGATAACTTTTTGAGCATAGTTCCAAACTACTCTCCAAAATGGTTGGATTCGTTCACAACTCCACCAACAATGCATCAATGTTCCAGTTTTCCTGCATCCCCTCCAACAATCATCATTAATTTTTCCTGTCATCTTAGCCAATCTGACAGGTATGTAGTGGTATCTTAGAGTTGTCTTAATTTGCATTTCTCTGATTAATAATGACTTGGAGCATGACTAGAAATAGTTTCAATTTCTTCATCTGAGAATTGTCTGTTCATATCCTTTGACCATTTTTCAATTGGAGAATGGCTTGAGTTTTATAAATTAGGTTAATTCTCTATATATTTTTGGAAATGAGGCCTTTATCAGAACCTTTGACTGTAAAAATATTTTCCCAGTTTATTGCTTCCCTTCTAATCTTGTCTCCATTAGTTTTGTTTGTACAAAAACTTTTCAGTTTGGTATAATCGAAATTTTCTATTTTGTGATCAGTAATGATCTCTAGTTCTTCTTTGGTCATAAAGACCTTCCCCTTCCACAGGTCTGAGAGGTAAACTATCCTGTGTTCCTCTAATTTATTAATAATTTCATTCTTTATGCTAGGTCATGAACCCATTTTGACCTTTATCTTGGTGTACGTGTTAACTATGGATCAATGCCTAGTTTCTGCCATATTAGTTTCAATTTTCCCAGCAATTTTTATCAAACAGTAAGTTCTTATCCCAAAAGCTGGGATCTTTGGCTTTGTCAAAGACTAGGTTGCTATATTTGTTGACTGTTTTATCCCTTGAACCTAATCTATTCCACTGATCAACTAATCTATTCCTTAGCCAATACCAAAAAGTTTTGGTAACTGCTGCTCTATAATATAATTGTAGATCTGGTACAGCTAAGCCACCTTCATTTGATTTTTTTTTCATTAATTCCCTTGAAATTCTTGACCTTTTGTTTTTCCATATGAACTTTGTTGTTATTTTTTCTAGGTCATTAAAATAGTTTTTTGGGACTCTGGTATAGTGCTAAATAAATAGATTAGTTTAGGTAATATTGTCATCTTTATTATATTTGCTCGCCCTATCCAAGAGCATTTAATATTTTTCCAATTGGTTAGATCAGACTTAATTTGTGTGAAAAGTGGTCTGTAATTTTGCTCATAAAGTTTCTGATTTTCCCTTGCAGATAGATTCCTAAATATTTTATATTATCAGTAGTTACTTTAAATGGAATTTCTCTTTGTAACTCTGACTGTTGGATTTTGTTAGTGATATATAAGAATGCTGATGACTTATGTGGGTTTATTTTATAACCAGCAACTTTGCTAAAGTTGTGGATTATTTCTAATAACTTTTTAGTAGAATCTCTGGGGTTCTCTAATTATACCATCATGTCATCGGCAAAGAGTGATAATTTGGTTTCCTCATTGCCTATTCTTATCCCTATAATCTATTTCTCAGCTCTTATTGCTATAGCTAGCGTTTCTAATACAATATTAAATAGTAACGGTGATAGTGGGCAACCTTGTTTCACTCCAGATTTTATTGGGAATGGTTGCAGTTTGTCTCCATTACATATGATGCTTACTGATGGTTTTAAATAGATGCTGATTATTTTAAGGAAAAGTCCATTTATTCCTATACTCTCAAGTGTTTTTAATAGGAATGGATGATGGATTTTATCAAATGCTTTTTCTGCATCTATTGAGATGATCATATGGTTTTTGTTAATTTGATTATTAACATGGCCAATTATATTGATAGTTTTCCTAATATTGAACCAGCCCTGCATTCCTGGTATAAATCCTACTTGATCATAGTGTATTATCTTGGAGATGATTTTCTGTAGTCTTTTTGCTAATATCTTATTTAAGATTTTAGCATCAATGTTCATTAGGGAGATTGGTCTATAATTTTCTTTCTCTGTTTTCAGCCTACCTGGTTTAGGTATCAGTACTATGTCTGTGTCATAGAAGGAATTTGGTAGGACTCCTTCATTCCCTATTTTATCAAATAATTTATATATCATTGGGGCCAATCCTTAGCCTTTTGGAATATCATATTCCAGGCCCTTCAGTATTTTAATGTGAATGCTGCTAGATCTAGGGTGATCCTTATTGTGGCTCCTCTATATTTGAATTGGGTTTTTCTAGCCACTTGGAGTATTTTTTCCTTCATTTGAGGGTTCTGGCATTTGGCCACTATATTTCTTGGTGTTTTGATTTTAGGATCCCTTTCAGTAGGTGATCGATGAATTCTTTCAATGTCTATTTTACCCTCTGTTTCTATGACTTCTGGGCAGTTCTCTTTGATAATTTCCTGGAAAATAGTGTCCAGGCTCTTTTTTCATCATATTTTTCTGGGAGTCCAATAATTCTCACATTGTCTCTCCTGGATCTATTTTCCAGGTCTGTTGTTTTCCCAAAAAGGTATTGCACATTTTTTTCCATTGTTTGATTTTTTTTGGTTTTGCTTGACTGATTCTTGTTGTCTCCTCGAGTCATTCAATTCCATTTGTTCGATTCTGATTTTCAATGAAGTATTTTCTTCACTCACTTTTTTATATCTTTTTCTAATTGTCCAAATGAGTTATTTTGTTCTATGGAATTTTTTTTTCCATTTCGCGAATTTTATTTTTTAGAGAGCTATTTTCTGTTTCCAGTTCACTAATCCTATTTTTCAAGGATTTGATTTCTTTATCCACTTTGTCTTTAAATGAGTGGGATAACTTCTTCAGACTCTCTTGCCAAGCCTCCCTCTCCTTTTCCCATTTTTCTTCTAGCTCTCTTGTGAGAGCCTTTTTAATTTCTTCTATGAGATTCATCTGTGTTGAGGAACAGATGACCTCCTCCTTTGGGGATTCACCTGGAGACAGTCTGTTTTTAGTCTCCTCAGAGTTTAGAGTCTGCTCTCTATCCATATAGAAGCTGTCAATGGTTAAGGTCCTTTTCAATTTTTTACTAATTTTGTCAGAGAAGAATCAGAGACAAACTAGCAAAGAAAAAAAGAAACAAACCCCAAATGGAATCTGCTTTTTTGGGGGGAGGGGCTGGGTGGTGTTATCAAGTTTCCTCTACAGACTGTGGGGCAGGTCGGAGGAGGGGGTAGGGGGTAGGGCAGCGCGAATTTAGTGCTGCAAGGCACTAGCAGGACTGTGCTGCGCCTACACTCTGAGACTTTGAGAGCATGCTGACACACTGTGGGGGAAGGGTGGCCAGGTCCTGAAAGACTCCAGCTGTTTGGGATTGTATTCTTCACCCCTGGTTGTTTTTAGCTTCTCTGCTGGGTTACTGACTTGCTACCAAGGCAAAGTATCCAATCCTATAGCAAAGCTCTCCCTGCAGAGAAGACTGAGAAAACACCCCACCCCTCTCTGATCTGCTCAGCTGCTTGTAGTGCTTTTGCTGCCACTGCCTGCCCTCAGCCTGCACCCAATCTAAAACTGTCCCCAACCTGGAGCAAAAACGGATCTTACCTGTCGAATTTCATGGGTGTTTCTCTTGGTAATTATTTGTAGGTTTTTTTTTTCAATCAAGCATTAATTCAGAGGCTTGTCATGAAATGAGTTCTGAGAGAAAACGCCGAGCTTACATAGCTGTGTGCCTCCTCTCAGCCATCTTGGCCAGAAGTCCCCTGTGTAGTTGTTTTCAATAGTATCTCATTCTTTGTTACCTTTTTGGAGGTTTTCTTGACAGACATACTGGAGTGCTTTGCCATTTCTTTCTCCAGTTCATTTTACAAATGAGAAAACTGAGGCAAATGTAGTTAAGTGATTTGCCATGGGACATATAGCTACTAATTGTCTGAAGACAGATTTAAACTCAGGTACTCCTGACTTCAGAGGCAGCTACATAGAGCAGTGGATAGAGCACAGGGCTTAGAATCAAGAGGATTTATCTTCATGAGTTCAAATGATCTGGAGAAGAAAATAGCAAACCACTCCAGTAACTTTGCAAAAAAAAAAATCCCCAAAATGGAGTCATAGTCAGACATGACTGAACAACAGTAACAACCTCCTGACTCTAGGACTGGCACTCTAGCCACTGTACAACCCAATTGTCCTAAATGATATCAATTATACATGTGAAATGACTAACAATTGATTTGCCATTTCTTTGCACAGAATCGTAGAGCTAGCACAGAAATGGCATAGAATCTTAGAGCTGGAAAGGTTTTGAGGCTATCTAGTCTCACCCTGAACATCTGTCTAGTCTCTACATAAATCCCTTCTATAGCACACCTTACAAAGGATTTTATATCTTTTGTTTGAAGACCATCAGCGAAGGGAAACAAACTACTTCCTAAAGAATCTCTAGAAGATAGGAAGTTTTCCTTTATATTAAGTCAACATGTGCTTCTTTGCAATATCCCTCCATTTCTATTTCATTCTTCCCTCTATAATCAAACAGAAAATACCTTTTTCCACTCTACAATCCTTCAAAACTTAGAAGATAGTTATCATGTTCTCCCTAGATGTTCTTTTTTCTTTTCAAGGTCCAATATTAGACACAATTGATCCCAATATAAATTGCATCTATGAGTGCTGTGGAGCCAGAGTAGAAGAGGTTTAGGTGTGAGACTGATTGTCTTCCAACAGTCAAATTATTGTAAGTATAACTTTTGTAATAATCTCGAGGTCAAAGAGAAAGCTCTGACAGAAGTAATATGATTTAGCAACACTACTAATATGCAGGATTCTTCCATTCAAATACAACTTTCATGATAGGAAAGATGTAAAGACTATTGTATTTTCTTGTTCATTTGCTTGGGGAGAAATATAATAACTGGAAAGGCAATTTAAGAAACATACTGAGCAACTAATAGTACTTTTTCATTTTCTTTGGCATATTCCATTGCAACCTATTGTGACTATAATGTAAACAGTAAAAACACAATCCTAAAATTTCATGTTAGTTTAAATTACTGACAGTTAATTTTATCTTTTTCTTTTCTTTTTTAAAAGTAAAATAAATTTTAATTATAACTTTGCTCTTGTATTTAATCAAAATTTTCTCTACTATCCCTCCCCTTTTCTTCTCAAGAGAGTTATGTCATATAATAAATAATATTTTGAAGAGAAGACAGTAATAAAACAAGCAAAGCACATCATTTCTACAAAAAAGTAGGCTATATATAGTGTCTTCTCATATCCCTTCTTTAGAGATATGCTTATTCCTTTTAATTTTTCAACTTTCCCTTTTGATTGTTTTCTGGCTTTTTTCCACTTACTTTGTTCTATTCATTGTGTACATAGTTTTCCTGCTTCTGTTTATTTTGCGCTTCATTAATAAATTTTTTCCCCTTCTATTTTCATTCTTTTTCATAGTACATAAGGTACAGTACCCCAAATCAAAATGATACCTAAGTTTTGACACTAAAACTCACAGAGGATATGGAATATGAATCTGATTCCATAATGGATTTTTTATATTTTAACTATATAAATTAAGCCTTTCTTCTTTAATTTGTTAATTGAAACTTCCATTGAGAATCTGATTTAACCATGATGGTATTGAGTAAGCAAAAACCTCTTATGTTGCCTCAAAAAAAGGTCTCCTATAGAGAAACATTATTTCTGCTTCATTATGATGTCCCTATTGACTGTGTTTCTGAGACACATTTATTTTGCCCCAATACCTTCCCAGTATTCTATTCTGTTAACTGAGCAGGGATGGGGGGACGGTGTTGAACAGATTCTTACTTTCCTCTTTAAAGACAAACTGAATGAATGAATCAGATAGAAATCTTCTTTGAGAGATTTTTGATTTCTTTTGGAGTCAAAGAAAGAGTTACATTTCTAAGCACTGTGTTCTCTTTCGCTCTTGGTCTCCTAATAGCAGGTATTGTTCTGAGCTACCCAGATTAGACAAGGAAACAGAAAGCGGAAAAAAAACCTATATCAATTGCCACTAAGCCATCAGAGTGGAAGAATAGTAACTTTCCTTTTTCTGTTAAAGACAGACTAATGAGTAGGCAGAGAGGATAGTCCAATTCTAATTTGGTATCTTAGTTCTTTAGGGACAGCTGAAACAATGCAGGTGGTTTCAAACATTTGGGGAATGCATAGGAGGTTAGTGATCTTCCCTACGGGTGTCTGAAAGAGGAGTAAGTGGTAATGAAGAAAAGTGCATAGTATTTTTTAAAAAGGAAAAAAAAAACTTTCTAAGCTCTGACTCTATGTTGATATTCAATTTAAATCTATCCTAAACCCTACCAAAAATAGGAAGTTTAAAACACATTTCATGTCTTCAAGAAACTTATTCAAGTGGTTTGATATAAAAGTTTCTCTTAAGAAGTTATTTGTATAATGCACAATAAAAATCCTCCTAATTTGCATAAGTGGCTAGAAACAATTTTTATAAGACATTTTCAAAATCAAAAGAAGGGCAATTTTGAAAATGCCCTATATGTATATACATATATGTGTATATGTATATTATATATAATATGTGTGTATGTATATATACAGATATATATACATAATATTAAAGAAGGGTGATTTTGAAAGTGATTTTATATATATATATATATATATATATATATATATATACACACAAACATACATACAAACACACAAAACCTTATATACAACCTCAATATGTGGGCTAAGGAAGAAGTAACAGTTCTAAAACGAATTGAATTTTGGTTTGTGCTACAGGAAAGATATTGACTAAGTTACCAAAAGAGGGTAAGAATTAATGTTCAGTTATGTCTAGGTATAGTAGCATAAGAAATAGCCAGGAATTAGAAATATCAAGACTTGAGTTTTATTCCTACTAAGGACAGATTGTTCCTTGAGAGCAGGAAGTATCTTTTGGTTCTTCTTGAATTCTCAGTGCCTAGAATAATTTCTGGTACATAAGAGGCATTTAATAAGTGATTATTGAGTGAATAAGTGATTAATTGATAAGCATAGGGAACAATCTAGCTCAAATCTGGTTCTTTCTTAAATGCCTTAATCTGACATCACCCTAATTTTTTCAAACTCACCCCCCTCCCTTCCCTAAACAAACCCTTTATTCTAAATTAGGTGATTTTTCATACCTACTTGCACCCATAGTCCAGAAAAAAAAGGGGAGAGGGGAGTCTCACTCCTGCTTTATCACATGCTTTTTTTTATCCTTCAAGATTCAGCTCAAATATCTCCAGCAATATTTCTCTGACAACCACTTCTCTTCTGAATTCTTGCAGCACACACAGATTATATAATTTATCCAAGTATTTAATCTTGTGTTCCTTGTAGTGCTTTAAATATAAATAAATAAAAAAGGCACTCGAAAGACCTGGATTCAAAAACCAACTGTGCCAGTATCACTTGTTTAAATTTTATACATGTTACTTTTCCTTTTTATAAAATGAGAGAATTGAACTAGATGATCTGTAAAGTTCTTCCAATTCTAAGAATGTATGATATTTCAATTAAATAAAGTTTCAAACAAAAAAAAAGTGTCAACACAATGGGAGTTGCTATGTTCTCAGTTTTTCATTCTGTGCCAACTAGGAATTATAACATTATCATTTTAGAGCATAAAAAATAGATCTTCATGCTATAATAGGAGAGAAGTACTTCCAATAGTTATTTTCAAAGATTCTTTTTGAATTCTTCCAAGAGAGCCTTGTGAAATGGGGATCAACTTATCATATTCATCCTTTAAGGCTTCATCTGGAGCTTATTTGCTTTTAGGATCCTCAAGATATGAGGTTTGTTCTTCTCTTTCTCCATAAAAACTGTCTGTGCTTAGAGTTCTTTTTTGCTCATTTTTTAAGAGTTGAGGTCTGCACTTAAAGAAAAGGAGTGACTGTCCACTTTAGGTTGCCCTGGGGCCAGTGTTGCTTACTGACTTCTGGTGCTGGGTAGACATAGCCATTCTGAGGTTAAGGGGCTCACATTTTGCCTTTTGTATTTGCTTTGGATGTTTTACAGCAAATCTGATGAACCACTGGCTTGTAACCAGGACAGAGTAACCTAAAAGCCTCACAGTAAATTCAACACTGACACTATGTCTTAGCTCCCTTCCCCAGCTCCTTGCCCCAGGCTCCCTGGGCTGTGGTATAGGTTCAGTAACCTCTCCCCCTGCCCAACCAAAACAGACCTTTTCTGAAGTTCTTCCAAAGTATCTTCTTCTGGAAATTTGTTGTACTCCAAATATTTTTGGGTTCTGTCATTCCAAAAACAGTTCAGAGGCTGAATCTCTTATTGATATGAGGAAAGCTCAGAGGAGGTCAGGTAGAGAGCTGTGTCTACACTCTGCCATCTTGGCTCCACCCTTCTCCCCTTTTTTAAAGTCAATTCCCATGCAGAATTTGCCAAGGCAAACTCTCATTTATCCCATTTTCTCTAGTGCTTGCCCCTTCTAACAACCCTTTTTTTTACTTTAAGTTTTATGTCTACTATCTAAAGCATGGATCTGACCATATTACTCCCTTATTCAATAAACTTCAGAGGAAAACAATATATCCAGTTTTCCACTGTAGCAGATGCAAATATTGAATACAATCATATCACCTAGGTGGCACAGATCTTAAATGAAGAATGCCTGAATTCAAATCCATCCTCAGACTTTTCTTATCTCTGGGAAAGTCTCTTGACCTCTAACTCAGATGTATCTGTAAAATGATAATGATAAAAATACCTACCTCCTATGGTATATGAAATAAAGTTAACAAGTGCTTTGCAAATCTTAATTATATTCTAGCTATTTCCAGCTACTATATCCAAATTCTAGGGATCTTTAGAAATCAACTAGTCCAACATATAATATATATATATATATCATATATATATATATATATACATATATATACAAACTATATGTATTTCATCAATATTTCTTTTTTTCTGTTTTAATTACTAATAATAGAAAACTTTATATTATTTTTCATGAACAATATTTTAGTTACATTAAATGGATTTATGTAGAATACAATGAGAACTCTCATATATATATTGCTTTTTTATAAAAGAATGTGTTCTGACTTCCAGATAAAGACAAACTTTCAAAAAAAACCCAACTTTTTTATAAATTGATGATTGTTGATGTTAGTCAATCAATGACCTGATAATTTCCTGAAATTTAGGCACATGGATTTATTCTTGCCCCAGAAACTGTAACATCATGAAAGATCATTTCAATCCTGGAAATCACATCCTACAAGCATCCTAGGAAACTTCCTCTCCCGAGGTTTTCCTTTTATGTATTCTTTCCCAATAAGAATGTGAGCTCATTGAAGGCAAAGATCGTCTGTCTTTGAACTTGTATTTCTCTTCCCAGGATTTAAATGCTGAGTAACTTAATTAATTCATAGAGATTTGATTCAAAGGGTAACATCTTAATCTTGTTGGGGGTATTTCAGAGAATTAATATTTTTGCATCCTAACATAAAGAATTTCTGGGGTCCCATTAGTACAAAATTCATAAGAAAACTTGAGTGTCAGTGTGAATGTGTTAAGAAAAACAATAAGTATCTTGTATCACAGATGTCTCTAGTTATAGATTCTTCTGTTTTCTTTTAAGCTCCACTCTACCATATCCAGGAACTGAAGTAGCTTTCCTCAAGGAATACACACAAAGGAACTGTGTAACATTCATGCTTCTATTCAAAATTGTGTGGCAAATAAATTTCTATGCTTCCTTTCAATTTGTCACTTCCAGGCCATACATGAGGTGAGAGGAACTCAATACCCAAAGACGAATGGGCCACTCTATGTCAATGAATTTTTAACCACTCAACGAATCCAACCATTTTGGAGAGTAGTTTGGAACTATGCTCAAAAAGTTATCAAACTGTGCATACCCTTTGATCCAGCAGTGTTACTACTGGGATTATATCCCAAAGAGATTATAAAGAAGGGAAAGGGACCTGTATGTGCACGAATGTTTGTGGCAGCCCTTTTTGTAGTGGCTAGAAACTGGAAACTGAATGGATGTCCATCAGTTGGAGAATGGCTGAATAAATTGTGGTATATGAAAATTATGGAATATTACTGTTCTGTAAGAAATGACCAACAGGATGATTTCAGAAAGGCCTGGAGAGACTTACACGAACTGATGCTAAGTGAAATGAGCAGGACCAGGAGATCATTATATACTTCAACAACAATACTAGATGATGACCAGTCCTGATGGATCAGGCCATCCTCAGCAACGAGATCAACCAAATCATTTCTAATGGAGCAGTAATGAACTGAACTAGCTATACCCAGAAAAAGAACTCTGGGAGATGACTAAAAACCATTACATTGAATTCCCAGTCCCTATATTTATGCACACCTGCATCTTTGATTTCCTTCACAAGCTAATTGTACAATAATTCAGAGTCTGATTCTTTTTGTACAGCAAAATAATGTTTTGGTCATGTATACTTATTGTGTATCTAAGTTATATTTTAATATATTTAACATCTACTGGTCATCCTGCCATTTAGGAGAGGGGGTGGGGGGGGTAAGAGGTGAAAAATTGGAACAAGAGGTTTGGCAATTGTTAATGCTGTAAAGTTACCCATGTATATATCCTGTAAATTAAAGGCTATTAAATAAAAAAAAAAAAAAGAATTTTTAACCACTCAAGCCTTGCCTTGATTTGCTTGTGACTCTATTATTATATTAAAACTATGATAAAGTCTCAAATTCTAAATCATTCAATAGTTATTAATTATACTGTTCCCACAAAAGTCACGGGTTTCAAAGTGTCAAGTCTTACATTTTTCAATTATTTTTAAAAAAAAATAACAGGACAAAGAAAAATTTACTTATGGATGATTTTCCCATTTCATAATTCTTCGGACATAAGAGGAATTTTGGTATCTGTACTAACAACAGGGATATTACTAAATAAGATAATAATGCAGGACACTCTTAGATTAACTTAATATGATCTACTCTGCAAAAATATAATTAGCAACCATATGATAGCCTACATATTGATTATAGCATCTGTGAGAAAGATACAGAAAACACTAAAATACTAATGCAGATTGTGTAGAACAGCTTTAATATCAGTGTGTCTAAGACTATTTTATGTCTCATTTAATCTACATTTTTTTCTTTGAGTGGGACTATGAAGGATTATGAGTTAATAATTAACTATGTTTACATGCATATAATATATGATTTTTTTCCATTCTTCCATCTTTCCTTTCCCCAAACTGGAAATATCCCGAAGACAGAGAATGTTTATTCTCTCTTCCCTGACCTCTTACAAGTTCCAACTAAAATTTTATCTTTTTATTTTACTTTACTTTTAATTTATGGAATAAAGCAAGCATCTACAAACCACGGTACACTAAAAATATTATTGTACATGAAGCTGCAAAGTGTTAAGCTTCATTCAAAAGTCTAGACATCATGAATTATTAAGCAGTTTACTCATGCTCTTGAGAAGGAGATTGATAAAATAAATGAATGTTTATTAATTGAAAATAGGAAAATAAGATGAAAGTTAAAAAAAGTATTGATGCTGAGTCTGAAGAAAGGAAGATCAGTGAGGGTAGGAAAATAGACTCAGACAAGAAAATGATCACTATTTTCAAATAAGTTAGGTAGAAGAATTTATATAGAATCAGAGGAAAGATCTAGAATCAGTGCATGGAAGTTATTGAGAGACTGATTTGGGTTTATTTTAAAAATTTTTCTAAAATGAAAGCTGACAATTGAATATGCTGCTTCCTGAAATCATAAGCTAGAAATGTCCAAGAAGGCAGTGGAAAATGTTCTTGGGAATATTACAGAAAAGTTTCTTTCAATGAGCAGGAATCTGGAATAAGATACTCTAAGGTGCCTTCCACCGCAAACGTTCTGATTGTATTTTTGATAGGATCTTTGTTTTATCTGAATTCTGAGGTTAGGGTGTTATAAGAATAGGCTAGTACTACTAAGTACTACATATATACATAATACATGCCTAATAATTATGTATTTGGTGAATGATTTAATAGGAGATCCCAACGCTTTGCATAAGCATCCAAAAACCTATAACCTCAAAGATCTAGGAAGATAGCAATTAAGTTCACTTTATAGCTTTGATCCTGACTTTGTTTCTGTTCTAAAATCCCAGGGTTTTCTATTAATCCATATAGAAAATAATAACAACCACACTAGATGGGGGGAATGAAGCCAATTCTAGTGTTCCCACTTTACTGGTTCAAACATTAGTACCAACCCTTATCCTATAGGATTCAGGCAAAAATAGCTTAGCACATACAAAGTACACACTTAACAAAAAACTTACTGATTGATTGATTGATTAACTTGAGATAATACACACTTAACAAAAAGCTTACTGATTGATTGATTGATCAACTTCAGATAAACAAAGAGCAAAATTCCTAATATGATCTGACATTGTTGGACAGAAAGCATATTGCGCTTTAGAGATAAAATTAAACCTTATCCAGCTATGTTCATTAATGCCTTTAATTAATTCATTATGTGTTTTCTTTAAGGAATGGATCCATCTTTTTAAATCCTGGAAAAATGAGACTTTTTTCAATATATCAATTCCTTCAGCAAACATCACAGGGAAAACATAGAGGTAATTTTTCACAGGGAAATTCCTTGGAGGATATCCATTTGTTAAATATCTCTCATATAATCTTCAATCAAAGTCTATCATTTATAAACTGTGGTAAAAACAGCACAGTAGGAAAGGGGTCTAAAGCTGTTATTTTAACAACTAGATGTTGTTACCAAGTTACAAATACTGGTAAGGGAGAGCTTTTCCATTTGTCTTTTTACATATATAATCTTCTGTCACAGGACGTTAGGGACATTCATGTCCCTAATCTGATTAGTTAGAGGGGTGTCCAGAAATCCTTGGATTACTATAGCCACTTGTAGCATCCAAGTAAATCAAAACAATTATTAATAAAGTATCTACATCTGAGTGTTTAGTCACTGGAGGTGGGGGAGAGCAAAGAGAAAATGAAATAAAAGCCATTGCAGTAACCTCTCCTCTGGAATTCATAATTTATGCATCTTGTCTGTCCTGTTCTCTGTGCAAATACAATCAATTGCATTCAATGTCAGATTCTAGTATAGCAGTCATTTGTGCCTATGCATCTAGCTACACAGACTAAAAATGCTGCAAATATTTCATAAAGATTTACCTATGTACTTGGAACTCTTGAGAAAATTTAGCCATTTCTAAGACAGGTATTTTGATTTCTTATCCCCAAGAAATCTTTAAAGTGAATCTAAAGTAGACACTCCTAGAAAGGTTCACTTCCCCTTATTTCCCCCATCTTTCCCATTCTTTGCTGACAGCAAAGCCCTCAATAACTTGCTCACTCAATAACATAAAGAATTACTGAGGGAACAGTAATGTTTTCTTCTGGGGTGGAGGTGGGGGTGGGAAACAATTCTTTATTCACTGGCATGTATAATAGAGAATTGCCCTTAAAACAGTTTGTTTTTCATCTTTCTCAGTGACTGGCTTATTATAAGTAGCAAACTAGTTAGGCATATGAATGTCTAGTTACTTGAAAAATGTCATCAAGAGAGTTATTTAAGAAAAGATAAGACATGTCGGATTCGATGTAGTTTATGGTTGCCACATAATGCTCTTGGCTGTTGAATGAAGAATCCTTCCTTATGATGCCATATCCTTGTTCATTTCATTACATATAATAGAATTTTACATAACAGAATCAAAAAGAATAAGAAGCTATAGAGAAAACTTAATTGATTAAAAAAAAAGCCAAAACATGGTACCTACATAGTCATACTTAATCAACACATCAGTCAAATCACTGAGATCTTAATCTCACTTGTGTTCAATAAGTGAAACTTTTTAAAATACAGGCTGCCAATGATAGTCATCTGTTTTATCAACCTTTCTTTAAGATCATATTATTCCCTCACTCTGCTATTTACTGGAAGACATTTTCTCCTCGTCTTTAGATTTCAAGATCAATAAGAACTCTTCTGAATGGGATACTTAGGAAAATTCTATTTTTCAAATACATGCCTTCTACTCATTTTCCAAAAACCACTGGGGAGACAGGAAAAGCAAAGTGAATGACTCATTTTTCTATGAATGAAAGCAACTGAGGAAAAGAAAAGACAATTATAAATATTCAATTAGCTTATAAGAAAACTATGAACACATATACTTAGTTCTAAAATATTGAAGTTATATACTAAATATAATTGACACATGGTGTTAAAGGACCTGATACAGTTTTTTTTTTCTTCTTACCCACAACATGTGGAAGCTTTCTAAAAGAAGACAAAACTCTCTTTTGGACTAGATTGACTCCAGCTTCCCTAACATAGGTTCATGATCATCTTGAGACCACAAAAAGGATCAATCAAATGAAGTCAAATCTTCTCAGACACAGGTGTCTATGACCCACAGTAGACATACCCTGATGACCTGCTTATCAGCTGCATTTCCTAAGTCTATCAAAACTGCAAGATTAGTATCATTGTGCCTTCCTTTCATATTCTGTTACACAGGCATAGTAAACTTTCTTTTGTTAGATGTTCTGTGACTTATAAGTATCTCATTTAATTCCCAAGTTGAAAAGGAATTAATAGAATGCTAGCATTAAAGCAGTCCCCACACCAATTTCCAATAACCATGGCTTGATACTTGTATTTAAGTTACTTTTACTTTTCAGCATTTCCCAACTCCCTGTGACCCCATTTGGCGTTTTCTTGGCAGATATACTGGAGCCATTTCCTTCTCTAGTTTATTTTTATAAATGAGAAACTGAGACAGAGAGGGATAAGAGTGATAAGCAGTGTCCCACTGCTAATAAATGTCCGAGGTCAGATTCAAATTCATGAAGATGAATCTTTCTGGTTTCAAGCCCAGTGTTCTATCCACTGCCCCATCCAGTTGCCACAGGCCTGCTACAAAAAGCTATTAAAGTTTTCTTCTGTGAAGAAGTATGAATCCAGAATTTTCTAGAAGTTATGCACTTGAAAAAAATATTGTTTGTTTTTTACCTCTTCTAAAATTAATTTTTCTAATAAATTTCCACAGGCAAGCATTAAATCAAACAAACAAGAAAACATAAGAGAAGCTATTGCCTACTTCTCCAATTGGTTATCACATTTAAAAGTGGTTTCAAGAGGCTATTCTCCTTTGAAATGATATAATAGAAATTAATCTCTCTATAGACAGTTCATGGATATAATGGGTAAAGGGATTCTGCTGCATGATTTAAATATCATCATTTTATATTCAAATAACACTTTCTGTGTTGAAAGAGTTTAAAAGGATTTACAATCTACAGAAACATACCAAAGCATTCTATCCAATAGAAATCTCATTAGCTTCAGGCAAAATATGGAAGCCATATTTCTGAGATGGGAGGAAAATGTAGAAACAACAATGGAAGGTGAATTGTTATTTATAGGCCCTAAAATTCTATGAATGCTATTGTATAATTGACATTGGGTTACATATAAATGTGTGTACTTTGTCTGTCAGTTTCAGTCCTCTCCCCCATTCTGTCTTTGTTGTTGTTGTTTTTCTGTTTCTCTTAGTATCTCTTCTAATTCTTTTTTTTCCCTTGGTCTTCCAACTTGATTTCTTTCTCTGCCTTCCATACACATTTATGTGAAAATTATGTTTTTGCATATATCTATGCAACTAATGAACTAATAAAAATTCCCAGATGCTAAGGGATATTTGAAAATTGCTTTTAGATTTCTGTCCTTGAACTTTAGAACATGTGGACAGGCTATTTAATAAAATGATAAAAGAGCAAAACCAAAAGGTACCTTTCCTTATTTCTAAATGTACTTAAAAGTATAGTTTTAGACAAGATAAATACTAGAAATAGAATTTTTAAAAAGCAATATTAAGCTGTTAAAATAATTTACAAATTCACAATACTATTTCATTTCATTCTTTTTTCTTGATTCAAATGGTTTTCCATCTTTCAACAGACAGTTTAAATCATAACTATTTCTCTATAAAGCTGTGTTTGAATACTTTAAATCAAAATTCTGAATTTCTATAGCACCTATCTTCCATATTATTTTATTTGATTTTGTATGTAATTTCATTATTTCTCTCTTGTTGGAATCTTTACAAACTGTTAAGTCATTAGAGTTGATAGAGACAATAATTATCTAATTTAGCATGGTTCAGTATGATTAATCTGATTCTTCGAGGATATGTTATGGGCCAGAACTTGAAACAAGGTACTAAGTACAACTGATAGAAAATAATGCGTGTGTTCACACCTTTAGAGAGCTCTTATAAGCAAGAAGTATTTAAGTACTCATTGGAGTTCACATGTTTGGGAGATTTCAGGGTTTAGTATGAGATATCTGAATTCACATCTCCCTTGAAGCTCTTAGGGCCAGAGAGCACTCTGGGAGAAACCCATAATCCCATTCTCTCAGAGGAGGAGTTAACCTTTGGGAAATCATATATAGAGAGGAAGCTCTTAGAACTTCAAGGAAGTTACTTTGGAACATTGACTGGGGTCAGAGAGGAGCACTCTGGGAGGAAGCCCACAAGCCCTCTCTCCGAGGCAAGAGAGATTCATTGCATCTTCCACCTTGGTGCTGGCTGGAGACTGAAGCAAAGGACAAAGCTGCAAGAGCTCTTAGAACCAAGCAGAAAGATAGGCCTCTAAGAAAACTAACCGGATTATATTGGAGACAATAAAAGATCTGAACTTTTCTCACCTGGCTGTGTTTGGAGTAATTATTTACTTTTAACTGAAACTAAGGCTGCCTCCAGAAAACATCCCTGAGAAACCTCTCTCCCAGAGAGAATGATCCTATATTTTAAAAAAGAAAAAGAACACCACACTCTAATTTTTTTTTTTTTTTTGCAGATCACAAAGCCTCTAAGAGACTACAAACTTTCTGAGGGAATACACTTTATTTTATTACTTATTATATGTATACTTATTATACTATCTCCATAAGATTCTATAGAGAGAGTCTGAAAGAACCTCAGAAGCTATATAGTTTAATCCCCTAATTTATGAATGAGCAAACTGAGGCTCAGAGAGATTAAATGACTTATCCTCTACTTATCCAATGTGGGATTTGAACTTAGATCTTTTGATTCCAGGAGTGGTGCTCTTTGACAGTTATATTTTTTTCTTTGACTAACATTTTCTTTGACTAACATTCATTAAAGCAATTCATTCACAAATGGAATATTTTACTCCAGCTTACATTTGTGTGAGCTGTTACATTATTTTTTTTTATTTTTTTAAATTTTGCACACAAAGACTTAGTGGGTTCATCACTTCTTGAGTTGTGAACAATAGAGAATGTTAAAGCAGAGTCAAAGTATTACACTTTGAGATTCAGGTAGAGGGCATGTAGCTATTATGCAACTTACACTTTGAGATTCAGGTAGAGGGCATGTAGCTATTATGCAACTTACACTTTGAGATTCAGGTAGAGGGCATGTAGCTATTATGCAACTTAGACATATCAGTGCTAACTCCTTTTATCTATGCCTTTGCTATAGATGAGCAGACACCTGATTTTCATCATCTCCACCAGTAAAGGACAAAGGTATATGTGCAATACCAGGGATTCAGACTAAATGACCAACACTGAAGCTATCCTTTAGTTCCAATGCAACCAGTAGAACTAAAAGCATGGCTACTTCTTCATAGGAATCTGAGCTGGAATTGACTTTTGAGATCACTTAATCCAACCCCATTACCTTATAGATGAGGACAAAGTCCCCGACCTTGTCATTTGCCCAAGGTTATAATGTTCTGGTTAGCTTTCTGGAGGTCTCAGGACCAGCCTTGTTTTCAACAGAGTAATCACCAGTAGAATAGTCAGGGATAAAATCCAAAGTTTTTATTATCTCCTTCACAGTCTGTTTCCTTTGTCTGAGGCCCAGGCTTGCTTTCTGGAGGCTCTCCAAAATGGATCTTGGTTTCAATGAAGAAGTGAAGATAGGACAGCCACCACAAGAATCTTTATCTTCTAATCTATCTCCCTCCCAGATCTCTTAGCTCTTATATACTCTATTATAAGTACATCATCATAGGTATCAATCTTGTAGAATAGGTGTCAACTTGTAGAACTATACTAAGTACTAGAGAATCATTATCTAATTCTACTGAGTTAATACCTTGTTTTAGGATTAAATCAATCATTCAAAGTTCCTGCCCTTTACACAAGGTCAATGTAGCAAAAAGAATTTGAAATCAAGTTTTCTGTCTCCAAATGTAGGATTCTTTCTACTCTACTATTGTGCCTTTTCATGTGACATCACAAACAAGGAGAGGATGCTCATCTTTGTAATATTTAAAAATCCTTTCCCATTTCACTTAATTGAAGCTTTCACAACATTATGGAAAAAGCATTGGATATGTAGGAAGGGGACTTGGGTTCAAATCCTATATGACCTCAAGATAAGTCATCTAACCACTGAAGATTGCAGTTTCCTTATCTGTAAACTAGTCTATGTTAAATTAGATGACTTTTAAGTTTTCTTTGAGCTCTAAATCCTATCCAAACCAAACAGAAGCAAAGAAAAAGAAATTTAAATACAAAAACAAAACAAAATCTTGCTCAGTCAAGGTGGTAAAAATATCTGAAAGAATTATTGTTTAGAGAACATCCCTAAGATACTGTCAAAAACCTCTCTCTGATTAAATGTAATTAAATGTTAATTAATGTAATGTAATTAAATGTTAACAAAATGTTTCTTTTCCCCTAATCAGTGGCATCATAAAGATGGTCTTATCCTATTTACAAAATAAATCATATTATTTGGTACACAAGGGTAGTATTTTGACCATGGGAGGTAATCATATTCTAATTTAATGGCAAAAAAAAAAAGGAAGCATAACTAAAATATCTATTGTGCTGGCTAGCTGTCTCCAAGTAGATTGCATATTGTGAAGGGCTGCAGACATGCCAGTGCTTGTTAACAAATTAAAATTACCATGCTTAAATTTTTTTCATTTGTTTTATATGCAGTTTGCAGCTTTCTTCCAGAACCTATAAGGCCACAATGACTATCTAATGAATATTTAATTTTGTTTTTTTTTCCCTGAGGAAGTTAACTCTACAACCACTTCTACTAGGGAAAAAAAGCAATAACCAAAAACAAAGATGAGGTGAGATGGAAAGAAGGAATTGGACAAAAAGAAAAAAAAAAGATTAAGAAGACTAAGAATACAAATGAACCTGTGGTTAGCAATCCCATCCGATATCCATGAGAAATAAACTGATTAGCTTTAGAAAGTTCTCTTGCCTCCCTTAAAGAGAAAAATCAGTTCCAATCTAAAGTTAAAAAGATGCTTATGAATACTTAATAACCTTGCAATCAAGATTTGATGTCAGCATTAATGAATTCCATCCTTTGGGTTAGTAAACTACTCCCTGGTAAGTGGTTAGAAAATCTAAATGCCTTCCCTGAGTAACTAGTCTACTTTTTAGAGATAGCTGCCTTACCAGAAGAATAAAGCCCATTAAGGCAGATAAAAAACCTTTAATGAAAGAATTATAAAGTGCTTCATAAGCATTATTCTGGCCTTTGAGTACAGCCAACCTTCATCTTTCCTGACATTTACTACACCTCTCAAAAGCCCCTAATGGCAAATTATTAGGAATATTTTAAAGATGAATCAGGAATTATTCAGGAATGGCAAAATAGCTCCCATCCAAGGCAGGAGATCAGTAGCTAGGAAAATAAAAGACTCCCAAAATACTTGTTTTTCTGTCTCAAGATAGAAATGAAGCCTCTATCCATTGGATATGCAGTATAAGAGTTACAAATCATCCTATCATTCTGAAAGTTCTAATAAATCCTAATTTCTAGAGTAATTTTTAAAGTAAGCAATTTCTCTTTCCAGGATATAAGAGAAATTCAACGTATTACTCTTTTAATTGCTTTAGGAAACTAAACTCTCTTCCTGGAGTAACTTTCTAGTATTATTGCTCCCTTCCTTGCCCTCTACAGTAAGAGCCAAGCTGGCTATCTCACTCTCACTTATTTACAATATTCCTATGCCTTTTCACTGGCTGTCTCTGTTGCCTGGAATGTATTCATTCTTCACCTCCACTTCCACCTCTTGGAATAACCAGAATACAAAGGTTTTTCTGGTCTCCTCAGCTGCTAGTGGCTCCCTCTAGCCAAAGTTATGTTGCATTAGCTGTATGTCAGAGGTAAGATTTGAACCTCAGTATTCCTGAATCTAATCACAAACTCCATCCTATTATCTCCATATTGCTTATGGGATCTTTTCAATCCTAGAAGTTGAAAAAAGCCCTTAAAGCCTGCATATGCTTATCATCTCATTTTAAAGCCTATTGATTTGTCATAATTTGAGCAGCTAACAAGTAGCAGAGCTGTGATTGTAACCTAGGCCTTCCTACTCACAATCTAATACATCTAGTATATCTTAGTAACTAGTCAGTTATGTACTTCACCATTTAAATCAAGGATGAGAATGTTAAAATCCTCTTTGGCATCTTGGAGGAACTCTTGTAGAACAGCAGTTCTCATGCCTCTTAGGGGACAATGATGTTTGGTACCTTCTTTCTGGTCATAGATCTCATGCCAGTGATGTAAACATGTAAAAGCATGTTTTTCCTTCCTATATAAAATGATTACAACAAAATTTTTTTCACTCTCTTCCTTGTACAATAAATCAAAAAGCATTTATTATGCACCTATTATGGTCCAGATATTATGCTAACTGCCAATGATATGAAGACAAACTCAAAACTGACCTCAATGGGCTTATATTTCAATGGGAAGAGAATTATACATGCATACAGTGAAAAGAACAGAAGTTTGTGTAACAAGATCTCTGTTACTAACTGCTTTAAGACCTTGGGTGAGTGATTTAACTTGCCTGAATCTCAGTTTTTAATCTATAAAATGGGGAGGGAGGAGTAGCTAGCCTCTGAGATTCTTTCAAGGTCTAAATCTATGATCTTATGAAAGGGGTTATATGAGATCTGAAGAGAAAAAGATGATATCCATTAATAATGATTGACAACAATGGACATTCCACTAAAAAAAGATAAATCAAGGTCAAAAACAATCCCTTCCTTCAAGAAATTTAAATTCTAATGGGAGAAACAGCATACATATAGAAGCAACACACACGATACAATATAAATATGGAGTAGATACAAAAGTAGCCTAAGAGAAGGTAGTAGCAGATAGTAGTAGGGGATTTGGAGGAGGGCCAGGAAAGATTTCCTATAGGAGGTAGCCCTTAAGTTAAGTCTTCAAAGGAGCCAGGATTTCTAAAAAGTAATAAGGATTAGGAAAGAAAGTATTGAAGGCATGAGAAGTAGGATATGAGGGGTAGGGAGTAATTCAATTCTCCACTGTAATATTTTTTAAATTAGTTCACATGCTAAACTAGTATTTCCTTGACTGCCATGCCAATAGGATGCTATTTGTCAAGACAATTATTTTCTTAAATAGTTTTGAACTCTTGATTTCCTTATTTGGTGATTGCTTTCTATCATTCTTTTGAAGATGGACATAAACTATGTTGATGTCTACTTTACATTTTTAGCACCAAACACTGTACTTGAATACACCAAGCTGACTTTCTATAATTATAAGCAATGCATTCTCATGTTTATCTTTCCTTCAAATACATTACTGGTTTTGACAATTGTTCTGCCTGGCTGATGGTCTGACACAGAACAAATTTGGAAATGACTCTTAACGCAAGTAATTGGTCATTTTTAATCAATTAAAATATAATTAATTTATACTGTATGTATATACAGTTGCCTAAATGATTTTCCTAAAGTACAAGTTGACCATTTTAATCCCCCAAAACTCCAATAAACTTCCATGGCTATCTACTGCCTTCAAGGTCAAATATAAATTCTTTTGTTTGGCTTTTAATTTCCTTCATAAACTGGTTCCAATTTATCTTTCCGAATTATTATATATTATTGTATCATTGTCCTTTGTGCATTTTATATTTGAGTCAAACTAGCCTTTTAGAAATTACATAGAACATTCTATCTCCCTTTTCTGTGACTTTATACTACCTTTTAGATTTGCTCACTTCCTTGAAAACTGTGATCAAGAACCACCTTCTAATGAAGCTTTTTCTATCTTCCTCTGCCGAAAAATGTGGTGTTCTCGTCTTTAAAATATAATGGTTCTCTCTGGGAGCAGGTTTCTTGGGGAGGTTTTCTGGAGGCAGCCTTAGTTTCAGTTCAGAGAAATAATCACCCCAAATACAGCCAGCTGATAAAATCCAAACGTTTATTTCTTATCTCTTTCCTTGGGCCCAGTTAGCTTTCTTAGAGGCCTATCTCTCTGCTTGGTTCCAAGAGCTCTTGCAGCTTGTCCTTTGCCTCTGCTTTCTTCAGCTTCCAGCCTTGTCCTTTGCCTCTGCTTTCTTCAGCTTCCAGCCAGCACAAAGGTGGAAGATGGAATGAATCTGATTTCGCCTCCAAGAGTGGGCTTGTGGGCTTCTATATCTCCCAGAGTGCTCTTTGGCCCCAAGAGTTTTTGCTTATATGCAGTTCACTGAGTACACACCAATCATTATATCACTGGGAAACCATTATTTGTTGTAGGATTAAATCAATTCTAAATTAAATTTAAACATTGTCTCCTCAATTCCACTCGGTACTTTGATTCAAGTTCTGGCCCATAACATCTGTTTGTAGGATCAGATCAATCATACTGAACCATGCTAAATTAGATAATTATTGTCTATCACTTCTAATGACTTAACAGTTTGTAAGAATTCCAACAGAAAATACCCATCATTCTATTAATTTTGATTATATATCTCCTAATAGAATGTAAGCTCTTTAAGAACAGAGACTTGTAATTTTTTGAGTCCTCTGCCCATTACAGAATCAGCAATATAGTGATATGTGATTGTTAATAAATGATCAATCTGGAAAATATTCATTTTTATACATTTTGTACAGATTTTGTATAGATTTGTATTTTATTTGTATACATTTTGTATAGATCTGACAATAAGCCTTTGATCTCTCTCATAACTTAGTTCTGAACCATATTTTCTAACTAGCATAAAAGTTATGGTCACTCAAGTACATGTTGATTTGATCTAAAGAACAATATCCTGTTCTTAATGTATGTTGATTGGTATAGTAGTTGCAATTATCTTGCTTCTACACATGAACCCTGAAAGGTAAGATCACCAAGAAATAATAGTTCTTGTTGCCTCTAAACATACAATTAAACTAGTCTTGGCAACTTCTTCATTTAATAATTGTAGGAGGACCTTAAACTATCTTTCCATTCAGCTGCAACTTTCTTATGATTTTTGGTGACACAGGGCATTAGAGTCAGGAAAATCTGAGTGTGCATCCCAATTCATATTACTAATGTGTGACAATGGTCAGGTCACTTAATCTTTGTCAATCTATTTCCACATTTATAAAATATATTTAATATTATGACTACATTTCAAAGTTATTGTGAAGATTAAATGAGATTTGATAAGGAATACTTCAAACTTTACCATGTTATACAAATGCTATCTACTACCATCATGAGAATATCAATAATGATATGGTTACAGCAGTATGCCCACTCACTGACAAGGGTGTTGGTATAGGTATATGAGAGAGAGGGAGAGAGAGAGAGAGAGAGAGAGAGAGAGAGAGAGAGAGAGAGAAGACAGGGAAACAGAGACAGAGACAGAGACAGAGATAGAGACAGAGAAAGAGGAAGAAGAGGAAAAAAGAGACAGGGTGAGACAGAGGGAGATAGAGACAGAGAGAAAGGGAGAAGGGAAGAGATAGACTGAAAGGAAGGAGAATTCAAAATAGTGGTTTCTAACCATTTTCCATTCCTATGTATTTTGATTTTTCAGTAAAACATATTGCACTTGCTATTAATATGAAAAATAAATTCAAATAAATTCTTTGGTTGATCATGCATATATGAAATAAAAAAGATTGCTTTTTCACAAAGAAAGTTTTATTTGGTATATAATTTTTTAGTATCATAAAGTTGTTCTCTCTCAAAGTCATATGTTTTCATTATCATAACTACTTGTGGAATATTTTAATAGGATAATATAATTATTTATCAAATATTTCCTTTCTCCAAAACAAGCTTCTTGTAACCATGAAGCTATCTCTATCCCCAGTAAGAGAATGTTGGGATAAATGAAGTTAACTTACTTATTATTGTTAAAAGTATCATATTTGATATTCCCTCAGCATTGTGGATGTAACAAAGAGCAAAAGAAAAACTTCTAAAATGACTGGATGCTGAAAATTCTCTTCTCAGTGCAATAGTCTATTTTTATAAAATGTCTATTATAAGCAAATACAAAAGCAAAAAAATCACCACCACCAACAGCTACATTGTTTTTTGCTGTTGGTGGTAGTAATGGTGATGGTTTTTTGTTGTGTATTTGTTTACAATATACCTATTTGACCTCCAGAGTTATGGCTCCATCTTTGAGCATGAGTCAAGAAGAAGTTAAGCTGGCTTTTAGTGAAGTATAGAAACCAAGCTTTGATGCATGAGGTTGTCAAAAAAAAAGCAACATGTTTTCTTTAATGGTTCAGTTCAATAAATGCCTTCAGAGACCCCTTCATATGATAATTTTTATTTTGAATCACCTGCTTTCTCCTAAACTTGTTTCTGACACTGTAAGAGGAGTCACAATGCTAGAAGTCTCCTATCAAAACAAGAAAGAGAAAAAAAAATTTTAAAAGACAGAGACAGAGAGGTATTAGTAGATTGTTTCTGTCAGAAGAAAGGCTCAATGGTATAGTATACAGAAAAGCTACTTTGAAATCAGTATGTCCCAGATTAGAAGGAAAGCAATAAACTGGGAAAACATTTTTACAGTCAAAGGTTCTGATAAAGGCCTCATTTCCAAAATATATAATTGACTCTAATTTATAAGAAATCAAGCCATTCTCCAATTGATAAATGGTCAAGGGATATGAACAGACAGTTCTCAGATGAAGAAATTGAAACTATTTCTAGCTATATGAAAAGATGCTTCAAGTCATTATTAATCAGAGAAATGCAAATTAAGACAACTCTGAAATACCACTACACACCTGTCAGATTGACTATGGAATGACAGGGAAAGATAATGCAGAATGTTGGAGGGAATGTGGGCAAACTGGGACACTGATACATTGCTGTTGGAATTGTGAACACACCCAGACATTCTGGAGAGCGATTTGGAACTATGCTCAAAAAGTTATCAAACTGCGCATACCCTTTGATCCAGCAGTGTTACTACTGGGATTATATTCCAAAGACATCTTAAAGAAGGGAAAGGGACCTGTATATGCAAAAATTTTGTGTCAGTCTTCTTTGTAATGGCCAGAAACTGGAAACTGAGTGGATGCCCCTCAATTGGAGAATGGCTGAATAAATTGTGGTACATGAATATTATGGAATATTATTATTCAGTAAGAAATGACCAGCAAGATGATTTCAGAAAGGCCTAGAGAGACTTACATGAACTGATGTTGAGTGAAATGAGAAGGACCAGGAGATCATTATATACTTCAACAACAACACTATATGATGATCAATTCTGATGGACGTGGTCCTCTTGAACAATGAGATGGAACAAATCAGCTCCAAAAGAACAGTAATGAATTGAACCAGCTACACCCAGCGAAATAACTCAGGGAAATGAGTGTGAACCACCACATAGATCCCCAATCCCTCTATTTTTGTCCTCCTGCATTTTTTATTTCCTTCACAGATTAATTTTATGCTATTTCAAAGTCTGATTCTTTTTGTGCAGCAAAATAACTATATGGACATACATATATTGTATTTAACATATACTTTAACATATTTAACATGTATTAATCTACCTGCCATCTGGGGGAGGGGGAAGGGAGAAGGAGGGGAAAAATTGAAACAAGAGGTTTTGCTGAAATCAAAGGTCAATGCTGAAAAACTATCCATGCATATATCTTGTAAATAAAAAAGTTATAATAAAAAAAGAAATCAGGATGTCCCTCCTCCGACAAATTCTGGCCACCTGATGGAAGACAAGGTCCCTTAGGCAATGCTAAGATAATGAGTTTTTGAGAAAGATGTTAGTCTATAGTGATGGGGGGAAGTTTTCTCACAAAGGTTCCTATACTAATAAAATCACAGAACAAAACTCTATCTGTCATATATTGTATATGTCTGTAAATATGTCTTCAGAAATCACATTGTCCTGGGATTACTTTGGAAGGACTAGCACACATATAATTTAACTGGGTGCTTTAGTAACCGAACAATTTGGTAAAGAATCTGCCTGCTCAAGAATCCAGGGAAATAGCATACATTATTAGCATGACATCCAGTTTACCTTTAAGCTATCTTGAATGGGGAAGCCACAGAACAATGTTCCTTTCAATCAACCAATCAAAGTAGAAATTATTAAGCGTCTTGGCACTGTGCTAGGTACTAGAGATTTCCCCAAAAATCTACCTTTTCAGCTTTTGTTTTGGATTGAGTAATCAAATCAATAGTATCATTTGCCAAAAGGCATATTAATCAACCACACCAACGGTTCAAATTCTTTTCCCTGGCCTCTGCCCTCCTCTCTATACTCTCCTCTCTATATGTATGTTTATAAGCTCCTATAGAAAAGAGACTCTCTTTTTTGTATTTGTTTCCTTGGGGACTTATAATGGTACTTCACTTATTATACATTTAGTAATGCTGGCTTGAAGCTCAACATAAAAACAAAATAAAACAAAACACAAAAACCCTTAGATCCTAGCTGCTGATTCCATCAATCCTTGTCAAATAGAGAGAGGACATGAAAGCAGTGTCAGATTTTATATTCTTGGACTCAAAGATCATTGCAGAAGGTGACTACAGCCATGAACTTAAAATATACTTGCTCTTTGGAAAGAAAGTGATGGCAAATCTAGACAGCATATTAAAAAGCAAAACTATCACCTTGCCAACAAAAGTCCACATAATCAAAGATATGTTTTTTTTTTTCCAGTAGCAATGTATGGCTGTGAATTGGGTTATAATTGGGTTATAAGGAAAACTGAGTTCAGATGCTTCACATTATGGTATTGGAGAGGACTTAAAAGACTTTGCACAGCAAGGAAATCAAATCAGTCAATATTCAAATAAATTAAGTTATTCACTGGAAATTCAGATGACACAATTTAAATATTTGGGCTACATAATAAGAAGATGGGACTCATTGGATAAGACCCTTATGTTAAGAAATATTGTGTGTCTGAGAAATAATGAACATGAACTTGGACAAACCTGAGAGATAGTGGAGGAAATAAGGGGCTGGCATGCTATCGTCTATAGGGTCATGAAGAGTAAGACACAACTGAATAAACAAGAACATCTCATTCTTGCATTCTTCCATTCATTCATGTGTGTTGTGATTAACATTAAGTATCTTTCTTAAACAAAATTCATCAGGGTTCTAATGACTGTAATTTTTTGGTCTTGGACAAAAAAGATCTCTAGTTAAAAAGATTTGGGATATTATAATTTTTATAACATATAGATGTTAAGAAATTTCAGTAGTCTTGTTCAACATTGCCATTAAGAATGGTTTTAAGACAGATAAGATCATAAATTTAGAGCTGGAAGTAACCCCTAGAGGTCATAACTTCATTCTACAGAGGCCCACAAGTGACTTTGCAAAGTACTATCCACTATTCTAGGCTGTTATACTTCCTCAACTAGCATTATGCCATATTTTGTTATGATAAGGTTTTCTCTGGATACTCTTACTTCTAGTGCTTTATTTGTTATTTTCTATTTATTCAGTATATATTTTGCTTTATATGTGTGTGTGTGTTTGTATGTTGTTTCCCTTATTAGATTGTAAGCTCTTTGAGGGCAGAGACTGTCTGTTGCCTCTTTTTGTGTCCCCAGAGCTTGGTACAGTACCTAGCACAGGGTAGAGGCTTAAAAAATGCTTATTGATTGATTGGCAATAAAAATAAGATGTTATTTATATCAGTGAAGTAGAAAAGGCATTGTGGTGTCATGGGAAAAAATTTTAAATGAGAACTCAGTAAATCTAGGACATGTTGACTGTGTGATGTTGGATGAATCTTTATATTACCTACTCTCTTATCTATATAAGATATTGAAGGCCCTAAATTTATTTCTGTTTTCTCCAATAAATGATCATAAAAATATATGTTGTTGTCCAGTCATTTCAGTCATGTCCAATTCTTTGGGATTGCATTTAGGTTTTTCTTAGCAAAGATACTGGTGTAGTTCTTCAGCTCATTTTAGAGATAAGGAAATGAAGGCAAACAAGATTAAAATATTTACCCAGGGTCATGCAGTTAATAAGTGCCCAGTACTCCATCTACTTAGCCACTTAGTTGCTTTAAAAAGAAGCATACATGTTTATATACAAAGATATACATATATATTTCACAAATAAGTTAGGTTACTTTGTTTAAGTTGGAAAAATTAAACATATGGAAATGATAATTTATAAGCATTTATAAAACACCTACTATGTGACAGATACTATAATAAACATATATATTTTTACAAATATTATTTCATTCGATCCTCACAACATCCCTGGGAGGTAGTTGCTATTATCCCCATTTTAAAGTTGCAAAAGCTGAGGCAAACAGAGATTGAGTGACTTGTCCAGGACTACACTGGTAATAAGTGTCTGAGGTTGAATTTGAATTTAGGGATCTGACTCTTCCTGACTCCAGACCAGGCATTTTATCTACTGTGCCACCAAGCTGCTCCAATAAAAACTGTTAATTTTCAAATAATCTGTCTGAAATCAATGAAAATGTGTCTCAATCTCTTTTGAAGATAGATCTAGGGGGGCGGAGCCAAGATGGCGGAGAAGACACACACACTTTCTAAGCTCTTCTCTTACCCTCTTTATCAATATTATATACCCAAAAATAGTCTTGACTGCCAATTCGTAAAGATGAAAGAGAAAACCCACCAGCCAAGAAAATCTAGTCTCGCCAAAAAAGGTTGGTTCTGGGGCCAGGGGGGAGATCAGCACAGACTGGGAGAGAAATTAGGTTCTGAGGAGAGCCTCAAACCGAAAGTGAAAGCACAGATCTCAGCACAAGCGTGCAACCCCAACCCGAAGTTCAGGGCTTTTCCTTGGGGCAGCTGTGATCCTTCACGGCAGGAGGACGCAGCCCGGTTAGCCTCAAATCTGCTCAGTGAGGAGCTCGGCTTGGGGCCATAGAGCTTTCCCAGGGCCGATTTGCATCATGCAGAGACGCTGGGGCAGAGTTCTCCGGGGTCTGTGGTCTGCGGTCAGCTGCTAATACTCACAGTCCCACAAGAGGCTCCGGCCTGGGGCAGTGACACTTTCACCCTTGCCTAGCCCAGGGCAACGCTAACCCACAAGCCCAATCCTTTCCATAGCTCCTCCAGTACTGAATCCACTTACTGTTGGGGGGGAAAATCACCAGAGACCCCTACCCTCAGAGCCGGAATGGTTTACATCTCTCCCTGCTCTGCAGAGGAAGGCTGGTAACCCCTTGCCAGAGACATACCCTAAAGGTTTAAAACATGAATAAAAAAGATAAAAGAACGATCCACAGCTTCTTGAGAAAAAAGAGCAGGTCAGCAAACCGAAGAACCCTAAACAGCAAAATGCATCAGACTGTCCTCCACATGATGTTTCCCATAGAAAGATATTAAAAAGTCTCAAAAGAGAGAGAAGATAAAATGAAAAGAGAAGCCTTTTAAAAGAGCAACAACTTCCTGAAATACGAATTGAAAAGAAAAAATTCCCAGGAAGTGCAGGGAAACAAAATTGGGGAATTTGAAAAGATAAAGAATTACTGAAAGTAGGATTTGGAATTGAAAAGAAAAGAACTCCTAAGAAAGTAGGATCGTGAATTGAAAAGAAAAAATTCACTTAAAACATAAAATTAGTGAAATGGAAAAATTCCAGACCAAAACAATACATTTAAAAACTCAATTGGACATATAAGAAAGAAGAAAAAAAGCAATGAAGAAAATAATTCAAAATTAGAACTGAACAAATAGAAACAATGATTCATTGAGACAGCAAGAACAGTCAAGCAAAAAAAAAAAATGACAAACGAAAACCATGAATTATCTAATTGCAAAACGACAGACTTAGAAAAATAGATCAGAGAGATAATCTGAGGATTATTGGAATTTTAAAACATGATGAAAAAAGAGTCTAATACTTTTTTAAGAAATATAAAGAGAAATGCCCAGATGTAATAGAATAGAAGGTAAAATAGGCATTGAAAGAATCATCAAACACCTTCTGAAAGAAACCCTAAAATAAAAACCCAAGGAATATTGGGCCAAATTTCCCAACCATCGATTAAGGAAAAAATTTTAAACAGCCAAAAAAAAAAAAAAAATTTAAATACCGAGGTGCCACAAAGGATCACCAAAGATCGGCTGCCCTACATTAAAGGAACGAAGGGCCAATTGATATTCTGGGCACAAGAACTTGGATGCAGAAGAACCACCAGCTAAATGAGCATTTTCTTCCAGGGAAGAAGATGGACATTTAATGAAACAAATGAACCCATTTGTTTCTGAAGAAAACCAGAACTAAACAAAAATTTGATCTCCAAGCATGAACCTAAGAGATGCAGAAAAGGCCAAAATAATTTTGAGAATTGTATTTTGTTGTGGATATACAAAAGAATACATGTATAATTTGATTTATGATATAAATAAAAAAGGGAAGGATATGGAAAAGGATGAGGGGAAAAGGTAAGGAGGGATAAAAGATAAAACCACATCCCACAAAGGAAGCAAAGGAAACTTATCATTCTGAGGGAATTTAGAGAGGGGAAAAGGTGAACTTACCTCATCAGAGTTGGCCAAAGAAAAAAATAATTGACATTTGTTTTAGAAAAAATTTTCTCACCCTCCTTAAAAACGGGGAGGGAAAGGAAAAAAAAAAAGAGAATAAGGGAAGAAAGGGGAAAAGACTCAAAGGGGGAAGGAAGGATTCAAAGGGACATAAAAACAAGAGGGCTGTTTCAAAGGGGGAAAGAGGGTGGGGAGGCAAGAATAAGTAAAGCATAACTGGGGTTTTAGGGATGGCAGGAAATACAGATTTAGTAATTCTAACCAAATGTGAATGGGATGAACTCCCCCAAAAGAGGGAGAAGATAGCAGACTGGATCAAAGTCAGAACCCAAATATGTTGTTTAAAGAAACACATTTAAAGAGGGAGATACATATTGAGGGTAAAAGGCTGAGCAAAATCTATTATGCTTCAGGTGAAGTCAAAAGAGGGGTAGCCATCCATCTCAGAACAAGCAAAAGCAAAAATTGATCTAATTAAAAGAGATAAAAGGAAACTACATCCTGATAAAGGGGCATAAACAACGAAGCAAATCAAATTAAACAATAAAAAAATGGTATGGCACCAATTTCCTAAAGGAGAAGAAGAGAGTTGCAAGAAGAAATAGACAAAAAACTGTAATAGGGGAACTCAACCTTGACCTCAGAATTAACAAATAAAACCACAAAACAAATAAGAAAGAATTAAAGAAGTTAATAGAATATTAGAAAAATTAGGGATGTTGGATCTTTGGAGAAAATTGAATGGAAAGAAAGGAATAACTTTCCCTAAGTTCATGGAACCTATTCAAAATTGACCAATATTAGGACATAAAGACCCTTAAAATGCAAGAAAGCAGAAATAGTAAAGCTTTCTTTTTCAGATCATGATGCAATAAAACACATTCAACAAAAAAGTTAGGGGGAATTAGACCAAAAGTAATTGAAAAAAAAACCATCTTAAAGAATGATTGGGTGAAGGGCAAATTATAATAAAATAATTTCACTAAGATAATGACAATGATAGACACAGCAAAATTTGTGGGATGCAGCCAAAGGGTAATGAGGGAATTTTATATCCTTAGAGGTTTTTGAACAAAAACAGAGAAAGAAAAGATTAATGAATTGGCTTAACTAAAAAACAAAAAGACCAAATTAAAAACCCCCAGTCAAATACAAATTGAAATTCAAATTAAAAGGAGAAATTAAAAAATTGAAAGAAAAAACCATTGAATAATTAATAAACTAAGAGTTGATTCATGAAAAAAATAAAAAGATTTCCTTTGCAAATCTGATTAGAAAAAGGAGGGAGGAAAATGAAATTAGTAGTCTTAAAATGAAAAGGAGAACTTTCCACCAATGAAGAGGAAATTAGAGAAATAATGAGTTATTTTGCTCAACTTATGCCAATAAATTTGATAACCAAGTGAAAGGGAGACTACCTAAAAATATAGATTCCCAGACTAACAGAGGAGGAAGTAAATTTTGAAAAAGTCCCATTTCAGAAAAAGAAATAGAACAGGCAATTAAACAACTCCCCAAGAAAAAAATCCCCAGGACCAGATGGATTTACATGTGAATTTTACCAAACAGTTAAAGAACAATTGGCCCCAATGTAATATAAATTATTTGATAAAATAGGGAAGAAGGACCTACCAAATTCCTTCTATGACACAGCATGGTATGATACCAAACCGGTAGGCTGAAAACAGAGAAAGAAAAAAGACCAACTCCCTAATAACATTGATGCTAAAATCAAAATAAGAATTAGCAAAAAGACACAGAAAATCATCTCCAAGATAATACACATGATCAAGTAGGATTTATACCAGGAATGCAGGGTGGTCAAATTAGAAAACATCAATATAAGGCCATAAAAACCAAATTTAAAACCATACGATCATCTAATAAGGCAGAAAAGCATTTGATAAAAACCAAAATCCATTCCAAAAACACTTGAGAGAAGGAAAAATTGATTTTCCTTAAAATAATCAGCAGCATCTATTTAAAACCATCAGTAAACATCATATGTAATGGAGACAAACCAACCATTCCCCAAAAGATCTGGAGGAAAAAGGTTGCCCACATCACCGTTACTATTTAATATTGTAATTTAGAAACGCAGATTTAGCAATAAGAGCTGGAAAGAGATTGGAATAAAAGAAAAATGAGGAAACCAAATTATCACTTTTTGGAGACATGATGGATACTTGAGAACCCAGAGATTCTACTAAAAGTTATTAGAAATAATTCACAACCTTTAGAAAGTTGTGGTTATAAAAAAACCCACTAAGTCATCAGCATTTTTATATCACTAACAAAATCCAACAGTCAGTTAAAAGAGAAATTCCATTTAAAGTAACTACTGATTAAATAAAATATTTGAACATCTAAGGGAAAATAGAAACTTTATGAGCAAAATTACAGACCACTTTTTCCCACAAATTAAGTCTGATCTAACCAATTGGAAAATATTAAATGCCTTGGCTAGGGCAAGCAAATTAAATAAAAGACAATATACCTAAACTAATCATTTATTTAAAGGCATACCAATGACCCCAAAAAACTATTTTAATGACCTAGAAAAAATAAAAAAAGTTCATATGGAAAACAAAAGGTCAAGAATTTCAAGGAAAAAAAAAAAAAATTAAATGATGGTGGCTTAGCTGTTCCATATCTAAAAATTATATTATAGGGCTTACCAAAACTTTTTGGTATTGGCTAAGGAATAGATTGTTGATCAGTGGAATAGAAGGTTAAGGGAAAAACACCAAAATAGAACCAGTCTTTGAAAAGCCAAAGATCCCAGCTTTGGGATAAGAACTTACGTTTGAAAAATTGCCGGAAAAAGGAAACATTAGGGCAGAAACTAGTATTGATCTACTTAACACTGACACCAAGAAAGGTCAAAATGGGTTATGACCTAGGCAAAAGAATGAAATTATTAATAAATTAGA
Organism: Sarcophilus harrisii; assembly: GCF_902635505.1. Classification (NCBI taxonomy): domain Eukaryota; kingdom Metazoa; phylum Chordata; class Mammalia; order Dasyuromorphia; family Dasyuridae; genus Sarcophilus; species Sarcophilus harrisii. Next base: position 286,402,747 of record NC_045426.1, on the reverse strand, counting down.
GGAACACAGGATAGTTTACCTCCCTTAGACCTGTGGAAGGCTTTATGACCAAAGAAGAATAGAGATCATTTGATCAAAAAAGAAAATTTTATTATACCAAACTGAAATGTTTTTTGTACAAAACAAAACTAATGCAGACAAGATGAGAAGGGAAGTAATAAACTGGGAAAATACTTTTTAAGTCAAAGGTTCTGATAAAGGCCTCATTTAAAAATATAGAGAATTAACCTTGATTTATAAAAAATCGCCATTCTCCAATTGAAAATGGTCAAAGGATATGAACAGACAATTTCTCAGATGAAGAAATTGAACATTTCAGTCATTTGAAAAGGGCCCAAGTCATTATTAATCAGAGAAATGCAAATTAAGACAACCTAAGATTAAACTACACACCTGTGATTGGCTAAGATGGGAAAAATAATGATGATTGTGAGGGGATGGGGAAAACAGGGACATTGACATTGTTGGGGAGTTGTGAACGAATCCAACCATTTTGAGAGTAGTTTGGAACTATGCTCAAAAAGTTATTAAACTGTGAACCCTTTGATCCAGCAGTGTTACTACTGGGATTATATCCCAAAGAGATTTTAAAGAAGGGAAAGGGACCGGTAAATTTGGAATGTTTGTGGAACCCTTTTTAGGGAAAACTGGAAACTGATTAGTCCACGTTAAATTAATAAATTTGGTATATGAAAATTATGGAATATTACGCTGTAAGAAATGACCAACAGGATGATTTTGAAAGGCTTGAGAGAACAACGATGCTGAGTGAAAAGCAGGACCAGGAGATCATTATATACCAGCAACAATACTATATGATACCAGTTCTGATGGACACATCCCGCAACGAGATCAACCAAATCTTTCTAATGGAGAGGAACTGAACATATGCCCAGAAAAATAATCTTGGGAGATGACTAAAACCTTACATTGAATTCCCAATCCCTTATTTATTGCATTTTGATTTTACAAGCTTTGGCAATTTTTAGAGCTGATTCTTTTTTAAGAAAAAACATTTTGGTCATGTATACTTATTGTGTATCTAATTTATATTTTAATATATTTAACATCTATTATCCCCATCTAGAGAGGGGTTGGGGGTGAGGTGAAAAAATTAAAAGAGGTTTGAAACGTTAATGCTGTAAAACTACCCATGCATATATCCTGTAAATAAAAGGCTATTAAATTAAAAAAAAAAAGAGATAAACATGCCTATCTTTTCTGGGATTAATTACCATTAAATACTATTGAAATTGTACAATAAAGATGTAGCAGAGGTTCAGTAATATAAATTATCTCGAAAGCAAACAAGGAACATAACAAGTCACTTATACATAGGTTTCTGAACCTTTTATTGTTTTTCAAAATGTAAAATTCCATGAAGATAAGAAACTCAACTCAATTTGACAAATCATCAGTGACTTCTTCCTTGGAGAAATGTTTTGCCCATACATAGCATACATGTGTCAGATTCAGAACTTGAACTCAGATCTTCCTGACTGTAAGGTTGGGTCATTTTTACCTCTGTTTCAAAATGTTTCTCTTCTAAACCACATTATTCTTTATATCAGAAGTATCTCCTAAATTTTGTTAGCTTTTGTTCTTTTATGCCCAAGTACTAATTTATTCGTATGTTCATTAATCCAATCAAAGTAGCTAATATCTAGTATATAAAAGTACCAAACCAAACATCCAGGATGTAAAAATAGATGTGTGTTCAACTCTGCTCTAACCAATTCGTAAGAGTGAATTATTAAATATTCAGAATGAGCATTTATTTTTTTTCTTTTTTTAATTATAGCTTTTTATTTAGAAGTTATATGCATGAGTGATTTTATAGCATTGACAATTGCTAAACCTTTTGTTCCAAATTTTCCCCCCTTTCCCCCCACCCTCTCCCCCAGATGGCAGGTTGATCAATACATGTTAAATATGTTAAAGTATAAATTAAATACAAAATAAGTATACATGTCCAAACAGTTATTTTGCTGTACAAAAAGAATCGGACTCTGAAATAGTGTACAATTATCCTGTGAAAGAAATCAAAAATGCAGGTGGACAAAAATAGATGGATTGGGAATTCTATGTAATGGTTCTTAGTCATCTCTCAGAGTTTTTTTTTGCTGGGTGTAGCTGGTTCAATTCATTCCATGACCATTTATTCTTAAGAAATTGATAATTGGTACAAATCAGGGAATGGTTTGTAGTTTCCTCGAATGCCTAGATCTAAGAAAGTGTTAATAACAGTTAATTAATACAGAGAAAGTGTTAAAAATGTGTAAATACATTTTTTGAGAACTCAGATGTTAAACATTTACTAGTATATTCCAATATTACTCTATAAACATTACTTGAGCTAAGCAGTATAACAAAAGGCTCAAAGAGTAAAGTCATCATCAGACTGGACCACTAGTAACTATAGGTTAATAATTATATTTATATAGTACTATAGGTTATATAGGTTTACAATGTGCTTTATATAGATTATATAGGTTTACAATGTGCTTTATATCCACTAGCTCATTTGAGTCTCACAACAATCCTGTGTTCTAGGCACCCTACTAGGCTGGGGGGAGTTATTAAGGAACTATAAAAAGAAAGTCCCTGTCCTCAAGATTATATCTGGACTTGAGTTTAGAAGTTCCCTGAAACTTCTAAACTCAGTTCCAGATACAATGTAGAAAGTGGACCGGGAAAAAATGTTCAGTTTGATTTTCCTAAGACTGAAAATGAGGAGAGTAGCTAGGGGAAGAAGGGAGAATAGATACACATCCTACATACAAATTAGCTTATTTGGAATTTAAGAATTCTACAACGTGATTTGCTTCTTGAAATACATCTTTCCAGAATTTTGAATTTTTTGTTCATGTTTCACTTTAAGGTAACTCAAACAATTTCTGTGAGTCTAAGAATCCCTATATTATAGACAAAAGGAGGGGTCTTTTATCTAATTTATCTCATCTATTCAGGGTACACAAATATAACAAGATTATTACAAAGAAGCAGCCAAAATTGCTTTAAAAGTGGAATTTTGTGATGAGGGATGAATGCAAGAATAACTATAAATCACATTCAATGTCTGTTCAAAGTTCTTGTCCAGCCTACTTCTTAAGTGGTCAGTAAATTAGTAAATAATAAGAACTATCCACTAGGCTTTGGTGGGGATGGTGAAGAAACAGGACCAGGCACAAAGTTGGTCCACTACTTGTCAAGATGAACACTATTATTTGAAAAGAAAAATGCTACTTCCGGCCAAGATGGCGGAGAGGACACACACATCTGCTTAATCTCTGTCTTTGCTCACAGAATTTATTTCATGACAAGGGCACGGAATTAGTGCTTGACTGAAAAAATAATAATAATAATTACCAACAGAACATATTCTTGAAATTCACCAGAAAAGGTCTGTTTTTGCTCATGGGTGGGGATGGTTAGATGCAGCACAGACTGAAGGCAGGGCGCTGCAGCACAGCAGACAGTGAGAGTACGGAGCTGACTGAGAGGGGTGGGGTGTGATCTCAACCATTTCTAAGGGGAGATCTTTAACACAGGGTGGATAATTTGCCCTGGCAGCAAGCCAGTAGATCAGCACAGGAGGGGTAAACACAGGGGGTAAAAACTATAACCCCAAAAAGTTCGGATTTCTTGGGACCTGGCCATACACCCAGAGTGTCTCAGCACGCTCTCAGAATCTCAGAGTCTCAGATCACAGACACAGCTCAGCCATTGCTGTCCTGCTAGTACTCCACTGCTGCCCCCTGCAGTCTGTAGAGGATGCTCAGTAATATCATCCAGCTCCCCCACACCCAAAAAAAGCAGACTGCATTTGTTTTTCTTTTTTGATAATTTGTCTCCTTTGATTCTTCTCTGACAAAATGAGCAAAAAATTAAAACGAGCTCTAACTATTGATAGCTTCTATCTAGATAGAGAGCAGACTTTAAACCCTGAGGAGAAAGACAGGTAAAAGATTGGAGTAGAATCTACTATGCTTCAAGTGAAGTAAAAAAAAAAGCAGGGGTAGCCATCCTGATCTCAGATCAAGCAAAAGCAAAAATTGATCTAACTAAAAGAGATAAGGAAGGGCACTATATCTTGCTAAAGGGTAGCATAGATATCAATATTAAACATATATGCAACAAGTAGTGTAGCATCTAAATTCTTAAAAGAGAAATTAAGAGAGATGCAAGATGAAATAGACAGCAAAACTATAATAGTGGGAGAGCTCAACCTTGCACTCTCAGAATTAGACAAATCAAACCACAAAATAAATAAGAAAGAAGTCAAAGAGGTAAATAGAATACTAGAAAAGATGCATATGATAGATCTTTGGAGAAAACTAAATGGAGACAGAAAGGAGTACACTTTCTTCTCAGCAGTTCATGGAACGTATACAAAAATTGACCATATATTAGGACATAAAAACCTCAAATTCAAATGCAGTAAGGCAGAAATAGTAAATGCATCCTTTTCAGACCACGATGCAATGAAAATTACATTCAGTAAAAAGCCAGGAGAAAATGGACCAAAAAAACCGGAAACTAAATAATCTCATACTAAAGAATGATTGGGTGAAACAGTAAATCTATATAGACATAATTAATAATTTTACCTAAGAAAATGACAATAATGAGACATCATACCAAAATGTGTAGGATGCAGCCAAAGTGGTAATAAGGGAAAATTTTATATCTGTAGAGGCCTACTTGCATAAAATAGAGAAAGAGAAGGTCAATGGATTGGGTTTGCAACTAAAAATGTTAGAAAAGGAACAAATGAAAAACCCTTCATCAAACACTAAACTTAAAATTCTAAAAATAAAAGGAAAAATTAATAAAATTGCAAATAAAAAATGTTGAATTAATTAATAAAACTAAGAGTTGGTTCTATGAAAAAACCAAGAAAATAGACAAATCCTTAGTAAATCTGTTTTAAAAAAGGAAAGAAGGAAATCAAATTGTTACTCTTAAAAACGAAAAATGAGAACTCGCAATAATGAAGAGGAAATTAGAGCAATAATTAAGAGTTACTTTGCCCAACTTTATGCCAATAAATTCGATAACTTAAATGAAATGGAAGAATACCTTCAAAAATATAGCTTGCCTAGATTAACAGAGGAAGAAGTAAATATCCTAACAGTCCCATCTTAGAAAAAGAAATAGAACAAGCTATCAACCAACTCCCTAAGAAAATATCCCCAGGACCAGATGGATTTACATGTGAATTCTACCAAACATTTAAAGAACAATTAACTCCAATGCTATATAAACTATTTGAAAAATAGGGATTGAAGGAGTCCTACCAAATTCCTTTTATAACACAGACATGGTACTGATACCTAAACCAGGTAGGTTGAAAACAGAGAAAGAAAATTTTAGACCAATCTCCCTAATGAATATTGATGCTAAAATCTTAAATAAAATATTAGCAAAAAGATTACAGAAAATCATCCTCAGGATAGTAGGATTTATATTAGGAATGCAGGGCTGGTCCAATATTAGGAAAACTATTAGCATAACTGACTATATCAAAAACCAAATTAACAAAACCACATGATTATCTCAATAGATGCAGAAAATGCATTTGATAAAATCCAACATCCATTCCTAATAAAAACACTTGAGAGGATAGAAATAATTGGACTTTTTCTTAAAATACACAAGCGTATATTTTAAAACCATCAGCAAGCATCATATGTAATGGAGATAAACTGGAAGCTTTCCCAATAACATCAGGAGTGAAACAAGGTTGCCCACTCTCTCAATATTATTATTCAATATTTTATTAGAAACATTAGCCTCGGCAATAAGAGTCAAGAAAGAGATGAAAGGAATTAGAGTAGGTAATGAGGAAACCAAATTATCACTCTTTGCAGATTTGATGGTATACTTAGAGAACCCCAGAGATTCTACTAAAAAGCTATTAGAAATAATTTATAACTTTAGCAAAGTTGCAGAATACAAAATAAATTCACATAAACCCTCAACACAAATTTAATTCAAATAATTCAAAATAATTGTCAATAGCATAAAATATTTGGGAATCTGTCCTGACTGACCAAAGGAAAGTCAGGAATTATATGAGTGGAATTACAAAACACTTCCCACACAAAGTCAGATTTAAATAATTGGAAAAATATTAAGTGCTCTTGAATAAGCCGAGCAAATATAATAAAGATGACAATACTCCCTAAACTAATCTATTTATTTAGTGCTATACCAATCAAACTCCCAAGAAACTATTTTAATGACCTAGAAAAATATTTTTAAAATTCATATGGAAGAACAAAAGGTGAAAAATTTCAAGGGAATTAATAGAACAAAAAAATCAAATGAAGGTGGCCTAGCTGTACCTGATCTAAAGCTATATTATAAAGCAGTAGTCACCAAAACCATTTGGTATTGGTTAAGAAATAGATTGGTTGATCAGTGGGATAAGTTAGGTTCACAGGACAAAATAATCAATAACTATAGCAATCTAGTGTTTGACAAACCCAAAGATCCCAATTTTGGGGATAAGAATTCATTATTTGACAAAAACTGCTGGGAAAACTGAAAATTAATATGGCAGAAATTAGCCATGGACCCACACTTAACATCGCACACCAAGATAAGATCAAAGTGGGTCCACGATTTGGGCATAAAGAACGAGATCATAAATAAATTAGAGGAACATAGGATAGTTTACCTCTCAGACTTGTGAAGGAGGAAGGAATTTGTGACCACAGAAGAACTAGAAATCATTATTGATCACAAAATAGAAAAATTCGATTACATCAAATTAAAAAGTCTTTGTACAAACAAAATTAATGTAAGCAAGATTAGAAGGGAAGCAACAAACTGGGAAAATATTTTTACAGTTAAAAGTTCTGATAAAGGACTCATTTCCAAAATATATAAAGAATTGACTCTTAATTTATAAGAAATCAAGCCATTGATCAAGAAATCAAGAAATCATTGATCAAGAAATCAAGCCAATTGATAAATGGTCAAAGGATATGGAAAATTTTCAGATGATAAAATTGAAACTATTTCCACTCATATGAAACTGTTCCAAATCACTATTAATCAGAGAAATGCAAATTAAGACAACTCTGAGATACCACTACACACCTGTCAGATTGGCTAAGATGACAGGAAAAAAGAATGATGAATGTTGGAGAGGATGCAGGAAAACTGGGACATTGATGCATTGTTGGTGGAGTTGTGAATGAATCCATTCTGGAGAGCAATTTGGAATTATGCCCAAAATGTTATCAAACTGTGCATACCCTTTGATCCAGCAGTGTTACTACTGGGCTTATATCCCAAAGAGATACTAAAGAAGGGAAAGGGACCTGCATGTGCCAAAATGTTTGTGGCAGCCCTTTTTGTAGTGGCTAGAAACTGGAAAATGAATGGAAGTTCATCAATTGGAGAATAGTTGGGTAAAATGTGGTATATGAATGTTATGGAATATTATTGTTCTGTAAGAAATGACCAGCAGGATGAATACAGAGAGGCTTGGAAAGAGTTACATGAACTGATGCTAACTTCAACAATGATACCGTATGAGGATGTATTCTGATGGAAGTGGATATCTTTGACAAAGAGAAGATCTAATTCAGTTCCAATTGATCAATGATGGACATAATCAGCTATACCCAGAGAAGGTACACTGGGAAGTGCGTATAAACTGTTTGGATTTTTGTTTTTCTTCCCAGGTTATTTTTACCTTCTGAATCCAATTCTCCCTGTGCAACAAGAGAACTATTCAGTTCTGCACACATATATTGTATCTAGGATACACTGTAACATATTTAACATGTGTAAGACTGCCTGCCATCTAGAGGAGGGGGTAGAGGGAAACAAGGGAAAAATTAGAACAGAAGTGAGTGCAAGGGATAATTTAAAAAATTACCCATGCATATGTACTGTCAATAAAAAGTTATAATTTTTTTAAAAAGGAAAGAAAAATGCTTTACATTTGTCGTTGACAGGCTCTTTTCTTTTTTTTTTAAATTAAAGCTTATTATTTTTCAAAATATATGTGTGGATAATTCTTTGACATTAAGTTTTGCAAAATCTCATGTTCCAACTTCCCTTCCTTCCCCCACACCCTCCACTACATGGGAAATAGCCCAATATATGTCAAACATAGTAGAAATATATTTTAAATCCAAAATATGCATACATATTTACAAAATTATCTTGCACAAAAGAATCAAATCAAACCATTGAAAATGAGAAGGAAAATAAAATGCAAGCAAACAACAACAAAAAGTAAAAATGCTGTTATAAACCACACCCACTTCCCACAGTAGGTATAGATGGCTCTCTTCATTACAAGATCATTGGAACTGGTCTGAATCATCTCATCGTTGAAGAGAGCCATGTCCATCAGAATGATCATCTTATAATCTTGTTGCTGTGTACAATGATCTCCTGTGTACAATGAGCACTGAGTGCTCATTTCACTTAGTATCAGTTCATATAAACCTTTACAAGTCTCTCTGAAATCATCCTGTTGATCATTTTCTTAAAGAAAAATAACATTCATGTACCATAATTTATTCAGCCATTCTCCAACTAATGGGCATCCACTCATTTTCCAGTTTCTTGCCACTACAAAAGGGGCTGCCACAAATGTTTTTGCACCTGTGGGTCCCTTTCCCTACTTTAAGATCTCTTTGGGATATAAGCCTAGTAGAAACACTACTAGATCAAAGAGTATGCACAGTTTGATAACTCTTGGGGCATAGTTCCAAATTGTTCTTCAGAATAGTTGGATCCATTTACAAACACACTAGTAATGTATTAGTGTCCCAGTTTTGCCACATCTCCTCCAACATTAGTCATTATCTTCTCCAGTCATCTGATCAATAATGATTTAGAGCATATGACTTTTCATATGACTAGAAATAGTTTCAATTTTTTCATCTGAAAATTGTCTGTTCATATCCTTTGACCATTTATCATTTGGAGAATGGCTTGAATTCTCATAAACTTGAGTCAATTCTCTATATATTGGAAATGGGTCCTTTATCAGAACCCTTGAATGTAAAAATGTTTTCCCAGTTTATTGCTTCCTTTCTAATCTTGTCTGCATTAGTTTTGTTTGTATAAAAATTTTTTAACAATCAAAATTATTCATTTTGTGATCAATAATGATCTCTGATTCTTGTTGGGTTCCTTTTCTGCAGATCTGACAGGTAAACTATCCTGTTTTTCTCCCAGTTTCTCCCATACTGGATTCCAATTTTCCCAATAGTTTTGCCAAATAGTGAGTTCTTATCCCCAAAGCTGGGGTCTTTGGGTTTGTCAAACACTAGATTACTATAGTCATTGACTATTTTGTTCTGTTTACTTAACCTATGCCATTGATTGACTACTCTATTTTTTTGCCATTACTAAATGATTTTAATGACTACTGCTTTATAATGTAATTTTAGATCTGATAGGGCAAGGCCATGTTCATTTGCATTTTTTCATTAATTCCCTTGAAGTTCTTGATATATTGTTTTTCCAGATGAACTTTGTAATTATTTTTTCTAGATCTATAAAATAGATTCTTAGGAGTTTGATTGTTATAGCACTAAATAAGTAGATTAATTTAGGTAACATTGTCACTTTTATTATATTTGTTCAGCCTACTCAAGAATACTTGATATTTTTCCAATTGTTTAGATCTGACTTTATTTGTGTAGAATGTGTTTTGTAGCTGTGTTCATATAATTCCTGACTTTGCCTTAGAAGGTAGGCTACCAAATATTTTATATTATCAACAGTTATTTTAAATGGATTTTCCCTTTGTATCTCTTGCTGCTGGACTGTGTTGTTATATATAAAAAATGCTGATGATTTATTATAAATTTATTTTGTATACTACAACATGGCTAAAGTTGTGGATTGTTTCTAGTAGTTTTTTAGTTGATTCTCCAGATTTTTCTAAGTATACCATCATATCATCTGCAAAGATTGAGAATTTGGTTTACTCATTACCTATTCTAATTCCTTTAATCGCCTTTTCTTTTCTTATTGCCAAAGCTAATATTTTTAATACAATATTGAATAGTAATGGTGACAATGGGCAACCTTATTTCATCCCTGATCTTACTGGGAATGGTTCCAGTTTTTCTCTATTATATATGATACTTGCTGATAGTTTTAAATAAATGCTTCTGATCATTTTAAGGAAAAGTCCATTTATTCCTGTACTTGCTAGTGTTTTTAATAGGAAGAACAAGTGTTGGATTTTATCAAATGCTTTTTCTGCATCTAGAAAGATAATTATAGATTTTTGTTAGTTTGACTATTGATATATAGTTAATTTTGCTAATAGTTTTCCTAATATTGAATCAGCCCTGCATAGCTGGTATAAATCCTACTTGGTCATGGTGTATTATCCTGAGGATGACTTTCTGTAATCTCTTTGCTAATATTTTATTTAAGATTTTTGCATCAATTAAGACAACTCTGAGATATCACTACACACCTCTCAGATTGGTTAAAATGACAGGAAAAGATAATGATGAATGTGGGAGGGGATGTGGGAAAACTGGTACACTGATATATTGTTGGTGGAATTGTGAATGAATCCAATCATTCTGGAGAGCAATTTGGAACTACACTCAAAAAGCTATCAAACTGTGCATCCCTTTTGACCCAGCAGTGTTATTCAGAGCTACTCTGGACGTGTCATTTTGGTGCCCAAACATGGGGCTCTAGGTGAGGTCCTACACAAATCAGCTCTATTTTTAATCAGAAATGCAGGGCTTTGCAAAACAGGGCATAAATCAGCTCATCTGACAGGATTGGCCGAGCTTAGTGGAGAAGTCCCCTGTGACCTGGAAATAGGGTGAGTATAAAAATAAACAAGCAGGAAACTTTTGTAAGGGTCAAACTAGTCACTTTTGGTTTTTAGGTGAAATGGGGCAAATACAAGAAAAGAGTCTCCTCCACCCCAAGATGCATATTTATGCAGAATACATAGTTAGGTTAATAAAGAAGCAAGGTTTGTTGGTAACTCAGAGGCAGATCACTGGACTCTTAAATATATTAGAGTGCACATTTCCTTGGCTAAGGAAGAAAAATTAGAGCCAGATATGTGGGAACTAGTGGGAGAGCAACTGATTGAATATTATGAAGCTATGGGTCCTGGTTCTATTCCTGAAGAAACATTCCTTATGTGCAATATAATACAATTGGCTTTAAAGAATCCCACAAGTTCTAAAAAAAAGTTAAAGTTTTAATGTGGACAACTAGACAAGGAAGTATGAGGAGAAAGAGGAGGAGGAGGATAATAGTGACAAGGCAGCTGGAGGGCATAGGGTTTCTGAGCTGAAGGGTCTTATTAGAAACAGATATGCATAAACCCATCAGCATGGGAGTTATTACATAAGCACATAGCAATAATGCACAATCAGTGCAGGCTCGATGTGGTGTAACAAACATGAATTGTACATGCAAGTAGTGATATAACAAACAATATGAATTAACTTGGCATTGTAAAAGATTTCCAGAAGTCCTAGAAGGAGGGTATGTAGATAACAGTCACACATATGCCTTCTTCAGCAGCCAAGAGATAGTCCCAAACCAATTCATTGTCCATTGCTTCACAGGTCAGGGAATCCAGTGCTTCCCACAAGTTTTTGAAGTCCTGCAACAGTTTTTTTTATGTTAGGGAATCCAATGATTCCTGCAGATCTTGAAGTCCTACAACAGTCTTATCATTTTGCAGAAAGTCCAATGATTCCTAAGGGTTTTCAAGTCCTACAACAGTCTTATCATGTCTCAGAGAATCCAATGATTCCTGAGGGTTTTGAAGTCCAACAATTTTTGATGTCCATAAGTCAAACACCATAATTGCCATGTTCTTTCAGTGGTGGGCACAGTCAGCAATGGAACCATCTGATCTTTCTTGGGTCTTCTCCTTCATTTCAAGTGTCTGCTCCGTCTCTCTCTGATGGACAAGGTGAATATGGCTTGTTGGCACCCATCTGATTCCTTCTCCATCTGTAGAGATACAAGCAAACCCTCTCCCCCAAGCAGTTAACCTATCTCGTCCCTTCCATTCACCACTTTCTGGGTCTCTCCACATCACCTGGCGATTATCTAAAGATAGTGGAGATGCTCACATTGGACACTGCCCTTCTAGTGGGTTATAAAACCTCTCTGCCAGAGTCAGTGCATCTTTATCAAAAATCAAGAAATTAATAGTGTAAAGAGCTTGATTTAGAAGTTCTCTAGGGTTACCTGTGGCTCCCCCCTTCTTTTGTTTTTGGAGGAGCATCTTAATGTCTGTTTCTCCTCTCTACTATTGCCTGTCTTTGAGGATTAAAGGGTATGCCAGTGGTGTGTAAAATCTTATACTGTGCACAAAAGTGTGCAAAATGTTTAGAAGTATATGCAGGTCCATTATCTGTTTTTATTGCTTGTGGCACATCCATAATTGCAAATGCTTGTATAAGGAATTCAGTGACCCCTTGGGCTGTCTCTTTTGCTGCTGGTATTGAAAAAGGTGTCTACTACAACATGGATAAAAGACAGACAGCCAAAAGATTTATAATGAGTCACATCCATTTGCCAAATTTCATTGGGTCTCTAAACACAAGGGTTCTTCCCTGGAGGCAGTGTAGGAGCATGGAAAGGAAGGCAAGCTGTACAGGCTTTTCTATACTCCTAGCTTCCTCTCTTGTTATTCCAAATTGCAAATGTAAAGCTCGAGCAGCCTGATGATATTTAAAATGAGATTCTTGGGCTTCTTGAAATAAATGAGTATTGGCCAGCATAGTTAGAAGGCTATCTGCCTTTGAATTACCATCAAAACTAGGACCTGGAAGTCCACTATAAGAGTAGACATGCAAGATATAAATCTTATCTGGATGCTTTCTCACTTGCTCTTGAAGTTCCTTGAAGTTCCTATATTAGAGGCTACAAATTTTATTTGGGCTGTGGCAATTCTTTGTACCACACCTACTGAATAGGCCGAATCAGATATTATATTTATATCTCCTAGATAATAAGAGCTAGAATGATTGCACATAATTCATTCTGCTGAGTGGACTGAAAAGGAGTTCTGACTACTCTCTTCATAGTTAAGTCATGAGAGTATACAGCACAAATATTATGTTTGGATGCATCTGTAAAGATAGTTGGTCCTTTAAGAGGAACTTTAGAAACTTCTTCAACAATCCATCACTAATTATGTAATAGTCTGGTTATCTTTAATGGAGACTCATATGTAAAATCTGGAACCATGGCTAATTAAATTTGCCACTCTGGTATGGTTTCACAGCACACATTAATTTGTGTATTAGTATAAAAGATGTATATCTTGTCAGATGTTATCCCAGATAATTGTACTGCTTGCTTAATGGCCTTTAATAAAATTCTAGCCACAAGCACTGGGTAAGGCGTAAGGCTCTGTTCTGGTTGTACTGGGACGTTCACCCACTCTATCACACTGTCTCCTTGATGAAGAACTGCTGTGGGTGCTTCTTTTGTAGCAAAAAATGGGATTTCTTCAAGCAAGTCCAAGTATGAAAACTTTCTCTACGAATATAGACCATAAGATCATCTTTAATTTATGATATGGTCTTAAACAATGGTTTAGAGTAACTAGGGCTCTTAGGGTAAAAAACAAATTTTTGCCTAGAATATAAAGACATTTTTTCCCACCATGAGAAAAATAAATATGGCACACATTTTTAAAAGAATTTAAAAAAAAACTGTACTATGTAAGCGATGTATATATGTGTAAAAATAATTTAAAAATTTTGCTACTCTTCATAATAGCAGTACTACTACTTACTACTTCTCACTACTACTACTACTACTACTACTACTACCACCACCACTACCACTACCACTGCCACTATCACTAGCACCAGAATGAGTACCACCTCTAGTTCAGATTTATAAAGCACTTAGCATGAACCAGGCAGTGTGCTAAGTGCTTGATGATTATTTGAGACTTTGATTCTCACAACAACACTGTGAAGATGATGCTATTATTATTTCCATTTTACAGTTAATGAAAGTGAGAAAGATGAGTTAAGTTAGTTGCTCAGGGTCACATATAGCCAGTATGTGATTAAGAATAGATTTAACTTAGATGGTCCTGACTCCAGTTCAGGCCTCCATCCTTTGTAACAAAACTATGTTTAGGTTTTATAGATATATAGATATATAGATATATAGATATAGATATAGATATATGTCTATATGTCTATATATCTATATAAGTCTGAGGTAAGAAATGCAAATTATTAAGCATTTGAAAAATTAGTATTTTCATTTATTTATTTAATTAAAGATTTTTATTTTAAAAACATATGCATGGATAACTTTTCAACATTGTCCCTTGTGTTCCAAATTTCCCCCTTCTTTCCTCCCTCCCTTAGATAGCAAGTAATCCAATATATGTCCAATGATCTCCTGGTTCTGCTCATTTAATTCAGCATCAGTTTCTATAAGTTTTTCAGGCATCTCTGAAATCACTCTGCTGACCGTTTCTTATAGAAAAATAATATTCCATAACATTCCTATACCATAATTTATTCAGCCATTCTCTAACTGATGGGCATCAACTCAGTTTCAAGTTTCTTGCCACTACAAATAGGGCTACCACAAACATTGTTGGACATGTGGGTTGCTTTCCCTCCTTTATGATCTCTTTGGGATATAAGCCTAGTAGAAACACTGTTGAATCAAAGGGTATGCACAGTTTGATAGATCTTTGGACATAGTTTCAAATTGGTCTCTAGAATGGCTGGATCCATTTACAATTCTACCAACAATGTATTAGTGTCCCAGTTTTCCCACATCCCTCCAGCATTCATCATTATCTTTTCTTGTCATCTTAGTCAATCTGAGAAATGTGTAGTCTACCTCACAGTTCTCTTAATTTGCATTTCTCTGATCAATAGTGATTTAGAGCACATTTTAATATGGCTAGAAATGGTTTCAATTTCTTCTTCTGAAAAATGCCTGTTCATATTCTTTGACCATTTATCAATTAGAGAATGGCTTAAATTCTTAAAAATTTGAGTCAATTCTCTATATATTTTAGAAATGAGGCCTTTATCAGGACCCTTGAATGTAAAACATTTGTTCCAGTTTATTGCTTCCCTTTTAATCTTGTCTGCATTCGTTTTGTTTGTACAAAATTTTTTTCATTTAATATAATCAAATTATCTACTTTGTGTTCAATAATGAACTTCAATACTTTGGCCACAGATTCCTTCCTTCTCCACAGATCTGTGAAGTACACATCACTCTTTATATTGAAATTGTAAATGCATTTCGGTTTTATCTTGGTATTCAGTGTTAGGTGTGGGTCAATGCCTAGTTTCTGTCATACTAATTTCCAATTTTCCCAGCAATTTTTGTCAAATAGTGAGTTTGTATCCCAAAAGTTTGTATCCTTGGGTTTGTCAAACACCAGATTACTATAGTCATTGCCTATTTTGTCCTGTGAACTTAATCTATTCCATTGATTGACTATGTTTTAGCCAGTAACAAATGTTTTTGATGACTACTGCTTTATATAGTTTTAGGTCTTGTACAACTAGGTCACCTTCATTTGCATTTTTTCATTAATTTTCTTGAGATTCTTTACTTTTTATTCTTCCAAATGAACTTTGTTATTATTTTTTCTAGATCTGTAAAATAATTTCTTGGGAGTTTGATTGAAATGGCACTGAATAAGCAGATTAATTTAGGTAGTATTGTCATGTTTATTATATTTGCTCAACCTACCCATGAGCACTTGATATTTTTCCAGTTGATTAGATCTAATTTTCTTTGTGTGGAAAGTGCATTATTTTCTGCATGTATTCAGATAATCATATGATTTTTTGTTACTTTGTTTACTGATATCTTTAATTATACTAATAGTTTTCCTAATATTGAATCAAACCTACATTCCTAGTATGTATACATCAAGTAGGTATACAGCCCTACTTGATCATGATATATTATCTTGGTAATGACTTACTGTAATCTCTTTGCTAATATTTTATTTAAGATTTTTGCATCAGTAATCATTAGGGAAATTGGTCTATAATTTTCTTTTTCTGTTTGAACCTATCTGGCTTAGGTATCAGCACCATATCTGTGTCATAAAAAAAATTTGGAAGGACTCCTTCTTTCCCAATTTTTTTTCAAATAGCTAAAATAGTTTTGGAGTTAATTGTTCTTTAAATGTTTGATAGAATTCTAAATTCATCTGAACTGAGATTTTTTGGTAGGGAGCTGATTAATAGCTTGTTCTATTTCTTTTTTTTTTAATGGGATGATTTAAATAATTTATTTCCTCTTCTGTTAATCTGGGCAACCTATATTTTAGATGGTATTCCTCCATTTCATTTAGGTTATCAAATTTATTGACATATAGTTAGCAAAATAACTCCTAATTATTGTTCTTATTTCCTCTTCATTGGTAGAAAGTTCTCCCTTTTCATTTTTTGAAACTAACAATTTGATTTTCTTCTTTCCTTTTTCTAATTAAATTAATTAAAGGTTTATCTATTTTGTTTTTTTTTCATAAAGTCAACTCTGACTTTTGTTTATTAATTCAATGGTTTTTACTTTCAATTTTACTAATGCCTCCTTTTATTTTCAGAATTTTAAATTTGGTATTTAATTAGGGGTTTTAATTTGTTCTTTTTTCAAGCTTTTTTAGTTGCAAGCCCAATTCATTGATCTTCTCTTTCTCAATTTTATGGAAGTAAACATCTAGACATAAAGCACCAGCCCTTAAGTCAGGAGGACCTGAGTTCAAATCTGATCTCAGACATATAACATTTCCTGGCTATGTGACACTGGGCAAGTCACTTAACCCCAATTGCCTCAGCAAAATATATATGAATGAATGAATGAATAAATAAATAGATAGATATAAAACTTCCCCAAAGAACAGCTTTGGTTGCATCCCACAAATTTTGGTATGTTATCTCATTATTGTCATTCTCTTGGATGAAAGTATCAATTGTATCTATGATTTGTGGTTACAGCCACTCATTCTTTAGGATTAGATTATTTAGTTTCCAATTAATGTTTGGTCTGTTTTCCCCTGGCCTTTCATTGTGTGTAATTTTTACTTCATCATAACCTGTAAAAAATGCATTTACTATTTCTGCCTTTCTGCATTTGATTTTGAGATTTTTAAGGCCTAACATATGGTCAATTTTTTTTACAGGTTCCATGTACTACTTAAAAAAAGGTATATTTCTTTCTGTCTCCATTCCATTTTCTCCAAAGATCTATCATACCTAACTTTTGTAGAATTCTATTTATCTCCTTAAAACTTCTTTCTTATTTATTTTGTGGTTTGATTTATCTAATTCTGAGATATCAAGGTTGAGATCCCCCATTAATATAGTTATGCTATCTAATTCTTTTTGCAGTTATCTTAACTTCTCCTCTAAGAATTTGGATACTACCACTTGGTGCATATATACTTAGTATTGATATTACTTCATTATCTATAGTCCTTTTTAGTAGAATGAAGTTTCTTTCCTTATCTCTTTTAAATAGATCTATTATTTTTCTTGATCTGAGATCAGGATTGCTACCCCCATTTTTTAAAAATTCAGCTGAAGCCTTTTACCTTTACTCTGAATGTATCACTCTGCTTTAAATGTGTTTCTTGTAAACAACAAATTGTAGGATTCTGGCTTTTAATCCAGTCTGCTATCTTGTTCCATTTTATAGGAGAGTTCATCCCATTCACAGTTAAATTTATTATTTCCTGCCATCTTGTTTTCCCTCAGTTATACTTTTTTCTTTCCTTTCCCTTTCCTTTCTCCCCAATATTTTGCTTCTGACCACTTCCTTCTTCAAATAGTCCTTCACTTTTACAGCCCTCCTTCTTATTCCTTTAGCTTTCTACTTCTGTTCACCCTTCTATTACTTCCCCTCTTTCTTTCCCCCTTTCCCTTCTCCTTCCCTATAGACAAGCTACTCTGTGAAGCTAAATGTGTGTTAAAATCTCTCTTTGAGCCAAATCTAATGAGAGTAAGATTCACACAATGCTCATCTCCCTCCCTTCTTTCCCTCAATTGTAATAAGTCTCTTCTTGCAGTAGAATCACTTTTCCTTCTCTAATTCCTTTTTTCTATCATTACAATAACAGAGATATAGATCTCAAAATTTAAATCTTCCCATACAGGGATATAAACTTTTTAACTTAAAAAAAAGTTATTTTTTCTTTTCTTTTTAACATTTTGTGGTTCTCTTGACTTCTGTATTTGAAGATCAAATTTTACATTCAGCTCTGGTCTTTTCATCAGAAATAAACGAAATTCGCCTGTTTCATTGAATGTCTATCATTTCCCCTGAAAGTTAATGCGCAGTTTTGCTGGATACTTGATTCTTAACTGCAGTCCAAGTTCCTTTGCCTTTCAGAATATCAGATTCCATGCCCTTTGATCCTTTAAAGTGGAAGCTGCTGGGTCTTGGGTAATCCTGATTGTGGCTCTTTGATATTTAAATTGTTTCCTTCTGGCTGCTTGCAATATTTTCTCCTTTAATTGATAATTCTGAAACTTAGCTACAATGTTCCTTGGAATTTTCATTTTGGGATCTCTTTCAGGAGGTGATCAATGAATTCTTTCAATGGCTATTTTACCCTCTGGTTCTAGGATATCAGGGCTGTTTTCCTTGATGATTACCTCCTAAAAGGTAATATCTAGACTCTTTTCTTCATCATGGTTTTCAGGAAGTCCAATAATTCTTAGAATATTTATCCTAGATCTATTTTCCAGGTCAGTTGTTTTTCCAATCAAGAATTTTACATTTTCTTCTATTTTTTTCACTTTCGGGGGGTTTTGTTTGACTGGTTCTTGAAGTCTCATTTAGTCATTCACTTCCATTCATTCAATTCTAATGTTCTATGAGATGACACAGGGAACAGTTTCATTTTCACCAGGACACAAGTAGCAGTTCAGTATCTTCTTGTTTTGATAGCTATAAAAATTCATTATTAGAGTGAGTTTGATTTAAAATGCCAAAATAATCACCAGTCCACTCTCCAAAAAATTCCCCACTAAACTGGGGAGGCAAGCATACTAGATATCTATGATATAATTGAATTCTTCTATTACAGTTCAGGCTGACCTGCCACTTAGGAGACAATAGGGCCCATGTGCTAATTTATATTTTTAGTAATTGTACAATAAAAGAGGAAAGGACAGTGGTGGCTGTTGTCTCCAGAAATTATTGGAATGTGCTTATTCTGATCTGTTAAAAACTCCATGGAATCAATTGTTTTTAGTAATGAAGCATTTACTTTGCTAGATTTGTGATATCAGTTCTTAAGGGTGACTATTCTCCAGCACAGATCATAATTGCAGTGGTACTTGTCACTCTGGGTAATTTTAGCGGAAGGGTCTCCATATTTATGAAAGCTTTCATGAGAGATCTTCCCAACATACCAAACATCTTATACTTAAAAAAATGTATTTATTTTATTCTTAACTTTAAAAAGATGACATAGTAGAATGGGGGAGAAAAGATGATTGTACCTGAAACTACAAATCTATGATGCATATCAAATATATAAACAATTATCTTCTAAATTTATTTTTTTCTTCCCTATCCTCCAGCCTAGAAATGTTAACTATTAGACACAAATATACATGCATGTAAAATCATTCTATACATGCTTTTATTCATCAGTTCTTGCTCTGAATACAGTCGGTGCTTTCCTTCATCATATACACTTTATAGTTAACTTTATTTATAATATTTATAAATTTATATATAGAGGTCATATATATATATATATTAAATATAAAGTCAAATTATAAATTTGACTATAATAGTCAAAATGGCTTATTCCCTCAAAATTGTTTTTAAAACAAAATTATTTTATATATAATGTTCATTTGATTCTTTTTTAAATATACTTGTTTGATATCAATAGAAAAACCAAATGATTCATTAATGTTGCTCAATGACCAGTCAGTACATTTCTTTCATGTCACTTTCAACAACCAAGTCACTGTTTTTTACATGTTCTAACCTAATTATTCACATACCATGCATTTTTCCAGTGCTGCTTCAGTGTGCTGAAGTTGTGATTCTTCTGAAATAGGGTATTCCATAATTTTCAACCTTATCACTGGAAAAATATTGGACTTTTAAAAAGGTAGACTTTTTAGATCAATCAACCACATCCAACCAATTTTTAAAAAATAAAAATGTATGATTTCCCAGTTAATTACATCTATTACACAAATATTTTCTGAGGTTCTGGGTTTGTACTTAAAAACCTTTTCTATGACACTGAAAAAGTATTTTTAAAAAGATCTTAATACTGAAGAACTTCCCCAAAAAAACCCTAGCAAGCCTTTCACATTTGAAAAAGACAACTGAAAATGAATCAATTCATTTATGTTGGTTATTGATTAAACTTTGAAAGAGTAAAACATATACTGCAGAAAACACCAGCTATTGAAGGAGGAATTGCTGTACTTGTAAATCACATTCATTCCACTTAGGAACTCCATTTTCTTCCACTAGTACCAAAATTGAAAAGAGAGGTTATTACTTTTAAAGACTTAATTTGAATCCAGGTCCTTGAACAGCAATGATTCAATGATTTATAACACTGATCAAATTCAAATTCTCTTATCATTTTGAATTCCAGGAAAACCACTGAGACTTGGGATACTTGCAATATCCCTTTCCTGACCTTCAATGGAAAATAACAATGTTATTTGATTAATATTTTAGGTGTTATTATTTCTCCTATGACCATAAGAATTATATTTTTATATACATATGGAGAAACAGTATAATTTTTTTGCTGGTTGAAATACAGGACTAAAGCAAGAGTATTTTTTTATTGATGACATGATATATGAATAATAAATATAAGAATGTGAACTAGATGGGTAGAGAATATGAAATAGCCTCTTTAATTTACTTTTTATTCTGATTCAAATTTATTTGCACACCGTACTATACCTTCTTGGAGTGTGAGTGAAATAGGTTGAGTTCAGAAGACAATTGCATATGAGTGAAGGGACTTCAGCCTGCTCTTAGCAGAAAAAAAGGTTTATACCTTAGAAGACTCTAGTTGAAATGACCAGAAAGGTGTTTTGACAACAGAAAATGGGGGTAGGGAGAAGTAATCATCAGAGCCTAGTAAATACCAGAGCAATGCTCAGCTGTGATTACCTGCCTCTACTACAAGGCTACCAGAACAGTTATATTACTAGAAGACATAGTCAGGCTTATGGTGTCGAAGGTATGAACTATTTCACTGTGTGACCCCTACTCACACCAGTATGCATGATTAGTATATGCGCTTGTTCTCCCAAAAAGGTGATTACTACTATTTCCTTGTGGATCTAGAGTAAGCCTTGAGGGTCCATACTTTTCTAATTATTATCTTTTCTAATTATTATAGCTCTTAATCGGCCAAGGACATGCTCGGTAATCCCAATGATTACCTGCTGATATCAGTTAACTAGCCAGACAGATTTTATTAAGAAATATTTACTTATGTAGCATGGTAAAAAATAATTGATATAAGAAATTAGCAATAAAAATTTAAGACACACTCTCCCACCTTTATACATAAACTCCAGGGAAAATGAGTTCAAGTTTAGAGCACATGTAGAAAAGAGGATAATTTTTGTGACCAAAGACGAACTAGAGACCATTATTGATCACAAAATAGAAAATTTTGATTACATCAAATTAAAAAGCTTCTGTACAAACAAAACTAATGCAAACAAGATTAGAAGGGAAGCAACAAACTGGGAAAACATCTTCACAGTTAAAGGTTCTGATAAAGGCCTCATTTCCAAAATATATAGAGAACTTTCTCTAATTTATAAGAAACCAAGCCATTCTCCAATTGACAAATGGTCAAAGGATATGAACAGACAATTTTCAGATGATGAAATTGAAACTATTACCACTCATATGAAAGAGTGTTCCAAATCATTATTAATCAGAGAAATGCAAATTAAGAGAACTCTGAGATACCACTACACACCTGTCAGATTGGCTAAAATGACAGGAAAAAATAATGATGATTGTTGGAGGGGATGTGGGAAAACTGGGGACATTGTTGGTGGAGTTGTGAACGAATCCAACTATTCTGGAGAGCAATCTGGAATTATACCCAAAAAGTTATCAAACTGTGCATACCCTTTGACCCAGCAGTGCTACTACTGGGCTTATACCTCAAGGAGATACTAAAGAAGGGAAAGGGACCTGTATGTGCCAAAATGTTTGTGGAAGCCCTGTTTGTAGTGTTTGTAGTGGCTAGAAACTGCATCCATCAATTGGAGAATGGTTGGGTAAATTGTGGTATATGAATGTTATGGAATATTATTGTTCTGCAAGAAATGACCAGCAGGATGAATACAGAGAGGCTTGGAAAAACTTACATGAACTGATGCTAAGTGAAATGAGCAGAACCAGGAGATCATTATATACGTCAACAATGATACTGTATGAAGATGTAATCTGATGGAAGTGGATTTCTTTGACAAAGAGACCTAATTCAGTTTCAATTGATCAATGATGGACAGAAGCAGCTACACCCAAAGAAAAAACACTGGAAAATATATGTAAACTGTTTGCATTTTTGTTTTTCTTCCCGGGTTATTTTTACCTTTTGAATCCAATTCTCCCTGTGCAACAAGAAAACTGTTTGGTTCTGCACACATACATTGTATCTAGGATATACTACGACATATTCAACATATATAGGACTGCTTGCCATCTAGGGGAGGGGGAGGAGGAGGGGAGGGAAAAATCGGAACAGAAGTGAGTGCAAGGGATAATGTTGTAAAAAAATTACCCTGGCATGGGTTCTGTCAATAAAAAGTTATTTTAAAAAATTAAAAAATGAAGAAGGAATTAGAGCAAATTCAAAAAAAAAAGAAAAGAAGATAATTCATATCTCTGAGAAGTCCTTTTGCTGGAATTTTTAGGATGTTCTTCATATATATAGTATAACTTTCTGCTGAGCTTGTTCTAGAACTTAAATGGCTCTGCTCTTGAATATGCTTAATTTGTCTTCTGTTCCCAATGCAGACAGTCATTGCTATTCTAAGGAAATGTTTGGGATAACAATGAGAAAACCAAATCCTCTGACTCTTTGAAGTTGGTAAGGTCATGCTCTGGTTAAGGGGAGAAAGAGGAGACAAAAACTCGCATTCTTTTACCCCAATCCTTCACATTAGCTACCCCTAAACAATTCTTATTAAGAGGTTGACTGGAACTGCTTTCTTTGATCATCATTGCAATACTCTGGATCCCAAAATAATGTTTTATACACAAAACTATAAAGCAGTAAATGACTTTCTTCAATCATCCCAATGACTTTCAAGGACTTATACTTATTTCTTTGCCTCTGATTGGTTAGTTGACTCAATTGAAACTTCTAGTACTTGTTCACTCTGATTGACTGACTCAATGTAGGGTGAGGATGGTGTTCTCATTGTTGTAATTTTTAGAGGTGAGGTAAATGAATCAATGAATATCCAGTTTTACAACCCTCCCTGTTTAATATCATTAGCAATGCTCAGCTATGACTACCTCTCTCAACTACAAGGCTACAATACTAGAAGATACTGTCAAGCTTACTGTGTCCAAGGCATGAATTATTTTGTTGTGTGACCCCTACTCACATCAGTATGCATGATCATTATTCATTCCATTCCATTCGAACCTCCATTCGAACTGGCAGGCTGGGTACTCATAAGGTGGCTACTATATCTCCTCATGGATTTAGAATAAGCCTCATGGGACTGGGCATTATCTTTTATTATTATAGCTCTTAATCACCCAAGGCAATGCTCGTCAATCCCAGTGATTACTTGCTTGTGGTGTTCTTTTTCTTTTAAATATAATGGTTCTCTGGGGGAGAAGGTTTCCTGGGGCAGCCTTTGGAGGCAGCCTTAGTTTCATTTGAAAGTAATAATCACCCAAATGCAGCCAGGTGTTAAAAGTTCAGATCTTTTATATATAGCCCAATTAGTTTTTCTTAGAGGCCTATCTTTCTGCTTGGTTCCAAGAGCTCTTGCAGCTAGTCCTTTGCCCCTGCTCCCTTCAGCCTCCAGCCAGCACAAAGATGGAATGATTCTGTCTTCACCTCCAAGAGTGGGCTTGTGGGCTTCTGTATCTCCCAGAGTACTCCTGGCTCTCAATCTCCCAAAGTGCTCCTGGCTCCCAATCTCCCAGAGTGCTCCTCTCCAACTCTTGTTGATGTTTCGAAGTAACTCATTTGAGTGGCTCCCTGAAGCTCTATTGATGCTCCTTCTCCAAGAGTGGGATTGTGGGATACAAGAGAGTGGGATTATGGGTTTCTTCCAGAGTGCTCTCTGGCCCTAAGAGCTTCAAGGGAGGTGTGAATTTGGATATCTCATACTAAACCCTGAAACCTCCCAAACATGTAAACTCCAATGAGTACTTAAATACTTCTTGCTTATATGAGCTCTCTAAAGGTGTGAACACAAACATTGTTTCTATCAGTATTAGTGACTTATCACCTTGTATGGATTCGCTCTAAGGTGTGAACCAATAAGCATTGTATCAATTCCATTGAGTTAACACTAGGATTCTAACATTTCCCTTGAGTTATCACCTTGTTTCAAGTTGAGTTAACACTAGGATTCCAATACTTGCTGATATCAATTAACCAGCCAGACTTAGATTTTATTAAGAAATATTTACTCAAGTGGCGGGGTAAAAACAATTGCTATAATTGTCATCAGCAAATCAACAGAATGTATCTAAGTCAACAGGCCCAAATCCTTCATACTCTAATACCCTTGACTGATTTAATACAGAAACCTAGACATGGTTCATACTTAGTTCATAACCATTTTATGCCTCGGATTAGTGGACTTAGTGGAGATATTCTTACCTTCCTTCCTTCCTTCCTTTCTTTTTTTGCTGAGGCAATTGGGGTTAAGTGACTTACCCAGGGTCACACAGCTAGGGAGTGTTAAGTGCCTAAGGCCATATTTGAACTCAGGTCCTCCTGAATTCAGAGCTGGTGCTCTATCCACAGTGCCACCTAGCTGCCCCACCATTTCTTTCTTCAGCTCATTTTATATATGAAAAACTGAGGCGAACAGTATTAAATGGCTAGTAAATTTCTGAGGCTAGATTTGAATTCATGAAGATGAGTCTACATGTTTCCAAGACTAGTGCTCTATTTACTATACCACTTAATTGCCTGATTTTTCAAAGTCACATCAATTTTAGAAGGGTACATTTATTTAAAACTAGATAAAATAATTCATAAGGCCTAAGATCATCAGAGCATAGATTCAAAGTTATTAGGGACTTCAGAAGCTGTCCATTTCAACACACTCTTCAATCATTTAGGAAACTTGGGATACAAGTATCATAAGATCACAAAAAATCAGCATCTGAGGCAGGATTAGAATTCAGATCTTCTGACTTTAGAGCAAGTGCTCTTTTGAAATGGATAAATTGATATATCACAAGACAATGAAATCATGAGTGAAGATGTCCCAGCCAATTTCTCTGTAAAGAGGATACCTCTAAAATGTATGTGACATATAGGCTTCTAGCATTAAGATCAAATGAGGGCACATACATTAAATGTTCATAAAGCTTCGTTTCTTTTTTAAATAAAAAATATAAATGCTATGATGTTTTCTTACTGTGCTCCTATGGATCATTCTGAGGACTCATAGAGTGTATTTACACCATTTTGGAGACCATAGTTCTAGATATTGATTCTTGTGTGCCTTTGTATCTTAGCCAGGCTATATTTATGGATAGTAATCTAGGTCTAGAATATAGTAGGAAGAGGCAATGAGGAAGGATCTTACTTGTCAAACTATACAAAGACTTTCTATCTTACCAAAAGCCATATTTTCCTAGTCATTTCCTATGGCTAAAAATAATGGAAAACCAAAATTTTGGAATTATAAATAACAAAAAGGGAAATGGAAACTGGTATGCTGGATGTAGTCTGTGCTAGATGTGCTCTCAATGGCTTGCTTACAAGAATAAACAATATATTACTAAGGAAAGGTATGACCAGAAAATCAGGTAGTCCAATCATGTAGTGAAAAGAAGAAAAATAAAAATATGGATCTCTTTAATGCTACTCAAAGATCTACAATATATTAGCAGAACCAGAAGTTTGCAATTCATTGAAGATATTGTCTGTAAAGCAAGGATTCTTAATCTTTTTTGTGTCACAAATTCCTCTGAATGTGAAACCATTGAACCATTTCCCCAAATAATCTCTTTAAATGCATAAAATAAAATATACAGGATTATAAAAAAGCATAATCATATTGAAATACAATTATCAAAATGTTTTGAAAATAAGGTCATAGATTCCAAATTAAAAATCTGTGTTTTAAAGGATTAATGGAGAGTCATTAATAAAAGTACCATAAGATTTTTTTTTAAATGAAGAGAAGCTTTAATCTTAATAGTTGGAGGAAGTACTTATATATAGATGAAATCATAAGTTCTTGAAAACAGAAAAGTGAAAAACATAATAATGTTCCCTAATGGTGGCTTTCACTCTTTTCTTTTTGTATGCCCTACAGACCATTTCTTATCTAACATGTCCCTTCTGCCAAACACCTATATAATTTTATGCTGTTTCCGTTATGTCTTGGAATCATAGTGGTTCTGAATGACCAGAAAAGAGAATAGCAAGGTGGTAAAAGAACCTAGCTCACCCAGCTCCCTTAACAAACATGCTATTTCATTGCCACTTAACAAATGAATGGGGCCTCTTAAGTCATTCCCCTTCAGTGTCCCCAAATACATTATGAAATTATGTACATGTACATGTACAGACATTCTCTGTTCTGATCTCTACTTTCCACATTTTTCCATTTGGCAGAAAAATTGGCCAAACCAGCACACAACTGCTGACATTAATTTAAAAAAAATCTTCCTAGAAAATGTTCTCTTTTCTTTTGGAATAATAAATTATGACTGGAGATATGGGCATCATATAATTGAGAATATTAGTAGAAAAAATTATGAGGAATTCTAGGCTTATTTCTACATGTCTCATATTTATTTGAAGTTCTTTGGAAGAAAGGTGCTATGTAGAAAAAAATCTATTTTTGGTTTTTATAATTTAAGAGCAAAGGTATTAATTTATTTATATTTATTCAGTGAATTAATCTAATGCGGAAAAAACAAAAATTCATTTTAATTTATAAAATTTTATTTGTATATATTTGATGCATTCATCCAATGGGAAAGAAATAAAAACTACTAAGAAAAATCTTCCTTTAATTACCTATCCTTTCAAGGTTTTTCTGATTCAATGTTAAATTTAAATGTTCAAGGTATGTATATATAGTAGCTTTATACGATCAGTAAAGTCCTTTTCAGTTCCGATGTTTTATGATTTTATAAAGTAAGGCAATTCTTGATAATCCAGAGTCTAATGACTTTGGTGACATTGATCAGCCAGATAATATAGTTTATTTTACTTATTGATGGCTGCATTTTTTCCATTTCAGTCTCTTGGTCTTTCTCTAGGAAGATGTATAAGAGAGGAAGAAAAACTAGTCCATCTTGTTCTTTTTTCAGCAACTCCAGTCAAACTGTTTACTTGAGAAGATTCCAGAGTTTTCTGCTTAATTATGCCTATTTCATTTGCTGTGTTTCTACTCCAATGTGACTGAAGGTAAATTGATGAAGGTGAAGTGCTCATTCTAGAACATCCTACTAAAGTTGAAAGGCTGTGAATAGGAAGGAGTTAGTCAATACAAGTCAAAACCAATAGCCTTAAACTTTTCCCACTTGTGACCCCCTTGTTGCTAGAGAAATTTTTACTTGACCCCAGATATATAGATATATAAAACAGGTATACAAATTTAACATTTACTGATAATAAATAATAATTTACAAGCCCTACATTCAGTTATGAGACTCAAAATTTAAAAAGCTTTCATCTTTCATCTGAGGATAAGTTCACCATATGATTTTGAACCATGGAATGCTACAATTTTATAAGAATCAATAATTATAAATAACCTAGTATACAAAGGGTCAATGTTTAGTAGCATATTAATACTGTAGAATATCATCAGTTATGACTTACACATAAAAAAGTTAACACAAGGAACAGATCATGGCCAAAACATGAATAGTAAACCATGTAGGCTATTGGAAGCTCAAAACAACTGCTTCATATTTTGTGGGCTATAATCCCCAATGGTTTTTATAAATACTCTGCTGTAGTAGACAAAGATCTAGCCCTGGAATCAGAGAGATCTGGGTTCAAATCTTATCTGACTCATGTTGGCTGTGTGACCTTCAGCAAAGTCACCTAAACTCTATGTGCTTTGAGTGACTCCCTAAGATTCTAAGTTTCATAGGAATCGTTGATCTATACTGGTAGAGGGAATTACAATTCCCTTTGTCAATGAAATCACATTTCCAATCTTGTCTAATTTCCAGTCCCTGCCCTAGGATGGTGTTTTAAATAAATAATTGTCAAATTGAACTCAGGGACAATTATAAATGAACTTGACTGGAACCTGAATTTTAATCCTATTTACACCCTGTGTTACTTTGGGTAGTAGTAATAGGACAGAAAATAGCTAAAGGCCCAGTGGATTGTATGCTGGGCTTGGAGTCAGGAAGACTCATTTTTTCACAGTTAAAATCTAATCTCAGAAAATAGCTGTGCAACCCTGAGCAAGTAACTTAACATCTTCCCAGCCAGAAAGATCTTCAAGTCCTACCTTTGAACACATCAGTTGTGTATTCTGGTTAAATCATTTATCTTCAAGTCTCACCCCCACCCCTGCTTCCTTCTCAGCAATTCTCTAATATCATTCAATGACATTCTTGTTCCACGAACAAAACACTTCATCTTTCAGCTCTGAACATTTTTCCATTTTTAGAATGTTCTCCCCTTTCTTATTCTGCCTATTTGACTTCCTTTAATTTCCAATCAAAATCCCATAGAAAGCCTTTGCCCAGATCTCTTAATCCTAATGCCTTCCCTCTTCTAATTATTTCTTTTTTATCTTGCAAAGAGTTTGTACATTTTTTCCCTTGTCTCTCACATTTGATCGTGAGTGCCTTGAAGGCAGAAATATTCTATGTATTGTGGGATGTCCATGCAGATGAAATATGCTTTCAAAGTATCAAAATAATTATCAGTCCCTCTATATATTCTAGAAAAGGAGAATTGATCTTTTCTGTCTAGTGTGTGATCCATGTTATCTATGATCTAGAAGGTTAATTTCAAATATTTTAAATTTTAAAAATAAAAATGTTTTTAGAACTATGCCAAAAGGACCACAAAACTGTATATGCCCTTTCATTTAGCAGTGTCAGCTACTGTGTCTACATCTCAAAGAGATCATAAAAGAGGGAAAAGAACCCATATGTGCCAAAATGTTTATAGTAGCTCTTTTCATAGTGACAAGGAATTGGAAATTAAGTGGATGGCCATCAAATGAGGCATAGATCATTAAGTTATGGTATATTAATGTAATGGAAATGATGAGCAGAGTGATTTTTAAAAAGCCTGGGAAGATTCACATGAACTGATGCTGAATGACATGAGCAGAACCAGAATATTTTAACAGCAAGATGATGTTATGGACTATCACAGACTTAGTTCTTCTTAGCAATGTGGTAACCCAAGATGATCCCAATAGATTTCGGATGGAAAATGCCATCTACATCCAAAAGGAAAAACACAGAATGTGGATCCAAGCATATCATTTTATTTTTTTATTATAGCTTTTTATTTACAAGATATATGCATGGGTAATTTGTCAGCATTGACAATTGCAAAACCTTTTGTTCCAATTTCCCCCCTACCCCCATTTCCTCCCATGTAGGTAGACCAATACATGTTAAATATATTAAAGTATATGCTAAATACAATATATGTATACATGTTCATACAGTTATTTTGCTGCACAAGAATTGGATTTTGAAATAATGTACATTTAACCTGTGAAAAAAATTAAAAATGCAGGCAGACAAAAATAGAGGGATTAGGAATTCTATGTAGTTGTTCACACTCATTTCCCAGAGTTCTTTTGCTGGGTATAAAAGGTTCTATTCATTACTGCACTATTGGAACTGATTTGGTTCATCTCATTGTTGAAGAGGGCCATGTCCATCAGAAATGATCATCATATAGTATTGTTGTTGAGTTATATAATGATCTCCTGCTCCTGCTAATTTCATTTAACATCAGTTCATGTAAGTCTCTCCAGGTCTTTCTGAAATCATCCTGCTGGTCATTTCTTACAGAACAATAATATTCCATAACATTCACATACCACAATTTATTCAGCCATTCTCCAATTGATGGGCATCCACTCAGTTTCCAGTTTCTGGCCACTACAAAGAGGGCTGCCACAAACATTCTTGCACATACAGGTCCCTTTCTCTTCTTTAAGATCTCTTTGGGATATAAGCCCAATAAGTAAGTAACACTACTGGATAAAAGGGTATGCACAGTTTGATAACTTTTTGAGCATAGTTCCAAATCACTCTCCAGAATGGCTGGATTTGTTTACAATTCCACCAACAAAGTATCAGTGTCCCAGTTTTCCCACATCCCCTCCAACATTCTGCATTATCTTTCCCTGTCATTTTAGACAATCTGAGAGGTGTGTAGTGGTATCTCAAAGTTGTCTTAAGTTGCATGTCTCTGATTAATAATGACTTGGAGCATCTTTTCATATAGCTAGAAATAGTTTCAATTTCTTCATCTGAAAATTGTCTGTTCATATTCTTTTACCATTTATCAATTGGAGAATGGCTTGATTTCTTACAAATTAGAGTCAATTCTCTATATATTTTGGAAATGAGGCCTTCATCAGAATCTTTAACTGTAAAAATGGTTTCCCAGTTTATTGCTTCCCTTCTAATCTTGTTTGCATTAGTTTTGTTTATACAAAGGCTTTTTAACTTGATATAATAAACTTTTTTCTATTTTATGATCAATAATGATCTCTAGTTCTTATTTGATCAGAAATTCCTTCCTCCTCCACAGGTCTGAGAGGTAAACTATCCTATGTTCTTCTAATTTATTTATATACTCATTCTTTATGCCTAGCTCATGAACCCATTTTGACCTTATCTTAGTGTATAGTGCTAAGTGTGAGTCAATACCTAGTTTCTGCCATACTAATTGCCAATTTTCCCAGCAGTTTTTGTCAAACAGTGAATTCTTATCCCAAAAGCTGGTAGAATCTCTGGGGTTCTCTAAGTATACCATCATATCATCAGCAAAGATTGATAATTTGGTTTCCTCATTACCTACTTTTAAATCCTTTAATCTCTTTCTCAATTCTTATTGCCAAAGCTAGCATTTCTAATACAATATTGAATAGTAATGGTAATAGTGAGTAACATTGTTTCACTCCTGATCTTATTAGGAATAATTCCAGTTTATCCCCATTACATATGATGCTTACTGATGGTTTTAAATAGATTCTACTGATTATTTTAAGGAAATACTTTTGAGTGTTTTTAATAGGAAGGAATGTTGGATTTTATCAAATGCTTTTTCTGCATCTACTGAGATGATCATATGGGTTTTTGTTAATTTGGCTATTGAGATAGTCAGTTATACTAATAGTTTTCCTTATATTGAACCAGCTCTGCATTCCTGGTATAAATCCTACCTGGTCATGATGTATTATCCTGGGATGATTTTCTGTTGTGGTTTTTTTCTTTAAAATATAATAATAGTTCTCTCTGGGAGAGGGCCAAAATGTTGGTGTTTTTCTCTTCTTTAAAATAATAATAATAGTTCTCTCTGGGAGAAAGCAGGTTTCTCGAGGAGGTTTTCTGGAGGCAGCCTTAGTTTCAGTTACAAGTAAATAATCCCCCAAAATCGCAGCCAGCTCGTAAATTTCAGATCTTTTATTGTATCCTTCAATATAGCCCAGTTAGCTCTGGCCTATCTCTCTGCTTGCTTCCAAGAGCTCTTGCAGCTTTGTCCTTGGCTTCTGCCTCTGCTTTCTTCAGCCTCCAGCTAGCACCAAGTTGGAAGATGCAATGAATCTCTCTTGCCTCGAAGATAGGGCATGTGGGCTTCCTCCCAGAGTGCTCCTCTCTGACCCCAGTCAATGTTCTGGAGAAATTCCCTCGAGTGGCTCACTGGAGCTGTATTTATGCTGCTTCTCTGAGAGTGGGATTGTGGGATATCTCCCAGCATGCTCTCTGGCCCTAAGAGCTTCAAGGGAGGTGTGAATTCAGATATCTCTTTCTAAACCCTGAAATCTCCCAAACATGTGAACTCCAATGAGTACTTAAATATTTCTTGCTTCTATGAGCTCTCTAAAGGTGTGAACATAAGCATTGTTTCTATCAGTTGTACTTAGTACCTTGTTTCAAGTTCTGGCCCAAAATATCTCCTTCTAAGATCAAATCAATCATATTGAACTATGCTAAATTAGATAATTATTGTCTCTATCAATTCTAATGGCTTAACACTTTGTAAAGATTCCAACAATTTTCTGTAATCTTTTCCCTAATATTTTATTTAAGATTTTTGCATCAATGTTCATTAGGGAGATTGGTCTATAATTTTCTTTCTCTGTTTTCAACCTACCTGGTTTAGGTATCAGTACCATGTCTGTGTCATAAAAGGAATTTGGTAGGACTCCTTCATTTCCTATTTTTTTTCAAATAGTTTATATAGTATTGGAGTTAATTGTTCTTTAAATGTTTGGTAGAATTGACATATAAATCCATCTGGTCCTGGGGATTTTTTCTAAGGCAGTTGATTAATAGCTTGTTCTATTTCTTTTTCTGAAATGGGACTATTTAAGCAATTTACTTCCTCCTCTGTTAATCTGGGCAAGTTATATTTTTGAAGGTAGTCATCAATTTCACTTGGTTATCAAATTTATTGGCATAAAGTTGGGCGAAGAAACTCCTTATTATTGGTCTAATTTCCACTTCATTAGTGGAAAGTACTCCCCTTTCATTTTTAAGACTAACAATTTGATTTTCCTTTTTCTAATCAGATTTACCAATTTACCAGATTTATCTATTTTATTGGTTTTTTCATAAAAGTAACTCTTAGTTTTATTTATTAATTAAATAGATTTTTTTTACTTTCAATTTTATTAATTTCTCCTTTTAATTTTATAATTTCAAGTTTAGTATTTTATTGGGAATTTTTAATTTGGCTTTTTTCTTGCCTTTTAAGTTGCCCAATTCATTGATCTTCTCTTCCTATATTTTATTCAAGTAAGCCTCTAAAGATATAAAATTTGCCTTTATTATCACTTTGGCTGCATCCCACAAATTTTGGTATGATGTCTCATCATTTTCATTTTCTTGGGTGAAATTATTAATTGTGTCTATGATTTGCTGTTTCACCCAATCATTCTTTAGGATGAGATTATTTATTTCCAATTACTTTTTGATCTATTTACCCCTAGCTTTTTGATGAATGTAGTGTTTATTGCATTGTGATCTGAAAAGAATGCATTTACTATTTTGGTCTTTCTGCATTTAATTTTGAGATTTTTAGGTCCTAATACATAGTCAATTTTTGTATAGGTTCCATGAACTACTGAAAACAAAGTGTACTCCTTTCTGTCTCCATTTAGTTTTCTCCAGAGATCTATCAAATCTAATTTTTCTAGTATTCTATTCACCTCTTTGACTTCTTTCTTATTTATTTTGTGATTTGATTTATCTAATTCTGGGAGCGCAAGGTTGAGATCTCCCACTATTATAGTTTTGCTGTCTATTTCTTCTTGTTGCTCTCTTAATTTCTCTTTTAAGAATTTAGATGCCACCAAGTGGTATACACTTGGTGCATATATGTTTAATATTGATATTGCTTCATTATCTATGCTACCCTTTAGCAAGATATAGTATCCTTCCTTATCTCTTATAATTAGATCAATTTTTGTTTTTGCTTGATCTGAGATCAGGATGGCTACCCCTGCTTTTTTGACTTCACCTGAAGCACAGTAGATTTTGCTCCAACCTTTTACCTTTACTCTGCATGTTATCTCCCTGTTTCAGGTGTGTTTCCTGTAAACAGTGTATTGTAGGAGTCTGGCTTTTAATCCATTCTGCTAACCACTTCCTCTTTATGGGGGAGTTTACCCCATTCACATTTATGGTTAAAATTACCAATTCTGTATTACTTGCCATCTTGTTAACCCCTGTTTATGCTTTTCTCCCTTCTTTCCCCCTTTACCCCTCTCCCCAGTATTAAACTCGTGAGCACCACTTGCCTCTTGCAGCTCTCCCTCTTTGGAATCCCTCCCACCCCCTTTGAATACCTTCCCCTTTCTTGTACCTTTCCCTTATTACTCTTTTCCTTTTCCCTTTTCCTCTCCTACTTTTTAATGATGTGAGCGAAGTTTCTCTGTAAATCAAATATGTCAATTATTTTCTCTTTGAGCCAAATCTGATGAGACTAAGATTCATACAATGTTCCCCCCCTCCTAAATTCCCTCAGATATGATAAGTTTCTTTTGCCTGTTCGTGGGATGTAGTTTCCCTCTTTTTATTTCCCCTTTTTCCTTTTTCTGATATCATTTTTCTTTTTCTACTTCTCTTTTTTATGTTATACCAGTAAAACCAAATTTTACATGTACTCTTCATGTATATCCATAACAGAAATACAGTTCTCAAGAGTTCTTTTTATCTTTTTCTGCTTCTCTTGAGTCCTATAGTTGGAGGTCAAATTTTTTGTTTAGCTCTGGTTTATTTTCATTAGAAACAAATGGAATTCACTTGTTTCATTAAATGTCCATCTTCTTCCCTAGGAAAAAATGCTCAGCTTAGCTGGGTAGTTTACTCTTGACTGCATTCCAAGTTCTTTTGTCTTTTGGAATATCAGATTCCAGCCCCTTTGATCTTTCAATGTGGGAGCAGCTAGATCTTGAGTGATCCTTATTGTGGCTCCTTGGTATTTGAATTGTTTTTTTTCTGGCTGCTTGTAAATATTTTTTCCTTAGTCTGATAGTTCTGAAATTTAGCCACAATATTCCTTGAAATTTTTATTTTAGGCTCTTTTCCAGAAGGTGTTCAATGAATTCTTTCAATGCCTATTTTATATTACATCTGGGCAGTTCTTTGTGATAATTTCCTGTAAAATAATATCTAGGCTCTTTTTTTAATCATAATTTTCAGGAAGTCCAATAATCCTCATTTTATCTCCCCTAGATCTATTTTCCAAGTCTGTTATTTTTCAAGTAGATATTTAACATTTTTTTCTATTTTTTCATTTTTTTTTGCTTTTGCTTGACTGATTCTTGATGTCTCAATGAATCATTGATTTCTATTTGTTCAGTTCTGATTGTTAATGAGTTATTTTCTTCATTGGCTTTTTTTAAACTTCTTATTGTATATGTACAATTGAGTTTTTAAGTGTGTTGTTTTGCTCTATGGAATTTTTTTCCATTTCACTAAATTTTTTTTACTGAGTTATTTTCTTTTTCCAATTCACAAATCCTAGTTTCTTGGGAGTTCCTTCTTTTTTCCAATTCACAAATCTTACTTTCCTGGGAGTTCTTTATCTTTTCCAAGTCACAAATTCTGTTTCCCTGCACTCCCCAAGAGTTCTTTACCTTTTCCAATTTGCCTTTCAAGAAGTTGTTTTCTTTTTCCCATTTATCAAGTTTTTCTTTAAATGAGTTATAAGACTTTTCTGTACTCTTTTGCATAGCTTTTCTTTCCTTTCCCTATTTTTCTTTTAGCTCTCTTTTAAGATATTTTATAATTTCTTCTAGGAGAGCCTTCTGTGATGGGGATCAGGTTACATCCTCCTTTGAGGTTTTGTCTGGAGACTGTCTGCTATTAGTCTCCTTGGGGTTGAAATCCTGTTCTCTTTCTGTATAGAAGCTGTGCATGGTTAGCATTCGCCTGGCCTTCTTACTCATTTTTTAAAAGCCCTTAGGGTCTGCCTTTATGGCAAGGAGGTTACCAGCTTCCTTTGCAGAGCAGGGATAGATATATGGACAGTTGCTGTCCTGTAAACAGGCTGCTAAGAGTGGTGGAGTTGCAGAAGTGCCCTCTGAAAAGCCCTGCACCAGAAGTGTCTGTGCCCTGGGTAGCAGGAGCTGAGCTGCGGAAGTGCCCTGTGAAGAGCCTCACTGTGTGGATTAGCAACTGCCCTGGACTAATGGCTGAGCAGTGAAAGTGTCACTGCCCCAGGCAGAACCCCACTGTAGGGATTAGCACTATCCGGGGAAGAGCCCCATACCTTAAATATCTCTTCCCTGGGGAGCATAGTGGGGCTGAGGGAGTTCTATTGCCCCAGGCAGAGTCCCCGCTGTGCAAATTTGTTGCTACCCTGGGCTAAGCCTCCCTATCATGTAGAAGTGTGACTGCCCTGGGCAAAAGCCCTGTGTTGCAGAGTGCAACTGCACAGCTGTGCTGTGGTTTGTGCTGAGTCACTCACTTCTGGTTTTGGGTGAGTATAGCCAGCTCCTATAAAGTGCTGGAACTAGTGAATTCAATGCACTGAGGTCAGGACTGTCAAGCGCTTGAGGCTAACTTCTGATTGGACAATACTTTATGAGCATATGCTTGGAAAATGGTCCTTTCCACTATCCATACTGGTTCAATGATGGTGTATAGAGGATTGTAGGAGGGATTAGGGGATGGAGTAAAGCTAGCCAGGCACACACGTTAGGAGATAGTTGAGGAGAAGATGGTCGCGGAGATTCTGTTTTCATCCTGTTCAATCCTGCATCTAAGACCAAGAATAAAGACGGACTTTTGCTTATCCTGACTCCAGCTGATTCTGGAGTGTCCTGGGTGCTAGTGCGGTCGTTATATTTGCAAGCATGGGAACCAAGGACTCTAACTTCACTGAAGAAGTCTCCAGTGACCAGGAAATAGGGTGAGTATTTAAATAGACAAACAGGGAACTTAACTTTGTTAAGGGCTAAACTAGTAACCTTTTCCAGCTACTATGGGGCAGATATTGTGAAAAGATCCAGCCTCAGCCCCAACTCCAGTCCCAACCCCACCCCAAAGGCGATCTGCAGGAAGCATACTCAGACTGATAAAGAGACAGGGCTTATTTATGACTTGGGAGCAGATTGATGGATTCCTGGATACATTAGAACATATGTCCCCTTGGTTCTTTGAGGAAGAAGAGATAAGCCTAGATAATTGGAAACCTGTAGGAGATCAACTCTGTAAATATTATAAAGACAATGGTTCCAAGTCACTTACCAAAGAAACACTATATATATATATATACAACATAATACAATTGACCTTAAAAAACTATGCAAGTTATAGAAAAAAGAAAAGTTTTCAGAATGGCCAGATGTGGAAGTATGAGGAAAATGAGGAAGACAAATGAGGGATTAACAACGATATTCCCAAAGGGCATGAGGAGTTAAGTGAGGAGGAAGGAAATGTCTAAGGGTGTGGTGATTCTTGCTCTCACAAAGCAGCTTCAACACCACCTACACCAGAACTGGTTCTTGACACGCCCCCATCAACTTCACCTTCCAGGATGGAGGGGGAAGGAGTAGTGGGAGGGGCTGTGACACCCCTAGCACTTCCCCCCCAAAAAAATTACCCCCTCCTATGACTAGATTGCAAAAGGCTAAGTAGTTAAATCCAAGGAAGAAGGCCACAATTCAAGTGATTTGCAAATGGAAATGTATCCAGTGATTCAAGAGTTTGATTCTTCAGGTCAAGAAAGTAGAAGATATGGTCCTTTTGATATAGAAATTCTCAAAGATCTAAAAAAGGCTTGCAGTCTTTATGGGGCTACATCAGCTTAAGTTAAGATGTTACTACAGAATTTGGCTTATGAATTCTTAACTCCTAGGACTAGAAATCTATAGCAAGGACATGCTTAGAACTGGGATAAAACTTGTGGCTTTCTGAATATAGTGAGCTCTGTACGATACAAGCCCAACAAAATAGTCATAGTGGAGTTAATCCTCCAATCACCTGTGACCAACTAACAGGTGTAGATTCTTATGGAGAAATTTCAGTACAGATTAATTACTCCTTAGCAGCATATGGGCAAATTGCTGCTGCTGCTATCAAACTATGGACTTCACTTCCCAATAAAAACGACAAGGGTGAAGCCTTCACAAAAATAACACAAGAGCCAAATGAACCCTTTGCTGCTTTTGTGGGACATCTGCAGACTGCTGTCATATGAACTAATAGTGAAAATGCAGTAACAGACATTATGATAAGGCAACTTGCCAAAGAAAATGCTAATGAGGTTTGTAGAAGAATTATACTAGGATTGCACAAGGATGCTCCTTTAGAGGCGCTCATAAGATGCTGTGCCACAGTGGGCACAAATACCTTTTATAGCAAGGCTATGATGCAGATTTCCCAAGATCCCAACATGGGGAGACAGGGTCCCTTTTGGCAAGGGACTTCCAGAGAGACTTGTCAATGCTTTCAGTGTGGTAAAGTAGGGCAAATGAAAGCTCAATGTTGGCACAGAGACAGAGTGAGAAAACAGGGTGGGAGAACAAGACCAAAAATCTCGTGTCCAAAATGCAACAGAAGCTTCCATTGGGCCTCAGAATGTAGATTGACTCAGGGAAACGGGATGAGGGGCCTAGCCCCAGGGCCCAAGGCAAAAAACACTTGGGGCATGATGTTAGCCGATGCTACACCCAGAGAGTGCCTAGAAGTCCAGTACTCACACATGACCAATCAGCCAGGAAGCCACATGATGGGAAAAAGGGATTACAATTGGGGAGAATAGAGTTGTATGCAGCTGGGACAACTGAGATATACCAGGGGGTACCCTGGAGAGGTGAAATCTGTCCTCTCCAGCCTATGGATCCCTTGCCTCCAGGCATAGTAGGCTTGACCATTTCACCTCCTGAGAGCACTTACAAAACAGTGTCCATCCAGACACTGATGTGGGAAACTGGGGAATGTGTAGATAATATCCCAGTCACTAATACAGGTAGACAATGTGTGACTTATCACCCAGGAGAAATAGTAGCATCACGTTTACTAATACAGACTCCTAATAAGCAATCTGGTGATAGTCGCCCAGATTCTGTCTCCAAGCAACAAAATCCAGGAATATCCTGGACAGCAGCTGTGGCAGCTGACCGACCTATGCTCACTATCTTTATAAATGGCATACAATTAGAAGGATTGGTAGACACAGGTGCAGATCGTACAGTCATTAGAGGTGCCAACTGGCCCAGTCACTGGCCAATGATTAAGGCAGACACGTAACACGTACATGTCTGGCATAGGGGGATCAATAGCAGCTGAAGTTAGTGCTACCCCCTTAAGATGGATATTTGAAAGTGAAACTGGAGTTTTTATTCCTTTTATAGTTGAAAAAATCCGCATCAATTTGTGGGGAAGAGATATTTTACAACAATTAGGATTAAAAATGAGTACCTCGTTTTTTTAGGCAGGGCTGCTGTTGAAGACCTGCCTAAACTTTCATCTGTTCCTATTCAATGGAAAACTGATACACCAGTGTGGATAGAACAGTGGCCCTTGGGTAGCAATAAAATTCAGGCCTTATTAGATATAGTACAGGAGCAACTTAACCAAGGACACTTACAATCTTCTCTAAGTCCTTGGAATTCCCCAGTATTTGTTGTAAGAAAGAAATCTGGAAAATGGAGGATGTTGACTGATTTAAGAAAGGTGAATGAACAGATGGAAACTATGGGAACTCTTCAGCCTGGGCTTCCGTCTCCTACTCAGTTGCCTAGAGAATGGCCTCTTTGGGTTATAGACATTAAAGATTGTTTCTATTCTATCTCTCTAGATAAGGAGGATATGAAAAGATTTTCTTTTTCAGTGTCCAGCGTTAACTTAGCTGAGCTTTATAAAAGATATGAATGGACAGTTTTGCCACAGGGAATGAAAAACAGCCCTACTACGTGTGAAATGTATGTTGCTGCTGCTCTTACTCCAGTAAGAAAAGCATTTCCAAAAGTTATGTTATAACATTACATGCATGATATATTAGGATGTGCACCTGAGGAAAAAATGTTTAGAAGCATGTCTACAAAAGACCATGGAAACACTAAGATACTATAAATTACACATAGCTTCAGAAAAAATTCAAAGACATGCTCCTTTTCAATAATTAGGATATGAAGTATATCCTAAGGTGCTCAGTACAAAAACTTTCCTTAAGAACAAAAAAGCTAAATCCCTTAAATGACTTTCAGAAATTGATAGGAGATATCCAATGGATGTGTCCAGTGTTAGGCTTGACTATCTATCAATTACAACCATTATATGACATTTTAAGAGACAGTGCTTTAAACTCACCATGCCAACTTACAAAAGAAGCTCAAAAAGCTTTGAGAGAAGTTGAACTGGCTTTATCCAATGGGGTTCAAAGGGTCACTCAAAAACCCTTGAAATTTTGGTTTTTGCTAAACAAGAGACACCCACAGCAGTCCTTTCTCAAGGAGATAGTGTGATAGAGTGGGCGAACCTCCCAGCACATCTGAGACAAAGCCTTACTTCTTACCCAGTGCTTGTGGCTAGAATTTTATTTAAGGCCATTAAGCAAGCAGTATAATTATCTGGGATAAGACCTTTTATACTAATGCACAAATTAATGTATGCTGTGAAACCATCCCAGAGTGGCAAATTTTATTGGCCATGGCTCCAAATTTTGCACATGGGTCTCCATTAAAGATAACCAGACTATTACATAATTGGCAATGGATTTTTGAAGAAAACGTTTCTAAAGTTCCTCTTAAAGGAGCAACTATCTTTACAGATGTATCCAAACATAATATTTGTGCTGTATACTCTCATGACTTAACTATAGAGTAGT
This sequence comes from Sarcophilus harrisii, assembly GCF_902635505.1. NCBI lineage: Eukaryota > Metazoa > Chordata > Mammalia > Dasyuromorphia > Dasyuridae > Sarcophilus > Sarcophilus harrisii. The sequence goes on along the minus strand of NC_045426.1, from coordinate 286,361,997 downwards.
CAAAACTCCTTTTCAGTCCACTCAGCAGAATGAATTGTATGCAATCATTCTAGCTCTTACTTAGTATCCAGGAGATATAAATATAATATCTGATTTGGCCTATTCAGTAGGTGTGGTACAAAGAATTGCCACAGCCCAATTAAAATTTGTGGCCTCTAATATATATCAGCTCTTCAAGGAACTTCAAGAGCAAGTGAGAAAGCATCCAGGTAAGATTTATATTTTGCATGTCCACTCTCATAGTGGACTTCCAGGTCCAATTTTTGATGGTAATTCAAAGGCAGATAGCCTTTTAACTATGCTGGTCAATACTCATTTATTTCAAGAAGCCCAAGAATCTCATCAGGCTGCTCGAGCTTTACATTTGCAATTTGGAATAACAAGAGAGGAAGCAAGGAGCATAGTAAAGTCTGTACAGCTTGCCTTCCTTTCCATGCTCCTACACTGCCTCCCGGGAAGAATCCTTGTGGTTTGAGACCCAATGAAATTTGGCAAATGGATGTGACCCATTATAAATCTTTTGGTCATCTGTCTTTTATCCATGTTGTGGTAGACACTTTTTCAGGATTCACTTTTGCAATACCAGCAGCAAAAGAGACAGTTCAAGGGGTCACTGAATTCCTTATACAAGCATTTGCAGTTATGGGTGTGCCACAAGCCATAAAAACAGACAATGATCCCGCATATACTTCTAAACATTTTACACACTTTTGTGCACAGTATAAGATTTTACACATCACTGGCATACCTTTTAATCCTCAAGGACAGGCAATAGTAGAGAGAAGAAACAGAGACATTAAGATGCTCCTCCAAAAACAAAAGAAAAGGGGAGCCACAGGTAATCCTAGAGAACTTCTAAATCAAGCTCTTTACACTATTAATTTCTTGATTTTTGATAAAGATGTACTGGCTCTGGCAGACAGGTTTTACAACCCACCGAAAGGACAGTGTCCAGTGAGAGTAGGTCCACTATCTTTAGATAATAGCCAAGTGATGTGGAGAGACCCAGAAAGTGGTGAATGGAAGGGACCAGATAAGTTAACTGCCTTGGGGAGAGGGTTTACTTGTATTTCCACTGGTGGAGAAGGAATAAGATGGGTGCCAACAAGCCATATTTGCCTTGTCCATCAGAGAGAGACAGAGAAGACCCTTGAAACAAAGGAGAAGACCCAAGAAACATCAGATGGTTCCATTGCTGACTGTGCCTACCACTGAAAGAGCATGGCAGTTATGGCGTTTGACTCATGGACATCAAAAATTGAAGGACTTCAAAACCCTCAGGAATCATTGGATTTTCTGAGAAATCATAAGACTGTTGCAGGACTTCAAAATCTGCTGGAATCATTGGATTCCCTAACACTTAAAAAGACTGTTGCAGGACTTCAAAAACTTGTGGGGATCATTGGATTCCCTAACACATGAAAAGACTGTTGCAGGACTTCAAGAACTTATGGGGATCATTGGATTCCCTGACATGTGAAGCAATGGGCAATAGATTGGTTTTAAATTGGTTTTGTACTATTTCTTGGCTGCTGAAGAAGGTATATGTATGACTGTTGTTTACATACCCTCCTTCTAGGATTTCTGGAAATCTTTTATAATACCATATTGATTTATATTGTTTGCTATATCACTACTTGCATATACAATTCATGTCTGTTGCACCACATTGAGCCTGCACTGACTGTGGGGAGAGTCATCACTAATAGCCTGTGCGTTATTGCTGTGTGCTCTCATGTAATACCTCCCATGCTGATGGGTTTGTGCGTACCTGTTTCTAATAAGAGCCTTCATCCCAGAAACCCGCTAGAAATCCCCACTTCCCTTTGGTGCTTTTCATCTCCCTTCCTGAGATGTCAGGGAGGGCATGATCATCTCCCTTTTAGTGCTTTCACCTCTTTTCCTGAGAAGTCAGGGAGTGCGTGACCACCTATGTTCTAAAACAAAAGAAAGCAGGAGATGTAGAGGGCTGGAACCATTGAATTCAATGCACTGAGGTCAGGACTGTCCAGTGCTTGAGGCTAACTTCTGACTGGACAATATTCTATGGGCATATGCTTGGAAAATGGTCCTTTCCACTATCCATACTGGCTCAATGATTGGTGTATAGAGGATTGTAGGAGGGACTGGGGGTGGAATAAAGCTAGCCTGGCACATATATTAGGTGGTAGTTGAGGAGAAGGCGGTCGCAGAGATTCTGCTTCTATCCTGTTCAATCCTATGTCTAAGACCAAGAATAAAGATGGACTTTTGCTTATCCTGACTCCAGCTGATTCTGGAATGTCCTGGGTGCTAGCGTGGTCGTTACAAGATCCTATCAGATTCTGACTTTTTTTGAGTAGTTTTTTTTTGACAGTTTTTTGAAGTACACTCTACTTTTGGTTTTAACTTCTCTGCTGATCTACTGCTTTGCAACCAAAGCAGAGCATCCAACCTGTGGTAGAGCCCTCCCTGTAAATTTTCCAGCCACAGAGACCACCCCATTCTGTGGTCTGCTCAGTACACTAGCCTCTGGTTCTATCTCCCTTCTTGTGCTGGCCTGCTTCCGTCAATCAGGAGAAACCTTTTCTTGTGATCTTCCAGATAATCTTCTGCTGGTAAGTTGTTGTACTTCCAATATTGATGAATTTTACCAGTCAAGTACTATTTTTGAGGCTGAATTTGGTAATTAGTAGTGAGGGAATGAGAGGCGCTTAGAATGCCACATGCATCTTCTCTGCCCTCTTGGCTCCGCCTCCTAAGCATGCTATTTTCAATAGTGTTTTTTGTTTGTTTTTCTTTCTTGTGTTTTTTCTCCTTTTAGTCTGATTTTTCTTTCACAATGTGATAAATATGGAAATATAGTTAAAATGATTATACATATAATACCTATATCAATTGCTTGCTGTCTTGGGGAGAAGGGAGGCATGAAAGAGATGGAGAAAAAACTGGAACTAAAATTCTTACAAAAACAAATATTGAAAACTATCTTTGCATGAATTTGGAAAAATAAAAAAAAAAATAAAATGGAAAAAAGTGTGGTTGGGGAAGAAGTAAAAATGTTATCACTTCTATCCTTGCCCCAGTTACAAATTGGTAACACAGGGAAATGGTAACTTCTATATGTAGGCCTGAAAAAAAAATCTTACCAAAAAATCCTTTGTTAACAATGATTTTAAATATAGGCATTTTTTCCTTAAATTTAATTCTTCTTACATAGCATCTGAAGGTGTAAACTTGAAAACCCCCCAGAGCAAAACTGTAGACATTTTTCCCCAGCTCAAACTCATTTTTAATGGAGCCCATGTGTTTGTTTTGCAACTTTCAGTTTTAATGTATGGTGATATGTCTGTCATATGACAGTAAGAATTGTGTGTATCACATTATAAAGTGATTAAGTACTGGCCTATGAGGCTGGGGCAGTTTTTGATACAATAGGAATGCATTTTTCCAGTTCTGGGTTCTTCCAAAACAATTTACTTCAGTTCATATTGCAACTCCTTTCATCTAATAGCTATTTATTAAAATTAAGCTGCATATTTGCATAATATTGCTAAAAGTCACATAGGGCTAGCAGGACATTAATCGATCATGTATTGCCTAAAACTCTCTTTTCACAATACATGGTAAATTGCCTGAGAGTTTCCAAATGTGATTTAGCACTCTTATCTAATAAACAAACTAATGGGGCCAATCATTATAAGATATTTGACTGATGAAGCCTCCTATGGCTTATTAGATTTGCTGCACAACTACTCTTTCCTCAAATGAGTTAAGGAAAAGATTCTAGGCCTAGCTTGAATCTAAGTATCTTTTACTTTTTGATTTTATACTTTTGTTGTTCTCATAAGATGGCTTCATGTTGAAGACCATGAGGAAAAATAATAATAATGATATTAATAGAACTAATCACTTCCTACTGAAAAACCATTCATCATATTCAGGATATTTTTTAAAAGTAGTTTAAAATATAGATCTCAAGGATGTTTTGTTTTTGTGGCTGGCATCAACTATAAAAACAGGCAGGAGCTGCATTTGTCATCATCACAAAAGCTGATGGGATAGAGATACTCATTATAAGAATTAGAATAGGCTGTTTGAAAATAGCCAAGGTATTCTACCAGCCTTTATTTCTCTTTCCTTCTGAGAAATGACACCTATGAAATGGAAAATGTTGTTCAGGGCTGAAAAAAAAATCAGTCAAATCAATACATTTCCAACTAAATTTGAAAAGCCAAATTTACATTGTTAGTCTGATAGTTTCTTTTAAGCAGAAACAGCTGGAGTAAAAACTTCTTCTCCCTGAAGCCTGCTGCATATTCTGGAAAAGGCATGCATGGCTGGAGAGAGATCGGGTTGTACAACATCTCGTAACGATAAAAAATCAGTAAGCAGGATATCTTTTATTTTCAGTCCTTCTGTCACTAAATATTCAGAAATAATGACAAAAAATGTAGTTCTTGTGGGCAAGTGAAACAGAGGTGAAAATTAGAATCACACCTCTAGGCTCATTTTGGTATCACTTTTTGTCTGCATAAACAACACTTAGTCTCACTTTCTTACACATGGCAAGCAGCCACTGTTAACACTTGCATTAGGGATCAGTCACAACAAATTATGTTAAGCTCCATCCTGCATCCAAAGAAGCAGCTGAGCCACAAGGAGAGTGCTCAGCAAAGTTTAGGTTGCATTATCAATTTTAATATGAAAAGCAACATTGTTGAAAAGGTTCTCATGCCTCAGCCATGTGAAGTGGTTAAAATTCTAATGCTTTAAATGCTATCTTAATATTTCTGTGTCTGGTAGCTTATTATTCTCTGTAAAGTGCAGCAGGGGGCAACTGCTTGCAAAAAGGGAGGTTTTAATCATGAATCATTTTTAAGAACATACAAAATCAGTGGTACTCAACTAGGAGATCTTTATTATAATATCAAACTGCCTTTGTAGATTGAAGACACAAAAACATTTGATTTCAATATACTTGGGCTATATTATTTTTCAAAATGTTGAGAAAAAAAATTATGTCCAATTTCTGTCCATTTCAGCTTAAGAAGTGGGGAAGAGAAGATAAGAGTTCCCAAATTGGAGTTTATCTAATTATAAAAGGAATTAATAGATAAATGAAGTATCATTTATTAAACACTTCTATGTATTAGGTACTATGTAATATGCTGAAGATACCAAAAAAAAAAAAATCAAAAGTGAGGCAGTTTGTATCCTCAAACCTTAAATTTTAATAGAGACAAATTATTTAGTGGAATCTTACCAAAGAGGAGTTCTGGTTTGGGAATTCACACAGATGCTAAAAAAAATCTCATTAGTAACATGAATTAGCACATACTTTCCAGGGAAAATAATAGTAATCATTTGATTGCTTAAGAAAAATCATAGTGCCCTCTGGACACTACTCTACCAAGTGTTTATCTCCTTTCCCCTTAGAATGTAAATCCTTAAAGATGTTTTCTTATTCCCAGAGCTTAGCATAGTGCTTAGAAAATAGTAAGTGTTTAATAAATGCTTTTCCACTCAATCCATAATATGTTCCACATATAACAAAAGCACAGATATAGAGTGGGACTAAGAGCCATTGTGATTTGGGTTTCTCACTTTTGATGCATATTGGGTGCTCAGTAATCTTGGCAGCCCTCTGAAGTCCACACATGGTAGCAAAGGCACCCACCTGCTTTAGTGGATTCTTCCTCATCTAGGAGTTCTCTAAATTAATGAAAATCATCTATAGGGACTTATACTGATAGTGGAAGTAATAATGTCAATATTGGCAATAATGGCAGAGTAACAGTAATAATGTTAATTAATACTATTATAGTAAATAATTGTAATGTTAAATTGTAATGTTAAAGTGTTTCATGTATGTTATGTGCCAGAACTCTGAACTTGAAACAAGGATTCTTACAAGATGTTAAGTGAGTGAAATTGATAGACAACAGTTATCTAGTTTAGCATGGTGATTCAGTATGATTGATTTTAATCTTACAACAAATAATGGTTTCCTAGTGTTATAATAATTGGTTTATACTCATTGTAGAGCACATAAGCTAGGACAAATTCAACCAAACTCAGAGACAGATTCATTCACTTCATATCACAGCACCGTGGTGGTGGCTGGCCTCCTACACTTCTCCCACTGAGATCACGGGCCGGTCTAAAAGGCTCTCCAGAAAGTTGGCCTGGACCCCAGGCAAAGAAAATAGATTTTGAAGGAGATAATAAAGGATTTGGACTTTAACCCCTGGTTATTCTTTCGGTGATTACTGAACTGAAAGGAAGGCTAGTCCAGAGACCACCAGAAAAACAAACAAGGACCTTACATTTTGGCACCTAAACATGGGACTAAGGATTTACAATCAGCAATACAGATTGACACATCCTGAATTCAGTGGAAAAATCTCTAACCCTGAGTTCAGTAGAAAAAGTCTTTGATCCTGAGTTCAGTGGAAAAATCTCTGATCCCGAGTTCCATGGAAAGTCTGTGTGACCCAGAAATTAGGGTAAATACAAAAATAGGCAAGAAGGAAACTTTGTTAAGGGCTAAAGTAGTGTTTCAGCTGAAATGGGACAAATGTTTAGAAAGGAGCCTTTTCCACTTCAAGGAAAATGTGTCAAAAGTTTAGTTAAACTCATAAAATACCAAAGTTTGAGTGTAATTTGGGAGCAGATCATTGAACTTTTAGAAACATTACAATACACATCTCCTTGGTTCTCAAGGGAAAAAGAATTAGATCCAGAGGAGTGGAAATTAATAGGAGAGCTACTAAGTGAATATTACAATGATAATGGTCCTGATTCAATTCCTAAAGAAACACTCTATACATATAATTAAATATAACTGGTCTTAACGAACTATATAAGTTTTAGAATAAGAAAAAAGAAGAAAGAACAGGAGGGTGAGGTTACTGAAAAAACAGGTGAAAAGGATGAAGAATTAGACAAGAATGAAGTTAAGTACAATTCTGATGAAATTAAGGAATGTGGTGTTTCACAGCAGGAGCCATTAGAGCATTTCCCCATACCCTGAATTACAACCCTCTATTAACCCTTCATGGGTGGAGAGAAAAGGAGGAGGGGGAGAAGCAGTGACACAATCAGCACCACCTATGAAGCAGCCTATGACAAGATTACAAAAGGCACTGGTTAAAGCTAAAAATGAAGGACAGGATATATCTGATATAATAGAAGCAAACCCTGTGATTGAAGAATTTGATTCTTCAGGTCAAGCTAGGAGAAAATACACTTCTTTTTATTTGTAAATTATCAAAGATTTTAAAAAGGCTTGTCTCATGTTAAGATGATATTAGAGAATTTGGCTTATGAAATTTTAACTCCTAGTGATTGGAAATCTATAGAACATATTTAGAACCTAGACAAAACTTGTCAAGGCTTTTGGAGTATAGTGAACTATGTAGGATACAAGCCCAACAAAATAGGCAAACTGGAGTCAATATACAAATCATCTTTGACAAATTAGCAGGTAAAGATCAGTATGCAGATGCTTCAGCACAAATTGCTGCTGATACTACCAAAGCTGTAAGGGTTAAAAAGCCTCTAGAAGCAAGGAATGTGCCTCAAGGCATATAGGCGGACCTAAGGGCTGAGAGGTACCAAGGCTCAGGCGAGTCCAACATGGAGGTAGGGCATAGCCCCAAGAGGCAGTGTCTGACCCCAGATATGACATTTCCCTCCTTAGTGCTCTCAAAGCCTAACATGCCTCCCTCCCTCTTCTCAGGCCAATCCCATTATGCCAGGTTCCTAGAGGACCTCTTCTTTCCCCCAGATCCTCAGAGGGGTATAAATATGTGCTATCTAAGAATAAAGTTCTCTTTTGCTTCACCCCACCTCCTGGTAGTCTATTTCTATGTTATCCTGGTTGGTGCCTGAAGACAGGTAAGTGTGGCCTAGCCATGCCATCGACGGATGGGCATTAAGGGTAGCGCAAAGGGGAGCTACAAGGTTAGGGTAGTATGAAGGGGACACTACAAGTGGTGCCCAAACAGGAACAATTTTTGCTAGGACCTCACCTTGTAGCAGGCCTACAGCTGGGAAGAGAGACAGAACTTTGCTCTAGTCAGTGAGTAGAAAGTTAGGAAATGCAACAAATTGTTATGAGGGTCCCAGGCCTGGAGGTACCAGGGAAAGAAGCTTATAGAATAGGAAAGCAAGCAGGATTGGAAATGGATTTTAAAAAGTGGGAGGTAGTAGGTAGTCAGATGGCTTCCTCTGATAAGGAAACTCTGGGAGCCATCCAGAAACAGCATCACCTCATTTATCAAGTGATTGGGGGCACTTTAATAAGTGCAAGCTGCAATCCATTAAAAGTAGATAATGAAGTGCAAATTGAGAGTCATAAAACAAATGAGGGTTGTAAACTGGCACTCACTGGGACCAGTTGTGCCCATAAAATGAAGCTGGCAGAAGTTATCTGTGGGAAAGAATCAGGAAGTAAACAGGAAGACAAAGGAGGTGGATGTGACAAAAAAGGAATAGGTAGTGAGGAAGAAGCAGGAAGTGGATATGACGGGACAGGAGGAGGAAGAGATAAGATGAGTAATGAGAAACTAAATAGAGAGACATATGACCTTGAGGAAAAGGAAGGTGATAAGAAGAGGAAGGGGAAACCGACCAGAGGGAAGATTGCCTCCATCTCCAAGGCATGGTTTTCTCCCTCATCTCCCTGCCCTCCCTGAGGATATATGTCTCCTGTCTGCTCCCTCTGCACCCCTTTGTGAAGGCTTTGGACATTCCCAGACAAGTTTAGGACAAATAATACAGAAAGCTAGAAAGTATGAAAGAAATGCAGATCAATTACAATATGATGCAGCAGTATATGCAGCTGTGTCCCAATGTGCCCAAAGAGTATTTAGAAAAATTCAAGCTTCTGGAAAGCAGAGACCCTCCTTGACTAAAATTAAACAGGGCCCAGATGAAACTTTTCCTGATTTTGGGGCCCACCTACAGGCGACTGTTGAGAAGTCAGTGGGCAGGATTTCTGGCCAAGATGGCAGAGAGGAGGCACACAGTTGTGTAAGCTCCACATTTTCTCTCACAATTTATTTCATGAAAAGCCTCTGAATTAATGCTTGATTGAAAAAAAAACCCACAAATAGTTACCAAGAGAAGACATCCTTGAAACTCGCCAGGAAAGCTCTGTTTTTGCCCAAGGGCAGGGACAGTTTTAGATTGGGCTCAGGCTGAGGGCAGGGGCAGCAAAAGCACTACAGACAGCTCCAGCAGACCAGAGGGGGGTGGGGGGTGATCTCAGCCATCTCTGTGGGGAGAGCTTTAATACATGATTGGATACTTTGCCCTGGCAGCAAGTCAGTAGAGAAGCTAAAAACACCGGGGGTAAAGAATACAACCCCAAACATCTGGAGTCTCTCAGGACCTGGCCACCCCTGCTCCACAGCATCTCAGCACGCTATCAGAGTCTCAGAGTGCAGGCAAAGCACAGTCCTGCTAGAGCCTCGCTGCTGCCCCTACAGTCTGTAGAGGAAGCTCGGTAACACCACCCAGCCCCTCTCCCCAAAAAAGCAGATTCCATTTGTGGGGTTTGTCTTTTTTCTCTGCTAGTTTGTCTTTGAATCTTCTCTGACAAAATTAGCAAAAAATTGAAAAGGACCTTAACTATTGACAGCTTCTACATGGATAGAGAGGAGACTAAAAACAGACTGTGTCCAGGTGAATCCCTGAAGGAGGAGATCATCTGTTCCTCAGCACAGATGAATCTCATAGAAAAAATTAAAAAGGCTCTCACAAGAGAGCTAGAAGAAAAATGGGAAAAGGAGAGGGAGGCTTGGCAAGAAAGTCTGGAGAAGTTGTCCCACTCATTTAAAGACAGAAATCAAATCCTTGAAAAATAGAATAAGTGACAGAAAATAGCTCTCTAAAAAATGAAATAGGCAAAATGGAAAAAATTCCATAGAACAAAACAACTCAATTGGACAATTAGAAAAAGATATAAAAAAGTGAGTGAAGAAAATACTTCATTGAAAATCAGAATCGAACAAATGGAATTGCATGACTCAAGGAGACAAGAAGAATCAGTCAAGCAAAACCAAAAAAAAAAAAATCAAACAATGGAGAAAAATGTGAAATACCTTCTTGGGAAAACAACAGACCTGGAAAATAGGTCTAGGAGAGACAATCTGAGAATTATTGGACTCCCAAAAAAATATGATGAAAAAAAGAGCCTGAACACTATTTTCCAGGAAATTATCAAAGAGAACTGCCCAGAAGTCATAGAAACAGAGGGTAAAATAGACATTGAAAGAATTCATCGATCACCTACTGAAAGGGATCCTAAATCAAAATACCAAGAAATATAGTGGCCAAAAGCCAGAACCCTCACACAAAGGAAAAAATACTGCAAGCAGCTAGAAAAACCCAATTCAAATATAGAGGAGCCACAATAAGGATCACCCAGGATCTAGCAGCATCCACATTAAAAGATCGAAGGACCTGGAATATGGTATTCCGAAAGGCTAAGGAACTTGGTATGTAATCAAAAATAACTTACCCAGCCAGAATAAGCATCTTTTTTTCCAGGGAAGAAGATGGTTATTCAATAAAATAAGTGAATTTCATCTATTTTAGATGAAAAAACCAGAACTTAAAAAAAAGTTTGATCTACAAATATAGAACTCAAGAGAAACCTAAAAAGGTAAAAAGAAATCTTGGGAACTATATTTCTGCTATAAAGATGTATAAAGAATACATGTATACCTTGTTCTAGAAACTAGAGGCGGAAATAACATTGTACCAGAAAAAGGGTAAAGTGGGGGTATGACATCTCACAAAGAGGCAAAGGAAACCTATTATATCTGAGAGAAAGAATGGAGGGGGATGAATATAGTGGGTATCTTACTGCCATCAGAATTGGGTTTAAGAGAAAAATTTTAGACATGTTCAATTTATGGTGAAACTTCTCCCACCTCATTGAAAAGTGAGAAGGGAAAAGTGAAAAGGGAAGGAATAAGCTAAGTAGAAGGAAATATGGAAACTGTGAGGGAAAGGAGTAAGATGGGGGAGAAACTCTAAGGTGGGGAGGAGGGATACTACAAAGGGAGGGCTGTGAGAAGCAAGTGGTGCTTACAAGTTTAATACTAGGATGGGGGATAAGGGGAAAAGAAGGAAGAAAAGCATAAACAGGGATTAACAAGATGGCAAGTAATATAAAATTGGTAATTTTAACCATAAATGTGAACGGGGTAAACTCCCCCATAAAGAGGAAGTGGTTAGCAGAATGCATTAAAAGCCATAATCCTACAATATGTTGTTTACAGGAAACACACCTGAAGCAAGGAGATACATGCAAAATAAAGGTAAAAGGTTGGAGCAAAATCTACTATGCTTCAGGTGAAGTCAAAAAAGGAGGGGTAGCCATCCTGATCTCAGATCAAGCAAAAATAAAAATTGATCTAATTAAAAGAGATAAGGAAGGATACTATATCTTGCTAAAGGGTAGCATAGATAATGAAGCAATATCAATATTAAACATATATGCACCAAGTGGTGTAGCATCTAAATTCTTAAAAGAGAAATTAAGAGAGCTGCAAGAAGAAATAGACAGCAAAACTATAATAGTGGGAGATATCAACCTTGAACTCTCAGAATTAGATAAATCAAACCACAAAATAAATAAGAAAGAAATCAAAGAGGTAAATAGAATACTAGAAAAGTTAGATATGATAGATCTCTGGGGAAAACAAAATGAAGACAGAAAGGAGTACACTTTCTTTTCAGCAGTTCATGGAACCTATACAAAAACTGACCATATATTAGGGCATAAAAACCTCAAACTCAAATGCAGTAAGACAGAAATAGTAACTGCATCCTTTTCAGACCACAATTCAATTAAAATTACATTCAACAAAAAGCTAGAGGAAAGTAGACCAAAAAAATAATTGGAAACTAAATAATCTCATACTAAGGAATGATTGGGTGAAACAGCAAATCATAGACACAATTAATAACTTCACCCAAGAAAACGACAATGAGACATCATACCAAAATGTAGGAGATGCAGCCAAAGCAGTAATAAGGGGAAATTTCATATCTCTAGAGGCCTACTTGCATAAAATAGAGAAGGAGAAGGTCAATGAATTGGGCTTGCAACTAAAAATGTTAGAAAAGGAACAAATTAAAAACCCCCAGTCAAACACTAAACTTGAAATTCTAAAAATAAAAGGAGAGATCAATAAAATTGAAAGTTAAAAAAACTATTGAATTAATTAATAAAACTAAGAGTTGGTTCTATGAAAAAACCAACAAAGTAGACAAACCTTTAGTAAATCTGATTAAAAAAAGGAAAGAGGAAAATCAAATTTTTAGTCTTAAAAATGAAAAGGGAGACCTCGCCACTAAATGAAGAGGAAATTAGAGCAATAATTAGGAGTTACTTTGCCCAACTTATGCCAATAAATTCAACAACTTAAATGAAATGGAAGAATACCTTCAAAAATATAGCTTGCCCAGATTAAAAGAGGAAGAAGTAAATATTCTAAACTGTCCCATCTTAGAAAAAGAAATAGAAAAAGCTATTAACCAGCTCCCTAAGAAAAAATCCCCAGGACCAGATGGATTCACATGTGAATTCTACCAAACATTTAAAGAACAATTAACTCCAATGCTATATAAAGTATTTGAAAAAATAGGGATTGAAGGAGTCCTACCAAACTCCTTTTACAACACAGACATGGTACTGATACCTTAACCAGGTAGGCTGAAAACAGAGAAAGAAAATTATAGACCAATCTCCCAAATGAATATTGATGCTAAAATCTTAAATAAAATATTAACAAAAATATTACAGAAAATCATCCCCAGGATAATACACTATGACCAAGTAGGATTTATACCAGAAATGCAGGGCTGGTTCAATATTAGGAAAACTATTACCATAATCGCTAGATCAATAACCAAACTAACAAAAACCATATGATCATCTCAATAGATGCAGAAAAAGCATTTGATAAAATCCAACATCTGTTCCTAATAAAAACACTTGAGTATAGGAATAAATGGACTTTTCCTTAAAATAGTCAGGAGCATATATTTAAAACCATCAGTAAGCATCATATGCAATGGGGAAAAACTGGAACCTTTCCCAGGAATATCTGGAGTGAATCAAGGTTACCCACTATCACCATTATTATTCAATATTGTATTAGAAATGCTAGCCTCAGCAATAAGAGTCGAGAAAGAGATCAAAGGAATTAGAGTAGGCAGTGAGGAAACCAAACTATCACTCTTTGCAGATGATATGATGATATACCTAAAGAACCCCAGAGATTCTACTAAAAAGCTATTAGAAATAATTCATAACTTCAGCAAAGTTGCAGGTTACAAAATAAATCCACATAAATCCTCAGCATTTTTATACAGCACCAACAAAATCCAACAACAAGAGATACAAAGAGAAATTCCATTCAAAATAACTGTTGACAGCATAAAATATTTGGGAATCCATCTACCAAAGGAAAGTCAGGAATTATGTGAGCACAATTACAAAAAAACTTTCCACACAAATAAAGTCAGAGTTAAATAACTGGAAAAATATTAAGTGCTCTTGGATAGGCCAAGCGAATATGATAAAGATGACAATACTCCCTAAACTAATCTATTTATTTAGTGCTGTACCAATCAGACTTCCAAGAAAATATTTTAATGATCTAGAAAAAATAACAACAATGTTCAAATGGAGAATAAAAGGTCAAGAATCTCAAGGGAATTAATGAAAAAAAAAAATCAAATGAAGGTGGCCTACCTGTACCTGATCTAAAACTATATTATAAAGCAGCAGTCACCAAAACCATTAATTATTGGCTAAGAAATAGATTAGTTGATCAGTGGAACAGGTTAGGTTCACAAGACAGAATAGACAACTATAGCAATCTAGTGTTTGACAAACCCAAAGATCCTAACTTTTGGGATAAGAATTCATTATTTGACAAAAACTGCTGGGATAAGTGGAAATTAGTACGGCAGAAATTAGGCATGGACCCACCACACTTAACACCATATAATCAAGATAAGATCAAAATGGGTCCATGATTTAGGCTTAAAGAACGAGATTATAAATAAATTAGAGGAACATAGGATAGTTTGTGACCAAAGATGAAATAGAAACCATTACTGATCATAACATAGAAAATTTTGATTATATCAAATTAAAAAGCATTTGTACAAACAACACTAATGCAACAAGATCAGAAGGGAAGCAACACACTGGGAAAACATCTTCACAGTTAAAGTTTCTGATAAAGGCCTCATTTCCAAAATATATAGAGAATTGACTCTAAGTTATAAGAAATCAAGCCATTCTCCAATTGATAAATAGTAAAAGGATATGAACAATTTTCAGATGATGAAATTGAAACTATTTCCACTCATATGAAAGTGTTCCAAATCACTATTTATCAGAAAAATGCAAATTAAGACAACTCTGAGATACTACTACACACCTCTCAGATTGGTTAAGATGACAGGAAAAAATAATTATGAATGTTGGCGGCGATGCAGGAAAACTGGGAAACTGATGCATTGTTGGTGGAGTTGTGAATGAATCCAACCATTCTGGAGAGCAATCTGGAATTATGCCCAAAAAGTTATCAAACTGTTCATACCCTTTCATCCAGCAGTGCTGCTACTGGGCTTATACCCCAACGAGATACTAAAGAAGGGAAAGGGACCTGTATGCACCAAAATGTTTGTGGCAGCTCTGTTTGTAGTGACTAGAAACTGGAAAATGAATGAATGCCCATCAATTGGAGAATGGTTGGATAAATTGTGGTATATGAATGTCATGGAATATTATTGTTCTATAAGAAATGACCAGCAGGATGAATATAAAGAGGATTAGCGAGACTAACATGAACTGATGCTAAGTGAAATGAGCAGAACCAGGAGATCATTATATACTTCAACAACGATACTGTATGAAGATGTATTCTGATGGAAGTGGAGTTCTTTGACAAAGAGACCTTACTCAGTTTCATTTGATCAATGATGGATAGAAGCTGCTACACCCAAAGAAAGAACAGTAGGAAATGAATGTAAACTGCTTTCATTTTTGTTTTTCTTCCCAAGTTATTTTTACTTTCTTAATCCAATTCTCCCTGTGCAACAAGAGAACTTTTCAGTTCTGCACACATATATTGTATCTAGGATATACTGTGACATATTTAACATGTATATTGGACTGCTTGCCATCTAGGGGAGGGGGTGGAAGGAGAGAGGGGAAAAATCGGAACAGAAGTGAGTGCAAGGGATAATGTTGTAAAAAATTACCCTGGCATGGGTTCTGTCATAAAAAGTTATTATAATAATAAAAAAAGAGAAGTCAATGGGCAGAGGAGAAACCTCCAGCCTCCTCATACAAAAAATGGCAATGAAGAATGCTAATATTAATTGCTAGAAGGCCATGTCCACTTTAGATGGGGAGGCTGGCCTGGAAGAGATGATTTATTTTATTCTTTTTTTTTTCATTGTAACTTTTTATTGACAGAACATATGCCTGAGTAATTTTTTTTTACCATATCCCTTGCACTCACTTCTGTTCTGACTTTTCCCATCCCTCTCTCCACTCCCTCCCTTAAATGGCAAATAGTCTTATATATGTTAAATATGTTATAGTATATCCTAGATACTGGAACTGAATTAGATCTTCCCTTTGTCCCACTTCCATCAGAATACATCCTCATACAGTATTGTTGTTGAATTGTTTAATTATCTTCTGGTTCTGCTCATTTCACTCAGCATCAGTTCATGTAAGTCTCTCCAAGCCTCTCTGTATTCATCCTGCTGGTCATTTCTTACAGAACAATAATATTCCATAACTTTCATGTACCACAATTTACCCAATCTTTCTCCAGTTGATGAGCATCCATTCATTTTCCAATTTCTAGCCACCACAAACAGGGCTGCCACAAACATTTTGGCACATACAGAACCCTTTCCCTTCTTTAATATCTCTTTGGGATATAAGCCAAGTAGTAGCACTGCTGTATCAAAGGGTATGCCCACTTTGATAACTTTTTGGGCATAATTCCAGACTGTTCTCCACAATGGTTAGATTCGTTCACAACTCCACCAACAATGCATCAATGTCTCAGTTTTTTCACATCCCCTCTAACATTCATCATTATTTTTTCCTGTCATATTAGCCAATCTGATAGGTGTGTAGTGGTATCTCAGAGTTGTCTTAATTTGCATTTCTCTGATCAATAGTGATTTGGAACACTTTCATATGAGTGGAAATAGTTTCAATTTCATCATCTGAAAATTGTCTGTTCATATCCTTTGACCATTTATCAATTGGAGAATGGCTTGATTTCTTATAGAGTCAATTCTCTCCATATTTTGGAAATGAGGCCTTTATCAGAACCTTTAACTGTAAAAATGTTTTCCCAGTTTGTTGCTTCCCTTCTAATCTTGTTTGCATTAGTTTTGTTTGTGCAAGGCTTTTTAATTTGATGTAATCAAAATTTTCTATTTTGTGATCAGTGATGATCTCTAGTTCTCCTTTGGTCACAATTTCCTTCCTCCTCCACAAGTCTGAGAGGTAAACTATCCTATGTTCTTCTAATTTATTTATGATCTCATTCTTTATGCCTAAATCATGGACCCATTTATCTTATCTTGGTATATGGTGTTAAGTGTGTGTCCATGCCTAATTTCTGCCATATTAATTCCTGGAAAAAAATGAGAATGTTGGCTCCAGTGCCTTTCAAATAGATGCCCTCGTGGCTGCTATATCTAACAAGATTACAGCAGAAGCCCTGCTCTGGCAGTTTACAGACAAACAGGGGATATTCCGGCCCCTGGTAGTTGCAGGTCTTAGGTACAATGTATGAGGCAGGGACATATTGAAGGCTTGTGGGGCCTCAGTTTATATACCACCTCCACAGGATTTTTAATTGGGGTTATTGGAGGTTTGGGCACCACCTTTCATATCATGCCCACACCATTAACATGGAAATCTAACACCCCAGCTTGGGTGCCCCAATGGCCTTCTCAGTTTATAAAGTCCAAACCTTATATGAAATTGTACCACAACAGTGGAAGGCTGGACATATAGAACCAATGTCCAGCCCATGAAATAGCCCTGTATTTACCATAAAGAAAAAAATCTAGAAAATTCAGAATGTTAGTAGACCTCAGGGCTGTTAATGCTACTATTGAACCTATGGGAGCCTACAGCCTGGCATGCCATCTCTTCATCTAGTACCCACCAGCTGCCCAGTTACAGTAATAGCCATACAAAATTGTTTCTTCTCCATCCCTCTGGCCCCGGAAGATAAGAAAAGATTTGCTTTTACCATTCTGTCTATAAACAATGCAGGGCCTGATCTGTGCTACCAATGGAAATTTCTCCCCCAAAGGATGTGTTGTAGCCCCTCCTTATGTCAGGTGTATGTAGAGCAAGTGCTAGAACCAATTAAGAAGATGTGGCTTCATGCCATGATACTGCATTATATGGATGATATACTGTTACCAATGAGCAGTGGGAAAGATCTCTTTGCCCTGCTGAAGGAGACTATAAGTGTTCTCGCTCTACATGGAATGGTGGTAGCCCCCAAAAAAGATCCAACATAACTATCCCATCATTTACCTGGGACTCCACATGAGGACTTCTGCAGGTACTAATCATATACCTAATTTCAATTAGACAAGGTGAATACTCTGAACCTATTTCAGAAACCGGTTGGACAAATTCAGTGGTTAAGGGCTCATGCCCTTATTCCTATTTCTTTGATGCAGCCTTCATATGACATCTTAAAAGGATGTAATAGATATCCAGAGCCCATTAACATCATATCAGATAGGCTTATATGTAATCCAGGTGCTCAGAGGCATTGAGGATGCTGTCCTATAACCTCCAAATTCTTCAATTGCTAACCTACTTACTGACTTGCAGCTCATTTTACAGATTAGGAAACATCCCATTTACATCCTGCATGTATATTCTCACCAATGCTGTGCAGGAGGCATATTTGTTGCCAATGAGGTTGGCTGACTGTGCCTTACAATGCTTCCTTCTCACGATCACCACACACCCCTGAACGTGCCCATGAATTTCTATACTTACCCACTAATTCTCTAGGTTGCCTTTATGGCCTCACCTGGGAACAAGCCGACACATAGGGAAGCAATGTGTTCAGTGTGTTCACTTTCTCCCTCTCCCACTTAGTAAAGGAGTTAATTACCGGGGTTTATTCCCCAATGAATTGTGGCAAATGGATGTGAAACATGGGAGCTGTGTGGCTATCCAGGTTTGTATCGATACCTTTTCTAAATTCCTTTGGGCCACAGTGGCCTTCTCTGAGAACATTCCTTCAGTCATTAAACATTTGTATGGTTGCTTCTCCTCTCAAAGAGTTCCTAATACCACAAAGACCAACAATCAGCCAACTTATCCCTCTAAGCAGATGGCCACCTTCCTCTCCATGTTCTCCATTAAACATGTTACAGGGATTCCCTATAATCCACAGGGTTAGGCCCTACTGGAATGGGCCCATCATACTCTGAATGTTACCCTTCTTAAACAGAAAGGGGGAGGAAGTAGACAGAATCCCCAATGGCCCACACAGATGGCTGTGGATAAGACCTTATATACTTACAATTTTTTGTACCTGGATAGGGATACCGGCCTCTCTCCAGGAATGATACATTTGGCACAATCTTATAGACAGGACAGAAAACTAAGCTCTATGAAAACTGAGCTTCAAGTGCCAGAACATTCAAAAGGTCCTTTGGAAAGATGAGGAAGGACATTGGCAAGGTCCATCCTTAGTACTTTGGAAAGGGCTAGGATATTTATGTCTTACAGATCCTGATGGGGAAGGCTGCTGGAATCCAGAAAGAAGAACAAGGAAAGTTGCCCCTATTAAAACAGGGACTGAAAAAGAAGAGGAGATGACCCAAGAAACACCCAAAACAGCACCATATCAGAGAGATGACTACCCTTGCCAGATTGGCTTAGTGATTGGATCCAACATACTTCCTTTCCCATCCCCTTCAATTGTATCCCATGGGATCTATGTAGCCATTTTTGTATTGCTGCTTCTTTTGCTTTTGCCTACTTTGCTAGGATGCTTTATACATATTCTTTTAATAAAATTCTTTAGAGGTACTTATGGAAGAGCTTCTCATTTATCAACATGAGAACACTCGGTCTTATTAATAAAAGAGGGGGAATGTAAGGGTTAAAAAGCCTCTAGAAGCAAGGAATGCGGCTCAAGGCATGTGGGAGGACCTGAGGGATGAGAGGTATTGAGGCACAGGCGAGTCCTACATGGAGGTAGGGCATAGCCCCAAGAGGCAGTATCTGACCCCAGATATGACAGCTCCCTCTTTAGTGCTCTCAAAGCCTAACATGCCTCCCTCCCTCTTCTTGGGCCAGTCTTATTATGCCAGGTTCCTAAAGGACCTCTCCTTTCCCCCAGATGCTCAGAGGGAGTATAAATATATGCTATCTAAGAATAAAGTTCTCTTTTGCTTCACCCCTACTTCCTGGTGGTCTGTCTCTATGTTATCCTGGTTGGTGCCCAAAGACAGATAACTGTAGCCTAGCCATGCTGTCAATGGACAGGCTTTAAGAATAGCTCAAAGGAGAGCTACAAGGTTAGGGTAGCATTAAGGGGATGCTATAAAAGCATAGGGGCTCCCTCCCAGGAAAACAAAATATAGGGGAAGCCTTTTGGAAAATAGAGCAAAGTTCAAATGAACCTTTTGCTGATTTTGTGGAATGTTTGCAAACAGCTGTCATACAAACAATTGAAGAAAATGCTGCAACAGGAATAATGATCAAACAACTTGCTAGAGAAAATGCTAATGAGATTTGTAGAAGAATTATTCTGGAACTACACAAGGATGCTCCTTTAGAAGAGATCATAAAAAGCAGTGCTACATGGGCACAAATGCCTTTTATATCCAGGCTATGATGCAGAACATAGGAAAACAGAGTCCCTCTTGGCAAGGAACTTCCAGAGAGACCTGTCAATGCTTTCAGTATGGTAAAGTAGGGCATCTGAAAGCTCAATGTAGGCATAGAGACAGAGTGAGAAGACAGGGTGAGAGGACAAGACCCAGAACCCCATGTACAAAATGCAACAAGGGCTTCCACTGGGCCTCAAATTGTAGATTGACCCAGGGAAATGAAAGACGGGGCTCAGATCCAAGACCTCAAACAAAAAACGGGTGGGGCATGATGGCAGCCGAGTTTACACCCGGAGAGTCTTTAGACATTCAATACTCTGATATGATCAATCAGCAGAAAAGCAATCAGATGGGAGAAAGGAATTACAATTGGGTAGAATACAGGCTTTTTAACCCAACAGAAGAACAGTGTCCAGTACAAGCAGCTCCAATATAATTGCCAGGTGATGAGTAGAGATTCAGAAAATGGTAAATAGAAGATATGTTAACTGCTTGGGGGAAAGGGTTTGTTTGTATTTCTATAGATGGAGAAGGAATCAGATGGGTGCCAATGAACACCTGGAGAGAGACAGAAAAAGAGAAAAAATCCTCAAAACAAAGAAGACCTAAGAAACATCTCATACTGAAAGAGCATGGCTGAAAATTTCAAAATCTGCAGGAATCATTGGATTCTCTGACACATGATGAGACTATTTCAGGACTTCATAACTTGCAGGAATTTCTGACACATGAAGTAATGGACAATAGATTAGTTTTGGATTATTTCTACAATTTATGGACATGTATAATTCCTCATGTTGATTCATGTTGTTTGTTAATCACTACTAGCCTGTGCTATATTACTATGTGCATTCTGTAATACTTCCCATGTTGATGGATTTATGTATACCTGTTTCAAGTGAGACCCTTCAGAAATGCACTAATTGGGTTTGATTCCCCATTTTCCTTTGGCGTTTTCATCTCCCTTCCTGAGATGTCAGGGAGGGCGAAATCACCTCCTTTTTATTGTTTTCACCCCTTGAGGACTCAGGGAAGGCATGATCACCTCCTTTGGGGGGTTCTCACCTCCCTGAGAAGTCAGGAAGGGCATGACCGCTTAACTTCTAAAACAAAAGAAAGCAGGAGATGTTATGGACCAGAAATCTGAACTTGAAAGGATTCTTACAAGTCAGTGGAATTGATAAAGACAATGTGAAGTGCCCACATGAGAGAAAATAAAGGACAGCCAAAATAAAGAAAATTTAAGAATGTTTATTGCTAGTTAGCAACTGAACTCCACCAGAACAGGGAAGTCACTAACAAGCGATTTCAGAGACACTTATTTATAGAAAGAGACATAAAAGTTCCCTAATAAATTCATCATACTAGAGGAATTTCATCCTAGACAGTAGGCAAAGGTTATCACAGTAAGGGTGTCATTCCCAGACCCAGACAGGTTGTCATAAGAGTGTATTCCTTTGTTTATCAAGTTGTCAAGGTCTTAGGTTTTTTAGGGCAGCGCATCTAGGGGTGTAAAAATACCATATGCATTAGGGTGTGAAAAGCTAGTTACAAACTTCTAACTATGGAGTTTCAAGATTATGTTTCTCGCAGTCTAGAGGGGTGTCATTCCCCTTCACTTCCCCCCTTTTCTTGAGACTGTTTAGAGACGGGACTCATCAGAGGCCAGGGGAGAGTAAGTGACTCTGGTGACAAACAACTTAACAACTTGGATCCTTTTCCTGATATAAGTGGTTAAACAATTAATCAAACAAGGGGCAATCAGTAGAGCTAGCAGAAATAGGGTAAGGGGACCTATCAGGGAGGTCACAAGAGAGGTTACCCATGGGGAGCAATTGAAAAGTGACTGGTACCAAGACATTTGTTGCTGTTGAGCCTTCTCCCGGTCCCTGATCCACTGTCTAACGGCAGAGAGCGACTCTCTTATTACCCCAGAGTTGTTAACATAGAAACAGCAAGCTTCCCTAAGGGCCATACATATCCCTCCTTGCTTAAGATAGAGAAAATCTAGGCCCTGACAATTCTGTAGGACCATCTCTGCCAAGGAGTTTAAGGAGTTCTCCAAGAAGGATAATCTTTAAATCCTGGTTTACCTGGAAACCCGGGGCTAACAGCTGGCTGTCACCATGGATCAGGGCAACTGTCCCCACAACTGTCCCATGGAGCCTGCTGGTTCCTAGTCTCACTAGAAAGGGGACAAGAGTAGGAGCAGCCCTCCTTGCCCTATCTAACAGACCAAAATGTTCTTCGATCCCCTCTTCAGAATATAGATAAACTTGTGGGAGCATATATACAAGTAAGCAAAGCTTGGGAGATTCTTCTAAGGCTAAAGCAAATTCACTGATACAAGGGGTTAGTCCCATGGTACATGCAAAAATAGGACCCTGTTAGGGCCCGTATTAGGGAGTTTATGGTATTCTTGTGTGGGGGAACCTTGGTAACCACTACACAGTTCTTTTTGTACAGAGAGCACTCTATATCGTAGCCTTCCGATTTGATGCACCATGCCTCACCCTCCACCCCTCCCAAAGTTAACCTGAGAACATGGATGCTGTACTCTGGGGGCAAATTCTTGATGGAGAGTGAAAGATTCAGGATGGAGTGGGCCTCTGTCCCTCAGGTGGCATTTAAGCCTATGCCCACAAAGTAAGGGGGCGGGGCAGTTCAGGCAGAGCCAATGGCTTGTGACAAGGGTAGGGCTGGTCAGGTTTATCAGTCGATGTATTCCATCAAGACCTGACATAAAAGTTTTATAGGGAGACAGCGGTCCTCTGGGAAGTGGAGGCTGAGGGGGTGTGGGGACAACTGTCATGGTTTCCCCTCCCAGATGAGAAGTGGTTGTGGCTGGTGTCAGGGGTAAACAAGGGGGATTAATAACTGCATTAGGCTCTATGGGGATACTTTCTCTCGGGAGGGTCCTTTAGATTGTGAATAGGGCTCCCAAATCTCTTCCTGCCACATAAAATCTGATACCCAGGTCCTTCCCAATCTCCAGGCTTCATTGTACCATTCTTTCATTGTGACTGCAGTGGGATTGCAGGTGCCTTCTTTCCGACATTGTTGTGGTGGTGTTAAACTATGCACCTTAATGTAGGGTCCTTATCTCCCTCAGAGAGCCAATCTGCCATGGTCTCACAGCCCTATGATCTGCAGTGGTACTGGCCCGACCCCTGACATTTAGATGGCCCATCCACCAAGAATATATAGTACTAGGTTTTCCCCAATTCTTTCTCCATGCTCAAGGAACCACATCTATATGAGGGGAGGGTGTGTTCCCACACTCCCTTCCCTTTACTTGGAAGGACCGTTTTCCATGAGTGCGGTACAACAATGTCAGTGGGAGGGAGGGGAATTCCAAGAGCTTCCCAAGAGCTGGCATAAATCCAGATAGAACCATGGCTGTTTGTAAGTCTCATGTCAGGCCTCCATCTCCCCCCCTACCCCCAGTAATCATTATTATTAGGTTCCACACATATCTATGGGGGAATAGTGGCTGAGTTTCCCCAACGGGGTGGGGGAAGAAAGAGAGAGGATCAGGCCATAAAAGGGGATAAGACATGAAAACAATATCTTCCTGAGTCGGGTCCTGCAGATGGGTCGGGAGCAGGGCAAGGCTTCACATGCAAATGATGGATCCAAGCCTTATGGTCGGCCACCTTCACTGCTGAGGGATTGGAGAGGATGACCTGGTGTGGGGTGGGCCAGCAGGGTTCCAATGCAGAGTCATGAGGAAATTTTCTGATCAGGATACAATCACTCGGTTGGAGGTCTGGTCCAGCAGGCTGAGATGGGGGAGCCTGGGCAGAGGTGTGTTATTGAGCTCTGACTGCTGCCTGGATGTCCTGAAGAGCCTGAAGGGACTTGAAAAGGGAATCATTAGTAACATAAAAGCCGTCCTGCCCCATGAAGGGAAGGATGGGGGTGGAGCACCAAAATATGATCCTACCCAGGTCTCGCCAGTTCCCAACTATAGCTTAGAAATGTACTCCTTTAGTGTCCTGTTCATGCCTTCTACCTGACCTGAACTCTGTGGTTTATAGGCACAGTGAAGACGCCATTTGGACCCGAGGGCCTGTGCCAGGGAGTGAACAACATTAGAAACAAAAGCCAGGCCATTATCAGACCCAAGGGAGAAAGGGAATTTAAATCAGGAGATAATTTCAGTCACAAGTTTCTTGGCTACGACCAAAGCAGATTCAGATTTTACAGGAAAGGCTTTGGGCCAACCTGAGAAGGTGTCAACAAAAAGCAAAAGAAAATGATGTCCTTGAAACCGGGTTTCCATGTCCATGAAATCGACTTCCCAGTGTTTTCCAGGTGTGAGTCCTCAGGGACACAGAGCAGGTATAGTGGAGGGATGGACAGGGTTCACCTTGGCACAGTCCAGGCATCAGCGGGCAGCAGTCTCAATGAGGGATATCATTATGGGAGAGAAAAAGAAATGGGAAAGCAGATCATATAAGGGAGTCCCTCTAAGTGAGTTAGAGAGTGCAGTTTTGAAACAAAGGATAGCTCAAGGCTTTTGGAAGAATCACACGTCCTTCTGAAGGGGCACCGCCAGTCCTGGCCATAAGCCAGGCCAGGAGAATCTTGAGGTCCATAAGAGGGTCAGTTGCCCTTAGGTTTTGCTGAATTCCCCCTTACCTAGAGTTGGCACATTTAAAAATAACTAGCCCTAAGTTATATCAGTCCTAATGAACAGGAGGGGGTTTACAAACAGGGAAACTGAGACAGAATAATTCAGGGAAACTGAGGTAGGGCCATTTAGGGAAACTGGGGCAGAACCATTAAAGGAATTGGGGACACAACAGTTCAAATCACTGAATTAATCTTCCTCTAGATGCCTGGAAGGTCTTAGCACCATAATGTTTACCAACCCTATTTGAGGCAAATAATCCAAAATAGAACAAGAAAAATGCAAGGACTTATATGGCAAGGGCAAGTCTCTCCCTGACAACCCCAAAGGTTCCCTGTTGCAGCATGTCAGGTCCTCTGCAGTTGGAGCACCATCTAAGCCATAGAATCCCGTTTGAGATGGACAGTTCACTGTGAATTAGGTGGTCTGCAGTCATTTGTGCACTTAACTCAGCCTCTGCTTATATAGGAAGTAGCAGGGTTCAAGACAGTTGTGCTGCCCATTCAGAGGGGCAACCCACTCCAGGGGAGAAGGGTGAGGCTTGGAGTAGCCTCCCAAAGGGAGGCTCTTTTCAGTTTGCTCTTTTCAGCCAGCTGCCACTTGAAAACAAAAAAGGCTAAAAGACACTTGGGGATGGGGGGGGGGAGGAGGGAGAAAGGAAGGTGAGCTAAATCTGCACAAAAGATTCCCTCCTATTCCCACTCAAGATTCCCTACACAGGAATCCTTCTATTAAAAACTTTTTCTCTTCCTACTTAACTCTTCTCTTTACCTCAGCTACATACTTTAAACAAATTCGAACAACCCTTCTACTATATGCTCCATTGCTAAAGTAGCAGAAGTAATGGGAGGGAAAAAGGAGGATTGAGTTGAATCTTTACCTTTGAAGACAAAAGATCCTCTCCCGTTTCTCTTTCCCCTACCTCTTCTCTTTCCTTACTCCTAAAACCCTTCAAACCTACAACTGCTCCTACAAATCAATCTTTCATAAATCACAGTTATTCTCCTTTCCTTTTCCATTTAGAAGTTTTAAGATTCACAATACAACAAATAGCTAAATAATTCCATAAAACCTACATGTCCAGCAAACATAACTTATAATGTTAACAAATTACCCAATGTTTCAGAAGCAAACTAAATAGTTTTTTTTTTTTTTTTAGTTTTTCTTCCTTCTGCCTGAGTGTTTCAAGGCAACTAACATAAACTTCTTTTTCCCAGGCAGCATCAAGCAGATAAGGTTTTATTGCCATTACTCCTTTCAAGCAGGCTTTGAAAACATACTTTTCAGGGAAAACTTCCTCACCAGTTTAAAACAGTTACGTTTTTTTCTTATTCTTTTACTTACAAATTAGTACAATAGGTTAAAAAGTTTAAAATCACAAGAAAATGTTTATGCTAAGGACAGTTGCAACATTGAAATAATCAATTGCCAGATTTTTTTCTTTTTTTTTAATAGCCTTTTATTTACAGGTTATATGTATGGGTAACTTTACAGCATTAACAATTGCCAAACGTCTTGTTCCAATTTTTCACCTCTTACTCCCCACCCTCTCCCCCAGATCGCAGGATGACCAGTAGATGTTAAATATATTAATATATAAATTAGATACACAATAAGTATACATGACCAAACTGTTATTTTGCTGTACAAAAAGAATCAGACTCTGAAATATTGTACAATTAGCTTGTGAAGAAATCAAAAATGCAGGTGGGCATGAATATAGGGATTGGGAATTCAATGTAATGGTTTTTAGTCATCTCCCAGAGTTCTTTCTCTGGGTGTAGCTGGTTCAGTTCATTACTGCTCCATTGGAAATGATTTGGTTGATCTCCTTGCTGAGGATGGCCAGGTCCATCAGAACTGGTCATCATATAGTATTGTTGTTGAAGTATATAATGATCATATATATAATGGTCCTGCTTGTTTCACTCAGCATCAGTTCGTGTAAGTCTCTCCAGGCCTTTCTGAAATCATCCTATTGGTCATTTCTTACAGAACAATAATATTCCATAATATTCATATACCACAGTTTATTCAGCCATTCTCCAACTGATGGGCATCCACTCAGTTTCCAGTTTCTAGCCACTACAAAGAGGGCTGCCACAAACATTCGTGCACATACAGGTCCCTTTCCCTTCTTTATGATCTCTTTGGGATATAAGCCCAGTAGTAACACTGCTGGATCAAAGGGTATGCAGTTTGATAACTTTTTGAGCATAGTTCAAAATTACTCTCCAGAATGGATGGATGTATTCACAATTTCACCAACAGTGTCACTGTTTTCCCACATCCCCTCCAACATTCTGCATTCTCTTTCCCTGTCATTCTAGCCAAGCTGACAGGTGTGTAGTGGTATCTCAGAGTTATCATTTGCATTTCTCTGATTAATAATGACTTGGAGCATCTTTTCATATAGCTAGAAATAGTTTCAATTTCTTCATCTGAGAATTGTCTGTTCATATCCTTTGACCACTTATCAATTGGAGAATGGCTTGATTTCTTATAAATTAGAGTCAATTCTCTATATATTTTGAAAATGAGGCCTTCATCAGAATCTTTAACTGTAAAAATGTTTTTCCAGTTTATTGCTTCCCTTCTAATCTTGTCTGTATTAGTTTTGTTTGTACAAAAACTTTTCAATTTGATATAATCAAAATTTTCTATTTTGTAATCAATAATGATCTCTAGTTCTTCTTTGGTCATAAATTCCTTCCTCTTCCATAGGTCTGAGAGGTAAACTATCCTATGCTCTTCCAATTTATTTATAATCTCATTCTTTATGCCTAGGTCATGAACCCATTTTGACCTTATCTTGGTGTATGGTGTTCTGCCATACTAATTTCCAAATTTCCCAGCAATTTTTGTCAAATAGTGAGTTCTTATCCCCAAAACTGGAGTCTTTGGATTTGTCAAACACTAGATTATTAAAGTTATTGGCTGTTTTGTGCTTTGAACCTAACCCATTTCATTGATCACCTAGTCCATTTCTTAGCCAATATCAAATGGTTTTGGTAACCGCTGGTATTTGGTAAATTTTTTATAATATAATTTAAGATCTGGTACAGCTAGCCCACCTTCATTTGATTTTTTTTTCATTAATTCCCTTGAAATTCTTGACCTTTTGTTTTTCCATATGAACTTTGTTGTTATTTTTTCTAAGTCATTAAAATAGTTTTTTGGGAGTCTGATTGGTATAGTGATAAATAAATAGATTAGTTTAGGTAGTATTGTCATCTTTATTATATTTGCTTGCCCAATCCAAGAGCATTTAATATTTTTCCAGTTGGTTAGATCAGACTTAATTTGTGTGGAAAGTGTTTTGTAGTTTTGCTCATCAAATTTCTGATTCTCCCTTAGCAGATAGATTCCTAAATATTTTATATTATCAGTAGTTACTTTAAATAGAATTTCTCTTTGTAACTCTAGCTGTTGGATTTTGTTAGTGATATATAAGAATGCTGATGACTTATGTGGGTTTATTTTGTATTCTGCAATTTTGCTAAAGGTGTGGGTTATTTCTAATAACTTTTTAGTAGAATTTCTGGGGTTCTCTAAGTATACATCATATCATCAGCAAAGAGAGATAATTTGGTTTCCTCATTGCCTCCTTTAATCTCTTTCTCAACTCTTATTGCCAAAGTTAACATTTCTAATACAATATTGAATAATAATGGTGATAGTGGGCAACCTTGTTTCATTCCTGATCTTACTGGGAATGGTTGCAGTTTGTCCCCATTACATATGATGCTTACTGTTGGTTTTAAATAGATGCTACTGATTATTTTAAGGAAAAATCCATTTATTCCTGTATTCTCTAGTGTTTTTAATAGGAATGGATGTTGGATTTTATCAAATGGTTTTTTGAGATGATCATATGGTTTTTGTTAATTTGGTTATTAATATGGCCCAATTATATTGATAATTTTTCTAATATTGAACCAGCCCTGCATTCCTGGTATAAATGCTACTTGATCATCTTGTATTATCTTGGGGATGATTTTCTGTAGTCTTTTTGCTAATATCTTATTTAAGATTTTAGCATCAATATTCATTAGTGAGACTGGTCTAAAATTTTCTTTCTCTGTTTTCAACCTACCTGGTTTAGGTATCAGTATCATGTCTGTGTCATAAAAGGGGTTTGGTAGGACTCCTTCATTCCCTATTTTTTCAAATAGTTTATACAGCATTGGAGCTAATTGTTCTTTAAATGCTTGGTAGAATTCACATGTAAATTCATCTGGTCCTGGGATTTTTTTAAGGGAGTTCATTAATAGCTTGTTTTATTTCTTTTTCTGAAATGGGACTATTTAAGCAATTTACTTCCTCAAATTTGTAGTTTTTAATATATATCAACTTTTTAAGCAACTTGAAGAGCAAGTGAAAAAGCATCCCGGTAAGATTTATATCTTACATGTCCACTCACATAGTGGACTTCTAGGTATTATTTCTGATGGTAATTCAAAGGCAGATCACCTTTTAACCATGTTAGCCAATACTTCTTTAATTCAGACTCCCCAAGAATCTCATTCTAAATATCATCAGGCTGCTTGAGCTTTACATCTGCAATTTGGGATAACAAAAGAGGAAGCTAGGAACATAGTAAAAGGCTATACAGCTTGCCTTCCTTTTCATTTTCTTAACATCTCTCTGGGGAAGAACCCTTGTGGTTTGAGGCCCAGTTAAATTTGGAAAACGGATGTGACCTATTATAAGTCTTTAGGTCGTCTGTCTTTTATCCATGTTGTGGTTGACACCTTTTCAGGATTCACTTTTGCAATACCAGCAGCAAAAGAGACAACCCAAGTGGTCACTGAATTCTTTATGCAAGCATTTGCAATTATGGGTGTGCCACAAGCAATAAAAACAGATAATGGACCTGCATACACTTCTAAACATTTTACACATTTTTGTGCACAGTATAAGATTTTACATACCACTGGCATACCCTTTAATCCTCAAGGACAGGCAATAGTAGAGAGGAGAAACAAAGACATCAAGATGCTCCTCCAAAAACAAAAGCAAGAGGGAGCCACAGGTAACCCTAGAGAACTTTTCAATTTAGCTCTCTATAACATTAATTTTTTCTTATTTTTGATAAAGATGCACTGGCTCAGGCAGACAGGTTTTAAAACCCACTGGAAGGGCAGTGTCCAGTGCAAGCAGACCCACTATCTTTAGATAATCACCAGGTGATGTGGAGAGATCCAGAAAGTAAATGGAAGGGAGTAAATAGGTTAACTGCTTGGGGGAGAGGGTTTGCTTGTATCTCTATAGATGGAGAAGGAATCAGATAGGGCCAACAAGCCATATTCACCTTGTCCATCAGAGAGAAATGGAGCAGACCCTTGAAACAAAGGAGAAGACCCAAGAAACAATGGGTGGTTCCATTGCTGATTGGGCCCACCACTGAAAGAGCACAGCAGTTATGGCAATTGATTCATGGACATCAAATGCTGTTTGATGATCATTAGCTGAGACTGATGCAGGACTTCAAAACTCTTGGGAATTACTGGAATCCTTGAGACATGATGAGATTGTTGTAGGACTAGAAAACCCTCAGCAATCATTGGATTCTCTGACACATGAGGAGACTGTTGTAGGACTTCAAAATCTGCAGAAATCATTGGGTTTCCTAATACATAAAAGCAGGATTTCAAAAACTTCCAGGGATCATTGGATTCCCTGACAAGTGAAGTAATGGACAATAGATTGGTTTTGAATTATCTCTTGGTTGCTGAAGAAGGTATATGTGTGATTGTAATACCTCCTATGCTGATGGATTTGCATATACTTGTTTCTAGTAAGACCCTTCAGGCCAGAAACCTGCTAACAATATCTGATTTGACTCCCCACTTCCCTTTGGTGTTTTTCATCTCTCTTTCTGAGAAGTCAGGGAGGACGTGATCATCTCCTTTTTAATGTTTTCACCTCCCTTTCTGAGAAGTCACGGGGGAGGGGGTAGCATGATCATCTCCTTTTTGGGGTTCTCACTTCCCTAAGAAGTCAGGGAGGGCATGAGCACTTGTGTTCTAAAACAGAAGAAAGCAGGAGATGTAGAGGACTGAAACTCTGAATCAGACAAGAGAGCACTGCTCTATTAGCATATACTTAGATGATGGCTCTCCTCACCATTGGTGCTTGCTGTATGTTTGTTGGTGAGATAATTGTAGGAAAGGATTGGAGGGTGGAGGGAGAGAAGTCAGGGTCACTTGGTGGCAGGACAAGGAGGAGAGAGGTTGGAGACTCTGGACTCCAGAATCCAGGATACATCTTTGGCAAGCTGCTTGGCAGCTTGCTTGACTCTTTCACTTCGCCCCCTAAAGACCAAGGACTTTGATTTAACGTGACTCTGGCCGAACCTGAGGCCCTGCAGGGAGCTAGTCCAGACATTACACAGTTTCCCATATGATAAGCCTGGAAAGGATGACCGTACAATAATTCATAAGGTGAAAGCCCAATATCTCTACATGGCTTGGGTCTGATTCTGACCAGAGTAAGAGGAAGGCATTTAGTCCAAGGTAGGTTTCTAAAGGTAATTTAGTCACTTGCTGTTGTATTTCTTGATTCATCCTTTTTACTTTCTCAGAAGAGGGAGGCTTCCAAGGGGTGTGGAGATCCCAAGTGATATCTAAGGCCCTAATAAGATTCTGCAATACTTGGGCAGAAAAATGTGTTCCCTGATCTGAGTCTATCCTCTCTATTACTCCATATCTGGAAATAATTTATTCTAATAAAACCTTACTTACTGTCGAGGTAGTTGCTTGGGATGAGGGGAATGCCTCCACCCATGAGGTCAGATGATCCACTATGACCAGCAAATATTTGAGGCGACACTCTGGTGGCAGCTCAATGAAGTCCACCTGGAAGCTTTGGAATGTTCTGATTCCTGGAGGTCATGCCCCTTTTGGGACCTGGCATTGAGCAGCCTTGTTAGCCCTTCAACAAACAAGGCAACTGTCCACCAGTTGTCAAGCCATGATATATGGGCCAGGGGAAACATACCTTGTCAGTACAGCATCTCACAGGTTTTGGACGTCCCAGTGACTACCCTGGTGCAGTTGCTGAAGGATCTGCCATATATGGTGATCTTTACTATTTACAAACCCTCTTTCTTCCCCAGATTTTCCAAATATATATACCACACCGCAGGCATATTTCTAATCGTTGTATATATTCCCATCTTAGTTCCTCAATAACTTCAACACTTGATTTAAGGCATACAGTTCACAAGTTTGAGTTGATCAGTGGGCAGGTAGTTTACCTGCCCATTGGTCAGCTAAAAGTGGAAGTTTTATCTCCATCCACAATAGCAAATCCATTTTTTCTTTTCCAATCTACTATCCTAGATGAGCCATCTATAAACCAATTTATTCTCCCAGGTACTGGTGATTCTTGTAAATCCTCTCTTGTTTGAAAATCAATTAACTCTAAGCAACAATGTTCCTCTCTGGGGGATGGTTCTGTTCCAAGGGACAAAAAGGAGGCATAATTAAGATTATGATCTTGGGTGCTTACTAGTTCATCCTTTTCTAATAGTATTGCCTCATATTTCAAAATTCTGGAATCTGTGAGCCATCTCTCAGTCCTCTGATTTAGTATTGTTTTTACTTGGTGTGGGACACTTACTATAAGACTGCCTCCAAAGGTGAACTTTCTACTCTCTTCTAGCAATAGAGTCATAGTGGCTACTACCTGTACACAGGTCAGTCATCCTTTGGCTACAGGATCTAATACTTTAGAAAGGAAAGCCACTAGTCTTCTCTACCCACCTCTTACTTAAGTAAGAACTCCCAGAGCCACTCCTCCCTCAACATTGACAAATAGGTAGATAGGTTTTTCCAAGGTAGGGAGAGCCAATACAGGTGGTGAAATTAACAAATGCCTTAAGTCCTAAAACTTCTGATCACTCTCTTATCCCAATTGATAGAATTTGGACTTTCCTCCAGCAGGTGCTTATACAAGGGTTTAGTGGTAGCAGCATAAGAATCTAGCCACGTAGCTCTTTCTTTATATTAGATTTGGGTATGTATAATATTCCCTCCATTCTGGCAGGGTCCAATCTCTTAGCCGTCTTCACTAATCAAATTCCCTAAACATTTCACCACCCTCTTCACAAACTGCAATTTCTCTTTTGATACTCTAAACCCCAATCCTCCCAGAAAATCTAATAGATCAATGGTACAACTATTGGTGTATTCCCTTGCATCCCCCACCACTAGTAGATCATCTATATACTATAACACCCAAGTTCCCATTACTGGTTGGAAGTCTCCCATGCAATTTTCGAGGATTCGACCAAACAAATTCAGGGACTCAGTATAGCCTTGGGGCAAGACGCACCACCTCATTTGCTGCTTTCTTCCAGTCTCTGGATCTTCCCATTGGAAAGCAAAGAGGTTTCTACTACTCTCCTGTGAAGGGCAGCTCCAGAATGCATCCTTCAGATCCAATACATTGAACCACTTAACAGTATTAGGAATCTGGTCCAGAATGGTATATGGGTCTGGAACCACAGGGTGGTTAAGTTAATATGATTTTGTTAATCTTCCTTAGATCCTGAACTAACTTGTATTTTCCATCCTTCTTGATGAGCAATATGGGATGAAATACAGGGTTCTATTAGTCCATTTCTCAATAAGCCTTGTATCACAGGCTATAAACCTCACCTTCCTTCTAGTGAAATTGTGTATTGTTTGACTCTTTGCCATCTCTCTAGGGTCTTTCAATGTGATTTTTATCAGGACTATATCTGCTCTACCTGGATTGTCAGGTCCCGCCCAAACTTCAGTTTATCCTAGTTTGCTCTTCTTCATTCATTAGTGCCATTCTACTGGGGCATATGCTGGGTCCATATGGAATCAACACCATTTCTAGTTTAGTTATTAAATCTCTCCCCAACAAGTTTACTCCTAACTTCTGAAATGAGCAGAAATCTTGTTGTGCCACAGTTCTTTTTTATAGTCCTGATTCAGTTTCCCTGAATTGTTCTGCCTCAGTTCCTAAATATTCTACAACACCAGCCCTCCCTCCTAATCATGATGATCCAGATAAGGAGAAAAACCTTCTATATTAGACATCATCAGAATGTGGGTGCCTTCTCCCCATTACAACTTATTAGAATGCTAGGTACTTCTTCCCATTCTGTAATCCCAATTATCAAATGCCCCCCATGTCTCCCCCAATGCTATCAGAACCAGATTGTTAATCCCGTGTTTCTGCTCTCAATGTTCTGACTCCACCTTTGCCTCTGTGTACCCCTGTATCTGAACCATGCATATATATATATATATGTGTGTGTGTGTGTGTGTGTCATTGAGAACTCACATTGTTTGCTGGATTCTTGGAGACAATAATCTCATTCAGCCCTGGATCCATTTTGTTCCCAGTAAATCTCTCCCTTTCAAATAAATTTTTAAAAACTCTCTAATCTCTATCTTGCCTCAAGTTTCTCCAGCATTACAATCTGCCCAATATTTCCCTTTTTCCCATATAAATTTTACAGGGCATGGCCTTAGGTATAAGAAAATGTTCTCCTTTAACCCCAGAAATCACCAGGGTCTCCTTAGATAAATTAACTTTCAATTAACCCCTTCAAGCAAACAGGTCACTGAATATTAAAATGCCCCAGTATCTACTAACAACACAAGAGTCAGGGGGCAGTCTTTTTGTATATGCCCTACTTTTAACATCCCCAACATCTCAAAGGCTTTCAACTTTTAGGGACAGCAAGCCTCCTTTCCTTGGGGCTTTGTCCTGTCGGGTTTTCTACATTCTTTGAAATTCCCTGTACCACCTGCATTAAGATTTTGGCTTTGTGCTTTTGTTTCTCATCATCCCTCCTAACACATATATTGGTGGCCTCCTCCAGCAGATTGGAAAGGCTCTTATTTTTCTATTCTTCTACTTTCTGTAACTTTCTACTGATATCTGGTCATGCATTGGTCACAAAGTACAATTTCAAGTTATCTTCTACTCCTGGGTCATTGTAATGCCGGAGAAACTGAGCAAGACAAAGATTAGAAAACAATTTAATAGTTTATTAAATAGAGAAATTTATTGGTACCAAATGGATCCATGGTTGGTCCCAGGGGTGAATGACACTATCGTCTCAAAATATCCAGCTCTGAGTATTGGGACAGCAAGAGGTACCTGGATGGGGATAACCTAAGCAGGGAGGCATCTAGGATGACACAATGGAGGGAGGTACTGGAGAGGTTACTGATATTCTAATGATGTCTAAAATGGATAGACCTTTATCCTATCAAACATTAAGAAGGAGTGATTATAGCCTAAAGATATAAAACCTGTATCTTATCAAACATTAAGAGGGAAAGGTTATAACCTGAGGCAGAATAACTAAATGGGACAATTGGAGAAACTGGGTCAGGACATTAAAAGGGAACTGTGGCACAACATCATCAGGGTAAACCCCAAAGTATTTCCTCATGCTATCTTTTAGCCTATTTAGATATTCACCCCAAAGGCCTTATTCATGTTCTGTGCCTTTGGCACTACATTTTGAATTCCTATAATTATCAGTTCTCTAAGATCCCTCATACTTCCCAGTGTATGTGGTCATCTCCCTTCGGGTCTACTAAAGGGCATTTCTGGTCAACTGGGACTACTCCTGCTGCTGGAGGATGTCTCCTGTCCCACTTCTTCATAGTTGCTCCTCTAATTAAACCCCCTCTTCTCTTGTGAGAAGAAAGAATTCAAAATAGACATAAATTCTCCCTAAGTAAAAAGATTAGGATCCAGGAATTGATCAAACTGTTCTGCTAGCCTAGTAGCAGTGGGATCAAATTGTTCAACCAGCCCAGTGGGATCTTCTATTAAGGGTCTCATTTCCTTCTTAAAGGTCCTGATTTCTGTGAGACTCAGGGGAGCATTCTCCTTTCTTTTTAGGTGTGGAGGCCATGGCTTCCTGAGGTGGGGCCAAGTATGGAGGAGGGAGAGATGGTCCCAGTGCTGTCTTTAAAGTCTCCTCTTTTCCACCCTTTTCACTTTGATTCTTACTCAACATTATTGGGACCCGGAGAGCCATACTGCACATACTGTCTTCGCTGCATTAACAGATTCTTTATTATTAATATACAAATTTAGTTTTTGGCATACCCAGTCTTCAAGGTAGCCATACTTAGGCCAAATGGTGCCTCCACCAATATCTTTGTGACCCAGACAAAACAATATCTTATCATCTTTTTCTTGCTTTTCCTTTATATTTTGGCAGTTTGTTCCAATTGCTTATCTCCCAAGGGATTATCTACTGGTATTTTCTGATCATTTCTCTCATTTTTCTCTGTGAGAAATGGCTGGGACTGGGCCACACCCATTGAATTTGGATGGAATCTAAATTCCAAAATGCACAAACATGTCAATTGTTGCCACTTGACCTCAGTCACCCAAGAAGGCCTATCCTATCCTGTCCAGAGCATGGTTCCAGAGTCTGTAATTTGACTCAAGGGGCTCACAGGGGGCTTACCTCTGTATTGCTGTGCAGCAAATTGCTTGACTGATCTGTCCTCACACTGAGTCAGTTTCTCCCTCTGTTTTTGCCCTGAGTCTCTCCATTTTGGACCCATTTTACTTTGGGGAGGAAGGAGAAGCCCTTGGATGCTGGTGGACTGCCTAAATCAGGGCAGGACACCATCCTGCTAGCACCCATGAATTTGTCTACTCACCAAGTGATGTATCCAGACTAGCACTAGCCCCCAAAACTGTGTGGCTCAGAATGGTGAGTGGTCACCATTTAATAAAAAGCTAGAGAGATTTCTAAGGAGCAAAACAAAAGTTTATTGTACATTCTCGAGAGAAGCAAGTGTCCCTCCAGTCAGGTGAGTAATAGAAAGGAGGAGGCACCTTTGGGGACAGGTTTTACACTTTAAATAGTTCCGAACACAAATACCCCTCTCCCACCACTGACCATCATCCTCATTTTCTGAGGGTCTTACATTCTAAACATGGGAAATACTCAAGAAATTGAACTTGGTCAATATGTACATAGTTACCCATATTTGATCGAAATAGGGAGAAAATGATGTCATGGAAGTATAGCAGAAAGGGGATTTAAGTATGCCCTTAAGTCTACTCCAACTCTGAAGTAAAAAAAGCCTTACTCAATTTTCACAACTTTCTTGAGAGATCTCACCTCATCTTGTTTATACCCATGCCCAATACTAGAGTTATAAGAAATTCCTTTAGATTAAATATATTCAATAACAATTACAAAAACACCAAATTGATATTAGTTGTATATTTACATATTCTTAGCCTCCCGATATTTATTTCCTTCCCCCCAGTTTTGAAAAGGGAAAAAAAATGTTTATTGGGGTTTTTTGCCACATAATTTTTTTTTATTGCACTTTTATTTTTTGTGTTCTGCATTGAGACACCAACTACAGGTGCTAGCATAGCCTCTTTGGAGAGCTGAGGAACATCAATCAGATTCACAATTGGATAAAGAAATGAGAGTGCAGCAATTGCTTACTGAAAGCACTGCTTTTTCATAACATATTCCTTCCATTAGAGGGCACTTTTCACAAAGTAAAATGTGCTTTCTCCATGCCATAGCAAACAATTGCACTTTCATCTGGCTGAAGTAGGAGAAGAGGTCAAATAAATTTATAGCTTCTCCTCTAACCCCATCTACTTGCCTTTTCTCCTTCTCTAATTTTACCTTATCTCACTTACCTAGGCCCTCAACACTGAGCTCTGCTTAAAGTAAAGTGTATTACCTGCCACATAAAATGCTCAGCTAGGGGATTAAGTGAATGGTATTTTCAGTGAATATTTGAAGTTTTAATATACTCTCTAAACTCTTTGGGGAAATGTTTGCATTAAGCAAGTACTGCTGATTTTCCCCCCCTTGAATCAGATGTTTAATTTTCAAACTTAAAAGGACATCCTATATGTAAATACTAGCTTTCAATCCTTTTAAAAATTACTTTATTCTCATCCTGTAGTCTTCTTGATCACAAACGTATTATATTTTTTAGTATTATATAACATATAAAAGTACATAATATGTCCATTATAATTTTCTGCTTAAAATTTTTCTAACTAAACTGGTGATAGCAAGGGTGACCATAGTTGATCAGGACTCCAAAGCTTCCCTAATCTCCTAACCATTTCTCATTTTAAAATTAAAATATTGGGGGAGGGAGATTATGTAAGAGAACATACTATTGTTTCACTGATTTAATTGTTCATATTCAGTCTGGTCAACTATTGTCTACATTTGTTATTCTTATTTAAATTTATTAATCTAAAGAGTTGTCAGTCTTTTTGGAAAGGATGATGAAGCAAGAACAATGAAGTCATAAGCATGAATACATCAACTTCAGTATATTTTGATATATCACATTTATATTCCAGTTATACTTTTGTGACAGTAATGAGAATAGGGAAAAGTTACAAAGAAATAATATTACTGTATGAGACCTTAACCCTAAAAGGTTCCAGCACTCAGACTCTTTGCAATAGTTTATAGTGATGTAATAGGACTATGTTTCCCACGATTTTTTGGGGGGTGCGGGTGGGTTGGAAAAACCCTGAATTTCAACCCCTCCTGGTTCTGAGAAAACTATCTGGTTCCCAAAGGAAACTCCCATCTCCAATTGATCTGGTAATCACTTTGGTCTGGGAAACAACCACCATCCTTATTGATTTGAAAATTAGCCCCTCCACTGAATGTGGTTCACAACATAGCATTTTCACTCTTTTTGTTATTGCTTGCTTGCATTTTATTCTGCTTCTTCTTTTTTTTTTTAAGCTGGTTTGATTTGATTTTTCTTGTGTAGAACAATAATTGTACTATACATGCATATATTGGATTTAACATATATTTCTACCATGTTTAACATACATTGGATTACTTGCCATCTAGGGGAGGGCGTGGGGGAAGGGAGGGAAAATTGGAACACAAGATTTTGCAAGGGTTAATATTAAAGAATTGTCCATGTTTTGACAAATAAAAAAAAATTAGCACCTCAATCTCTTCCTAACCTCAAGTCAAAGAATGCTAAATAAAATCAAGACTCTATGTCCCAACCTTTGCTAATTTCTTAACTAGTCCACTGAGACTTCTCAGTGAAAATAAACCCATTTTTTTTTTTTTTTTGCCAAAACCTTGGTTGGAGATTGGGACTGTGAATTCTATTGCAAAAACCTGCCTGGGGACCCCAATCATTGTTAGGGCATCTCACCCCTTCAATATTTGGTGGTTCATTACAGGGATCCCTGAAATTTTATATCCTCCTCGCTGAAATAAGCCTCCTCTTGCCTCTGTTAAGTCTATTCTATTGCTGGCACAACCCAAACATCCGCGAAGGTTTGGGGCTCTCAGGAGCGCTACACTCGACAGACTTCCTTCCTTGACCAGAGATGCCCAGACTCAGGGATGCAGACTCCTGCATCTTTTAGCAGAATTACCCTTAACCAGGGCACTTCCAACACCTGTGGCTCTCTCTGTAATGCCTGAGAGATTGGGGCACTATAGAATTCAGAAAATCTTAAGCCTTGAGGCAAAATGGGACAATCCACCTCTGTCTCTATACCTAAGAACTCTCTTAAAAAACAGAGACATATTTGTCCTGAAAGATCCCCAAACTAAAAAACTTATTTTCTTTTGCAATACTGCCTGGCCTCAATATATTTTGGGGAACCAGGAAAAATGGCTCATTAATGGCTCGATTAACTATAGCACTATCGAGCAGCTTGATTTGTTTTGCCAAAGGCAAGGCAAATGGACTAAAGTTCTCTATGTTCAAGACATCATGGCCTTGTCTCAAGATCCTAAATTAAAACAGCACTGCAGGATGCTGCTAAAATTTACTAGAGGAGAATCAGAACTAGGTACTAACTTTTAAAATAACCCCCTTCTTTTCACTCCTTAGGAGGAGGAGATCTCTCCTCGGCACCCCCATGCAGTTCTTATCAGGAGGCTTGTGAATCCCTTTCAGCACCACCTCCCTATCAAAGTCAAGACCTTATGTCCAACAATATTTTTTCAACTCTGTCCCCCTCACCTCCTGAACCAGATCCTGAGATTTCCCTACCCCTATTCCTCAGTCCCTCTGACACAAGGAGTAAGACCTCTTTTCCTACTCCTCAGGATTCTGAGTCAGCCACTCCTTCTAACCTCAGCCCCCTGAGAGAAGCAGTAAGCTCTCAGGGAGAGACACTCAGGGTACAGGTGCCT
The DNA here is from genome assembly GCF_902635505.1 of Sarcophilus harrisii. NCBI lineage: Eukaryota > Metazoa > Chordata > Mammalia > Dasyuromorphia > Dasyuridae > Sarcophilus > Sarcophilus harrisii. The sequence continues at coordinate 286,322,230 of NC_045426.1, read as the reverse complement.
TTTTCAATGTCAAATTTATTCCAGATTAAGGAAAAACTTGGCCATTACTCTGAGAACTCCAGTAAATTTATTGAGAGGTTTAAGGCCAATGCCCTCCAATTTGATCTTTCCTGGGAACATGTTAATATTAAACAATCTGCCTCAGATATTTGGAGAAAGCTGCAGAAGTTAGCCTTGGGCCCCCAAACTTAACAGACTCGGCTGTTAGAAACAGCTTTTGGAGTCTTTAATAATAAGGACTGAATTGCAGCAGAGGAACAAGACTACAGAGTTAAAGTGAGAAAAGGAGAACAGGCCCAAATTTTAGCTGCTGACATATTCAGGAACTACAGGAGTTGTGTTTCATGTATAATGGACAGGACCATCAGATTCACAACTGTCCTTGGAGGAAACTCTCTGGTCCTTGCCCCAAGTGCAATCAGGAGGGGCATTGGAAGAGAGACTGATCACAGGAGACAAGCTGCCCTTCCACTCTCAATGCCCTGCCCTTCAGTAGGAGTTTGGGGCTTGGTCAGGCTCCTCCTTGCTTCACCAGGACAGCCAAACCTTTGTATCCTGGGATGTGGCTGGTAAGACTATTGAATTTTTTTGCTACAGGGCCTCTCTTTCTGTCTTGCTTCAAAACTCTGATCTTACTTGCCCTTCTCCCTGTAGAATAATAGGGATTAAAGAGAAACTTAACTCTTTTGGGACCTTCGAAGCCTTACCAGTTTGGTAACATCTTATTTAAACTTATTATTCCCTGCTGTCCTGCTCCCTTATTGGGGCATAATTTAATGGTGAAATTGGGGATCTAATTTTCTCTTCTCAGACCTCCATGTGATCTTTTTGTGCTTCTACATTCTCTTTGAAATCTGGGAGGAAATAGATTCCTCTGTCTGGGACCAAGGAATCCTTGGGTGAGCCATTCATGCCATCCCAGCTTTAGTATGGCTGTGTGATCCCAGTGTATTACCCCACAAATGCCAATACCCAGTAAAGCCAGAAGATGAGGAGGAATTGCAACCCCTGATTGAGAAATTTCTTAAGCACAAACTTTTAGTTCCCCGTGAGTCTCCCTGCAATATCCCAATTCTCCTTGTTAGAAAACCAAATGGAGAGTTTCATATGGTACAGGACCCTAAGCAATCAATAAGGTAGTTATTCCAATTCACGCCATTGTTGCCTAATCCCTACACTATTCTTATCCAGATCCTAAGGGACACAAAGTAGTTTTCCACTTAAGATCTTAAAGATACCCTTTTTTGTACACCTTTGCATGAAGACTCACAATTTCCTTTTGCTTTTGAATGGGCGAAGCCAGGGGGGCATCCCCATCAATTAATGTGGACAGTTCTGCCCCAAGGCTTCCAAGATAGTCCACATATATTCAGATAGGCACTGACTAAAGATTTAAGTGATTTGGAGCTGCTTAATAGCAGTCTGCTATTAATTAATTAATAGCATAGTGGATGCACTATGTGGATGATACTTTGATCTGCAGCCCCACTGGAGAGGCTTCTTTAGATGCAGCCAGAGAATCTCTTTAATTTTCTGGCCTCTGGGGGCTCTAGGGTCTCCTTATTCAAAGCCCACATTGCCTGCCAAGCTGTCAAATATTTGGGCCATAACCTAATCTCCATTCAAGGCCCTGACAATCTTCCCCTTGACTGGAGCCCCATCAGACCAAAGCTTTAAAGATTCTGAGAGCTAAATTGACCTGAGCTCTACTTAATTTATAAAAGCCTTTCACTTTGTATGTTGATGACCCTGGAGGTCTTAACTCAGGCTCTTGGACCAGATGGCAGACTAGTTGCCTATTTCTCAAAGAAACTGGACTCAGTTTCCCTAGGATGGCCCTTGTTTCTTAAAGCAGTAGCTGCTATGCCTCTTCTAATTGAAGACGCCTCAAAACCCACTCTAGGACAGCCATTGGAGGTTTTATTCCCCAACCAGGTTCAGAGCCTTTTAGAAGTCAAAGAGCTAGTGGCTTGCTAGTGGGCAGCTTACTAAATATCAGGCTCTCCTATTAGACACCCCCGACCTGACTCTGGGAGTGTGCCACCTCTTAACCCTGCCACCCTGCTCCCTGACAAGACTCAGTCGGGTGACATTATTCATAATTGTGAGGAAGCTTTAGATTCTGTCTACTCCAGTCAACCTGACTTGAGGGACATTGCTCTTGACAACTCAAGATGTTGGATGGTGAATGGTTTACAGATGGGTCGTGTTTTCTTGAAAATAGAGAAAGGCAGGTTATTCTATAGTGACCATCAATAGCATCCTGGAAGCTAAGCCACTGCGTCCTGGAACTTCTGCCCAGAAAGCTGAACTCACTGCCCTAATTAGAGCTTTGGAACTGGGGAAGGGAATGATAATGAACATCTATATAGACTGCAGATATGCTTTTCATATTTTGCATGCTCATGGAGCCATATGGAAAGAAAGAGGATTTTCGACAGCAAAAAATTCTATTAAATATGTGGGGGAAATTTTACAACAATTGCAAGCTGAACACAAACCCAGAGAGATTTCAGTCATATTTTGTAAAGGACACTAAAAGGGGGATTCATTTCAGGCCACAGGGAATAGCTTTGCAGATTCCTCTGCAGCTGCTCGAGCTGATGACTACCCCTGACTATGGCATTTGCAATTCCCCAATTCTCTAATTCTTATACCCCTTCATATAGCTCACAGGAACAAGCCCTTGCAGAAGAAAGGGGATACACTCTTTCTCCTTCAGACTGGTTTCAAACACCCTCAGCCAACTTTTAATCCCAGAGGCAAGTCAGTAGAAACTTACTTTTCGTCTTCATAAAGCTACCAACTTGGGAAGAAACCTCTTCAATCTCTTGTGAAACATTTTTACTGATCACAAGCTGGGAGAAATCATCAAGCAGGACTGCCAGGACTGCCCAGTTTGTGCCCAAGTAAACCCTGAAGGAGCTGTTAAAATTCCCCCTCTCCTGAAGCCTGCTCAGAGAAGAGGCACATAACAGGAGAAGATTGGCAAATAGATTTTACATTCTTATAGATCCAGTATAACATCTGGTCACTCAGTTTGCCACACAGCTTGGTACAGTCCAGAAGGCCCTTTCTGAATATGCAAATGAGCATTTCCCTTAACCCACAGATGCTCATCTGAAGGCCACCCCTGTAAATCCAGGGGACATCATAGACTTGAAATCTTGGAAGCCTCAAGGTGCTGACCTAAAAGACCATATAAGGTTATTCTGACTACTCTAACATCAGTTAAACTGGAAGGGTTACCCAGCTGGACTCAGATTTCTAGGATTAAACATGCTACTTCTGTTATTTCTCCCTCAGATATTTCAGAGGATCTGTGAACCCATAGAAGACCTGAAACTACTCTTCGAAGGATCCATAAAACCACTCTGGAAAATGAAAGGTGAAATTGTCTGCTTCCTTCTTTCTCTCACTCTAGTCTTTTGCCTAACTTTTTTCCCACTCCAAGGATAAGAACTTTGCTCCTAGCATTTTGTCTACAACTTTCTTGATATTCTATTGTTGTGCCACAGTTCCCTTTTAATGTCCTGACTCTGTTTCTCTAATTGTTACTCTGCCTCTGGTTATAACCTTTCCCTCTTAATGTTTGATGAGATAAAGGTTTTATATCTTTAGGCTATAATCATTCCTTCTTAATGTTTGACAGGATAAAGGTCTATCCATTTTAGACATCATTAGAATATCAGTAATCTCTCCAGTACCTCCCTCCATTGTGTCATCCTAGGTGCCTCCCCCCATTAGGTTATCTCCATCCAGATACTTCCCCCATTATGTCATTGTTCTTGTTATCCTATAAGAGTCTTGCTGTCCTACATTCAGAGCTGGATTCTTTGAGATGATAGTCTCATTCAGCCCTGGTTCCAACCATGGATCATTTGGTCCCAGTAAATCTCTCCATTTAATAAACTGTTAAATTGTTCTCTAATCTCTGTCTTGCTCAGTTTCTCTGGCATTACATTTTGGAACTCCCCAGCAAGATATCAGAAACTGAGAACAGGACTAGGGGTTAGAGACATTTCATGTCTCCACTTTGGGCCTGGAAACAGTTGGGGATATGGGTTTTCTTTTTCTTGGGAAAGGTTAGTTCTCTGGATTCCTCCAGAGGCTCCAGGAAGAGAGCAGTTCACCAGCTGTGGCCACACCTGACTGTAGCTACTTTTCAATTTGACCAGGAGAGAGTAAGTCCAAGTATCAGAAGACACAATCTGATCTGTTTGTCTGTCTGTGTTAGCACCTGGATTCTCAGAATAATAGAATGCTGATGGACACTGAATTCTGAGAAGGTTATTATTGGACGCTGGATAATACCCTCTGGTTTTGTGTCTCCTAGACACCTGGTCTGATCTGATTCTGAGTGCCTTTTGGGGCACTATCTGGTTCCCTGCTTGTGCTAGCACTTGGATTCTAAGAATAACAGGACACTGACAGGTGTTAAAATTCTGAGTAGTGTTGAACTGGACACAGTTGGCACTACCTGAGTGTCTCCTAAGACACATCTGGTTCTGTGTGCCAGTTGGCACAACTCTGGGCATTGCAGAGTATAAATCTGGGTGTCTATTCAGGCTAGATTTAGTTAACTTTAAGTAAGAGATCTTAAAAAGAACAATAGCTTGTTAAAGAAGTTCTGTTAACTTACCTGAAAGGGGTCATGTGCCTCTAATTGGGTAAAAAGTATGTATCAAAAAAGGATCTGACTTCTGAAGGCTTCAACTTTGGCCAAGTTAGAACTTAGAGAAGTCCAACTGGGAATAATGGCTACATGGGGCCAGAGGGAGAGAAAGAAATTATGCTGTTTCATTATTTCAAATATGATAGGAAAAGCAGTTTTATATTATTGGGAATTTAAAGCTGTATTTAGTTTGGTTCAGAGTTTGTTACCTATATTATAACATTATAAGTTATATTTTAAATCCAGCTCTGCTGAACATGTGCATTTTATGGAATCTTCCCCCTCTCCCCCCCTCCTCCCCCGATTTCTGCTACTTTAAAGGCTGGGTGGGGTAGGGATCTTTTGTCTTCAAAGGTAAAGATTTAAGCTTACTCCCCACTGCTGTAACTTCAGCTACTGGAGCATCTAGTTAGCCTGGAGTGAAGTTTAGTTGGACTTCCCTCCCTCCCCCATCTCTTTGGAGGTGGAATGGGGGGGAAGGGCAGCCACATGGAATCTTCTCCTCCCCCCTCCCTCTAAACTGTTCCAGACATTTTTTATCAAGTTGTAGCTACCTGGTTCTTGGCTAAAAGGAACAAACTGATTTGTATATATATAAGGTTATGGTAAATGTCTGAAACTTTGGTTAATGGGATTTGTAATTGGAGGTAAAATTTCTTGGATTTGTAATTAATATGTCACTACATTTTTTCCTCCTGTAACTGATTTCTATAATCAGAGCATTGGTCAATAAGAAATTGTTAATACAATTCAATTATGCCATACCTTGCTGTTTCCAATCTGGTTATCTGTAATCATTATATCCTACATACTTGAGCAAATAAGTATTTAGTCTGGTCATCTATAGGTTACTAAATATTGTGTCTGGATATTCAACTTTTTTTAAGGTTAATAACTAACGAGAGGCTACATCTTGTAGCAGTCCTCCTGAACCAGTCTTTCTATCTCAGACTGTTCTAACTTTTCTTTGTTAGATTTGTTTTTCTTTCTAGATTTGGTCAAATTACAGATATATTGACTTGCTTCTGGGACTTAGATAAAACTTTGATTGTCAGCACACCATACCATACCCATCCCTCTCCCTGGACTGAGCATCTTTGCCCATCTTCAGCAGGAAGCAGCTTCTGAGAAAACCATCGCCCCTTCTCCTGATGTAATTTGGACTGATATGGAGGAGTAGGAAAGTGCTTGAATTGTTAGAATTTTAACTGTAATACTGTGTGTTTAAGACTTGGGTTGGAAATTGTTAAACTTGTACTGTTATGTTTGAGGGATTTTCTGTTATATGCATGTGTATGATTTATATGTGGGATTTTTTTTGATAATTCCTTTCCATGAGAAAAAAAAAAGGGAGGAAGAAATAGGAAATTGGGGAAACTGGTGTATTTTCTTAGGCACTTCTGCCCTGCCCCCTCTCTTACTAGTTCAGATTTAATTGGAAGTCCTTTTCATTTTTTACTCCTTACTTAAAATTACTGGACTATGATTTGCTGGTTATGCTTTAACTTTGAAATCCCTTATTCTGTTGGAATTGCCTTGGCAGACTCAGTTTTTGGGATTTTTTTTTTTTTTTTTTTTTTTTTTTTTTTAGAAACAACCAGAAATCGAGAGCACTTTGTGGAACTATGCTCAAAAAGTTATCAAACTGTGCATACCCTTTGATCCAGCAGTGCTACTACTGGGATTATATCCCAAAGAGATCATAAAGAAGGGAAAGGGACCTGTATGTGCACGAATGTTTGTGGCAGCCCTTTTTGTAGTGGCTAAAAACTGGAAACTGAATGGATGTCCATCAGTTGGAGAATGGCTGAATAAATTGTGGTATATGAATATTATGGAATATTACTGTTCTGTAAGAAATGACCAACAGGATGATTTCAGAAAGGCCTGGAGAGACTTACACGAACTGATGCTGAGTGAAACAAGCAGGGCCAGGATCCTGATCCTTATATACTTCAACAACAATTCAACAACAAAAATGATGATTCAATTCTGATGGACCTAGCCGTCTTCAGCAATGAGATGAACCAAATCAGTTCCAATGGAGCAGTAATGAACTGAACCAGCTACACCCAGCGAAAGAACTCTGGGAGATGACTAAGAACCATTACATTGAATTCCCAATCCCTATATTTTTGCCTGCCTACATTTTGGATTTCCTTCACAGGCTAATTATACAGTATTTCAGAGTCCGATTCTTTTTGTACAGCAAAATAACTGTTTGGTCATGTATACTTATTGTGTATTTAATTTATACTCTAATATATTTAATGTCTACTGGTCAACCTGCCATCTAGGGGAGGGGGTGAGGGGAAGGAAGGGAAAAATTAGAACAAAAGGTTTGGCAATTGTCAATGTTGTAAAATTACCCATACATATAACTTGTAAATAAAAAGCTATGAAATTAAAAAAAAAAGAATAAAACAAAAAACAACCAGAAATCAGATACCTGTCTTGGGACTGGCAGTCTCTCTGATTTGTTTCTTCACTCCTGTTACCCCAGATCCTTAATTAGTATTTCAGCATACTTAAAAGGACCTTGCAGTTTGGTATCAGATCTCTAAAAGTTTGGGGTTTACCTGCCTTGGTCTAACTGTGCAAAATCTGCTCAGAAATCTGATCCTTTCTGCAGCCCTGCCTGTTCCTCTGGGCAAGGGCAGGTAGAGCTACTCTAAGCCTCACCCTTCTCCCCTGGAGCGGGTTGCCCCTCTGAATAGGCAGCACAACTGTCTTGAGCCTTGCTGTTCTATAAGCAGAGGTAAGTCATGCACAAATGACCACAGACCTAACTCACAGTGAATTTTCAATATACTCCCCAACTACAGAGGACCTTACATGATTGCAATAAGGAACTTTGCATATTGCTGATTAACTCTGGGGTTATCAGGGAGAGACTTGACCTGGCTATAAGTCCTTGCATTGTTCTAGCTTTATTTTTATTTTAATTTGGTCTATTTACTTAACATAGGGTTGATCAAAATTACGGTGCTAAAACCTTCTAGAGGAAGGTAATTTAAAGATTTAAATAGAAGAGAGAGAGTGTGGATTGTTGTGCCACAGTTCCCTTGTAATGTCCTGACCCAGTTTCCCTAATTGTCCTATTTAGTTACCTGAGGCAGCTCAGGTTATAACCTTTCCCTCTTAATGTTTGATGAGATAAAGATTTTATATCTTTAGGCTATAATCATTTATTTTTAATGTTTGACAGGATAAAGGTCTATCCATTTTAGACATCATTAAAATATCAGTAACCTCTCCAGTACTTCCTTCCATTGTGTCATCCTAGATGCCTCCCTGCTGTTTAGGTTATCCCCATCCAGGTACCTCCTCCATTATGTCATTGTTCTTGTTATCCTATAAAAGAGTCTTGCTGTCTGACATTCAGGGCTGAATTCTTTGGATTCTCTCATTCAGCTGAACGAGACTGTTTTCTCAGAGAATCCAGCCCTGGGACCAAACATGGATCATTTGGTCCCAGAAAATCTCTCCATTTAATAAACTATTAAGTTGTTCTCTAATTTCTGTCTTGCTCAGTTTCTCTACACTATGGCCCCTGCTAGTAGGGTATTAACTTCTTCTTAGTCTTTCAGGCTAGGGAGTTCCATAGGCAGCGGGGACATTTAGGATTGTTGGTTGGGCCATCAGCATTCTCAAGGCAGGCCCCAGAAGGAACCTGATGCATTATTTGCAAAGATCCCATTCCCAAATGTCACCATTTCCACCCTGGATGTCACCTCATTTTAAACCTGCTTGTAAGATTTGTTTCCTCTAGGCTTCAAGCTACGACCTTCCAACTACTTCAATCTGAAGATCATGGGACTTGGACACTCAACATCCCCTAGATGTTGCTGTTGCCATCTTCAGATCTCGCACTTCTCCTCCTGGCCTGAACCCCCATTGAACATAGGGACAGCTCTAAGGCCCTTGTTAGCTTGAAACAGTTCCAGAAGATGAGACCTCTGTCTCATCTTGCCCCAAAGATGACTTTTAGCCCCACATAAATTTGGGGGTTACTGCTTGAGGGGGGAATTATGTTATAGGACTGTGTCTCCCAATCTTTGGGGGAGGGTAGGCCTGGCTTGGAAAATCCCTGAATTTCAACCCTTCCTGGCTCTGGGAAAACTACCTGGTTCTCAAGGGAAACTCCCACCTCCAATTGATCTGAAAATCACTTTGGTCTGGAAAACAAACACCACTCTTATCGATCTGAAAATTAGCCCTGTAATCACTCCATAGCCCCAAGGTATAAAAGGTTAAATAAAATCAAGACTCTGTATTCCAACCTTTGCTAGTTTCCTAACCAGGAATTAGCTCACTGAGACTTCTCAGCGAAAATAAACCCATTTTTTGTCACAACCTTACCTAGAGATCGGGACTACAAATTCTTTCACAAAACCTGCCTGGGTTTTTTTTTTTTTTTTTTAGGGCATCTCACTCCTCAACAATAGGAGGCACAGAATTGATGAGGCAATCAACAATCATACATGGGAAGCATGACTGCAATGTTTTCAGGAAACATAATACAACTAGATTATGAATCCAGAGACATGGATCCTAGTCCTGCCAAGGAAAAATCATCATGTAGTGGAAATACATTGGATTTAGACAAAAATACCTTTATTCAAATCCCACCTCTGTCACTAGTTGTGTGAACTTTAAACTTCTGTGGGCCTTGGTTTCTTATTTGAAAAATGAGGGAGTTGGGCAACATGAACTTTTAGGTCCTTTACTAACTCTAAATCTATAAATCCCTTATATATTTACTCTATTTCTCTCTCCCTTTGTCTAACTCTTTTATTCTACTGTAAAGATTGTGCTTTGGACAGGATGAAGTCCTGTCCTTTTGCATTCTAAAGTTAATGCAAGGTCTGTGCTGTGAAAGGCCATAGCATATAATACTTTATGAAAGCTTGTGGAACAGCCAAAGGAAGTTTATATCAGCAGATATGGCTTTTTTTATTTTATTTAAAAATTTTTTTTTTATTTTATAATGACATAATGATTTATAACATAACTAGGGTTTAACATCAAGGTACTGTGATTCTATATGTGATACCATACAATGTCCTCTACTAGAGACACTTGTTAAATCATAATGAAATCAAATGCAGCAAAACTACAAATCCTTATTAAAGCCACTGAGGATAAAAAATTAGGCATAAAATGAACCCTACAGGGCTAAGGTTCAACTGTTAGGGACTTCTGATCCATTGCACACAGGACCTTCAAATTCCCACATGCACTTAATTTCAATGGTCTTGACAGATGGACTTCTAGCCATTTGACCACAAATCCCAGCTCAGAAGCACACAAATACTTCAGCCCATTATTTATCATGAGAGACCTAGAACTTTAAGGGGCACAAGGATGATCAACCCAACATGTTGGGTTGTAAGATCTTCAGGTGGCAGTCCTGCAGATCTGAACAGATGCCTATTTTTCTTGTGCGCATGAGACATCGATGATCCTCAGAGAAAGGTAAAGCCTAATTCATCAGCTTGTATGCTGGACTAATTTTGGAAACAGGCCCCTGATTCATCTGAGCAATGAGGATTCCTTAGTATTATCTTTGCTTTCCAAGACTTCTGAGACTTTAAAAACAATGTTCTGTCCACTATATGTTGCTCCCCCTCTAAAAGGAAAAGAAAAAAAGAGAAAAAAAAAAAGCTTGCTTTTTTATAGCAAAATGAATAATTGATTGACCAGAAAAGTTTACAATCCTACTCTTTTAGTACTGTCTCCTATTATTCTGGTATGCTTAAGGTTTAAACCACACCCTGATCTAGTTAGAAATGACTACTCAAACTCATCAGGAAGCTTGCTGATATGGCATAATTATAATTTCACTTTCTTTATCTTGAGTATTCCTTCCTAGTTAATTTTTAGAATTCTTTCCTCTCCTCACCCCTCTTGCTAATAGTCTGTGCACCCTGATATCATCACTCCACCAGGGATGTGAGAAATGCTACATCGTACATTTTATTGGAAAATCATATGAAATGAATTATCTCCTTAGGATGCCTCTACTACTTAGCCATACTCCCCTTAGGGGTGGCAGAGGTCATATGTGACCCTACATCTGAGGTGCCATATCCTTCCCCTTTGTTACCTCCAAATGAAGTGTTCAATTAGGAGTATCAATGAATTATATTAAATTTTACCCCCAAATTGCATGAAAATAATTATAGCTAAATCACTTTTCCATGTTATCTTATTTGACCACTGTAACAGCATGTATATATGACTTTGCTCTTTTTCCAGATGAAAAGTAGACTCAAGATCACATTACAAATCAGAGGAAGATCCAAGTTTCAGGTCTTCAGAACCACAATCCAATGATCTTTGAATCTATATGGGCAGAAGCAGCAGTACTTATTCATAACTTTCTTTTCCTTTTATTCCCATCTTATATATAACATATATATAAATGCATAATATATAGATATATATAATATATATGAACATATATTCTCTTAGCAGTTCCTCTGTGCAGGACATTTGGGCTTTCCTTTCAAGTTACTTACTGCCATGTAACAACTCTAAATAGAGTTAATCTTTTGTAAAGGATAGAGAAGAAATCTCAAAGATTAATGAAAGTCAATATAAGGAATAGTATAGTCCCTCTTAGCTAAAATAATGTATATCAGATCCCAGTTGCCTCACAGGGTTGAAAATAGAGAACCACAATCCTTGTACTGACAATTCAAAAATAGGAAGGAAAGACAGCTAATGAGGGAAAGAGGGGAAGAGAGGGAACAGCTTAATGCATAGAAGGTTAAGAACTAACTCCTTAATCTCATCTCATTCACCAGAAAATAAAAATTCAATCTTATGTCTGCTCTGAAGGTTCTAAAGAAATCTCTGTGAACAACCCAGCTGCTATTTCAAAGCAAATATAAAAGTTGTTGGGAGAAGTTATTATTCAAGAAATTTTTTTCAACTAGATTTTCCTCCTCAAAATGTTTCATATGCTGGGGAAGAGGGAGGAGAGGAAGAAAGGAAGGATAGTTGCATAATGGGGAGAATGAGTAAATATTGTACCATAATGGGCAATTTTTCTCATAATTGTCTGTTTATTGTTTTCTTTCTCCTTTCATCCTGCCCTTCCCTTAAAAATGTTTTGCTTTTGACTACCCCTTTCCCAATATTCCCTCCCTTCTATCATTCCCTTTTTTCAGTGAGATATTTCAGTCCTATTTTTTTATTATTATTTTGGTTTTGTTTTATTATTTTTATTATACCTTTTTATTTACAAAATATATGTGTTGGAATCTTTTACAAAGTGTTAAGACATTTCTTTACAAAATGTTAAGACATTAGAGTTGATTTGATCTGATTTTGGGCCAGAACTTGAAACAAGGTATTAGGTGGAACTGATTGAACAATGCTTGTGTTCACACCTTTAGAGAGCTCAAGTATCTAAGTACTCAATGGAGTTCACATGAGAGTTCAGGGCTAGTATGAGAGCTGAATTCACACCTCCCTTAGGACCAGAGAGCACTCTGGGAGATAACCCAGAATCCCTCTCCCTCCAGAAGGCGGAGTTAACCTTTGGGAGATCACATAAATGAAGGAAGCTCTTGGAGCAAAGGAGGAATTTCTCCGGAACATCAACAGGGTTCTGAGAAAGAACACTCTGGAAGAAAAGACTACTCGCCACAGACTGGAGATTGAGAAGCCATGAGTCAGAGCTGACTGGAGACTGAAGAAAGCAGAGGCAAGAGCCAAGGACAAAGCTGCAAGATCTCTTGGAGCCAGGCAGTGAGATAGGTCTCTGAACTAACTGGGCTAATTTTGTAAGGAGAAGTAAACGTTTGCAACTTTTACCAGCTGGCTGAGATTTCAAAGTAATTATTTCAACTAAGACTAAGGCTGCCCGCCAAGAAAAACCTCCACATATATGCATGCATAATTTTTCAGCATTGACAATTGCAAAACCTTTTGTTCCAATTTTCCCCTTCTTCACCCTATCCACTCCCCCAGATGACAGATTGACCAATACACGTGAAATATGTTAAAGTATATGTTAAATACATGTACACATGTCCATACAGTTATTTTGCTGTACAAAAAGAATTAGACTTTGGAATACTAGTACATTAAACCTGTGAAGGAAATAATAAAATGCAGGCAGACAAAAATAGAGGGATTGGGAATTCTATGTAGTAGTTCATATTCATTTCACAGAGTTCTTTCACTGGGGGTAGCTGATTCAATTCATTGCTGCTCTATTGGAACCGACTTCATACATCTCATTGTTGAAGATGGCCACATCCATCAGAATTGATCATCATATAGTATTGTTGTTGAAGTATATAATGATCTCCTGGTCCTGCTCATTTCACTCAGCATCAGTTCATGTAAGTATCTCCAGGCCTTTATGAAATCATCCCTGCTGGTCATTTCTTATAGAAAAATAATATTCCATAACATTCATATGCCACAATTTATTCAGCCATTCTCTAATTGATGGTCATCCACTCAGTTTCCAGTCACTACAAAAAGGGCTGCCACAAGCATTCTTCCACATACAGGTCCCTTTCCCTTCTTTAAGATCTCTTTGGGATATAAGCCCAGTAGTAACACTGCTGGATCAAAGGGAATGCATATTTGATTACTTTGAGAATATCTCCAAATTGCTCTCCAGAATGGCTGGATGTATTCACAATTCCACCAACAATGTATCACCGTCCCAGTTTTCCCACATCCCCTCCAGCATTCCACATTACCTTTCCCTGTCATTCTAACCAATCTGACAGGTATGTAGTGGTATGGCAGAGTTGTCTTAATTTGCATTTCTCTGATTAATAATGACTTGGAGCTTCTTTTCATATGGCTGGAAATTTCAATTTCTTCATCCAGAATTGTCTGTTCATATCCTTTGACCATATATCAATTGGAGAATGGCTTGATTTCTTATTAGAGTTAATTCTCTATATATTTTGAAAATGAGGCCTTTATTAGAACCATTGATTGTAAAAATGTTTTCCCAGTTTAATGCTTCTTTTCTAATCTTGTCTGCATTAGTTGTGTTTGTACAAAGACTTTTTAATTTCATATAATCAAAATTTTCTATTTTGTAATCAATAATGATCTCTAGTTCTTCTTTGGTTATAGGCCTCTTCCACAGGTCTGAAAGGTAAACTATGTTATGTTTTACTAACTTATTTATAACCTCATTCTTCATGCCTAGGTCACGAACACATTTTGATCTTATCTTGGTGTACAGTGTGAAGTGTGAGTCAATGCCTGGTTTCTGTCATACTAATCTCCAATTTTCCCAGCAGTTTTCATCAAACAGTGAATTCTTATCTCAAAAGCTGGAGTTTTTAGGTTTGTCAAACACTACATTATTAAAGTTTTTGACTGTTTTGTCCTTTGAACCTAATCAATTCCACTGACCAACTAGTCTATTTCTTAGCCAATAACAAATGTTTTTGGTAACTGCTGCTTTATAATATAATTTTAGATCTGGTACAGCTAGACTACCTTCATTTGATTTATTTATTTATTTATTTATTTATCAGTTTGCTTGAAAGTCTTGACCTTTTGTTCTTCCAGATAAATTTTGTTATTTTTTTCTAGGTCATTAAAATAGTTTTTTGGGAGTCTGATTGTTATAGCACTAAATAAATAGATTAGTTTAGGTAGTATTGTCATCTTTATTATATTTGCTCTCCCTATCCAAGAGCATTTACTATTTTTCCAGTTGGTTAGATCTGACTTTATTTGTATGGAAAGTGTTTGGTAGTTTTGCTCATATAGTTCCTAATTTTCCTTTGGCAGATAGATTCCCAAATATTTTATACTATTGATAGTTACTTTAAATGGAATTTCTCTTTGTAACTCTACTGGATTTTTTAGTGATATATAAGAATGCTGATGAGTTATATGGGTTTATTTTGTATCCTGCAATTTTGTTAAAGGTGTGGATTATTTCTAATAGCTTCTTAAGTAGAATCTCTGGGGTTCTCTAAGTACACCATCAGCAAAGAGTGATAATTTGGTTTCCTCATTGCTTACTCTAATTCCTTTAATCTCTTTCTCAACTCTTATTGCCAAAGCTAGCATTTCTAATACAATATTGAATAGTAATGGTGATAGTGGGCAACCTTGTTTTACTCCTGTTCTTATTGGGAATGGCTCCGGTTTGTCCCCTTTACATATTATGCTTACTAATAGTTTTAAATAGATGCTACTGATTATTTTAAGGAAAAGTCCATTTATTCCTATACTCTTACTCTTAAGTGTTTTAAATAGGAATGGATGTTGGATTTTATCAAATGCTTTTTCTGAATCTATTGAGATGATCATATGGTTTTTCTTAATTTGGTTATTAATATGGTCTATTATACTAATAGTTTCACTAATTTTTTTACTGAGTTATTTTCTTTTCCTAATTCACAAATCTTTCTTTCCAGGGAGTTATCTTTTCCCATCCACAAATTCTGTTTCTCTGGGAGTTCTTTACTTTTTCCAATTCATCTTTCAGGAAGTTGTTTTCTTTTTGTACTTTATCAATTTTTTCTTTGAGTTATAAGCCTTGTCTGTACTCTCTTACATGCTTCTGTTTCCTTTCCCTATTTTTCTTCTAGCTCTCTTTTAAGATTTTTTAAGTTTCTTCTAGGAGAGCCTTGTGTGATGGGGACCAGGTTACATCTCCATTGGGGTTTTGTCTGGAGACTATCTGCTATTAGTCTCCTCAGGATTGAAAACCTGCTCTTTCTGTATAGAAGCTATTGACAATTTGTTTGGCTTTTTTGCTCATTTTTTTTAAAAGCCCTTAGAGTCTGCCTTCAGGGCAAGGAGGTTACCAGCTTTCTCTGCAGAGCAGGGATAGGTATATGGACAGTAGCTATCCTGCCAATGAGCTGCAAAGAGCGGCCAAGCTGGGGAAGTGCCCTGGTAAAAAGCAGATTAGCGACTGCCCTGGGCTAGAAGTTGAGCAGCAAAAGTGTCACTACTCCAGGCAGAAGCCTGCAGTGGGTAGTAGCAGTTGCCCTGTGAATAGCTCCACACCACATCAGAAGTGTCTCTGCCCTGGGGAGCACAGTTGTGTTGTGCAAGTTCTATTGCCCCAGGCCAAACCCCAAACTGTGCAGAGTAGAGGCTGCCCCGGCCTTAGCCCCCTGCCTTGCAGAAGTGTGCCCCAGGCAAAAGCCCCATGCTGCAGAAAGTGGCTGCACAGCTGTACTGTGTTTTGTGCTGAGTCACTCACTTCTGATTTTAGGTGGGTGAAGCCAGATCCTGTTAGATTCTGGTGTTTTTTGGAGTATACTCTATCTTTGCCTTTAATTTCTCGGCTGATCTACTGCTTTGCAACCAAAGCAGAGCAGTCAACCTATGGTAGAGTCCTCCCTGTAAATTTTCCCAGCCACAGAAATCGCCCCTTCCCTGGTCTGCTCAGTATGCTAGCCTCTCCTATCGCCCTGCTTGTGCTGGCCTGCTCCGCCACTCAGACAATAAAATTCTGGCAATTTTCCAGATTATCTTCAGCTGATAAATTGTACTTCCAATCTTTGTGAATTTTGCCAGTCAACCACTACTTTTGAGGCTGAATTTGGTAATTAGTAGTGAAGGTATAAGAGGAACTTACATGAGTGTGCCTTTTCCTCCATTTTGGCTCCGCCCCGTTTCATTATTTTTTGATGTCTTACAAGTCATTAGCTTCCATTTGTGCAATTCTATTTTTTAAGGAATTATTTTCTTCAGTGAATTTTTGAAACTTACCCATTTAGGAAATTCTGCTTTTCAATGCTTTTCCTCTTTAGTTTTCTGTACCTCATTTACCATTTGGTGTAGTCTGTTTTTTAAGATGTTATTTTATTCACTTTTTTCCTGTGTTTTTAACAAGCTGTTAAATTACTTTTCATGATTTTCTTCCCTCACTCTCATTTCTCTTCCCAATTTTTCCTCTACTTCTCTTTCTTGATTATCAAAATCCCTACTGACCTCTTCCATAGCTAGAAACCGACTCATATTTTTCTTAGAGGCTTTGAATGTAGGAGCTTTTGGTTTTAGTATCGTGTGTGTGTGTGTGTGTGTGTGTGTGTGTGTGTGTGTGTGTGTTGACCGTGTCACCATAATAATTTTCTAAACTCAGTTTTTTTCTATTGTTTGCTCATTTTTCCTGCTAATTATTACTTGACTTTGAACTCTTTGTTAAAGTAGGACTCAGCTTCTAAGTGGAGGGTGTCCCTTGGATGTCCCAGGCTTCAGGGATTTTTGTATAGCTTTTTTCGGAGATACATATAGGGACCTATAAATTTTCAGTTAAAGAGGGGGCATCCTACTTTCCTGGCCTGTGCTCTGGTCTATTAAATCACAAGCACTCTTTCCTGCTCTAGAATTGCAAGGAGAGTCCAATGCTTTCAATTGGCCACAATCTCTAGTGTGCCAATACCCTCCTTGCCCCGGAACTGTGACCTAGAGCCAAGTAAGGTCAAAGCAACAGAGTCCTGTCTCAGTGCTAACAAAGAGACCATTGTAATTTGCTTTTACCAGTTACTCAATATCCTTACTATCTGTAGACTGAGAATTCCAAAAGTGGCCCCTGCTGCTGTGGATTCATTAGCTCCAAAGGCCTGCTCCTGGTATGCTGGGGCTGAGGCTGGGTCAGTGCTGCCTGCACTGCACTCTGATCCATTCTTAACCTGTTGTGACAGACTTTTCCCATTTACCTTCTAAATTGTCTTTGGTGCATGTGAGCTAAGAGGTCTAGAAATCACCACTGCTGCCATTACTGTCGCTCTCCTGATTTGCTGGGGCTTGATCTGCACTGGCACAGACTCTGTGCTAAACTGTACTCTAATCACCTTGATGCAACAGAGCTTTCCTGCCAACTAAGTTGTCTTGGGCTGAAAAATTGTTTCACTGACTTTTTATGGGTTCTGACACTAGTATTTGTATAGAGTCATTATTTAAAGCAATTTGCAAGAGTTTAAAGAGAGCTCAGGTGAATCCTTGCCTTTACTTCACCATCTAGGTAGACTACACCATCAGGACTTAGATGCAGAGAATAAAAAAGTAAACCGCGTTTTGCTACCTAATTTGACTCTATCCAGTCATCAATATTTAAACTATCCATATCTTTTAAAGGTACTGAATCTTTGTGAATCCTTTACAGATATAAATTAACAACTCCTTCATGACTTAGTGAGTTCCATGAGTTGCTTGGACTTAAAAATATATTATTATCTGTCTTCTGGCAATGAATCTATCCAAAGTTTTCTAGACTGGTTATCTAGTTAAGAGCCCATGCCAGTTCTCTTAAGTTTGTCAAGCTTAGTAGAATTCAGTAGAGCTTGCATGGTTCTTTTTTTTTTTTTTTTTTTGCTGAGGCAATGGGGGTTAAGTGACTAACCCAGGGGGTTAAGTGACACAGCTAGGAAGTGTTAAGTGTTTGAGACCAGATTTGAACTCAAGTCCTCCTGACTTCAGAACTGGTCCTCTATCCATTGTATCACCTACCTGTCCCTTTGCATGGTTCTTGAAAATCCAAGCAACCCCTCTATGAAACATTAAGGAGTAAGATTTTAGGAAAATTCCTGAGTGCCCCCAAAATTCTCAAGGGGAAAACAAGTGTACTGTTAGATTTCAAACTTGGCATTTTTTTTTGCAAAAGGAAAGTATAATTTAATTTTTGCTTTAACATCCTATAACAGACAAACATAAGCTTAATTAATTCCTGACTCAAGTTTTAGGACTAACTTGGCTTTGATATTGCTCAAAAGAGAATGAACCTGGAGCTTTCCTCTCAAGGCCACTGTAGTCCATGTGATCATGATAGTATACCTGATAAACTGCATATGCAGAAACTGTTCTAGGTGGCCTTCTACTAAGGCTTCTACTAAGGCCTACTAAGATAGGCAAATAAAATATCAATAACTTATGAAGTGTTCTCCTTTAGATTTTATCCCCTTTTTGTTTTAAATTTCTGTTTCTCAGGATTAAAAGGCACATTGGTTATGAACCTTATTTGCCAGAAGACTGGTCATTTTTCATCATTAGGTATAGGAATGACTCTGAGTTTCATTTAACCATCTGTTCTCTCTCAGAAGCCTGAAGGAATCACAGCAGGGCCAGGGAGAGCTTTCTAACACTTGTAAACATACCATTAAGACAGGATTTAACAAAAATCTTACTTAGCCTGTACTGAACAGAATAGAATGACAAAAAAGAGGGATGGAATATACAGATAGGGATCATAGCCATACCTTCCCTGAGTCACAACTTTAAAGCAAAATAACTTTTCCTCTGTTTTTACAGTTCTGCCATGAAAAGAAGCATCTGCAAAGATCACTAAATATCTAGGTATATGTCCCCTCAGACTGGAAATTACTCTCTAAATTTCCCTTCCATGATAAGACTAAAAATTACCTTCCACAAAAGAAATTACCTGTGAGAGGTAATTAAAAGTATAATATGATGTGAAAGAAGATGAGGTGAACAGAAGCTAAGAGGAAAACAAGTGTACAAAAAAATGTTTTTCCAACCCACCAACTTTTCCACAAGCATAACTGAAACATTAAAAAGGAATAAGCATCCAACTGGAGTAAAAGACAATTTCAATTTCTCTTTCACAAAATTAAATTCGGGAATTATAGGTATTTTGTAAAATAAAATAGAATTTCCCCCATAATGTGTTTCATTCTAATGGATTTTTATTACTTACACAGGCACCAAATCTTATATAGGGAAGGAATGTGCAGAAGAGAAGCTATGATATTTTTATAGGCCTTTCCCTTGAAGAAAAAGGATTTGTAATATCTGAGACAGATAGATACCAATAGCAACTTCTTCAGTCTTTCTCATGAATTAATTTTCATGTGTAACGAAATTGGGGGCATTAGTGTTTTAGACCTGAAGAACCAAGGCTCATAGATCCAGAGCTGGGGGGTATCCTTGAAGCTATCTAGTATAATTCTTTCACTTTATAGATGCAGCAACTGAGGTCCAGGAAGGATAAATGACTTGCCCAAAATTACACTGGTAGTGTCATAGGTAAGAACCAAACCCAGATAGATCTATCCTCAGAATAATGTTTTCATAAAAAATAATGACAAAGGCACAGAGAACCTGAATTTAACTTTTAAGTTTTGAGATCTAATTTTCTAGTTCATATCTAATACTTATTATCTATGTGACCCTAGGTGATCCACTTACCCTGTGTCTCTGTTTCATTATCAATAAAATGGAAATAATGATTTTTGGGTTTTTCTGGTAGGGGATGTCAGATCATGATATAATGTGGGTTTTTACTGTGGCTTAGATAACCACAATATGTTTTTAATGTAGGTCATATAAAGCCATTCTGATAGTCTATATATTTACAAATTAAAGAAGCATTTATTAGGGACTTGATAGATGCTCAGTGATGAAAATTTCTGGCCTCAGAAGTTTACTTTCTAAAGGGGTTGCTATATCCAGAAAGTAGTGCTGAGTGAGGAGCATGTCAAAAATTAAGAGGGATTTATGTGGTCATAAGGGAGTAGATGGACACATTTATCCAAGTGCCACAGCAAAAATTGACTTTGGTAATAGTTCATTGTTTTATAGTTTGGGTGGGAGGAAGAGGTAATGAAGGAATGGACAGTGGATAATGGAGGGGAGGAAATGGCATACTGGATGGTTTGGATGAGGGAGTTATGAAGGAGGTGGTTGTGAAAGAAAGTAAAAATTAAACCATTCCCTTCATATTTCCAATGGATGTAAAAAATAGCAGCTCAGAATCTCTGAATAGTTGTCATCCCTAAAATTCCGATGAATCCCAGCAGAGTGCCTGGTAGACAACAGATGTTTAACAAATGCTTATTAATCAATTTAATAAAGACAGTAAGATTACTACATATCTAAAAAAGTGCTCCGCGCCCCCTGCCCCCCCCCCAAAAGCTGCTTCACATGCTTTTCTCTCAGTAAAGCCTGAACAAAGACAAGTTAACCCTTGCTACAATTGTGGACTATTTCAAATAATGCTTTATTTCTCTAACTTACTGAGGTGTTTTTAAAAACTCTGAAATTGTTTTAGTATCTTATTTTACAATTTAAATTACTTTTAATTTTTAAGCACTTTTTTCCCAAAAATTTCTAATCATTTTTTTTTTTTTTGATTTATCTTCAAGTTCTCTTCTCTGCAGATTATACTAGGATAAAGTAAATAAAATAAAATAGTCAAAGTAAAATAAAATAGTTGAATGGTTATATATTGTTGGTCTTTTCTTTTTCTAGCCATATTAAGTAACATTTAAACAAACAGTTACTACCATTACCACCACCACCACTACTACTAGCATTAATGTAGCATTTTAATGTTTCCAGGTTGCTTTAGAAATATTACCTTTTTAAAATCTTAACAATATTGTGAACCTGCCTAGAGGCAGGTAGCACAGTAGATTGAATGTTAGTCTGGGAATCTGGAATGGCTGAATTCAAATATGACATTAGACACTTACTATGTGATCCTGGGAAAGTCACTAAACCTATGGCTGCCTCAATTTCCTCAATTGTAAAATGGCAAAATTTAATAGGGTTGTTGTGTGAGGAATAAATGAGATATTTGTAAACTTAGTGTAGTGCCTGAAACATAGTAGATACTAAAGAAAAGCTTACTTCTTTCCTTCTAAGGTAGTGTTAATGCCACAGTTCTCTTTTATTATCCTGACTCATTTTCCCTAATTGTCCTGACTCATTTTCCCTAAATTGTCCCTGAATTGTTCTGCCAAAATTGTTCTGCTCAATCCTGTAAAACCACCCCTCCCTCTTAATCATCAGAATATTTGATAAGGATAAAAGATCTTATATTTTAGAATATCAGAATGCCTCTCCCCATCCCAATCTATCAGAATATCAGATACCTCCAGTGTCTCCCCCCATTATGTCATCTCCGGTGTCTCCCCCTACCTTGTCAGAGTCCCATTCCAGTTCTTAGCACCCTGACTCTGCCCCTGCCTTGGTCTACCCCCTGTGTCTGAGCCATATGTATATATGTCATTAAGAACTCACATTGTTTACTGGATTCTTGGAGATGATTGTCTCATTCAGCCCTGGGGCCAAACCATGGATCCATTTGATCCCTGTAAATCTCTCCCTTTCAAATAAAATATTAAATACTCTCTAATCTCTATCTTGCCTCAGTTTCTTTGGAATTACAATAGGTGCTTTTATTAGCATTTTACTGATGATGAAACTGAGGCTGAAAGATTAAGTGATTCACCTAGTGTCTAACTCAAACTTAGTTTTCTGACTCTGTATCTGAAACTTTTATCCCTGAACCATTTTCCTTCCTCCACATGAAAGGCATTGTGCCAGATACAGGATGACCAAATAGATCTTGCTATCAAAACCCTCCTATCTGATTTGGGGGTGGGAAGTAGAAGTATGCAGATAACAATGAAACAAAGATAAAATATGATAAGGGCAAAGGGTAGGTACAGGCAAAGTGCTAAAAAAAAAAAGTCCAAGAAGGGAGAGTGCCCTTCTGCCCTTCTATCCTAGGAAAGAAAGGGGGGGAGGGGTTAAGAAAAGCTTCAAGAATAAAACACACGAGTAGAACCTTGAGCAGAGAGGGACTTAAGTACATACAGACATACAAGAAAAATCTGCCATGGAACTTTGCTCATATTGGGGCAAGAGGTTGACTACAGCTGGATTCCAGTTTTGATGGAATATAGAATATGTCAAGGGGAGAAACAAGGGATAAAAACACGTATAATAGTTTGGAACTATGGTGCAGAAGGCCATGAATGACAGGATGAAACAGGCAATTCAGGAAAGTTTTTGATGAAAACAAAAATATGATCCGATTAGAGATTACATCAGGAAGTTTATACTGGGAGAAATGTGAAGGATGAATTAAAATAGGTTAGAGGCAAACAGGACAGTTGAGAAGAGGCAAATGGTATGAAGGAGATGAGATGAGAGCCTAGAGTAAGATGCTATTATAAAAAGGGAACAAAGAAAAGTGGGAAGAGAGACACAATAGAACATAATTTCCTTGGGGGCAGAGGTTATTTCATTTTTGTCTTGGTGTCTACAGCATATATTATGTGCTTGGCACAAATTAGGCACTTAAGAAATGTTTAATGAATTGAATTAAAACATCACAGGATTTTTAAAGTAATATCATCCTTGTCTTTTGTCCCAGATAAAAAAAGTTCAAATAACACATGATGCTCTATTTTCTACTTTCACCTATACATGAGGCAAAATTCTCAGAAAATATGTTTGTTAATCCTGTAACCAACTCAGTAGAATGTTTTGTTATAGTAGAGACTCCTTTCCAAATTACCTCTAACTTACTTTATGTATATTTTGGACATTAACGTCTATACAGTATTTCCTTTCTCCCACCCCAAAGGATGAAAAGTCATTGAGAGTCATTTCATTTTTATCAAAATGAAGTCCAATCTCTGACATATAAAAGGTCCTGAAGAAACGCTTTTTCATGACTGAATACATGATTGAAATAGTATTTTAATATAAATATGGGAATCATTGGGGGTTTCTAAATATTGACACATATTTTTAAACTTCAATGAAGATACTAGGTAGCGCTAGAGGAAGGGAGTGTGTATTTATATAATACCTAATATGTACCAGGTACTGTGCTGAATAGTTCACAAATCTTTCCATCTTATTTGGTCCTCATAACAATCCTGAGAAGCAGGTAGACATATATTAAGTGACTTGGCTCAGGATTGCCAAGTCCTGCTATATGGAATTTATAACTAGATTCAAAGTCAGATTTGCTTGACTTTAGGACTAGAGCTCTATCCACTATGCCTCCTTGCTATATAAAAGTGAGCAACTATTCAAAAGGAGAAATTCATAAGCAGAAATTTTAATAAAAACAACAGAGAATTTAAGAGTAGGGAAATAAAACTTAATTTTCCTAAAATTGAAACACATAAAACATGAGCTTAAGGGTGACCTATCATTAGCAATGAAACTATTGAATTTCCCCCTATTTTCAAGAAAAATAAAGTTGATGTGTAATAACTGCAGTGGTGAATCAACACTGATTTACTGTAGGGGATAATGCATTAGAAAAAAACAAAAAAAACATGTCTTTTGGGCATGGTTAATTGCTCAATATCACTGACCTTTGGGGCAGTATCACAAAGCACCAAGGATATACCTCATTGCTCAAGCTACATTCCTAAAAGTTTTCATTCTAACCAAATTACTTACATCTCAATTTAAAGACACCTACCTTTTTAATCACATAAGAAAGAAAATACAGACTTCATGATTTAGCAGTCTCCCAGAGTGAGCACTATGTTTTCCAAGCATTCTGATTGAGAGATTTGTTTACTGGATGGCAGAAGTACTAGAACTGTATAGAAGAACTTCTGTGGGGAAAGAAAGGTACAACTATATTAACTAGCAAAACTTGGAAAAAAAAGATACTCATGGCTAGCTTGTCAGTTGAGTACTGATCTTTGTTGGCCAGGGGAAGTAAGGCAACATAGAATATCGGAACTAAACATCTGGGATAAAATTTTCAAAGACTCATAGGATTTCTGAGTTGGAAAGATCCATGGTGGCAATCTTGTAGAACCCATATCTGAAAAATAATTCATTCAAAATTCAAATATAATTCAACAATAATTCACTTAAAAACCCAGTTTTTACTTTAAGACCCTCTAGTGAAAGTGAACTCATTTCCTTCAAAGACAACTCAGTTCATTTTGAAATAACTGTTACAAAGGTTTTCTTCATGTTCGAGGATAAAGTTTTCCTCTTTTCAATTTTCTTTGCAACTACTTGTTACTTTGAGCAAATCATATCCCTCTTTCATATGACTTTTCAGATACGCAAAGATTGCTATTATATGTCCCTTTGTCCTAAGTAATTTTTCTCTATTCAAACATCTAAACATTTCTTTCAATTATATGATGTGAACATCATACTGGATCTTTCCTCAGGACATTCTCCAATTTAATGACATTTTTCATAAAATATAGTATGCAGAACAGAATACAAGGCTCCAAAAATGGGATGATTAGAGAAGAGGAAAAACGATCATCGTGTCTCATTATTCCTGAACTCTTATGCCTCAAATTAATGCAGCCCATATTGCATTAGCTTTTGAAGGACTACCATCTCTTACCATTTATTCGTATAGACCTTGAAATCCACTAAATAGTAATGAATTAAACCAGCTATACCCAGTGAAAGAACTCTGGGAGATGACTATTAACCATTATATAGAATTCCCAATCCCAATATTTTTGTCCACCTGCATTTTTTATTTCCTTTACAGGCTAATAGTACACTATTCAAAGTCCGATATTTTTAGTACAGCAACATAAATGTTAGGACATGTATACTTATATTGTATTTAATTTATACTTTAACATATTTAACATGTATTGGTCAATCTGCCATTGCAGGGAGGGGATGGGGGGAAGGAGGGGAAAAATTGGAACAAAAGGTTTGGCAATTGTCAATGCTGTAAAATTACCCATGCATTTAACTTGTAAATAAAAAGCTATGATTAAAAAAAAAAAAATCAAGAAAGTAAAAACAACAACAACAACAACAAAAAAGAAATCCACTAAAAGCCCTAGATCTTTTCCAGGCAAAATGTTATCTACCTATGTCTTCCTATCTTGTGCTTGTGGAACAGATTTTGAAAAATAACAGCATAATATTTAACATTTGTTCCTGTGAAATTCATCATATTAGATACTTGGGCTTTTCAAGATGTTTTTGGATACTAATCCCTTTCTGCTTTGTGTCAAATGTAAATTTGATAAGTAGCACAGATCTCAGGAGAACTCCATAGGAGATGTCAAGCTGACATAAAAAATATCAATTTTGTTGTTCAGTCATGTCTGTCTCTTTATGATCCCATTTGAGGTTTTCTTGGCAAGTATACTGAAATGGTTCACCATTTTATTCTCCAGTTCATCTGATACAAATGAAGAAACCGGAACAAATGGAATTAAGTGACTTGACTAAGGATCACATGGCTACTAAACGTCTAAGACTGGAATGTGAACACAAAAAATGAGTTTTCCTGGGTTCTAGGCTTGACATTCTACTACACCACCTACCTGTAATTAATTTAAAATAAAAGATGAATAATTAGTTCTTAAAGTTGGACCATTCAACCAAGTTTTAATCATCCTCTTATACAACTGTTTAGGTAACAACTGCCCATCAACAAGACAGTAACTATTAAACAGTTAAATGTAGGCCAACGATATACTATTAAACCAGCTGAAAAAGTAAATAACCTGTGGTTAAAGAAATTACATGCTGATTCTGAGTGATTGTTGCTCAGTTTCCAAAACATCTGCTGACTATCTTAAATCATACTTTCAGAAATTTTGTCCATTAAAAAAAAATAAGATAAATGTCTGTCAACAAATTCCATTTTAGTCCCTTGTTGAAAATCAGGACACCGACCTTATGAGCGAGTTCCTTCTGGGATAAGTAATCTCAACTCAAAAAATCCAGTGTCTTTTATGAATTTTTAAAAAAATTTTGTTTAATTCATTTGGAAGATCATTCTTTGTAAGATTGAAAAGCAGGTATGTTTTCTTTCTGTTATCAGATAATCACCATCCTATCTATCCTGAGGACAGCTCCTGTTCCTTCCTTGATTCTCCTCTCTTCTCAATATCACTGTCACTTTTGTTGTTCCCTGCTTTCCTTGACAAAGTTCCTTTTGAATTTTTAGTATTCCTAAACCTACTCTTAAAAAGTGCAAAGCTATACTTTTATATTTCTCCTTTGTTGCCTTTTATTTCCATCATCAGAATGTGTCTAAATTGACTGGTAAATTTCTCATGCCAAGAGCACTGGTCTCTTCAGATTATTCTTATTTTTGAAGTTTGTGTCTTCAAAAAAAACTTATTCTTGGGAGGTTCCAATTCTTTCTGGGTAGTTTCCTTTGTAAAATTTTATCTTATGAGATCCTATCTATCCTTTCTGAAACCTCTGAAATCTGTTCTATAAAAACCTAGAGTGTGTGTCTAAACTATTTTCCGTTCTTTCCTTCTCTATAAGAAATTCTGAGGATGACTCTTTTTTCCATCCTGCTTCTATTTCCCACCAAGTTCTTGTCTTTTCCAACCCAGTAAACAGTTTCTTCTTCTTAATAAGAATAAAATACTAAACACAACATTCTCCACCTTTTAAAGTAAGAAATTGTTATTCATATAAGAAAACAAAAAATATCAATTGCTCTGATTTTGGCATAAACAATTCAAGCAAATATCCAGATAACTAAGGTTCCCTGCCTTCACTGATCTATTAATATATCAAGGCTTATGACATGTTCTTGTCCTCATACCTCTTTGTATAGGTATGACAGTAATGAAAATAATCACTTCTGTTTTGGCCTGACCTTTATTCCCAAATGTGTTGGACCATGCTTTCCTTCTCCAATTCCTAGATTTTCTATCCTCTTAATCTAAAATGTTTCCTAATCTTTCACCTATTTGAATTCTTTTGAGTAGTTCAAGTTATTCCACAGCCAAATCCCAATGATACCTGCCTTAAGCCAGATTTGCTTCCTTTAATTATATCTTGTTCATCTCATTTATTGCCTAAAATTTGTATATTTAATAATAATAATAGCTACTATATGCTAAACACTTTAACATTATCTTATTTGATCCTCACAACAGCACAGTGATAGGTGCTATTATTATGTACATTTTACAGATGAGGAAATTGAGGTAAGAAGTTAAATGACTTGCTCAGGGTCACACAGCTAGTAAATATCTGAGGCTGGATTTCAATTCAAGTGTTATTGACTCCAGGTTCAGGGCTCTAACTTAGCAACTTAGCTCCTTCAATTTGTATACAGATACTAAGGTCAAGAATTTTACTACTAAATTTATTCTTGGATTTTGCAAGACAATTCCCTTTTGTTTAGATTTTGATTAGATTTGCAAGTCAACAGGCAAATAGATTCTTACCAAGCCCTTATTAAGTACATTCCATTTCTGGTATGGTGTAGATATTAAAATTCCACTCTCTAACATCATGATATAACCAATAATTCATTCCCCAAACTGCTTTTCTCTTTGTATTCCCTGCTTTCAATAGATGAGAGTGACAATAAGAATACTTGGCGGACCTATTTTCTTTAATTTCTTGTCCAAAACTTCACAATATTTAGCACTGATTTCAAGATTCCTTCTGGTAGAATATTTTGTGCTCATATAAATCTAAAAAGTGGGTAGTAATCAATTCTTCTGATAAATCTGGGAAAATTCTGTCAAATTTTACATACATACTGTATTGCCTCAGGGAATCACCAATCAATACTGCTCTTTCTTCTTCTACTGACTTTTACTGTCTGAAACCTCTTCTTACAACATCTATGAATCTACTTTATTTTTACTTAAATGGAAAGCAGTTGCTTCCTCCTCAGAGCATCCAGCTAACCTTTTCAAGAAACCTTAAATTTATTTCTTAGCTCTAGGAGTTCTGTGGTCCTTCTTCCTCCCTTCCTTTGTGAGATAGTATTCTACTCTATAATGCCCTTACATAGAATTCCCTCTGCTTCTTCAGATCTTTTTTTTTCCTTCATGGTTGAGTCCAAATGCAACTTCCTTTCTTCAAAAGGCGCTTCCTGATTTCCATCTAGTTGTTGGTGCTCCCTACAATTCAATGTGTATATTTGCGTGTATATTGTTTTTGCTTATCTGTGAACATGTATTTCCATATCTTTCTCACCCCTTTCCCCAATTTCAACAGAATCCTAACTCCTTGAAAGTAGGAGCTATTTCGCCTTAAAATCTGTATTACCTGGGTAGCTAAGTGGTATAAGATAGATCTGAAGTCCTGAAGTCAGGGAGAACATCAAGTTTAAATCTGGCCTCAAACATTTCCTATCTGTGTGATCCCAACTAAGTTACAACCCTGTTTGTCTATTTTCTCATATGAAAAAATGATTTGGAGAAGGAAATGGCAAATCATTTCATTACCTTTGCAAGGAAACTCCAAATGGGGTCATAAAGAGTTGTACACAACTAAAATGAGTGAACAGCAACAATATAGTAGGCACTTAATGCTTACTTCTTATTAACTGTTAACTGCTCCTTAAATATGGTAAGCAAAGCAGGTAACCCTATTTTTCAGATGGGGAAAAATATATTAAAAATAATATGGCTTTTCTGTGCCTCGGATTATAAAGCAAGGCATCAATAAAGATGGAACCAATATCTTCACTTTTCTATTTTAACTTTTTTTTTTTAAACTCCCATAATACATGTCTCCAGGTGCTATATCTACTGTATCATGTCTCAGCCCATCTAATCCTTTTACATCTTAATCTACTGTCCCACAAACATATCCCACTTTTTATCCTCCAGATTGCTTTTTAAATTTTGTTTTATATCTGCAATGTCACATGTCCTTATACTATTCTCTGCCATTAAAATCCTACCTATCACATTAATTCAGTTCAAGGTCATTCCCAAAACTTTCGCATAACCAATGGAGACCACAATTACTCAGAAGTGCATCTTCTCTCCTGGAAACTTCTGGTATTGTGTAAACCTACTAAGCACTTCAGTTCTACATTGTGTTACAGGTATATCAGTTTCTCCACTAGATTATAAACTCTCAGACATCAGCAATTGTCTTATTTCTTGATATAACTTTTCTAAAACTTACCTTACAAAATATTTTTTTCACCCCATATGTAAAAAGGTCAGCAAATTTAAATAGGTAACATGATTTTTGGCAGAAGAAAAAAACAAAACCTGGGGGTTTTAGAATACTGCAAGCTCAGTATGAATCAGCAGTATGATGCAGTTTTCAAAAAGCTAATGCAATTTTAGATTGCATTAAGAGGATCATGGCTTCCAAGAACAAAGAAACAATAGTATCACTGTATTCTTCTCTCATCAAATCTCAGTTGAAAGAATGTTTAGTTTTGAGTGCCATAGTTTAAAAAAAGACTTAATTTTTGTTATAATGAGGATAAGTTTAATTATTCTAGACAAGAGAAGACTTGAAGGGACATTATAATTGCTTTCAAGTATGTGAAGAGCTGTCATACAGAAGAAATATTTACCTTGTTTTTTTTTTTTTTTTTTTTTTTTTGACCCTAAAGAGGAAAGTCCAGGAACCACAGGTAGAACTTAAAAGGAGATAAATTTAGGTTTGATGACAGGAAAACTCACAAAACAAACAGTTATCCAGAGTGGAATGGGCTACCTATCTCAATGTGGAAGATTTCTCCCCCCTTCCTTGGAAGACTTTCAGCAAAGGTTGGATGATCACTTGTTGGGTAGATTATAAGTGCAAATATCTTGTGTGTATCTGTTAGTTCTAATTCAGATTCTGTGATTATTTTTTTAGCCACTTTATAAAAGAGGTGATTTACAGAATAAGAGAGCTGGCCTTCAAACCACTAAAATCTCTTGAGACATAATGGTTGATAATTAACTGGAAAGTTATAATCTCTTAGTATCTTAGGATGTCATTGTTATCAATGAAACACAGATCCAATCTCTACCTGTGGTATTTTAGACACTCCACCTGATAAAGATGAGAGGCAGTGTGGCATTATGGATAGAAAGATGGTCTTGGAGTAAAGAATATCTGATTCAAATCACAATTTGATTACATATTAGTTGTG
The DNA here is from genome assembly GCF_902635505.1 of Sarcophilus harrisii. Classification (NCBI taxonomy): domain Eukaryota; kingdom Metazoa; phylum Chordata; class Mammalia; order Dasyuromorphia; family Dasyuridae; genus Sarcophilus; species Sarcophilus harrisii. Next base: position 286,291,946 of record NC_045426.1, on the reverse strand, counting down.
AGATCATATATAAGACATTTAATGTTTTAATCTCCCAAGGAAATCTAATGTTTTAGACAAGTTGCCGAATGTCGATAGGGCAGGGAGTTTGTAAAACCAACAATTCCCTACCCTGCTGAAATCACAAATCCAGATCAAAAAAAGAATACATCATTCCTGAGCTCATGTAAAGAAATGCCAGGATGAATACAGAGAGCAACAAAGGTACTACATAATCAAATCCATTTAGCGGCAAAAAAAAAAAAAAAAAGTTATACACCTCACAATGTCAATTTATTAGCCACATTTGTTTTAAAACCAGCTATTGTTATATGCTCTTATTTATGTGAAAATTTTATAAATTGTAATGATTTAATTTTTCAAGTTAATGTTAATTTACTTTCAATCTACTCTTTGCACTTCTTAAACCTTTATCATAAGAGATTTCCATAATTTACAGTAACTGTGAGTATAACTATGAATATGGCAAAATTTCAAATGTCTTGCTAACAAAAGCAAATCATTCCTTGCTATGAATCTAGCATTCTTTCTCAAAGGATGCATTATTTTAAAGCTGCTTTAAAAAATTTGAACATGATATGAACATCTGAAAACCACAGCATGCAAACTAAGAAAGTTACTTTGAGACTACAACTTTCATAACCTCATAGGACATACAGTGTTAGTGCAGGAAGGAATTTTAAAGTGTTTTTTCTTTCCCCAGTTATCTTGTAAATAAGAAAACCAGAATCCAGAAGGTCAAGTGACTTTCTAAATTCACATAGTTCATGACAAGGCCATCTATTCAGGCAAATGGAATATTGAATAACAGGCCAAAGCAAAGTGTATGCTGGCTATACTTTATAACTTTACCAATCTCCATCTCTTGGTGAGCTAGTTCAACTCTCCCTTCTTTTCTATAATTACATTCTTTGTTCCATTGTCCTACTGTATAGAGAGCCAATATTGATCGCCCTTACAGAGAGCAGGTCTCTAGTAATATGTGGACCGGACTCTTGCTATACCTTATTCAATACTGACACTTTACACTATTGCTATTCATGTTTCACTAAAAACCACAATCCTACATATCGCTACACCATTTACCTCCTTTATGTCTATTCAATGCTAATGAATGGAGTTGAAAGAATTCATAAAATTGTGATAACTGGATGCTCTATAAATTATGTTATCTAACCTCAATTGGGTTTTTGCTGGAGCAATACAAACTTTCTATTATTCTTAAACTGTTTCTTTATCTCATTCAGCTCTTTATCTCACTCAACATACTATTCCCATCCTCTGAATTCTTTCAACTGAGATAGACATGCTCAGTACTGGTAGCAAGCAAAGTGTGTCTGCACATGCTTCAAGGACTGTGCTCAATGGGCTGTTCTTTATACCCCCACCCACACCCACCACCATCTTTCTTTATTTCTTATTCATTTCTAATGAAAAAGATGGTCCTACTCCTTAGCAAGACCAACTCTTCTAGACATATTCTTCAGCCTATCTTTCCCAGGATATTGTCTCCACCACAAATTCTCATTCATTTTCAATTTCAATATCTACTGTATCTTTCTCTGCTTTTTACAAACGTGCCCAACTTTCCCCTTTCCTTAAAAAAAAAAAAAAAAAAAAAAACTTAGATCCCACTATACTTTTTAGTTATCATTCTCTTCTCTATCTCATCTTAACTCCTTGAAAAAAGTCTTGATTGAATTTCACCACTTCATCTCCCCTTATGTTCTTAAGCGCTTGCAACCTGAATATAAACTTTATCATTCAAGTGAAATTCCTCTTTCCAGAATTTCTAAATTAATTGTCAAATTAAAAGAGCTTTTCTCAATTTTCAGCATTTGACACTGTTGACTACCTCCTTTTAGATAATTCCTCTACTCTGGATTTTTGTAAGCTTACTCTCTCTTGTTTTTTCTCATATTTAATCTGACCATCCCTCAGCATTGTCTGCTAAATCTTTGATCAAGTTATTCTAAGTTCATATCACCTTTCTCTATAGACTCTCTCTCTTGATGACCTTATCTAATTCTTTGGGTTCAATGATCATCTCTTTGCAAATAACTACCTACCTAATCTAAATATCTAGCCCTAGTTTTTTCCCCCTCAAGTTGTAGTTTCATATCACTCCTTGTAGATAACCTGAGGAAAATCAGTGGGGCAGGTGAGCGGATACTGGATTAGACTGATGAAAGATTTAACGCAGAGAAACCATTCAGAAGGCCTACATTACTGTGGTGACTGTGAGTGGGTGGGTGGGGGGGAAGGGAACTTGGAGAGAGATGTTACAAAAGTAAATATGATAAATCCTGGCAAGATACTATAGAGATGGGTGGAGAATAATACCAAGATTATGAACCCAGGTGATTAGGAGAATGGTGGTAGCCTCAACAGCAACAGGAAAGTTCAAAAGATGAAAGGTTGGAGGAAAATGATGAGTTGTTTTGTACATACTTAGTTTGAGATATCTCTAGGACATTCAGTTTGTGATATTCAAAGTGAGAGGTAAGACTGAATAAATCAGGTAGCTAAACCCATGGGAGCTGATGAGATTACCAAGTGAAATATAGAAGGAAAATAGGAGAGGGAGTCCAGGACTGATTCTTTAGTGACATCCAAGGTATGGCTTAAATGAAGATCCAGGAAAGGAGACTAATGGGTAGTGATCTGACAGAGAACTGAGAGAGTACAAGATCAAGAAAAACAAAGAAGAAATATCAAGGAGAAGAGAGTGACTTAACAATTTCAAGAAGGATGAGAATTGAAAAAAATACATTAAATTTTATAATTGGATCACTTTTAACTTTGAAAAGGACAGTTTCCACTGAATGAAGTCATAGAGTTTAGAATTGAGTGAAAGGAATCTGTGTAGATAGCTTTCATGAGGGGAAGATAGATAACTATTCCTTCACTAAGGACATGCTATCAAAAGAGATGTATTTAACTCCACTCAGAATTATGGGATCACATACCTGTAACTGGAAGGAATTAAGATGGTCAAATCATTTCATTTTACATATGAATAAACTGAGGTCCAGTAAAGCTAAATGACTTACAGTGGTCACACAGGTAGAGGGCAACAGCCCAGAGTCTGATTCAGAGCCAGAGCCTTTTCCTTCACACCAGGTTTTTTCAAGGCTCTCCTTCCTTTTCAGGTCAACAGCACATTTTGTGAAATTATTGACAAAGGTTGAATTTGGTTTCCTCGTACATTTTTGGTATGAAGATGATCAAGTAAAAATAAAACTTGTATACTTGTGAATAAGTAAAAGTAAGGCTTTTAACTGAAACCCAAGTATTCTGAATCTCACAAATAATTAAATATATAAAAACTGGGTACATTTTTCCATGTAAGAGTCATCGTATAAAATAATTTTAAACATCTTTTCCCTCTCTAGTCTACTAAGCATTTATTAAACACCAATTATTTTACATAATACCATATAAGCAACTGGAAATATGAACTACATCCTCAGGTCTTCAAAGATTGGGTAACTATTGATATTTGAAGGATAATGGAGGATAATGGAAAATATTATCCTGGTCCTTTAAAATGAGAAAGAAAGTCTTTCAATTATGGCATAAATCTCACTTTGATTAGGATGGTAGGTGGTGGTAAAAGAGGGGAATTTTAGAATATCTCATTAAAAAGCAGTAATACACAGAGGCAGTAATACACAGATGTCTTCCATCAAGAACTAGTTATGCTAGATTCACCTCATTTCCTTTTTTCTGATAGGATTAACATACTTGTAGTTGAGGGGAATACTATGGCTACATTTTCACTAAAGTATTAAAAGTATTAGTAAAGTTTCTCATAAAGTTTTGATAAATCTTTATTCTTATAGACACAATGTGGATTAGACAATAATACAGTAGATTCAGAACTAGTTAGTTGGTTGGATTCAAAGAACAGCTGCTAATGATTTTATGTCAATGAGACAGGAGGTTTCCAAAGAAGTACACTGCAGATTTATGCATGTTCATGAGCTGTTTTAACAATATCATCAATGATTTGGATAAGGGAATAGATAGCATCCTCTTCAAATTTGCAGATGGTACTAAAAGGGAAGGACACTGGGCAACAGAATTAGGATACAAAAAAATAATTCTGACAGGCTAGGGAACTGGGTTTAATCTAATAAGGCAAAATTCAATTAGAATAAATAAATTTAAATTCTTTTACTTGAGCAGAAAAAATGAACCTCATAAGTATAAAATGTGAAAAATGCACACACACACACACACACACACATATATATATATATATGTTATTTTGAAAAATATCTCAAGTTTTAGTAACAGCAAGCTCAAGAGGAGCTATTAGTGTGATATGGAAATCATAAAAAAAAATAACTTAGGCTGTATTGAAGTGACAGTCCTAACTGTACTGTTGTTCCCTTTTCAAGGGAATCATATTCAGTTCAAAGTACCATAATGTAACATGGATATCAAAGAGCTGGAAACTGTCCAAAGAAGGAAACCAGGGTGGGTGAAAGGTCTATGAGAAGTGGTTAAAATAGGCAGGGATATTTACCCTGGAGAACAGAAGACTCAAGAGAGATATGCTAATTATCTTCAATTTAAAGGATAGTCATGGTATTCTACATGGGTACTGTAAGAAAAGAGTACATTCTAGGTAGGGGAAAAGCAAAGTTATGGAGGCTGAAGATATCATACAAATCCTAGGGAACATCAAGTAATATAGTCTGAAAATGCAACAATGTGCAAGAAGCCAGAAGAGGAAAGCTAGAGTCAAATTGTGAAGGGTCTTAAAATTCCAAGCTCTCATTACAGCAAAGTAATTTAAAAAAAAAAAAAAAGATTAATTTCCTTTTAGAACTTGAGCTATTACATTTTCAACCAAAAACTGATACTTAAATGTCAGTTGTACATAAATACCAATATGGATCCTTGGCTCACATCAAAGATTTCCTTTAGTGACCTGCCCTAATATATATAGCTTCCTTCCTTAGGATAGTGACACTTTGGTTACAATACAGAATGGAAGGGAAAGGAAAAATACCTATCTTCACAGGTTATAAAGATAAAATAACTTTTGTAAAGCTCTTTGTAATCATTAACATATATATGTATTTAATTTCAGCTATTATTGTCATCAGCACAAAAACTTTCTTTTTAGCCAATAGTAAGCATCACAGAATCTTGGAATTGGAAGAAATCTTATAAGTCTCAAAACCAAAACATATCTGAAATAGGAATTTCTTCCACAATATCCCCCTAGAAATTCTTTACTTGAAGGTATAACATGGAGAATTGATTGCTTCTTCCAGTAATTTAGACAGCAGCCAAAAGAGGCACTAGTCTCTATTATACAGTTTCTATAAGTAGCATTCCAAATTTAGACAGCTCTGAAAGTTTTGTGCCCACACTGAACTGAAATCTGGCTTTCTGACTAGCACCCAGTGATTTCTCATTCCACCTTTCAGGGTCAAGCAAAACAAATTTAATTTAAATTTAATTTTTCCACATGAGGATGCTTCAAGTATCTGAAGATAGCTGTAAGTAACATACTTTTCTGTCTTTTCTTCTCGAAGTTAAATACCTCCATTTCTTCAAATGATCCTCATGGGATAGTTTTGACTCATTTCATCTAAGTAGATATAATTCTAATTAAGAAGGTGATGCAGCTCATCTGCTAGGCAGAAAAAACAGCAGCTGTGTTAAGGCACATCTCTCTTATACTGCAAGGATGTCTATATGTAGCATAAAAAAACCAAAGAGAGACAGAACCCTCTGTGCTGTTGTAGTCTAGATGATTACAGTACTATGGTTATAGAATACACATGTTAAAAGGCATTAAAAACAAGAAATTCAGGTAAGATATCTTCACTGGACTTGGATATCTGTTGCAACTTGGTTTCTATTATTGTGTTGAATTTAATACAGTATTACATGTGTTTCTGGGGAAACATTATGGATTGGGCTGTAAACTGAAATCTCAAGCTCAGATGACCATTGAAAGGCTGGGTAACAACTCTTGTCACTAGAAAAGTGAAAGGTAAAGCCGGACATCATCTTTGGAGGCATTGCCAATGTTATGAAGTCAGATTATCCTTCACCTGTAGAGTTTGGAAGAGTAGAACACAACTTAGGGGAGTAATTTTAAGAGCACAATGTGCTGACTGTGAGGATCCATCCTTAGAAGAAATACCTTGGATTCATTATGTTCATAGCACCTCTTCTCCACTATATATAGTTTCTGTAACAACAGTGCCACTGTTGTCTGAATGTATGATGTTATCCCTATTCATTTTGTAGAAATGTAGGCTATAACGTTTCCTTGAGCACTGTCAATTATCTTTACAACTTAGCTATGTAATTTTTAAAAATCAGATTAGGTCCAGACGGCAATAGCCATGTAGAAATTAGGAAGTGCTACACTACTACATTTAATCAGAATCCAAGCAGGAAAGGGATCTGAAGCCCATCTACCCCAAATCAATGTCTGGTCAAAAATCCCACTATAGGGTCATTTACCTTTCCATTATCTCCTAAACCACCGGCTTTTGAAGAGTTATCAATTGTAACTGTTTACTTACAAGTCTGTACACCTGCCTCTCTTCAATTACAATCGACATCCAAGAAGACAAAAGAGATTCTTGTCAAATGTTTTGCAGAAATCTAGGTAAAATACATTTACAATATGTCCCTCATCAACATGTTTAATAATCTTGTAAAAAAAGAAAAGCAAGTTTAATCAGGAATGACCTTCCTTGATGAGGTGTATTGACTCAATCAACATTTTCCCTTATAGATGTTGACAAATTTATTCTTTGGGGTTGTGATCTTTGTGAAAGAAAGAAGACCTTTCTAAGGCAGGAGACTGGAAGATGAGGGAAGGTATGGATTATCAGGTTTTCAATGCCGAGTTCTTGGTTGTTTGTCCACTATGAAATGAAAGGCTGTACCTCTGGTGCTAGGCTTATGGCAGGAAGCAAGCCCTTTGCTTCCCTGAATAGCTCATTGTATCATGTCTATTTGAAGTAAGGGGGAAGTAATGCAAACAGGAATTTTTAAGAAGTGCCCCATAAAGAACTGTAAGAGCAACTGATAGGAAATCCCTCCCTATTATAATCCCAATGTTCTGACCAAATCATGGATCCATTAAGAGAGCAGAAAAATTTGTAGGTTCACGAGCAAAAGGAACAGGGAGACTGATATTCTTGAAACTGTAAACAAAAAGCTATTAACAAGACTGGCTGATAGCTTGCTTGACATGGACTGTGCGCTGGATGTGTCATATCTGATCATTTATTGTATGTTACTATCAATGATTCTGAAACTCAGATTGTGAGAAAAGAACTCCTCATAAGGAATAAATGAGTTTTGTCTTGGTAAGCACACATAACTTCACTAATCACTAAAGATATATATGTACCAGGCCCATTAGGGTCTATGTTTTTAGTGTGGTTGGTAAAACAGCACACAAACACACATACACACACACTTCCCAAAACAAGAACAATGCATTTTTCACAGTTAAGGTTCACACAAGTAGATGCAGCATGAGGCTTACCTCCATCACCAAAGTTATAGCTCCATTACAGAAGTAGGAGCTCAAGATGTAGCTTTAAAAAATAGTCTTAAGTATTCTACTGAACGAGAGTAAATAGACCAAACAATCTTGAATATAGGAATAAGGAGAAGTACACCAGACTATAAGACAAATTCAGTCCTCTACCCTGAACATAGAAAACAGAAAAAGAATGTGAGGTGAGAGTCAACAATTCATCAATCTCAACAGGGTGCAAAAGGTAAAAATAGATGAGTGGACTTTTAACATTTGCAACAGAAAAACAATAAAGATATGTTGCAGAAAAGTTAAGAGAGAGAGGGAAGCACTAAGTCAAGCTATACAATTTTTTTATTTATGTGAGAAAGGCTGAAAAGTTGAGTTTCTTTAACATATTTAACATGTATTGGTTAACCTGCTATCTGGGGGAGGGGATGGGGGAAGGAGGGGAAAAACTGGAACAAAAGGTTTGGCAATTGTCAATCTGTAAAATTACCCATGCTTATAAACTTGTAAATAAAAAGCTATAATAATAATTTTTTAAAAAGTTAAGTTTCTACAGTGTTGCAAGCTTCTAGGTAGTGTGGGATAGTGGATATCACTGACCAAGAGGTTTTCAGAATGTGAGAGGTTAAAATAGGTTCCATAGAACATGTAAGTGATCAATAGAAGCCTTGAGCACAAAAAGAATTGGAGGGCTGAGAAAGTACAGGTGGATTTAGCCGATCAGAAAATTTTGTGGTTTTGAGAACACCATCAACTTAAGATAATAACTGATCCAGCCCAAATTAGTTGGGGTCAATGATGTAACTTGACCAAATCATGCCTTCTTAATAGGTTAAGTGAATTTCAAATAACATACCCTGTTGGAGAACTTTTCCAACATTTTTGAACATGGGATGTATGATGAGGGTGGGCAGGTCAGAAAGATTATACCTGGAAGAATCAGACCAATCCATTCTCTGAAGGGAGGGGTTGTGTCACCCTACCACTTCTGTGTTCAGCATTCCCTCTTCCTGAAAAGAAACGGAACCTGTTCTGGCCAGAAACACTTAGACAATTCCTTGAGATCTACTATAATAAATTTTCCTTGAAAACTAATTTTCAGTGGTGTCAAGAATGTATTTCTAACATTTACATAAAAACTGTTATAGCCAAAAAAAAAAAAAAAAGAGAGAGAGAGAGAGAAATATTTGCAAGAACTAAACAATAGCTCCCTTCTTCTCAACTAGAGAGCACACAGAGAGGCAGGGTCATTCTTTCAATTTTGTCCACAAGTATTAATATGACTACCAAGATTAGGAAAAGGAGCTTATTAGTGGATCCATGGGTCTGAACTGCAGCAGTAACCATATCATTAAACAAATATTTATTAAACTCTCACAATAACCCAAAGGAGGAAATCTCTCTTCCATTTTTAGGTTACCTATAGGAGCCTATTAAAGCAGAAAGAACCAGAACCTCTGGGATTGCTTTCTTCACAGTTTGGTCCCTTGTCAAATAGTGGCAGAGTAGGAGAGAGAAGAGGGAAGGGGTGAGAAAGAAAGAAAAACAGAATCATATGCATAAGAAGTCATTAGGACCGACTGATGTAGTGTTTCTAGTGTCTTTTTCTATATTTACATTTCTCTGCTACATGTCAACCTAAAGAAGTTTTTTTATGAATCCAACTGCTATGAGCAGTCCAAAGTGTTAGGCATAGACATGACTAAAGGGCTGAATAACTTCACTGTTGTAAACAATATTCCTTCAAAAATGTTTTAGTCAAGGTAAGAGGATCTTGATAGCAGCTACTCTCTTCAGAATAGTCTACAGCTTAGTGATGCCCCTTCCTAAAATGTGAATGAAGTTGCCATAATTTTTAGTTTTTTCCTCCCCTCTCCAAAAAACTGTTTCATTAAGAACCCATTTTAAAACAAAGTCTTAAGCATAGAATATATAGCAGACTATATTTCTTTTTTAAAATTATAGCTTTTTATTGACAGAACATATGCATGGGTAATTTTTACAACATTGTCCCTTGCACTCACTTCTGTTCCAACTTTTCCCTTCCCTCTCGCCACTCCCTCCCCTAGATGGCAGGCAGTCTTATACATGTTAAACATATTAAAGTATATCCTAGATACAATATATGTGTGCAGATCCATATAATTCTCTGGTTACATAAGAAAAATCGGATTCAGAAGGTAAAAATAACCTGGGCAAAAACCAAAGATGCAAGTAGTCCACATTCATTTCCCAGTGTTCTTTCTCTGGGTTTAGCTGATTCTGTGAATCATTGATCAATTGGAATGGAATTGGATCTTCCCTTTGTCGAAGATATCCACTTCCATCAGAATATATCTTCATACAGTATTGTTGTTGAAGTGTATAATGTTCTCCTGGTTCTGCTCATTTCACTCAGCATCAGTTCATGTAAGTCTCTCCAACCCTCTCTGTATTCATCCTGCTGGTCATTTCTTACAGAAAAATAATATTCCATAACATTCATATATCAGAATGTACCCAACCATTCTCCAACTGATAAGCATCCATTCATTGTCCAGTTTCTAGCCACCACAAAAAGGGCTGCCACAAACATTTTGGCATATACAGGTCCCTTTCTCTTCTTTATGATCTCTTTGGGATCTAAGCCCAGTAGCAACACTACTGGATCAAAGGGTATGCAGTTTGATAAAGAAAGAGCTTAGATAGATGTGTGTGTCCTCTCCACCATCTTGGCTGTAAGTAGACTATATTTCTTTAACAATTAAAAAAAAACCCATCATTGCCTCCTTTAGATGGACTAGTGTAGCAATAAAAATGCATCAAATAAATTAAGCATTCATTTCTACTTTCACAAAATAAATGTGGAAATACTTTAGGAAAGCAGTTACTTTCAAGAGTTCAACTGCACTTAATAGGCTTCCTTAATAAAACCTAGGGCAGAAAGCAAATTGATTATTTCTATATATAAGGCTGCATAATACACCTGTGCAAACACATATGATTCCATGATCTTAACTTCTGTCAAAGCTCTAGATTCCAAAGAAATAAAGATATTGAGTCAGTTCATTTTGGAGATACTTATTAAGAGTCTATTATATACCCAAAAGAGGAAAATGAGTATCATTCAGAAAGTAATGCTAAGGTGCACTGTGGGAGATAGTAAGCTTTTTGAAAGTAGGGATCATCGAAATATATGAACAGGCAATTTTCAGATGAAAAAATTAAAACTATTTATATTCATATAAAAAATGCTCTAAATCATCATTGATCAGAGAAATGCAAATTAAGACATCTCTAAGCTACCACTACACACTTCTCAGATGGACTAAGAAATAAATGTTGGAGTCAATGTGGGAAAGCTGGGACACTAATACATTGTTGGTGGAGCTATGAACTGATCCAACCATTCTGAAGAACAATTTGGAACTATGCCCAAAAAACTATCAAACTGTGTCCACCTTTTGATCCAGTAGTGTCTCTACTGGGCCTATATCCCAAAGAGATCACATAAAAGGGAAAAGGACCCTCATGCAAAAATTTTTGTAGCATCCTTTTTTGTAATGGCAAAAAACTAGAAACTGAATAAATACCCATCAGCACGAGAAGGGCAGAATAAATTATGATATATGAATGTTATGGAATATTGTTCTATAACAAATGATCAGCATGCTGATTTTAGAAAGGCCTGAATAGACTTACATGAACTGATGCTACTTAAGTGAAATAAGTAGAACCAAGAGAACTTTGTACAAAGCAACAGCAAGATTAAATAATGATCAATTTTGACAGATATGGCTCTTTTCAACAGCAAGGTGATTCAGGCTTGTGATAAAGAGAGCCATCTGCACCCAGAGAAAAGACTGTGGAGACTGAGTGTGGATCACAACATAGTATTTTCACTTTTTTGCTGTGGTTTACTTGTTTTGTTTCTCATTTTTTTTCTCTTTTGATCTTATTTTTCTTGTGCAGCATGATAATTGTGGAAATATGCATAGAAGAATTATACATGTTTAACATATATTGGACTACTTGCCATCTAGGGAAGGGGGTGGGGGGAAAGAAAGGAAAAAATTTTGGAACACAAGGTTTCGCAAGGGTGATTCCTGAAAATTATCTATGCAAATGTTTTTAAAATATAAAACTTCAATAAAAAAAAGAGAGCAGGGATCATTTCATTCTTTGTATTTATATGCCTACCATTGAGCAGAGTACCTAATATTGTGATGCTTAATTGATTGAGAGCAGGCTTGCAACACATAAGAAATTAAAAGAATGAAAGTAAAATTTGTTACAGGAAAATGTGCGACAGAAGATGTGACCACAAAGATGGAAGATTTATTATTTTTTCTAGACCCTTTTAACTCTCTAAAAACTAGTTACATGCCTGATATTAAATAGTTGTAAGTGAAACCATAAGGCTAGAACAAAGTAAACTGTTAACGTAGAACTTTAATTATTCAAGTGTTCACTCAGCCCTACTCTCCTACCAAAGTCCATCTCTTATTGAAGGACATGAGCAAAAAAAGTTGGAATCTGGAGGTGGGATCACTTTCCGCTCCTCAACAGTCTTCCCTTATTCTTCCTAGTCACATGAAACTGAAGAAGAGGAGGAGATAAAAAGTGTTGCATTCTGACTAGGTATTGATGGGGACTGTTAAAAGGGCCCCTGAAACTGAATTTTTGGGTTGTTATATTCTCCGGAAAAAGGACAAAGTGTTCCTGACGCCCAGCTGACATAATTTGTTGTTTGCAAGCCAAACTGGACTCCCTGTGTATTCTTGGGAGTCATGACAGGCATCAGACAATCTGCTCTAGGTTTAGAAACTTCTTGTCAAGCTGGGACCCATATAGATAAGGTTAAGGATCTCTAAGATTGCAGAGACAGCTCAAAACACCTTGCTCCCTTCTCTCCTTTGCATAAAACAACAATGAGTTATTTAGCCCACCCTCATAAGGAAAAGAAAAGTAAAAATTCGAGTGGGAACATCAGCATGTGACTGTGCCAAGTCTAAAATAAAATAGACTAAAATTCAGCTTGGGTGAGTCTTCTCTCCTCGGAGTATCACTATATTTTAAAATGTAAAAACAAAACCAAAAAATGTCAACTCCTAAAAGCAATGCAAGGAGGGGCCCAAGCAGACAAACCTAATAACTCCCAAAGGAAACAAGCTATCTCAGCCTTACTGCCTTGCCTCTGTTGTGTTTTTATCAGCAAAAGAAGAAAACCAGGAGAGAAAAATACAAAATTTGAAAGTTAGAAACACTAAAAATTTTGAAGACAAAAACCTAAATAGAAGTCCAAATTACAATCAACAAGAAGGATTCTAAAATTAGCAAGAAACATTGAGTTTCTTTTTTTTTTTTTTTAAATTTAATAGCCTTTTATTTACAGGATTTATACATGGGTAACTTTACAGCATTAACAATTGCCAAACCTCTTGTGCCAATTTTTCACCTCTTACCCCCCCCTCCCCTAGATGGCAGGATGGCAGTAGATGTTAAATATATTAAAATATAACTTAGATACACAATAAGTATATATAAAAACATTATTTTGCTTGTAAAAAAGAATCAGACTCTGAATTATTGTACAATTAGCTTGTGAAGGAAATCAAAGATGCATGTTATAAATATAGGGATTAGAATTTAATGAAATGGTTTTAGTCATCTCCCAGAGTTATTTTTCTGGGCATATTAGCTCAAGTTCATTACTTTTCCATTAGAAATGATTTGGTTGATCTAGTTGCTGAGGATGCCTGATCCATCAGAACTGGTCATCATCTAGTATTGTTGTTGAAGTATATAATGATCTCCTGGTCCTGCTCGTTTCCTCAGCATCAGTTCGTGTAGTCTCTCAGGCCTTTCTGAAATCATCCTGTTGGTCATTTCTTACAGAACAGTAATATTCCATAATTTTCAATTACCACAATTTATTCAGCCATTCTCCAACTGATGGACATCCATTCAGTTTCCAGTTTCTAGCCACTACAAAGGGCTGCCACAAACATTCGTGCACATGGGTCCCTTTCCTTCTTTATAATCTTTGGGATATAATCCAGTAGTAACACTGCTGGATCAAAGGTATGCACAGTTTGATAACTTTCTGAGCATAGTTCAAACTACTCTCCAAAATGGTTGGACCCGTTCAACTCCACCAACAATGCATCAATGTCCCAGTTTTCCCGCATCCCTCAACAATCATCATTATTTTTCCCTGTCATCTTAGCCAATCGCAGGTGTGTAGTGTATCTTAGAGTTTCTTAATTTGCATTTCTCTGATTAATAAAGACTTGGGCATCTTTTCATTGACTAGAAATAGTTTCAATTTCTTCATCTGAGAATTGTCTGTTCATATCCTTTGACCATTTTCAATTGGAGAATGGCTTGATTTTTATAAATTAGGTTAATTCTCTATATATTTTGGAAATGAGGCCTTTATCAGAACCTTTGACTGTAAAAATATTTCCCATTTTTGCTTCCCTTCTAATCTTGTCTGCATTAGTTTTGTTTAAAAAACTTTTCAGTTTGGTATAATTGAAATTTTCTATTTGTGATCGTAATGATCTCTAGTTCTCTTTGGTCATAAAGACCTTCCCCTTCCACAGGTCTGAGAGGTAAACTATCCTATGTTCCTCTAATTTATTAATAATTTCATTCTTTATGCCTAGGTCATGAACCCATTTTGACCTTATCTTGGTGTACGCGTTAATATGGATCAATGCCTAGTTTCTGCCATATTAGTTTCAATTTTCCCAGCAATTTTTATCAAACAGTAAGTTCTTATCCAAAAGCTGGGATCTTTGGTTTTCAAAGAAACTAGGTTGCTATATTTGTTGACTGTTTATCCTTGAACTAATCTATTCCACTAATCAACCTAATCTATTCCTTAGCCAATACCAAATAGTTTTGAACTGCTGCTCTATAATATAATTTAGATCTGGTACAGCAAGCCACCATCATTTGATTTTTTTTCATTAATTCTGAAATTCTTGACCTTTTGTTTTCCATATGAACTTTGTTGTTATTTTTTCTAGGTCATTAAAATAGTTTTTGGAGTCTGATTGGTATAGCACTAAATAAATAGATTAGTTTAGGTAATATTGTCATCTTTATTATATTTGCTCGCCCTATCCAAGAGCATTTAATATTTTTCCAATTGGTTAGAACAGACTTAATTTGTGTGAAAAATGTTCTGTAATTTTGCTCATAAAGTTTCTGATTTTCCCTTGGCAGATAGATTCCTAAATATTTTCTATTATCAGTAGTTACTTTAAATGGAATTTCTCTTTGTAACTCTGACTGTTGGATTTTGTTAGTGATATATAAGAATGCTGATTCACTTATGTGGTTTATTTTATAACCAAAACTTTGCTAAAGTTGTGGATTATTTCCTAATAACTTTTTAGCAGAATCTCTGGGGTTCTCTAAGTATACCATCATGTCATCGCAAAGAGTGATAATTTGGCTTCCTCATTGCCTATTTTATTCCTTTAATCTTTTTCTCAGCTCTTATTCTTATAGCTAGTTTCTAATACAATATTAAATAGTAACGGTGATAGTGGGAACCTTGTTTCCTCCAGATCTTATTGGGAATGGTTGCAGTTTGTCTCCATTACATATGATCTTACTGATGGTTTTAAATAGATGCTGCTGATTATTTTAAGGAAAAGTCCATTTATTCCTATACTCTCAAGTGTTTTTAATAGGAATGGATGTTGGATTTTATCAAATGCTTTTCTGCATCTATTGAGATGATCATATGGTTTTGTTAATTTGGTTTATTAACATGGCCAATTATATTGATAGTTTTCCTAATATTAACCAGCCCTGCATTCCTGGTATAAATCCTACTTGATCATAGTGTATTATCTTGGAGATGATTTTCTGTAGTCTTTTTGCTAATATCTTATTTAAGATTTTGGTCAATATTCATTAGGGAGATTGGTCTATAATTTTCTTTCTCTTTTTCAGCCTACCTGGTTTAGGTATCAAGTACCATGTCTGTGTCATAGAAGGAATTTGGGAGGACTCCTTCATTCCCTATTTTATCAAATAATTTATATAGCATTGGGCCAATTGTTCTTTAAATGTTTGGTAAAATTCACACGTAAATCCATCTGGTCCTAGGGGATTTTTCTTAGGGAGTTGTTTAATTGCCTGTTCTATTTCTTTTTCTGAAATGGGACTATTCAAGCAATTTACTTCCTCCTCTTTAGTCTAAGTCTTTTTTTGAGTAGTCATCCATTTCATTAGGTTATCAAATTTATTGGCATAAAGTTGAGCAAAATAACTCCTATTATTTCTCTAATTTCCTCTTCCTTGGTGGAAAGTTCTCCCTTTCATTTTTAAGACTACTAATTTCACTTTCCTCCCTCCTTTTTCTAATCAGATTTACCAAAGGCTTATCTGTTTTATTGGCTTTTTCATAGAACCAACTCTTAGTTGTATTAATTAGGTCAATAGTTTTTTTACTTTCAATATTTTTAATTTCTCCTTTTAATTTTAGAATTTCCAATTTAGTATTTGATTGGGGGTTTTTAATTTGGTCTTTTTAGTTTTTTTTAGTTTGCAAGCTTCATTAATCTTTTCTTTCTCTGTTTTATTCAAGTAAGCCTCTAAGGATATAAAATTCCCTCTTATTACCACTTTGGCTGCATCCCACAAATTTTGGTATGATGTCTCATTATTGTCATTTTCTTCGGTGAAATTATTAATTGTATCTATAATTTGTTGAATCACCTAATCATTCTTTAATATGAGATTGTTTAGTTTCCAATTAATTTTTTGTCTATTTCCCCTAATTTTTGTTGAATGTGTTTGTATTGCATCATGGTCTGAAAAGGCATTTACTATTTCTGCTTTCTTGCATTTTAATTTTAGGTCTTTATGTCCCTAATATTGGTCAATTTTGAATAGGTTCCATGAACTGCTGAGAAGAAAGTATAATCCCTTCTATCTCCATTTAATTTTCTCCAAAGATCCAACATACCTAATTTTTCTAATATTCTATTTACTTCTTTAATTTCTTTCTTATTTGATTTGTGGTTTGATTTGTCTAATTCTAGGTGCAAGGTTGAGATCTCCTACTATTACAGTTTTGTTGTCTATTTCTCCTTGCAACTCTCTTACCTCCTTTAGGAAGCTGGGTGCCATACCACTTGGTGCATATATGTTTAATATTGATATTGCTTCATTGTTTAAGCTACCCTTTAGCAGGATGTAGTTTCCTTCCTTACTCTTTTAATTAGATCAATTTTACTTTTGCTTGATCTGAGATAAGGATGCTACCCCTACTTTTTGACTTCACCTGAGCATATAGATTTTGCTCCAGCCTTTCCTTTACTCTATATGTATCCCCTGCTTTAAATGTGTTTCTTGTAAACAACATATTGTAGGGTTCTGACTTTGATCCAGTCTGCTATCTGCCTCCTCTTTAGGGGAGTTCATCCCATTCACATTTACGGTTAGAATTACTAAATTGTATTTCCTGCCATCCTAATAACCCCAGATTGTGCCTTTACTTATTCTTGCCTCCCCAACCCTCTTTCCCCCTTTTAAACTTATGTCCCCTCTTGTATCACGATACTTATCCTCTTTATAATCCCTCCCTCCCCTTTGGTCTTTCCCCTTCCTTCCCTTATTACTCTTTTTTTTTCCTTTTCCTCTCCCCGTTTTTAATGAGGTGAGAATTTCTCTAAAACAAATGTCAATTATTTTTCTTTGAGCCAACTCTGATGAGAGTAAGATTCCACAATGTTCCTCCTCTAAATTCCTCAGATATGATAAGTTTCTTAGCCTCTTTGTGGGATGTGGTTTCCCTCTTTTATCCCTCCTTCCCACCTTATTCTGCCATCATCCCTTTTCAATATCTACTTCCCTTTTTATGTTATATCAGTACAATCAAATTTTACATGTATTTTTTTTGTTATCCACAACAGAAATACAATTCTCAAAGTTATTTTACCTTTTGCATCTCTTGAGTTCTATTCTTGGAGATCAAATTTTTTGTTTAATTCTGGTTTTTTCTTCAGGAAACAAATGGAATTCATTTGTTTCATTAAATTCCATCTTCTTCCTGGAAGAAAATGCTCAGCAATAGCTGGGTAGTTTATTCTTGTGCACCCAAGTTCTTGTGCCTTTCAGATATCATATTCCAGGCCCTTCTTTCCTTAATGTAGAGGCAGCCAGATCTTGGGTGATCCTTATTGTGGCACCTCCGGTATTTAAATGGTTTTTTTTTGGCTGCTTGTAAAATTTTTCCTTAATCTGATAGTTCTGAGAATTTGTACAATATTCCTTGGGGTTTTTATTTTAGGGTTTCTTTCAGAAGGTGTTCGATGAATTCTTTCAATGCCTATTTACCTTCTGATTCTATTACATCTGGGCAGTTCTTTGATGATTTCTTGTAAAATAGTATCTAGGCTCTTTTTTCATCATAGTTTTCAGAAGGTCCAATAATCCTCAGATTATCTCTCCTAGATTTATTTTCCAAGTCTGTCGTTTTGCAATTAGATAATTCATGGTTTTTCCAGTTTGTCATTTTTTGTTTTGCTTGACTGATTCTTGCTGTCTCAATGCATCATTAGTTTCAATTTGTTCAGTTCTAATTTTTAAAAATTATTTTCTTCATTAGCTTTTTACTTCTTTCTGATATATCCAATTGGTTTTTGAATGTATTGTTTTGGTCTGTGGAATTTTTTCCATTTCACTAATTTTTTCTTTAGTGAATTATTTTCTTTCCAATTCACAGATCCTACTTTCTTGCGTGTTCTTTGTCTTTTTCCAATTCCCGGATCCTACTTTCTTGCGAGTTCTTTGTCTTTTCCAAATCACAAATCCTACTTTCTAGTGAATTCTTTATTTTCCAATTCACAATTCTTACTTTCCTGAGATTTTTACTTTTTCCAATTCGTATTTCAGGAGTTGTTGCTCTCTTGTAAGGCTTCTCTTTCCTTTCCCCATTTATCTTCTAACTCTCTTTGAGACTTTTAATGGTCTCTTCTGAGAGCATTTGTAAGGAGGACAGTCTGATGCATTTTTGCTGTTTGAGGTCTCTTCAGGTTTGCTGACCTGCTCTTTCTGCATAAAGCTGTTGATCGTTCTTTTCATCTTTTTATTCATGTTTTAAAGCCTTTAGGGTGGTCTCCTAGGCAAGGGGTTAGCAGCTTCCTCTGCAGAGCAGGGAAGATGTAAACCAATTTCGGGCTCCGAGGTATGGGAGTGTCTGGGTGAGAGTTTTCCTTCCCCCAACAGGAAGTGGATTCAGCACTGGCCGAGCTATCAAAGGCAGTAGGGCTGAGTGGATTAGCTTGCCCTGGGCTAGAACAAGGGTGAAAGTGTCACTGCCCCAGGCCAGAGCCTCTTGTAGGACTGTGAGTATTGCAGATGACCAGACCCCAGACAGCCACAAACTCTGCCCCAGTGTCTCGCCCAATGCAAATCGGCCCTGGAAAAGCTCCTATGGCCCCAAGCCAGCTCCCACTGCTCAGATTGGAGCTAACCCGGCTGCGTCCTCCTGCCGTGCAGGATCACAACTGCCCCAAGGAGAAGCCCCGTACTGTGGGTTGGGGCTGCGCGCTTGTGCTGAGATCTGTGCTTTCACCCTCGGTTTGAGACTCTCCTCGGAACCTAATTTCTCTCCCAGTCTGCGCCGATCTCTCCCCTGGCCCTGGAACCAACCTTTTTTGGCGAGACTGCAGATTTTCTTCGGCCGGTGAGTTGTTCTACTTCTTATCTTTACGAATTGCAGTCAAGACTATTTTTGAGGCTCTATATAACATTGATAAAGAGGGTAAGAGAAGAGCTTAGAAAGTCGCGTGTGTCTTCTCCACCATCTTGGCTCCGCCCCCCCCCCCAAACATTGAGTTTCAAAGAGATCACTTATAAAAATGTTACAAAAAAAAGCAAACCAATACCTGATAAAATACAGAATTCCCCGAATTCTTTCTTCAGAGCATGGACAAACAAAATATAATGATTCAAGAAAATACATAAAAAACAAAATAAGTTAGGAATGATGCAGATCAAATCAAAACACAGGGTTCTCGATGAAGAATTAAAAACAATATATGATGGAGTCTCTCTAAAGAAGTGAAAGAGATATAGATTTAGAAATATAACAGTAGAGAAAAAAAGAAGCAAAATAATCCTCTAGCATATTATTTGTACATAAGCCCAAATAGTCAACTTTGAAGACAGGGTATAGAAAGGCAATTTAAGATTCAAAAAACCTGAACCCAACAATAATTAAATAAATTTAAAAATGTTTATTAAGCATTTATTATATATTATATATGTATATGTATGTATGTGTGTATATGTCAACATTGTGCTAAATGCTAAGAATAAAATAATAAAGAATGAAACATTCATTACTCTCAAGGAGCTTATATCTTAAAAATGCTTACTATAATGTAGAAAATCATAATACCAGAAAAATATCCAGAATAAATAAAGATAGATAGCAAAGAACTTTTTGAGAGAACAGAAAAGGGAACTGCAGGGAAGGTAAAAAGCTTATGGGCATAAACATAGTAAGACTATGTTTCAAACTCCAAGATAATATGGAAATAAAAAAAATTTAATAACAAACAACAAATTTTGCAAGTGGTCAGAAGGCCCTCGATGCAAAAGAAACAAAAATTTGAAAAATATAACATTACTCTTTAGACATTAGAAGTAGCAAAAAGGAACAATAACAGCATATTCCCAAAAGTGAAGCAACACAAGCAAGAAACCCTAAGATAGTCTTAAAAACTTGTGCCTAATAATAAATTTTTTAAAAATATGGAGGTTTAACAAAAAGGGCCTGTAAGACATTCCTAAAAAAAAGCAAAGTAAAAAAAAAATAAAAAAACACAAACCCAAAACAATTAACGGTTAGTTAGGGGGTCCTCAAACTACTGCCCAGCGCCAGATGTGGCAGCTGAGGACGATTATCCCCCTCACCCAGGGCTATGAAGTTTCTTTATTTAAAGGCCCACAAAACAAAGTTTTTGTTTTTACTAGAGTCTGGCCCTCTAACAGTCTGAGGGACAGTGAACTGGCCCCCTTTTTAAAAAGTTTGAGGACCCCTAAACTAACCCAAACAAAAACTATGAATGTGAGCAGAATATTGACTTAGCATTCTAAACAACAGAAACACACACGCAAAATCTTTTTTTTAATTTAAAAGAGAAACATGTCAACTCAACATGCAATTTACTATAAATGGCAACTATGCCACTATGCTAAATGTTATAGGAAGCATGAGGAGTGAAACAAAGGGATTATTAAGGAATAGAAGAAAAGAGCAAAAAGATGTAAGCAACTTAAATAGAAGTAAAAACATGATGGACTAAACCTGGTAGATCTTCCTTACCAAAGAATGAATGAATGTAAAATTATTCAAATGCCTACTATGTGTACAGTGGGGTAGCTAGGTTGCATAGTGGATAGATTGCTGGCTCTGAAGTCAGGTAAATGCTTTTTCCAGAGTTTAAATATAGTTTCAAACATTTATTATTGTATGACCCCAGGCAAGTCATTTAACCTGTTTGTCTCAGTTTTCACTTCTGTAAAATGAACTGGAAAAGGAAAGGGCAAACCACTCCAGTGTCTTTGACAAGAAAACCCTAAATAAAGTCATGAAGAATTGGACAACAGCTGAAAAAAAATGACTGAATAATAAAAACAACAATGTGTAAAGTGCTAGGAATACAAGAAGTTCTTGAAAAAGCAGTTAAATGACCCAACATCAGAAAAGAATATGATTTTATTAATAAAATGATACTAAAGAAGATGCATTATTATCTGCTTTGTCATTATATATCCTTGGGAACTTTCTATCTGACTTACAGCTGAAACCTGTATAAGTCATTGTCTCCATTAGAATGTAAATTCAAAGAGAAAAGGTGATGAGAGGTTAAAGAGGATAGAAGGAAATGAATGACTCATTATTATTGTCTATGTATATTGTATACAATATCCCTGATGTGCTGGGCAAGTGTTAATGGATTGCAATTTTTCTTTTTCTTTTTTTTTTTTTTATTAGGAAGGTTTACCCCCTAGAAGAGAGAAAACATTCAAATCAATGAGATCATAAGTCAATTTGAGAATGTGAGTGTGCCAAGGACTCTACTCTGAGAACTTAAAGGCAGTTCCTGCCTTCAAAGAGTTACTGGGGAAAAATGCAAATTGAAATATCTATGCATTTATACATCACACAGTCAACAAGTGATTTAATTCATTAATACTCTCAGCAAATTAAAAAAAATACTAAAAAGTAACAAAATTAAGAAAAATAATAAAAATTATTCATGAGTTAACAATGTAAGTGACTTGGGATAAGTCACATGAAGGTTTGAACATAAGAAGACAGCAAGAACCTGTGCAGGTTATTTTGAGACCATGTCAGACTTATCAGGTCAGGAATCAACAAGACTACTTAAATATCTCAGCTACAATGGTCAATAAGTCATGCTGAAGCAACAAGTCAAATGTACAATGCAATCAAGATCCAATAACAGCAGCTAATACAGCATCTTCTAAACAATCATCCATTAAAATAAATCCAAATAGAGGTTCTAAATGTGTACAAAGTCCCTGGTAATCTTTCTTGGAGCTTATAGTATCTAACAGCTGCAACTGTGACTGTCCTAGATAATTGCTCCCAGCAACAAAAATAAATAATTGCTACAGGATGAAAACTGTAACTCTCCAAATATTAATATAATTTTCAGTCAGCCATCTCAAGCCTTGGTTAACTTTTTAACAAATTATCAATGACAAAGAGTACTCAAATGATAGGGTTTTTTTTTTCCCTTTTTCTTTTCTCGGAAGAGGTGAGTAACTTGGGGTTTTCAAGCAGTTAAAGGGCTACATTTAAAACAACAACAACAACAAAAATTCCTGAAATTCAAAACATCAAAACAGAAGATGAAATGTATCCTAAGTGTGGAAGAATTTAAAACATCTAAGGAATTTTAACTGGTGTACAATATTTAAACATATGAAGAAGAGTCACACTGATTGGTGCTATTTTTAAAGTGCAGTTCAACCATAAAAATACATATTTACTCATAAGGAAGCTTGAATAGAGAACAAATCCAATCTGTGTCATTGTTAAGAAAGGGAAAAATAGGGCTAAGCTCCTTCTAGACTATCATTTATTGCCTGCCTGTGATGTCACAAGAAGATCCAGGTGCATGATAATGAGTGTCTTTCAGTTTCATCAATCTTTTGCAAAGTGCTCTCTACCATCAGACACTTTTTTGAGTACATGCACATAAGGAGATACTATTTACCGAGACCCTCAAAGAATAACACTGCAATCAGAGATGCTATGAAGCAAAGAGAAAGGAGAAATCACTCACCCATAATTTGGATCATCTCCTCCTCCTCCTTTTCTCCCATTCAGTGTAAGAATGCTGTTAACCTTACAGCAACATGGGACACAGCAAAGATAAGATGAGAGAAGAATCAGCTATTAAGTAGTGACTATCCTCCCTCATGAAGGCAGGAAAAAACATTAGAATTTCCCAGTCTGGACAGGGTTGCCAAATTCCACTTTCCCGTTCAGTAAAAAAAAGAAAGTCAACTCCCTCTCCTCAAAAAAAGAGGAAAAAAAATTTTTTTGACTTGCAGACATAGAAAATGTGAATTTGGGACTTCAGGGAAATTGTTATTGAATTTTTTTTTTTTTAACACAGAAGGAAATTGAGGCCAAAAAAGGTGACAGTTTTTTCCCAAAGTCATACCATCAGTAATTAAGTTCTCTGACTATAATCCATTCATTATATTCACTTATCTTTTCTCATAGGATAAAGATTATCAACACTTTTGAACTTGACCATTTAGAACTTGCACATATTATTAGAGAAGTTAAGTGTTTCTCATTTGGGGTACCTATATGAGAAAACAAAAATAAAATTAGCATTCTGAGGGAAAAGCAGAAGTCATGAAATCTTGAACTAGCTAAGATTTACTTGTGAGGCCTCTGGAGTCAATTTTTTAGTTATTATGTTTGCCAAGAAGCTCTCAGTGAAAAGTATAATTAAATTGTTTTGGTTACATTTGGATAACAATAATTGAGTCTCTCAAAAGTCTTTTCTCTGTTTTTCAGTGGTGACATTTTACTACAACAGCACCAAAGAAAGTCCTTTCTCTAGTATTCTTTTTTAGTTCAGTTTTCCCTAGTCAACATAAAAAATAAATGCTATCTTAATACTACTAAAAGAAAACAAGGGAAATTTGAATATGGCAATTACAAGTTATAATTCACAAGGTTTACTGAGATTAAATGCATTTAATGTCAATTCACATAATAAGAGTGTATTTTCATCTCTTAAAAATCAATCATTTTGATAATGCAAATTAAGTAAAAGTGAACTTTTAATTTCCCCCATCCTTTATCATGAGATGAGTACTTCAACTCGATGTTAGATAATAACTATAAAAAACATAAAGCAAACTTACCTATAATGAGACTTTGAAAAGTTGCATCTAGCATGTTTCAGAATTCTGACTGTAACAGAAAACCAAAGGGCAGGAAGTTTAGGAACATAAGCATATCTTATTTTTAGTATTTTAGTGTTGGTGTGGGGAAAGCATATACTGGTTCAATCTTTCACAAATCACCACCCTGCTAGACTTTAGTTTCCTCAACTTTAAAATTTGGGAAAAGGATTAGGATAGATGCTCTTGAAGGCCTTGTTCAATATATCAAATTCTTTTAAATCCATGAGAACTAAAGTTAAATAAAAATTTTTGTTTGAAAATATTCATGGTAAAAATGAAAAGTCAAAGCTATTGATTGCTCCAGTTAAAATCTCTAAACCCATAGCTTTCTAAAAGAAGAACTTCTTTGCACTTCAATGTCAAGGTAATAAAAACCTGATTTAGAAGAAAAACACCATCACCATCAAAAATTTGTACTTAGATTCAGGACAAATGAGTAGTCCTTGAGAGCCATCCTCTGCCAATTAAATCATGAATATAATAGTGAGATAGGATATTCTCTGGAAAACAACACTGACTATGGAGTCAGAAAATCAAAAGACCTTTGTGACTTGGAATAAGTCGCATATTTAAGTTTCCTCACCTATACAATGGAGGAGTCATAATGAAGAAAATATGCTGGAACAGGGTAGTTCTCTCAACTTCATAAGGCTCCTCAGTGGGTCTGATGATTTTAGAAACAGGTGTGGTATCGGTATCATCCAGGAATGCATCTTCAGAGTAACAAATCACAAAATAACAAAGCACAAAAACCCTGGACCATCCTTTTAGTAAAACTGTAGATGAGCACAAACCATTATCACTTTTCACCAATAGTCCATGAAATAATTATGACCACAGTGGTCTATTTTCTAATGAAATTCTGGCTGAAATTTTCCTTTTTCTCTGTTATATAATTCTTCATCAAAAGGTAAAGAATGGCTATTTTCAAGGATTCCAAAAAATAAAATATAATGTGTATGAGGGGGGAGGGAGACAGTGAATAATATAGGGAAAACCTATGCCTACAGTATTGAAAATGATAAGAAACATTTATGTTTTATAATTTCCCTAGAGTTTCTGTGATGAGTTATCCTTGAGAAGTCTGGATAAGAAAATAACAAAATGAACATCTAATAATATAGTGTAATTATATGCTAAGGCACCAGGAACTATATAAATGTTAAGTAGGAAAACTTTAACAGTATGATTTTAAATCACTTGTTCTGAAAGTGAAGGCATTGAGAGCAATACATGGAGTTGGGCTAGGAAAGAATTTTTGTTACCTAATACAATGATCATCAACTAGAAACATCTTGTATTAAATAGGAGGGTTGTGTTTTCTTTACCTCCAGTATATTATAATCCTCAATCAGGATATAATCTCCACAGTGAAAATGTAGTAGCAATGGGAAGAAAGGACAGTATCAAAAATTTAACTCAAGTCACTTTTAGTTTACTTTTCCCCCCAGGTACTGGGTCCCAAGTTATCTACAATTCAAACAACCAGACAACTTAACTAAGATTTTTCTTACAATACATACAATCATCTTTCCCCCTTCCTCCTCTACATCCTCATCCCTACCTTCTATACAAGAAAAATTATTAGAAATTTCATTTTAAAGTGACTTACAGGATGTGGCATAAGGTCATAATAAATTCATTCCAATCATTTATGGGTTTTACATCTATGGTATGAAATAATATTTTTAAAAACCACTAATGTTTATAGTCATAACACTGAAGTATGGTAAAGACTTAAAATGTCTACTGAGTAAATAAAGGATTAAAATAGTATAGTTTTAGAATTTAATATACTTTATTATTATAGTATCAGTACTTTGAAATGATCATATATGTGCATATGTTTGTATTTAAGTTATGGAAGGAATCATGGCATAGTCAGTGGATAGAAGGAATTAGCTTTGGAATCAGGAAGATCTAGGTTGAAATTCTAACTATAACCAACTGGGTGAGGATGGGCACGCCACAGTCTTTCAGTACCTCCAAGCAACCTTCTTAAAATGATTACTTACAGTAAAAAGTAGGCTTTATTTAAAGTCAGCTAGTTGGTTTAAATACCAGCACTGACGTTTGCCACCTTATAAACTTGGCAAGTCTCTGGACTTCAATTTCCTCAGCAATAAAGGGGTTGGCCTAAATAATAATCTCTGAAATCTAAATTTATTATCACTTACAGATGATTTGTTGATTTGAATTGGTAAAAAAAAAATACAAAAAAGGAATTCCTTATATAGATTAAATAATTAATACAAATGAAATAAATAATTTGGTGTCATATATGATCCTTCAAAAACTGCACCAAGAGATTCAGTGTAGATGACAGAGTACTAAGAGTAAAGAAGATCCTGGATTCAAAAGTATTTCATTGGAAAACTATTGGCCGTGTATCTTTAACCAAGCTGTTAACTCCCCAAGTAAATCTCTAAGATAATACAATTGCAAAGTGGGGCAAAGTGCATTATATTTAACATATATCCATAAAATGACTTTTTAAAAAACTCTAGAAGGAAGGTCTGTCTCTAACATATTGGTCAGATCTGGAGAAATCATGGGAGAACATGGATAAGCATTGCATGGGAAGGAATGTTTGTGATTTAAGGACATCAGTGAGATTACAGAGAAACCAGAATTGTATGTGTGTGCATATATATACAATTTTGGTTTCTCTGTTAATCTCACTCAATGATTCTAAAATATTTTTGTTGTTTAGTCATTTACTAAATTGTGTTCGACTTTTCCATTTCCCTCTCCTTTTCTAAATATTCTGAATAGGGTTTTATTAAACGATGTAGTTGATGTCACACTGATTATTTGGTTTAGAACAGCTATTTGATTTAACTAACTTGTCTCCAAGTTCACACTAATAACTCCTGATACTTATGTAAGGCTAAAAGATCAATGAGATTACTAGGAAAATCTCAGATATTCAATTCAAACCTGTGTGCAGTAGCACACTGCAAGTGATTCAATCCTACTAAAATTCAGGAAAGTGGAACAAGGTTCAGAGAATTGGTTCCTTAGTGTTCTGTCTTAATATATACAACTGGACAAACCAATGATTTCTCTTTCTTAATAAAGCATAACACCATTTCTGGATTATGTGAATGGGTATTCTGACATGGTTGACTTCTAAAACTTTTAAAGATATATTTAAAATGACACCTTTTTTGAAACAAAGAATAATGCCCCTCCTTTGGGGAGAGTGACTGAAACTTCCTTTCTTACTGATCCTTAGTTTGTGGACAAAAACTAGCACTGCTATTTGCAAGAATGCTATTGTTATGACTGACTTAATGAAAAAGCACATGGATGTCTTCTCTACATATTTAAGTTGCTTAAGATTCATTTATCCATATTTTCTAGTAGTCTTCAGCAATTCTAGTTGCTCCCACTTGCTATATATTTAAGAAGCCAAACTCTTTAGGAAAAAAAAAAAAAAAGAGGTAAATTACTATGTTAATCCAACATCCATAAAGCTTGTATGTATTGCTCAGGAACCCCTTTATAGACACAGCCTATTAAAAATTTGGGCAAACTTCAGAATGCCATCCTTTCAGGCCTTTTTATAAAAGTAGAAACTAAATTGGAAAAACTTTGCAGCACTCATTTTAGCTTATTCTAACAATAAACATAAAAAGCTCTAAAACCCCATTACTTGAACTGGGAAAAAAAAAGCTTCTAATGTTTACTTTTTTAAAATTGGATTTACCATTAGATTAGAGTAAAATGCTCCAATTAGCTAAGGTTTGTACTCTATTTTGAAAAAAAATTTCTGCTAGTTTATTGGAATGAGGATGATCTATACACAAGTTAATGGGAATGGGGAAGCACTATTTCTTCAGTGGTTCTCTCAAATTCTTTACTGTCTGATACAATATTCTACTGTCTGGTTGAATAATACATCAAAATATTGATCAGTTACGAGGAAGAGAAAGTGAAATAGAAGACATTAATACTAGAAAATTTTATTATTAGATTTAGGCAATTAAAAACAGAAGAATTAAATATTGGATAATATTAGCTCCATGTTGGAGGAACAATACTTGTATCATTCAGCTAAAATCTTTGACTACTGCCAACAGGGGCTTTATGTCCACTGATGGTTTACTAAGAGAATGCTACAAAGAAATTAAATGTTTTAATGCATACATATGATTATATTCCTTAATTATCAAATCAAATTTTCTCAATCCTAAAGGAAAAACATCCCCCCAAAACAGAATATCAAGATGTGTCTTGAACAGAAGTAGTGATTATGCAAGAAAAATTCAAAATAGATTTGAAATTCTAATATCACAATTTTCAGCCATGTGCAAAATATACCTAATCCCTTACATGAATAGGTGAAAGGTATGGTAAAGGGTTTTTTTTTTTTTGTTTGTTTGTTTTTTGTTTTTAAGATAAGCTCTCAATTTAGAAAATTTGGAAACCATAGTAAACTAAACCATTTTGGTAAGACTAACATTAAAAACAAAATGAGAGATAAATCCTATTTATGGAAATCAATTAAAGCTCAATTTCAAGTCTGTAACATATCTTATTCCCCCCCTTACCTAAAAAGCAAACAGCACATTTGCTCCTCCCAACCACTTAAAGCAAACAGCAGATTGTGGTTGCCCTTTCGTGAAATCAATGGAATTTTATAGCAACATAGAAAGGAACATTAATACATGAAATCTGATTTTAAAAAATATACTCATTGCAACAGGATGTTAAATTTCTACAGATGACATTACTAGGTAATGATGGTGTGTGCTCTTATCCCCTTGGTGATATTTAGGAAATTACTAGTCAGAGGGTCAAATTCACTTGTCTTTTCCACGTCTGGTTTAACTCCACTTGCCTTGGAGATCTTTGGAAATCTCACATTTGATGACACTGCTTTAAAAATAAACCTTTGGGGAACAAACTTTCTCAAAATTTGAGTGTTCCTCCTCCCCATAACCCATACCATACCATAAAGACCTAGTCACCACATTGTTCTTTCCCTTCAACTTTGTTTATTGATGTACTGAACATGAAAAAGTACAAAGGATTCAAACACAAAAGAAAACATGTACAGCCTCTTAAATACGAATATATGTTCTATTCCAATAGATGTGAATTAAGTCACTGTACAATTTCAAATAAATACCAGCCTTACATTTTATTAAGTGCTCTGATAAACACTGTAAAGTGAAGCACAATTTACATGCCTTCTCATCAATGCCTTGGTTTGCTACAATAGTATAGGAAAGAAGCATGTAGCTACTGTTTTCCCATATGGAAAATCTTATTTTTTTTAAAGTGTGTGTGTGTGTATATATATATATATATATATATATATATATATATATATATATATATGTGTGTGTGTGTGTGTGTGTGTGTGTGTGTGTGTGTGTGTGTCTTTTTAAAGTTTTTTTTTCTTTTAATGCAGAAGGTTAACTTTGATCATCTAAAGACACTTAAGGATATGAGAATGCTAAGCCAATTGACTTATGAATAGCATTGAGTGGATCAGCATGAAAACCTGCTTATTCACTTTAGCACGCGCTTCACAGTATGTGTACAGTACTATACTGAAAATTTTATAACTACAATTTAAATAATGAAAAATAAAAACTCAAAGCAACTTCAATGATAATGTACAACTAACTATGTTATGCATAGCACATTGCTTGTTCTAAGGGGAAGCATATGAGCATCTGTTTATACAAAAAGCAGGACATAACTAGAGAGTTATCAGTGCATCCTGGAGAAGGCATTTTACCCTCAGATTTTTTGAAAATTTATTATAAGCTAGATGCTAATCAGAAAATATTTCGTATTTTTAAAATTTCTTCCACACGTGGTAAAGACTTATTTTATTATTTCCCCAAATAGTGGTTTAAGCATCATACAAAGTTAAATTTCAATAGCATACAGGTATTTATGATTTTTGTATGAAAAATGTAAGGAAATTTGTTCAAAACCTATGGTTATATTTTTTTTTACCACAAACATATTTATAAACAAAAATGTAGCATCACAATAAACAGCTGAAGTAGACTATCTACAGACAAAATCAACAACAAATCTGATGCACTGTTAATTCAAGTCTCCAGGACAATAAAAATGAATAAGCAAGACCTCAAGTAACCATGTTAATGCCATTTACAAAGAAAAAAAACAGATACAAAAACATTCAAAACCTGAACATCACTTGGCATGTAAGAAAACAAACAAACAAATTAGCTGAAAGGTTCATAAACACAAGGTCTTATTTACATTACACAAAGCTCAGGTGTTAGCACTGAACATAACTTCCAAAAAACCTTCAAATATCTCCAACCCAGATCACTTCTGATGATTTGCCGCAGTATAAATCATGTGCAACATTTTTTTTTTCTTTAAGACAAAACAATTCTTTAAACAATACTGCAAGTACATCACTAAACACCTTGAGCTCTATCTGAAGGGAATTCTTTAGGAAGAACAGATTTTTTTCCCCCATCTCTTGGTAATTTAAATTTCTTGCCTTCTCATATATTCTTTTTTGTAAATTTTTTATTTGTTTCAAAATCACAAATCAACGTGAGCCACCTATCACATAATAACCAGGATGATCAGACATTCCACTGATGATTACAAAAATGAAACCAACAGTGTTCCCATTGATTCTATTTTTTTAATTACAAAGATTTCCAAAGTATTTTCCTATGTCATAAATCTTTCTAAATTTTCCAACCACTGCAAATTTCCTGGTAAGTTTTAAAAGCTCACTAGGTGTCATATGAAGAGATTTCTCAAAGTATTCAAGTCAAAATATTTGTTCCAGGACCAGTAAAAAGTTTCTCCAAATTTTCTTTTTTATAAAAATAGATGCTTTTTTTTTAAACCCACATCAAAGAGGCTCTTATCTCTTTGGCAAGGTACTGCTTTACGAAAAGTTCTCCAGTATTCTTACAATAAGCATTTATAATGTAGCCCCCCCCCTTCCCCAACCGAAATCATAATTACAAAATAAATACTGTTTTAAACTTTATAAATAAAATGTAAACTTCAAAATACTTTTTTTTTCTTGAACAGACATAATAGCAATGCATAAATGTAAAATAAACACAAAGCAAACTGGGAAAAGAAGTGAAAGAAACACAACCAACTTAAGGGTTATAACACAAAGCCTCAATATTTACTCACATGTTCAAGGCAGTTATGTAAAAAAAAAAATAAATAAATAAACTTCTTCCCTTAGCTGAAACACTTTAAAAGGTCCACCTTCTTCAAAGAAGGCAATAGAATGCAATGTGACAGGTAAAAACCCTGTATCTCTTGTCCATATTCAAACATAAAGATATTAAGAAGTTTTAATTCAAATACTAGCAATAAAAAAACTCACATATTTCTTAGGATGCTAAGTAGTTATTTTATCCCCACCTCAACACTTGACTTACAAAGACATTTACTAATGTATAAAGTTTCTCTTAACTTGCCTTTGTTGTAGTTTTCATATATAAATGGACTGAGGACAATAAACTCATTAGGCTTTGTGCGTTTTGTTTGTTTTAAAGGACACCTGCAATACTCTGTCTCCCAGGCGGTATCCATTTAGGCTAGCTATTGCCATGGCAGCCTCATCATAGTTTGTCATAGTCACAAATCCAAAACCTTTGCATTTATTAGTGTTAAAATCACGGATGACCTTCACGTTGGTGACAGCTCCAAAGGGCCCAAACATTTGCCACAGGATACTCTCATCTGCGTCTGGTGCCAAGTTGTACACAAAAATACACCACCCTGTGCCTGCATGCCCTGGGATATTAATTCCAGCCAAACTGGTCATTCCATCAATGGTCATTGGAGAAAACCTACTAAACAAATCAGGAAACAAAAGCAAGAACAAGAAAGGAAGCTGGTTACAGTCATCTCTCCCCTGTTTTGCCCCTTAGCATCCAACCCTCAAAGTTCTTAGCTATCTCCCAACCTCCTTGCCCCCAACCCCAACACATATACATAAAAATATTGAAGCTGTTGAACAAAATATAATCTATAGCTTGCAATAACATGCTAAGCAGTAGAGGTAATTTGGAATCATAAACTGCTAATTGAATGGTTGCCAGACTCAGTGTTGACCCCTACTATCCACAACAGCCATGAACATTTTAGAGCTGATGGATGAATTAAGCAGTTTTTAATACCCCAAAACATGCTACAACGCCGCAATGCAATATACAACAAACAATGGTGTTTGGTTTTTGTTTTTTGAAGATTCAGTGGCATCCAGTGGTATGAAAAATTTCCTTGAATCAGATATGCTTCAAAAGAAGCATTTCATTCAATTGAACATGCAAAATAAAACCCAACACAAACCTTATGAACACATAAAGAAAGAAAAAAGATAATCTCTTTCTCCAAAATTAAATGCAAACTAATCAATTAAGGTGGGAACAATTATGAATATTATGAACCTAATGCAATTCTTCATTACCTCTTTACGCCATAAGCCATATTGAGCAGATTGTCCAACCTGCAAAACACACATTTAGCAAACTGTTCAGTCTTCTATTTTTTCTCCTACATGCTTAAGAAAGGTTGGCTTGTTATTGCCATTGCCTTTGAATGCATTTTTAAAGCATGTGTATGTAAAGCCTCAGAGCAGCAGTAAACACAGTAGTGACACATATTATGGTACCTTTCTATGTGACTGTGAGAACAGGTACACATTCCCATACATCAGTGCCCATTGGCACTTCTAGCAGACATTGTTTCCTACAGAAACAACAGTTTCCTATTACTACAGGTCAGTGCAACTCTGCATGTGACATTGTGCCAGCAAAGGAAGTACCAACAGTCACCAAATGGTCACCACTGTAATCTTCTGGTCAAAATCCTCCAAGGTTGCAGGGGAAGGGGGAAAGCGAAATATGAGACTTTACTTATTTTCCCTAAGATTTAATTACTATTTTAGCATTAATGAATCTAAAAAGAACAGTTAATTTCTTCTTTTCAACCCCAAATTTGGGGATTTGAGAGGAAGACTGGTTGAGAAACATTGCATTGTAACTAGTACAGTGCCTCTTGTGAGAAGACTTTATGGTGTTAGTTCATTTCTAAACACCAAATTCAGGAGAAGGGTACAGAGGATGAAGGAGAGAAAAACAGAACTTCTAGATTCCTTGGATGATTGTGACTTGACATTCCAAATTCTGAGATTGCCTCTGGTTTTTTTAAACTTAGTACCATGAAAACAGTCACCCCATTGCAGCCCAGTCATTTTACAGAGAAAAATACTGCGATCAATTGGTCACTTGATTTGCCTATGATCACACGGTCAGTAATAGAGCCAGAAGTAGAATCCTCATATCTCAAATTTCCCAGTGTTCTTTCTACCACATCATGTTTCCTGGGATAAAGAAAACAAAAAGCTCAAAGCTTAAGATTTTAGAAGTTATGTGGTAGAAATTGGGAAGATTTTTCTTGAGAACATCAAAGACAGAGGACTAAAATGTCATGACATTTTTTTTCCAATTAAATTCAAATTTAAAATGTTTGTCCTTTGCTTTACTTAAACATCTTGTCATGATGCCTTTCACATTATTGTTTCCTCTAATTCTGTGTTTACTTTGAGGAAAAGTTCAGTATATTTCTATTTCTGAAGAGGACAATGAAGGTAAATAAAACAAGTGATATACCTAATCTTGATACCACTACCATATTTATCTTCCAAAATAAAATACTCAAAATGATTTCTCTGACTGAATAATTCCAATTCATTAAATTCACATTTCTGTTTTAAAAATTTAAAAAGGCATATTAACTTTTTAACCATTTGTAGAATAGGAAAGTATTCACTCTAATTTCTGGATCTGAAAAGGAAAGGCCGGGTTTTCAAAGCACAGACTCAGGGACCAGGTAACATACACTGCCTTCAGAATCAGCAAAAACTATCAGATTTTCTTTTTCTTTTCTCTCTCTGTCTATGCAGACAATTTTTCTTTTTCTTGACATCAAAGAGTAGAATTTGATTAAAAAAAAAAACAAAAAACACATGCAAAGAATTAAACTTATCATTTTCAGGAAAAAAAATGAATTCCTCAAAGCTACTAAATTGTCAAAATACATTAAATTTCCATTGACTTAACTATCTAATCTAGAATGAAAGGGGGCTTTTGGGGGTATTTGCTTAATTTATAGACCATATAACCAGAATTGATGAGCTTTTCAGACTTACAGTAGAAAAATATGGCATCTTTTTATTGGAGGCTGTTTCATGCATGTATCCCAAATCTACTGAATTTAAGAAAACTAAATTAACTGACAGTTAAAACAACTAATCTGGTGTTTGTTTTCTGAGCCTCCATTCCCACCATCATCTAGTGCTACCCTTGAGATACTGAGATATCCCTGAATGCTTTTGCAGCCGAGCACCATAAAGGTTTCCGGCACAGATGGAGCTGCCAGTTCTGTGTCTGCCTTCTGAGGACTGACTTAAGGCCACAAAGCTAGTGAATAGAATGTAAGACACTAGATTAATTTTTTTTCAGAATGAATGTCTGTTTATTGAATAAGCACCTCCACCAATGGAATGACAAGTCTTTAAAAATTCCAAAAAATGTTACTTTCTTTATTAAAGTTAGAAAAATTTTAGGCTCCTCTTGAAGAAACTTTAAAAAGCATTCTTCAAATGTGTGCTTTGGTGTTCAATTCATTCAAAATAGAATCTCAGCATCCACATGCCTGAAAAGGGATCCATGCCAGAGATTCCACTTTTACAATCTACTACCAAAAGTAGCCACAACTAGAAGTAACAAGAGATTATTATCACTGTCCAAATCAAGGCCATGAAGAGAAAGAGAAAAAAGCTACTGAGTCATGGATCAAATCTCAGAAGAAAGATTCCTCCAGTCCTGCAAAGTCTTTCAACAGCCCAAAGTCTCTAAGTTCTGGCAAACAAAAAAACATTTACCTAAGGACTTTTTGAAGATTTTCGTAATGTTGTCCATCTCCCTCCACCCCCAACTCTACTGCTTTAGTAGTGCCAATACAATTCTTTGGAACATAAATGTTTCTTTTTATTTCAACTGTCTACCCTTTATTCAAATAGGCAAAAACCCCAGGTGCAAGAAACATCCAAGTTGATACTGATTCTCAGTTGGAAGAGGACACAGGCACTGCAAGGGAGAAGGGTTGTCCTGGGATCTAGAGATACATATCTATTAGCTAATTAATGTCATGTGTACATGGTATGTGTGGGGGTGGGTATATATAAGTGGTGTGTACATAGTTAGCACAGAGGGAAAAAAGTTATGATCAAGACACAAAGTCTGGTGAAGAAGGGACCATGAAATGACATAACCCCTAACATGGGAGGACCCTGTGGTTTAAAAAAAAAAAAAAAAAAAAAAAAAAGAACCCTAACCTATTTTTTAAATGGAAGTTAAGGGGGATAGGAGATAGGAAAGATTATACATATCAACTTCAAAATGATTTTCTATATTAAAGGATACCAGGATTATACCATCTCCATTTTTAAATGAAATCTGTTGTTGAATGTCATGATGTATTTTTTAAAATAAACAGCTGGAAGCTTATTGTAGAAACATCAAGACTACTTAAAAACCATTATAATTTCTTCCCTTATAAAAGGTGACAATACCACCAGCATGCCAATCATCTGCAACTCTTATTGGGAAATTGCATTAAAACAAAGCAGCTTTTCAAAGGTTTTTAAAAATACACATATGGAAATGATTTTTGTGCACACCCCTCAAATAAAACATCAAACTGAAGAAAATTAAAGTTGGCTTACGAAAAGATATTGGAAAATCTGGTTGAAAGTTAATTCAACTACATTCACTATTTATCTAGAAAATCATCATAGAGTTTAAATTAGATTCTTCATCCAATCAGTGTAACATACTTAGCTTATTTTCTAAATTGAGGGAAATAAAATGCTCATGTCAGGCCAGCGAAGTACATTATTCCTATTAAAATAATTCCTTTTCTAGCTTTTCTTCACATGGCATGACAGACTAAGTTGTCTGATATTAAAAACATAACTTTGAAGTACATATTTTTCATTTTAACATAATTTGAAAAATGAAATAATTCAAGTAGATCATGTCACTCCTCCAATCATAATAATTCTCCTCTCAACAACTCTTAAAATTCATAAATAAAAATTTCCAATAGTTAAAAAATTTTAAGGTACATTATTACTAGAAAAAGATATTGCTCTTTAAAAAAAATCTTTCAAGTCACTTCCACTAAAAGAGCTATTTTTTAAAAACAAAATCCACAAAATTGATGAGAATTGATGAGTCCCTTGATACTGGGACAAAATATTAATGTACATAGTATATGAAAAACAACACATAAAGATTGTAAAGAGAACTCAATTTACCTATAATCTTGAGGAAATGATTCTTTTTAAGTGATAAGATAAATAATGAGATTGATAAAATTATTCAAAAAGGGAGTTAGGGATTTCAAATTTACAAATTAAACATTAAGTCCTAGGAATAAAAAGTATTGAAAAACTTTTACAGCTCATGTTTAGATTAAGATATCACTATCAGTTTACATCTTGTCTAAGACAAGTATGTAGAGAGATTGATGGTATGAGATAAGAAAACAAAAACTAGGGTTAAGAAGAAACAAGAATAGAACTTCAAATGAAGTGGAATGCCGAGTTGCTCAACACAATTGATCCCTTTGTTACCTGATCTTTTATTGTCCCTTTATACACCAGTTTAAGGTAAGGAAAATCAAGTCAAGCACAATTCTAACTTTGACAGGAATGACATTATGTGAGTCTATTTGTTCAGAACTGTAATCTGAATAGTTCTTAAGCTATAACTCTAAAGGTGTCACTTTTCTGAAGAAATAACTATTTTTTAAAAATTGGAGCTTAAAAAAGGAAATCCAAAAGTACTTCAAAATAATTATATTTATCTTCTTGCTAAACTTTTAAAATTCTTATTTGTTGGTTTCAAAAAGATACGGAAGGAATAATAAGAACACTTTCTCCCCTGCCCCATGAGGCTGCTGAAGAATAAAATCAGATATTTGGGAAGCACTTTGTAAAGCTTAAGGTGCCATATAAATGCTAACATCATTAAAGTGTGCATAAAAATATAAGGAGTCTCCTCCTTACCTCAATACCCAGCTCTGCTATGACCCAAGGGCCTTTCTCTACCCAGAGAGTTTTGAATAGAGATGATTTTTCTTGGAGAAAAGGTTCAAAATTCTTTCTATTATATCCCTTTACAATGTGAGGGATTCTTTCTTTTTAATCTTACAAGAATCATTCTTTAATTTAATGCTATGGAAAGAAATTCACTGTTCATAATCTGACTCCTAGCTATGATGCTAAAAAAATATATATTTTTTTCCTCTCCGCACAAAAGGAAAGGCTGAAGTACAGGAGAAAGGAAACACTCAGGCACCGTGTGAAAAGGCAGGTTTGGGGCCCATTCTATCCCTTCAAAAGAAAAGGACTGTTTGGAAGGGCTTCTCTGTAACAAATTAAAACTGAATGCTTTTATAAATACAAGTATTGATTCTATTCCTTTTCACAAAGCATTTATTTCCATTAAGTTTTAAAAGAAAAAATTAAGTCAAGTTCCACAAATAGCTTAGAATGAACTATCATTAGTATTCACTATTATTTTTCCCTACTCATTTCTATTAGTCCTATATATGCATTTAAACTTAGTACTATATAATATTTCTGTATATCAGATATATAACCACCTAATCCACTCTAAAAAAAGAAAAGAAAATCAATATGCACTTGTAATCAATAAAGCTAGAGTGAGAATGGGTGGCATTATAATTAGCAATTCCTATATGGCCAAATGTATTTAACTTGCTTAGACAAATAGGAATTGCCTTACTCATGAAAATCATGAGGTTGTCTGCATTCTTTCAAAAAAGAGAATTGAGATATATATATATATGTTTAGACATAGAAACAACATGGCTTAAATGTCAATTTAGCATTGGGAAAAAAAATTTTGATTTTTATTTATTATTTTATTTTGGTAAATAATACCATCAAAATTGTCATTCTAATAAGGGCTTAAAAATGAAAGAAAAGAACTCAAAATCCTACTTGCAGCTATAGATATAATTATATTTGCATAGATAGATTAATAGACAAAGCAAAGAAGTTAACTTCAAAACAAAAAGGTACAAAAGTATTAAAATAAAATCAGAGATTAAGTATTTTATGGATTAAGAATGCCTTAGAACAAAGAGTGCTTTCCTTCTACCACATTATCTATAAGATGCACTGTTCCTAAGTTTGTTCTCTGTTTTCCCATGACACAACCTCTATACCTACTAAAGAAAATTTCATGGTAAATATGGAATTTGAGAGCCTGAGAGATTACATTATTCACTGGAAGAAATGGCCAGTAAGCCTTAAAGATCTTGGTGTCAATAGCTGGGCCCAAAATGAAATCAAACTTACCTAAAACGTTGAGCCTGCTGAGCTAGTGGTCCTGGATACCTTCTGTTAGGAGACTGGTACAGCTGAGAGAGGATGGCCTGATTGGTTTTTTGGCTTGGATTGTTAGCAAACTTGACAGTGATTGGCTCTGTGGCACTTGGAGGTTTCTGGCCATTTAGACCTTTGATAGCTTCTTCTGCCTCGATCCGCTTGTCAAATCGAATAAACCCTACACCTCTTGATACTCCTGTGTTGGATAGGAAGGGGAAATTAATGTATTTCCCCCTCCTCAAGGATACAAATGTTGTCCATTAAATCCTATTCACCTTTACATTTTCATATTAAAAGAAAATATATTCTAAATATTAATAATACCATTTCAGGTCAGGTTCACAGTTCTTCTAAAGTTGTTTGCTAAGAAGAAATTTGAGTATTAAAAAACTACCTACCTTTATTACCATACTATCATATTCACAAATTACTCTTATTGATGAGAACAATCATCAATAAGAAAAATCATGAAGCAGTAGGATCGAGTGAATACTGTTTTATTATTTATTACTTTTAAATATGTGGATCCAATATAATGGGCCAAAATAGCAATAACACTAGAAATCAAATAACTACCAGTAAATAATACTAAATTCTTAGAGAGTTTGAAAGTAGGTCTTCAAATAGTAACTAAGAAACTAAATTTTTGTCATTTAGTTGTCTATCACTCTGACTCTGTAATCCCATTTGGGGGTTTCTTGGCAAAAATATTGAATTGGCTTACCACTGATTTCTCTAGTTATTTTTACAGATGAGAAAACTGAAGCAAACAGGAGCATATAGCTAGCATGGAGCTATGGCCAGATTTGAACTTGTGAAGATGAGTCTTCCTGACTCTAGGCACCCCAACTCTATTCACTTAACTACCCCAAGAAACTAAATTAAAACTACAGAATTATTTTCCTTTTAAGCAAAATAAAATAAAATAAAGTTATGTTTAAAATATGCAAAAAGATACTTTGAGGGATGATTTTACATGAAGGTACAATTTAGTGAAAACGACTACTTTTAAAAAATGATCCACAAATCTAAATTTTAAAAATGTCTTCAAATAAACCATATAAAGATTTCTTTGGGTATATAATTAGTTAGAAAACCACATTGTAACTATTTATTTTTACTTATATTTGTTATATATAATATATTAATATATTCTATTCTGTTATGTTAGAATTATAATTAATATATTTATTATATTTTAATAGAATAAAATAAATGGGAAAATATTTGCCAAAATAAATAATACAGTATTATATATATTATAAATATTACATGGTTATATTATAGATATAATAATAAATTATAACCATATAAATATTATTTGCAATATTATATCATATAATAATATATTGCATTTATTTTGACAAATGTTTTCCAATTTATTTTAATCTGGTTCAGCCACACTCAGAAGTGTTATGGATCCCATGAAACCCACTTCTACTTTAGATAGGACAGATAAAAAGAACAAGATTAAAGAAAACAACATAAAATGAAGATAGGCATCATCTGGATAGAAATGCTATAAAAATAATAATAGCTAATAATCAAATTTTGTAGATGAAATTAAAATGAACTGCCTTTTTAAGGATATCTTTGCTATCTTCTTGAGCAATGCAATTGTAGTTTTTGTTTAAATGAAAGTGTAATTCAAATTAATTTAAGATTAAGGCAAGTCAAAATATTCTGGACAGAATTATTACTGCTTTAACTGTGAAAATAAAATGAAACACTTTACATTAAGAATAGAATGCCATAAGCTTAAATTCCCTTCTTTGCTTTAGCTAACATTAAGTGATGAAACAGTTCAAAAGCTACTGTGTCTTCTTTTTTGGGGATATTACTTGCTAATTACTTGCTTGCAGAAAGAAAAGGAACTTTTAACAGATGTCACCAACTTAATTCTCAAAGGTACAAATTTTGAATTTTTAAGTGGCTGTCATTTTTTTTTTCTTAGTGCCACCATGTATTTTATTTGGAACTTCTCTTTTTCCAAAGTAAGCATACACAATTCAGATATTTTCCCTAAATATGGACTATATCTATATACATTAAGTTCTCTGAGTGCTTAACATATCTTGCAATACGTCATTAACACTGTATGAAGTAATTATTAAAAAGGATTCTCAAACCACTCTAAAGAACTGAAGATACATATTAAATCTTACATCATAAAGTAAAGGAAGCTACATGGCAGAGGGAAAAAGAATGATTCATCAAGAGTTTAAATGTTTAATATTTCAATGGCTAGAAGTGTAGATTTCAACTACAAACTAACTCTCATCCTTGCAATGTGCTGTAAATATATCATACCATGAAAAATGCTTCCTATAATTTTGCATCTTGAGACATTACTGAATTTTTCCAGTAGGCTACTGCTGTCAATATCATTAAATCTGTAGACATGCAAGTTGTATTGTATTCAATTAACTGGCAAATGCCTTGTTGAAGTGAGCAGGTTTTGACATTTTGCGTTAATCTTCTTCTCTTATCCTAATTGTTTACTTATAAACTGCTGATAGAAATAAATTCATTGGATAAAGGAACAGTGAAGAGTTAAGAAGAAATGAGTTCTAGGCTGCACATGGGCAAATTACTTAGGTTCTCAGTACTCTCCCTAGTAATAAAAACTATAAACTATAAATTGGAATGCAAATCTTCATACGGTAGAAGGAATTTCCACAATAGGCGTTCACTAAACAAATGAAAAACAAAATTTTTGAAAACAAAAAATTAATGAGAGAGAGAAGGGGAGGAGGAGGAAGAGGAGGAAGACAAGGAGGAGGGGGAGGGTAGAAGGAAGGGAAGAGGGAAAAGCAGAGAGGGGAGGGAGAAAAGGAGGTGAAGAAGAAAAAGTAGAGGGAGAGAGGAGAAAGGGAAGGGGGAGGGAAAGATGTAAGACTACTATGGAATTACTCTACCAATTATCTAACTTACCAATTACTTCATTTAACTCCTTTACAAACAAAGAGAAATTATTTTTTCATATTTAATTCAGACATGGGTAATACTTTAAATTTATTATCCAGTTGGTATGAACTTCTTGTAACCTCTCTGGTGGTAATAAAGTTAAATTATTCTGTATGTGTGCATATATGTGTGTGCGTATATATACAGGGTGGGGAGGAAGAAAGGGGTAGCAAAAAGGGAGAGGAAGGCAGGGAGAAGGGAGAGAGATTTACGTGTCCTCTAGAAGCTAACATTCTAAGAATTTAAGTGATAAGAAAAAACACGAAGTGGTTCTCCTTTATAAACAAACTAATATCCCTAAAACTTTTTTGATCAATAAGCAAATATAACTCTTCATTGATAGAGGTCTCAAATATGCCAGTAGAAAATAAATTTTAGGCATGTCCTACATCAAGCTGGACAAGTTTCAAGACCCAGAGAAAGACTGTGGTTTTTATCATCCAAGTAGCATCAGCTGCTTTTTTTTTTTGGGGGGGGGGGAGAGGGGGAGAAAGACTACTATTTGTCAATCAGTTTACAAACATGGAGGAATTATAATTTATGTCAAATGAAAGGAATACTCATATTCAAGGTATCATGCATCATTTGAAGTACCGAAGTAAATCATTAGTTGCATAATAGAATACTGTTCATAAGACCTCAGAGTTAGTTGACAGAATTGGATATTTTTTTCTATATAAATATTGTAAATTATCTTAGGATTTCAATTAGGAAATTCTTTCCATATTAAGATTATAGCTAACTCATTCCTTCACCAAGGATAAATTATTAGAACTAAATAAAATGTACAAAATAATGATGCATTAACTCTTTTTTTAAAAGACTGTATAAAGATTTCAAGGATTATATTTACTATTTAACCTCATTAACAATAGACTATTTCTCACCATAACCATAAGTGAGATATTAACAGGAACAAAGAGGATTATGGTAGAAGTTAAAGGAACTAGGAAGAGAAAAATAAGACCTTGCTTTCACATGCATAACTATTAGACAATTTTTGTCTTCCCCAGTAAAGTGAAAACCCTATATTGCATAGGCTTTTCCCATCTAAGCCATTCACTATTCTTTCACCTAGAGTAAAGGAGAACAAACTTAAATTTACTATGTACTACAAAAAGTAGTTATTTAGAAGGCTATTGATAAGATTCCTATTAAGCAGATTGATGTTCATATGGACAAAAAGCACCTATGCCAATATTTTCTTCAAAGTCTGCTAATCTTGAATTTTCTTTCATAGGATCTTTGATTTTAAAATGTAAGGAAATTCAAGTTATCTAATCAAATCTCCTCATTTTACAGACAAGGAAAACAGAGAAGTGAATTTAAGATGATCGAAATAATTTTTTCTAGTTC
This sequence comes from Sarcophilus harrisii, assembly GCF_902635505.1. Classification (NCBI taxonomy): domain Eukaryota; kingdom Metazoa; phylum Chordata; class Mammalia; order Dasyuromorphia; family Dasyuridae; genus Sarcophilus; species Sarcophilus harrisii. Next base: position 286,249,134 of record NC_045426.1, on the reverse strand, counting down.
AAAAAATAATTCGTGTCAAAAACGTCTCCCTTAAATTCTACCTCATTACTGAAAAATATATCCTATGACTGCCAATTCCCATTTTGTTAATAGTTACATTAAAGCAGACTAAATTCTACTTTTAATTATTGACCTTAGATATAACATAAGCTCACGCTGTGCAGCATGCAACTTGAAAAATAACCCCAACAACAATAATCAGTTTGGGTCCAGTGGAATCCTACCCTCAGAGAACCAACTGAATATCTCTGCATTAAATGTTGCTTCTTTCTTTTAAAGATAAAAAGAAGATTGTATATTAGTATTCTATAAGGAGCTATTTTCACACCGCAGCTTAGAAAGGAACATTATAGCAAAGATAAATTTATTACAAGCCATGAAACAAGATTCAAAACCTCCACCTTCAGGGTAGAAAGAATTCAAGCTAGCTCACTACACATCACAATCTATTTTTGTCCATGCATATTTATGAACAATTCCAGCAGAAAATTGCATTTTCTGACCCAAATATACTTTTGATATGTTCTGGAGGCAAGATCACTGCATTGGAAGGCAGAATATTTCATTATCTGCCAGACCAAGAGAGTGAAAGAAACTGTACAGAGCAGCTACTTGCCTAATTACTTACCAGTAACTTGATCAACTAGAATACGGGAAGTAATAATTCGTCCATATTGGGAAAAGAGCTGCTCCAATTCCTTCTGGGTCATTGTTTTCGGAAGTCCACTGACATATAAATTTGCATCCCTGATCGAAGCTGAACTTGGGCGAGCATAGGAAACCTTGAAAAGGCAAGGAAAATCAAAGTAGATAGGTATGCCATTCTCACCATCCTCTTAGTAAAAGGTGAAGATATTCAAGGAGTATTCTACTTGTGAGTACCTAAACTCATCTTTAATCTAGTGTTAATCCTGAATTCTCATTGATGATAAAAAAAAAAAAAAATGTGGGCAAGTCGGAACTACATGGCAAAGAGGATGGCAGTAGGAGAGGAGGGGAGAGCACGTGGAAGCATAGAATAGTCCAATAATACATATAGATTAGCCCTTCAGAAATTCAACCTCCAAAGTTATCCCCAAATATTCCTAGTTTCCCTTATGAGAATATATTATATTCATTATATATTAGTTCATTAACTTTTATTTTGTCAAGTGTTAAGTTTCATAATTATCCACATAACTCTTTTAATTTGTAGCCAAAAGCATTTTCAAGCTTCTCTGGTAATAAATAATTAATAAATGGAAAATTCTTATATTTAATCTGCATTTACACTGAACATACCTTTTCAGAACAACAGTAACAAAAAGCCTACCCCTCCTTCACCAGTGAATCAAAGGAAATTATTCCAAGTACTAAATTGTAATCAGTAAATTCTGCACAAATACACCATACAGCTTTTCTGTACTATGTGTGGGTATATCAGTCTTTGACTGGGGTTGGTTATTATCCTTCATTGTCAAAGAGGACTAAAATGTCATCACTATGTTAGAATCAAGTTATACTGTATCTGACTTTGGCTAATCAGACTATTACAAGTTCAGAATATTTTGTCACAGATCAGATACAAATAGCACCTATCAATATTTGGAGTGGATTCTCTAACTTTGCCCATCTCACATTTCTTCTGAGCTAATTCAATTCTGCTTTGCTCATAGAGCACCATACTTTCTCTGATGGCATACTATCCTGAGCAGTCCTATGCTATGTCTCCCATTTTATACAATCAATTCTAAAGTTCTTGAGAGATTCTGAGAGTATCCTTGTTTTGCTTTTTCTGACCACCTTGTAAATGCTTATCCAGTGTGAGTACTCCAAAAAATAGTCTTTTTGAAATTTGAACAATTTGGCCAGCCCACAGAGTTGTGCTCTCTGCAGTAGAGTTTGAATGTTTGGCAGTTTAGCTCAAGAAAGGATCTCATGTCTGATATCTTATCCTCCCAGGTGACTTTCAGAATCTCCCTAAAAAAATTCATAACTTCTGACTGGAAAATAACCACAAAATAAATTGTGGTTTATTAATAACAGTGCCAACCTTTTTTTCCCTTGTGTTTGTCTGTGCTCTATCCCTAAAGCAATACTTCCAACTCAATTTTTAAAAAATTTTTAATGTAAAGTACTGCTAAAGGCCTTTTATAAAGTCTAAATTATGTTCAGACGCTTGTCTAATATGTTTATTCAAACTTTCAAAGAATTCTAAGAGATTTGTCAGGCAAGATTTTCCCTTACAGAAATAATTTTCTGTAAGGAGAACCTTTATCCAACCTTTTCCACATGGTGATAAGTAGCCATAAATGGGATGCTATCTGTATCAGTGAAGAGTACTGTTGTAAGTATCGATTGACAATCATAGTGATGCAATATTAATAATAATCTATAAGCTTCTGGTTCACTTGAAATGAGGAAGAGGAGATAGAAAAATTCCTGAGATTCTCATAACCTCTCAAACTGTATATACTCATGGAAGGAATGAACAATATGACCTACAATCTTTTCAAAAATAACTCTAACTCCCACCCTTCCTGTGCCATGGAAAATCAAAAGGCAGAACCTTAGTCTGGTTGGAATGGCAGTACTTCAGCACTGTGATGTAATAGCACATCTCAACCCACAGGATGGGATCCTTGCCTGCTGTGGTAATATCAGGCCAGGATTGAGTAAGCAGACAATTTTTAGGGCACCTTTTTTAGGCCCTTCTCTTCACAATAGAGGTGAGAAGGCAATCCTTTAAAGGTTGCTCAGACACTCGGGGGCTACCAAATTCCACTGCTGCTTCCAGTGAAAATATGACCCTATCTATGGTCTGGGCTGCCTGTGTGCAGGGTTGTTGTGACTACAGCCACCAATGTATCCATAGTATTCAAGTAGCAAATAGATGGAAATGCAGGATATTAGGGTGTATGTGAATTTACCATTCCTAAACAAAGAGGACTGGTATCCATCTGGAGCCAATTCTGTCCCCCCAGAATTTCTCTGGGGCTGAGACTAAAGTCAGTGAAAAGTGGATTGCCCAATTTGGGAAGACAGCTTTGAGGCTCAGGTCTTGGTAAAATTGCTCAGGAGAAAAAAAAAATTAGTTAAATGTCTTGAGCAAAAGCAGATAAACCAGCAGGGCATATATCATTAACCAAATGGAAAATGGTAATACGAAGAATTTTCAGGAAACTGTTTGGAAGACGTATTATGAAAATATTATATCAGGCTAAGCAGAAAAGATTTAATATTGGCTCACCTTATGTCAAATGTCTGATTTGTCAGACTATAAAATTCTTTGAAGGGTATAAATTATATTTAATTCTTCTAATGTTTCCCCACAGTCTCAGGCAAGGTAGCTTTAAGTAGTAATGAAAAAAATTTGACATTTATATAATATTTTAATATTAAGTACTTTATGCTTACTGTTTTATTGTATTTTCAACAACTGTGCAAGTATTGCAGTTTTAAAAAATTAACAGATAATGAAACAAACTTATAGTTTGAAATGGTCAGTTAAGGAGCAAAGCTGGCATTTAAACCTAGGTTTCCTGATTATAAATACAGTTCTTTCTAATACACTAAGTTGCTTCAAGAAATATTTTCTGAATGATAAACCTGTTGTGATTCCCAATGATTAAGTGAGAGCATCTTTCAAGTTTCCTCACATGTATGTGCACATGAACATATATATACAGAGAATACCGCTAGGTTTTTTTTTTCTTTCTTTTTAAAAAAATAATAAAGGTTTCTATTGTGATTTCAACAGATGAATATTTAATGCCTAAAAATCAAGGTTATAAAATGTCAAAACTACTAAGCAAAGGCTCTAATTTGAGAAGCAAAGTCTGCAATTTAAATATTTAAAGATGATACAGGTATTACAACACTGAATACCCTGCTACTCCAGAGATACCAATTTAAAAATCAAGATTTCTTGGAATTTTCCACTTCTCTAACAAGATGCATAGTTTAAAAAAAAAAAAAAAAAAGCTGAGGGATTTCAAAGTTCCCTGTGATTTTGTTTGCTGATGTTTGGTTTTTGCTATGAATTTTTTTTAAAAAGGCAAACTGGGATAATATGGAAAATATGTTCTTGAAATACAAAGATCATAAACTTTTCCTTGCATCCCTAGGACTGGAATTTTAAAATCATTCGATCCCAGGTCAAGGAGGAACACTAGAAGACCAGAGCTTGTAGCTACAGTGGAATGGGGACTTCCAAACAGTTTCAGGGAAGAAAAGAATGCTTGAGGTCACTCACAGACCACAACCCAAGCCAGGAAAGTAGTTTCTTACATCAAACTAATTTGAAAGAACTGAAAACTTATAGATCCCTAAGAAATATCTCTGAAAACAATGGATAAAAGTACTGAAGTTTGGGACAGTGCACTCTAAACTCTAGAAGAAAACCCCATTTTAACAGAGTTAAAAATCAAGAAAAATGCTGGAGAAAAAGAGCAAACAACAGGGGAAAAAATTCTGACCATAGGAAGTTTTATTATGGTGACAAAAAGATCAAAAAACACATTCAAAAGATTAGAAAATCAAACCTCCCTTGTCCAAAGCCTCCAAGAAAAGTAAGAATTGGTCTCAGGCCATGGAAGAGCTGAGAAAGGATGTGAAAATCACATTAAGAAAGGTAGAGGAAAAACTGGGAACAGGAATGAGAGTCATACAAGAAAATCATGAAAAAAGAATCAATAGCTTAGTGAAGGAGACACAAAAAAATACTGAAGAATACCTTAAAAATCAGACTAGAGAGTAGGTAATGAGGAAACCAAATTATCACTCTTTGTAAATGAGATGATGGTATATTTAGAGAACCCTAAAGAATGAACTAAAAACCTATTAAAAGTAATACAACTTTAGTAAAGTTGCAGGGTACAAAATAAATCCACATAAATCATCAGTTTTCTTATACATCACTAACAAAATCCAGCAGCAAGAGATACAAAGAGAAATTCCATTTAAAATAACTGTCAAAAGGATAAAATATTTGGGAATCTATCTGCCAAGGGAGGGTCAGGAACTATATGAGCAAAACTACAAAACACTTTCCACACAAATAAAGTCAGATCTAAGCAAGGGGAAAAACATCAAGTGTTCTTAGATATGTTGAACAAATATAATAAAGATGACAATACTGCCTAATCTACTTATTTAGTGCTATAGCAATCAAACTCCCAAGAACTATTTTACTGACCTAGGAAAAAAATTCTTCTGGAAGAACAAAAGGTCAAGAATTTCAAAGGAATTAATGAAGAGAAAACCAAATAAAGGTGGCTAGCTGTACCAGATCTAAAACTCTATTATAAAGCAGTGGGAATCAAAACCATTTGATACTGGCTAAGAAATACACTAGTTGATCAGTGGAATAGGTTAGGTTCATAGAACAAAATAGTCAATGACTAGCAATCTTGTATTTGACAAACCCAAAGAAATACCCTAGCTTTTGGGATAAGAATTCATTATTTGACAAAAACTGCTGGGAAAATTGGAAACTAATTTGGCAGAAACTAGGCACTGTTCCACACCTAACACTAAGATAAGGTCAAAATGGCTTCATGATCTGGATGGAAGAATGATATAAACAAATTAAAAGAACACAGGATAGTTTACTTCTCAGATCTGTGGAGGAGGAAGGAATTTGTGACCAAAGAAGAACCAGAGATCATTACTGATCACAAAATAGATAATTATATAATCATATTAGATTAAAAAGTTTTTCTACAAAAAAACTAATGCAGACAAGATTAGAAGGGAAGCAATAAACTGAGAAAACATTTTTACATGCAAAGGTTCTGATAAAGGCCTCATTTCTAAAATATACAGAGAATTGACTCAAATTTATAATAGTTCAAGTCATTCTCCAATTGGTAAATGGTCAAAGGATATGAACAATTTTCAGATGAAGAAATTGAAACTATTTGTAGTCACATGAAAAGGTGCTCCAAATCATTATTGATCAGAGAAATGCAAATTAAGACAACTCTGAGATACCACTATACACCTCTCAGATTGGCCTAGATGACAGGACAAGATAATGATGAATGTTGGAGGGATGTGGGAAAACTGGGACACTGATACATTGTTGGTGGAATTGTGAATGCCTCCAACTATTCTGGAGAGCAATTTGGAACTATGCTCAAAGAGTTATCAAACTGTGTATACCCTTGGATCTAACAGTGATACTACTGGGCTTATATCCCAAAGAAATCTTAAAGGAGAGACCCACATAGGCCTCTTTGTAGTGGCAAGAAAATGGAAACTGAGTGGATGACCATCAATTGGAGAATGGCTGAATAAATTATAGTATTATGAAAGTTATGGAATATTACTGTTGTATAAGAAACGACCAGCAGAGTGATTTCAGAGAAGCTTGGAGAGACCTATATGAACTGATGCAAAGTGAAATGAACAGAACCAGGAGATCATTATACACAGCAACAACAAAACTGTAAGATGATCAATTCTGATGGACGTGGCTCTCTTCAACAATGAGATGATTCAAACCAGTTCCACTTACTCATTCAGTGATGAAGAGAGCCATCTACACCCAGAGAGAGAACCATAGGAACAGAGTGTGGATTATAACATAGCTTTCTCACTTTTTGCTGTTATTTGCTTGCATTTTGTTTCATTTCTTTTTTTTCCTTTTCAAGCTGATTTTTCTTGTGCAGCAAGATTACTGTATAAATATGTATACATATATTGGATTTAATATGTATTTTAACATATTTAACATGTATTGGACTATCACGTAGCTAGGGGAGGGGTTGGGGAGAAGGAGGGGAAAATTTGGAACAAAAGGTTTTGCAAGGGTCAATGTTGAAAAAATTACTCATGCATATGTGTTGTAAATAAAGGTTTAATTTAAAAAAAAAACAGACTAGACCAAATTAAAGTAAAGTAAGTTTTGAAAAAAATTAACACAAAGAATTCCTTAAAAAGCAGAATTTGCCAAATGGAAAGAGAGACATAAAATTTCACTGAAGAAAAAGCTCCCTAAAAAGAAAGAAGAGAAAGAAAATAGAATCAACAGGGTGGAGGGCAAAGACGATGGAGGGGAATACTGTTAGCAATCATAACTGTGAAAAAGTTTTTCAATCATATTTGTCTGATAACCTGTCTCATTTCTTAAACATATAGAGAACTGAATAAAATTTACAAAAATAAGAGCATTCCCCAACTGATAAATGATCAAAAGATATGAAGTTTTCAGCTACCTATTGTCACATTAAAAAATACACTTAATTCACCACTGAACAGAGAAATGCAAATTAAAAGTATATTTAGGTATTGTTTCATTATCTACTAGAATAGTTAACAGGACAGAAAAGGAAAACGACAAATGGTGGAGAGGATAAGGAGAAAAATAGAACTTGTACTCTACTGGAAAGAACTCAGGGTTACCTGTATCATGTGGAAATACCAATGTAGGATTTTGGAGGTGGTTAATTTATTATATTAGAAAACAAGTAAGCTCAACGGACAAAGAAAAAAAACAACTGAACACAAGTTTTATTAGTGGTCATAGAATATTTATCTTCCTTTACAATATGAAGATATTTCAAAAGCCAAGGAATTTCTTTCTCAACATAGACAAAAATAAAATAAACTTGTATTCACTTAATCCCTAAATTCAGGAGAAGGGTTAAAATAGTTCAAAAGAATATATAACATCAAGAGTACAAGGACTTTCTCAGAACTAAACAGTTTAGTATCATTTTGAGAAGTCTCAACAAAAAAACCAAATATCAAAAAACTCATGGTTTTTGATGGACTTTTGACTGTTGTAATACCTCACAAGAAATAGTTGTCAGAAAGTAAAATATGTCATGGAGCCATAAAAAAGTAGATTATTAATAGAGAATTGCAAACAGAGAAAAACAGTTAATACTTGTGATTTTTCAAGTCCATAATGCTTACAATTTCAAACTGTAGGGATTTTAGATTTGAAGGGAGACCATGCAGTCCAACCATATTTTGCTGATAAGCAAAGTACAGTTCAATGCCTTGTCTCAAGTCACACTAGAAGTTAAGGACCCAAACCAAGATTCAAACCAAAGGTCTCCTGATTCCGAATCTAGGATTCCTTCTAATACTACTTTGAGGTCTCCCATCAATAAAACCAAAAAAGGAGTGGTTTAATATCTTCTCCGAACAAAGCAACAGTAATTTCACAGTGCCTGTTCAATACTCTTCTATTAAATTCTGAACTCCTCAGAAAAATGGACCATATCAATCACCTTTGTATCCCCCATAGCATCTCACAAATATAAAAAGGCATTCGTATTTGCTGAATAAATTTACTCTGATTATATCCTGGAACAAAACGTGACTACTAAAAGATACACTTCAGCAAGATTATTAAAGATTAGATTTCTTTGCTTAAAGAATCCTATGTTATATCCTTTAAAATCTACAATAAAAGAAATCTATATACATTTTTTCTCCCTAAATTTGTTGGGTTGAAATTGAGGGAAAAATGGGTTCTAGATAGTGTTATTACTAGTTAGAAGTGGAAGTGATTTCTCTTCTTTGATCTTCAGCTTCCTCATCCATAAAATGGAAAAGCTAAATTATTTTCAAAGTCACTTTAAACTAACATTTATTTTCTTATGATCTAGTCAAATGTTAGGCCATTTTAATTTTGATAGAAATAACTCTTAGAAAGCAGTTACTGAAATAGTAACAGAAAAAGATCATAAGGAGAATTCATGCACAAATTCTAAGAACTAATTTATAATTTCAGTATCAATGCACTCACTTAAAATCATACTCAATCTAAAGAAACCATTCTTCAATGCTCTATATAATAGTGATTAGACTTAAAAACCAAATTCAATCAGTACTGATGATATTGAGATTATAACAAAAAATATTTTAAGACCTAAAATATTTAAAGTCTAATTTTCCCTCCCCTAAAGAAATAACCTATAAAACCAGTATTCTCTATTCACTGCCTCTACTCCTCAGCCCCCATTTACTCCTGAATTCCTAGCAATGTGGTCTTTTTCTCCATTATTCTACTCAAAGGACATTTTTAATGACTCTAATGAGCCTATGGTTGCCAAATCCACAGGTCTTTTCTCCATCTTCATTTTTATCTATTCATCTGCATTAAGACATTACTAACCACTCCATATTCTGTTTTGTTCTGGCATCTAATTACTCCTCCTTGATCTCATCACCTTTTCTAGTTCTTCCTCATTCTCTCTTCAATGAAGATATCTATCTTGGCTCTTTTTTTTTTTTCTTTTTGCATTAAGATTTCTTCCATTTCCATGCCTTCATTTATCATCTCTTTAACAATGAATCCCAACACTCTTACCTCTCAAATAAAATCAGATTTAAAATAAGAAGAGAGTGGAGAAGGAGGGGAGAGTTTGGGAGAGGGGGGAAAGAATAGGAGAGGAGAAGAGGGAGAGGAGAGTGGCCAGCAGAGGTAAATTAAAAACAAAAACAAAAACAAAACCCTAGGCATATTATGTTGAATTAAATGCTTAAATACTTTCTACCAGTTAACCACTTTTAAAAAATCCTTAGCCAGCATATTTCTTAAGAAAGCTAATCAAAGTATAGTAAATAGAAAGCTAGTCTCAAGAATAAGGAATGAATGAATGAGCATTTATTAAGCACTTTTTATGTGTAAAGCATTGTGCTAGGTCTTGAGGATACAAACAGAGAAAAGCAAGATAGTTTTTGCTCCCAAAGAATTTACATTCTAATAGGAGCAGACAATACAAAGAGAGATTTTAGCTGTCACTTAGATGGAAAAAAAAAATCCAGTGATCTTTGGGGTACAGATGCAAAGCAAATGGTAATACAACTTCTTCAATATCATTTGCATTGATAAAACAATATTCATTTTTTCTGTTGAGTCATTTTACCTTGTAGCTAAGGACATCAGTGTTAAATACTTTCTTTTCAGAATCTTTAAAAGAGATGGCTTCTAAGAAGTTAGTTGCCAGGTCACATCTCTTCAAAGATTTCTCTCCCTCAGTGATAGCAAAGGTCAGGATAGAAGCAAGGCCAGGGGTCTGGATGGAACATTGATATTAATTTCAGGAAGACTTCTTAACCAAGGCTATATTCTTCTAATGTTCTTCTCTTTATTAATTGTAAAAATCATAACTTAATAATGTTATTTCATTATCTTACTACATGGTAAGAGAAGCAGCCCAGCGTACTTGGCCTGCGTTTAGCAATGAGGATGACCTTCGACATATACTAAAACCAATGGAGAGTTCCTAGAATTTTCTACACAAGTGAACTCACGAGATCATGATCTAAACCACCACCACCACCATTATTCCTACTATTAATTCCAAGACTAATGAACCTTGGTAAATAGCCTTCAGTATAGGTTTCAAACTCAAGAATCTCTAGCCCCTTAGTCCCCAGAACTTCCCACAGCAAATTAAAAAGTAATTGGGAAATGTTTAACAAAACAAACAAAAATACTGCCACACGAATAAAATTAACTTAATTTTCTAAGTCATAATGTAATTTGTAGGGATTGTTTCTATTTGAGGTTGCTACCAAAATGTAAGAACTGACATTATTTGCTTAGGTCCTAGGTCTCTACCAAAATATTTAATCAAAATAGAAAACACACTCAATTCTCCTAAGAATGCAGAGCCAGCAGCTAGATGTTCATAGGAGATTTGGTGAGCAAACTAAGAGTGAAGACATTTTACCAACCATTTGAGGAAAAGACTAAGTTCTGTTTATCATTTTACCAGACTGAAAGAAGAGATTATCAGAGCAGAAGTTTTCAATCCAGAGTTAATGAATTTCTATTATATTTCTACATATATATATATATTTCTATTATACAGTTAACACTGATGTAGAGATGGATATAGATATGGAGACAGATATAGATCATTATATTTCAGCATTATATATTTTATTTTATGAATATTTTGTTTTTACAGATTCCCAGAGGGTTGTGACTCCTCCTTCCCCAAACAGGCTAAGAACCCCTGAGAGTTGGAATAGTTGATTTTATAAAGATTTCTTAACCAAGGCTATAGTCTTCTAATGTTCTTCTCTCTTTGCTAATTATGAAAACCATTAACTTAAACAGATATTTTTCTTTAACTATGGTTGACAGAACATCTTCATTTTGTTTCACAATTACTATAAAATATAAGTTGAACTGTTTGGGAGAAGATCTTTTTTTATTCAGCAGGTGAAGGAACTCTCTCCAAAGAGATGACAACATGTCTGACAGATATTTCTAAAATATAAACTTAGGTTGTTTTCTTCTTCTACAAAATCTTCCACAGCTTATTAAGACACTGTGAGAATATGTCCACATGACACGTGATGAAATCCTGATATTTAGAAAAAGGACAGGGACTTGGTTCTGGAGTTCAACAACCTATACTCAAATTCTGTCCTTATAATTTATGAGGGGAGAGGAGGATGCTGGAACTAGATGGCCTAGGATCTATTCCAGGTCTTTAATGGTTAAAGATGGTTGGAGGCAGCTAGGTAGAGATATACAACAGACAAGAGTCCAAAACCAGTCTCAAATACATTAAATGTGTGACCCTGAACAAGTCACTTAACTTTTCTGATTCAGGTCCCTTGTCCACAAAATAACAAAAATAACACCAACTGCCTCCCAGGACGACTGTGAAGATTAAAAAAAAAAAAAAAAATTACATCATTTGTAAAGTATTTGTCAAACCTTAAAGTACTATATAAATGCTAGCTATTAATACTGACATAACCTTAACCTTGGCCAGAGTGGCAGACGAGGGCCTAAAACATTCCTCATCCAGACACAGCTTTAACAAGGGAGACTTGAATTGGGGGAAAGTTAAATAAACAAAAAGCAGATTAGATGTCAGTAGATTTCTATTCACCTGCCAATTCTTCAGTAGGTAGTTGCATAGCATCAGAGGGAAAGAATGAGAATAGATATCCTCTTTGTAAAATAAGGGAATCAGATTAGCTCTAAAACTTTGAAACTTCTAACTTTCCCCTTTCCAACTTAAAGGTCCTATACCTTTATTTGTCTTATAGGCAGACCATCACACATCAGGCTGTAATGCTTTTGATAAGAATCTAATTAACTCTGGTAGAGTTCTAAAATATCAAAATTTCCAAATCAACACAACAAGATCCCAGAATCACTAAACACTTCCTTGAAAGTCAGAGGTGGGAATTTCTGTTTAGTTCTCAATCTATATCTTTGTTAAGTGTTTTGGAAATAAAGTAACTATACTGAGTCTGGGATAAAAATGGAGAATTTTATATATATATTCTTAATTATCAATCCAATTCTTACAATGATTTAAAATTATAGTAGCCTTGTCTCTGGCATGCCTGATAGTAGGTATATGAGGTATTTAATAATCCTGTCAAGAGCACTAAATGGTCTGGCACCATGCCCTTTCCCTCAATTTCTACTGATTGATAACATCAAAACAACACACTTGCTTTAATTAAAGGATTCCTTTTTGCTACTTGCTAGATCAATGTTCTTTAATGCCACAAGAACAAAGTACAAAAATGAGAGGCTGGGGAAAAATTCCCCCCACCTTCCTGACTTTCACTGCTGGATAAAAAGTTTCTACACAATAGATAGATATATATATCTCACTGTTCCCTATACACACTTGTTAATGGAAAGGATCACTATTATTACCTGCAAGCTAATAGAGATTTACTAATAATACAATTTTACAAATGTAAAAGTTGGACATGTACATTCAAAGCAATTTGCCTGAAATCACTTCATTGTTTTACCTATGAGACAAAAACTGCATTAAGGGAACACAAAGTTTGAATTAAGCCTGGGTATTTCTGGCTTTTTCAAAGAGTACTATGTGTATAGAAAAATCTTTTGTAAATTTATTTGGAGTATAGTAATCAAAAAGTTCTTACAATACACAATACATTCTTATTTATCTAGATGTCTGAAATAAACCATTAGATGTTGGGGAGGGGAAGTGTACATTTGTTATACATTTGTAACAACTACAAATTTAAAATACAATCACAGATTTTGTTTAAAACAAAATGAAGGGAATGAATTTAAATCTTCTGAAATATATTTAATATTTATAAAGAGGTAAGGAGGGTAAAGGAAATGATCAAGACTCTACTATGTAACAGATACTGTGTGAAGTGCTTTACAAATATCTCATTTCTTGAGGGATCCAAGTACTTTCTCAACCAAATATGTGTAAAATAATTTGAGTATTCAGAATTTAATTTTAATATAGTTCTTTGAATTTCAACTTAAAACATCGAACTTCTACTGTTCTTAGGTAGTGGGTAAAAATAGAAGACTTCTACCAGCTTAGGCCTCTGCCACAGAATTTTTATATATATAATATATAATATATATATATATATATATATATATATATATATATATATATAAAATTTATGTGTGGTTTTTGTACAAATTCTTTCTAATCTCTGGGTTTCAAAAACCTCATAGTCCGTAATTTGTACCTCCTCTACAACTTAAGAGAATCAAATGATGAGGTCTAGATATGGGGGTACCTAAATGAAATTAGGGTTTAATTGAGGTCTAGTAGCAGGTTTGGGGTACAGAGAGTCAAATAGAGCTCTTCTATAACCCCAATGCATTCGGCACAAGGATACAGAGTTAATAAGGTCTAGAAGCAGCACGAGTCCCCAATAAAAGAATTTATAGCCCAAAAAGATAGATTGATAAAAGAGGTTTATTATGGGGTTTGGAAGTAAGGTTAAAGTATAGTTAAGTAAACAGGTGAAGGTAAAGATGAGAAGGGCACCGGAAATAGGGTTCCAGTGGACAGAGGGTCTTGCCATACCAGATAAGGCTGGCATGTTTGGAACCTCTGCAAAGAGAGGGTCCCAGCTTGGCTCTTTTATAATGAGAGATTTAGCTAGAGGGGCCTGTGGGTGGAGTCCCAAGTTGGCTCAGATCTGGGTGGGGCTGGGACAGGCCCAGATCGTCTATTGGAATTCAAAGGGACCAGGATTTGTGAATCAAAAGGTCCTGGATTGATCAACTAGGAGGAGTTGGGAACAGAAAAAAAAGGAATAATCAATCTTAAAGGGACCACACCCGCATCATCAGATGTCTCAAATATTGAGAAGTTGAGAAACTTGTCTAAGATCACAGAGCCAACATAAACCAGTCAGTACTTGTTCATCCATCTTCTGACTCTGAAGTTACTTTATTCTCTATACTATGCTGCTGCTGCCATTTACCTCATGGCATCCTCCTACATACATACATATGTGCTTGAATAAGTATATACATAGATATATGACAATTTTTAGTTAAGCTAGCCTTTCTTTTTATGCATTTAGAAGTGTTAAAGAAGGTAACAGACTCAGAAGAAAGTGATTTTGAACCCCAGTTCCTACCTACAAATTTAATATGGCTTTTCCCAACACACCATCTTAAATAGACACTTTTAAGAGCCATTCAGATCTGGCTAACCATCCCATACCCTTAAAAATGTACAATATCCATGCAAAAAGGAAATTTACCACAATAGTCTTAATAAGACTAGAAACAAGTACTCTAGAAATGCTCCTTTCTTTGTTGCTTTGATTAGATTGTGAACTGCTTTTAAGAAACTCTCATTTTCTATTTGCATCCTCCTAGGGCTAAGCACTGTGCTTGATACACAGAAAAACTTAAATGCTTTTTCATTTATTCATTGATGGCAAGGAGAGGCACTGTGGAATAATATAATGAGCACTGAGTCTAAAATCAAAGACCAAAAGTTCAAATCTCAGATATGCTAATTAGTAGCTGTTTGACCTTAAGGATGTCACACACTAGTCCTCAGTTTTTTTATAAAATAAGGGGGAGAGTGGTTTGAGGCAGACTATAAAACCTTAAGTTCCCTTCTAACCCTACATTCTATTACTATCATTTTTCATCTTGTATCTACAACACAGATCACTGCACACAAATAATAACCCAAAGAACTTGTGCTTCAATCAGTATAAGGAATCTCAGGTGATATCTCCTGATGTAGAAAAATTATGTACTAGGGAGGGAGATACTGTGGGGGATGGGGGGGGGGAGGAGGGGAGGAGGTGTTAAGAGACTTGTGCAGGGTTATTATTTAACTACTAAATGTCCAAGGAAGCCCAAAATGAGCAGAGGCTATCCATAAGACATGCTTATCCTTATTTACCTAGTAGGCATTTAATAGCTGATTGCTACATTTAATTTCCTGTTATTGTGGATGAATGTCAACTTCACAGATAACAAAAGACATTTTTCTTTTCTATCTCATTTGTCCTTCTACTTGTTACTTTCAATAGTCTTCCTTCTCTTTTCTTCTTTTACTTTACTGTTACAATCCCTCCCCCTTTTGGGGAAGCATTATTGTTCTTAAATGCAAAACTAATTAATTCTGCTAAATAGTTTTCAAAACCCTGGATTGGGAGGGGAAAAAAATCTTAACCTCTGAATATTTCCAAATAGTAATGCAAATTTATTGCACCCTCAAATTTGAATTTATAACTTTTTCAACAAATTTTTGTATCTTCTTAGATTCTGGCGTGTGTGTGTGTGTATCCCTCTGTCCGTCCTACAGTCAAGAGTTAAAAAGCCTTCAAGGGAAAAGAGTTTTTCTTGTAATATTCTTAGAATATAAGTTCTGGAGGAAATTGTACTACATTGTGTTTTTCCCCCCTCCAAATGACTCCAGAGAGATTTTACACCTGCAGTTTTCTACATTTGAAATTTAATTTACAAAAGATGTAGAAAGACCAATAACTATTTACTGCCTTCAGAAGGCCTGTTAGAATGAATTAGAACTAGAAGAGCCCAGGGAAACTCCAATTAGAATGTTAATTTCCCAATTAGTTCATTAGTACAACAAAATAGACTTCCTCTCAAAGAACAGAGGTGGAAGCGGCCTTAGATCCTCCAAGACAACCCTCCTCATCTTAGAGAAGAGGCTGGGCCTTGCCCAAAGTCACACCAATACCAAGGCACAAGCTGTGATTTGAAGTGAGACCCTTTTTGACTCCAGCTATTCAGCTACATAATCATTCAGCTATATTACAATGAATTTATCAGATGATCTAATTATGATGAAAATAAGCAGGAACAGCTCAGCCCTGAGGAAGTGAGGTACAAGAGATAAAGGAGCAGGAAAAGGAGAGCTATTAGAACTAAGATCTTGTTTCCTCCAAGGCTGGAGATTCTCAGTTAAAAGAAGTGGAAACATCTATTTCTTTTAATTAAAAGAGCAACATACATATACTACTTAAAAGCTCTTTATGACACAGGCCCACTTTGTTGGAGATGGGAATCATTTTTGGAGGAGAAGACTAGAGAGAAAATGAGGCAGGAGATATTGACAAACAAGGCAAGAGGCAGAGACACAGAAAGACAGCACACACACAGACAAATACAGGGAGAGAATCTTTAAGAGAAATGGCTGGTTCAAGAATAATCACAAACTTGGGACAGAAGCATGATATTGTGTTATGCCACGGTTCTTAGTTTCCCTAATTGTTCTGCCTCAGTTTATAATTGTTCTGCTCAATCCTGCAAAACCACCCCTCCCTCTTAATCAGAATATTTGATAAGGATAAAAGATCATCAGAATGCCTCTTGCCATCCCAAGCTACCAGAATATCAGATATGCCTCTCCCCTCTCTAGGTGCCTCCCCCCATTATGTCATCCCCTCTCCAATGGCTCACCCCACCCTGTCAGAGTCCTGTTCTTGCTCTCAACACCCTGACTCCGCCCCTGCCTCAGTCTACCCCTCTGTGTCTGAGCCAAGTGTATATCTGGCTTTGAGAACTCACATTGTTTGCTGGATTTTTGGATATGATAGTCTCATTTAACCCTGGGACTAAACATGGATCCATTTGATCCCAATAAATATCTCCCTTTTAAATAAATTATTAAATACTTTCTAATTTCTATCTTGCCTCAATTTCTCTGGCATTACAATTACAGTAATGAAAGAATTCAAGGTACCAGATAGCTAAGAACAGGTGAATCTTGATTGGCTTAATTTATTATTTCATTCTTTAAAATGAAAGGTATCAAAAAAGAAACAAATATTCTCTAAACTATCAGCAAAAAGAGAAATCTGTGGTCTTTTCTAAGAAGTGAATATTCCTTTTTGGAGCCTGGGATAGCAGAGAGGAATGCTTGACATAGTCTCACATGCAGCCTAGATTTTGGAAAAGCAGGATTCAGTGAGTTCAAAGAAAGGACAAAGAAGATGCTGTAGATTAAACTGCTATGGGGAAAAGCAATCTAAGGAGTATCCAGAATGAAATTTTGCCACCACTAAAGAAACAGATGTGGATACATACATAAGGAACTTATAAACCAACCTGGATATTTAAAGTATTTGCCTAGAAAAATTAAAAAGTGGCAAAAATATTAAAGCTAAATCTTAGTTATTAAAAACATTCCAAATTAGGAAGACTTTACTGTATTAATTCTAACACCAGATGATTATCATCAAGGATATATTCTGAGAGTATTATTAATTATGACATCCCTCACAAATAAACCCAATTTTCAAAATATAGTAAAGCATCTTCCACAGACAAACCAATTTCTAAATAACTGTAACTTAAAAAGCCAGTTTGCCAAAACAGGTAATTTCTTTAAGGCTGACAGGTTTTGTTCATTAACTTATTAAATTAATAAAGAGGAATGAAGAAAGAAAATTCTTTGAAAGCTCCAGAAAATCCAGAATTGTTTAAAAGCTACTCCAGAAATGCCTCCTTCTGGACAATTCTAAATCTCCTGCAACCTGGAGAAACTTCTCTCCAGGGCTGACTAGAGATGGCCTCTTCCTGATTACTATTTCAAGAAAGCCACAATTCTGCTTCACTTTAATCCCTGCTCTACAGCAATTTTCTTGTAAACTTCCTTATGCCACCACCTTCATTTCTGGAAGGGGCAAAAGAATTGCTATTTACAACTCCACTCACATTGCCTAAGACTTAAATCCCCTTTCCTTATTACAACTCCTCCATGCCTTTTGTTTCTCCCATTAGAATCGTAGATCCTTGACATCTTGTATAATGCCCAGAGGAGAATCAAATGCCAAGTTCAGAAAATGACTGATTACCTAGTAGAACTCATTTAGCTTTTAAAAGAAAGTTTATGAAAGGAATATTATTATTATTGCTTGGTCTTCGTTTTCAAAGAGGACCAATAACATCGGGAAGATGATGTCTTCACTTGTAAATGAACTGGATTTAAGAAAGGCAGGGCTGTGCAAAGTCATCTGACTCATTCTCTCCTCCAGAGTCCTAAAACAGCACAACTAGCCCGGGATGCAGTGGAAAACTGCTCTTTTTAAGCTAAGGCCTTTCCCAGATCTCAGTATGTCTGTGGCAACACATATTCAGTAGTTAAAGACTTAGGAAAGAGTTGAGACAAAAAATGGCTGCCTTCACCTTCAATCCAGGGGCTTGAATAAACTGGATATAAATAAACTGGAATAAAATAAACTGGAAACTTAGGTAAGAACCAGGTTGTGATGAAATTTAATGACAGGTTATTTCTCTGTATGGTTTATGAGCAGAAAATGGAATGGTTAGGCCTGTTCCTTAGGAAAAGAATTTTGAGATTTATATAAAAGACAGATCACAGAGGGGAGGTTCTGAAGTACAAAGACCAGTTAGGAAACTTTTATATTAGCTTAAGCAAGAGGTGATAAGGGCCTCCACTAGCATAGGTCTGACAAGAGGCTGACTTCAGAGATACAAAGCATATGACTGGATATTGACAAAGAAGAGTTAACTATAATTATGAACCTGAATGTCTGAGAGGAGAGGTTAAAGGAAAGGCAGGTTCATGGGACAAGACTGATTCACAACATGCAAACATTCCCAAATTATTAGAGGCTTCCACATGAAATATCTCAGACATAAATATGGTCTAGTTAAACTATCCCCAAAATAGAAAATATTTTTAAAATAATACTACGCTCTCTCAAATATAAAATAGGTTCCATGTGTCCATTTTCTCTAACATATATCTCTATCCTAAATCAGATGTACAATTTTGAATATAAAACTATAAGGGAAAATAGAAATAAACATGCCTTATACATGCAAACCCACATCTCTAACTGCCAGGCTCAATCATTGGGGGGTGGGGGTGGGGAATGTTCAGAAGGATCAAGAAACAGTGACCTTTAGGAATCTGTTTTAAAAAATAAAGAAAATTATCTTAGATCTCCACGTTTTTTAACTTTCTACCTGATACCCGCAAGAGACTATATTTTGATTATAACATACTTAGTGCTTGCTAAATAGCTATTTATTATCTATGCATCTATAGCACAGACAAAACTTGCCTGGGTTTTCATCATTTGTAAGATCAAGAGGGCAGATTCACAATTAAACCATCAAATATATTTATTTGATAAAATCTAAACAGCAACAAAATTTCAAATACTCTCTGATTTCTAAGACACTTTTTTTTTTAAAGGGAAGAAGGCTTATAGGCATGAGAACAGACTTGTGGTTGAGATTTCATAGGCATAGGAATTTCACTTCTGATAAATTCTGTACTCTACCTGCACTAATTATCATCTGCTCTGTAACTTATCACAGAGTAACATATTTTGTATATTAGGTTGTAAAGCCCCTTTTGAAATTTACAGATCATTATAATATTCCTGTAAATTCTATTTTCTAAGGAAAATAGAACATATTGGTAAACCAAATATCTTAATGAAAAGCTATTATATATATATGGATTACAAATTGTCAAAACTAGAAATAAAGTAAAATAGATCAGCACAAACTGCTTTCAATATAGTACATGTGTCTAATGATGTAGAAAGCTTTTCCAAATTTTAAAATCAATCAGATCATCATGATGAACATAAATCAAAATACCATATGTAAATATATATAAACTCTAGTCAAGGAAGTTACAGGTGATAGAATGTCAGATAAATACATTTTTCCTGTATTGACAATAAGCAGGTTAATCTGTGCCCAGAATACTATGCTAAAAAAACAGAAAAGATATAGTCTTAACTTTGCTAAGTTTATAATCCAATAGGACATAGACTGTATCAGGTTAATAATAGTTAAGAGAACCAAACATTATGTAATTAATTATTCATTAAACTGCATGGCACAAACTAAAAATACTATCAGATTTTAGAAAGACACAAAGACAAGCTGAAGTGATAGAGAAAGGCTTAAAGGAAGAAATGAGACTTGAGCTGGCCCCCTCAGTATGGAAAAAAAAATCAGATTAATGAAGAAGAATGGGAAGGGCATTCTAGACAGCAAGCACAGCATGATCACAGAGGCAAGAATTAATGTGGTATGGCCAGAAGACTGTGAAGAGACAGTTTTAATTGCAGTAAAATGCTAGCATTTTAAGACTATTAGAAAATTAGATTGATTATACAATAAAGAGATATTAGGGTAGAAAGGGAAATAAAGAATGGTAAAGGAAGAAGTATATGAAGCTAAAAGCTTGGACAATATGGTAAGCACTATGGAAATATTATAGATTTTTGATCAGACAAGGAGCATAATGAAAGTGATGTTTTAGGAAGAGTAGTCTAATCACAATAAATCAGATGGATTAGAGGGAAGAAAATAATTATGGAAGGAAAGACAATATAGCTTCCAAAAAGTACTTAGAATGGAGAAAAAGTCTGGGCATTGAATGAAGAAAATCTATTTCAATATATAATTTTAAAGGAGGGGAAAACACATAAGTTATCTCTAACTGAAACAAACAATTTGAAAAAAAAATAAAATAAAATATCATACAGAATTGGAAAGTGGTTGTGCTTTTCCTCCCAAAGAAATTTGGCCCAAATTGAGGTAACAGCTGTTAATCTGATATTTTTGCAAGAATTGAATGGATGGTAGAGAGAGCAAAAGCAGCTTGTGGTTACTTCCTTCTTTGTCTCAGAAAATTAAAAAGGAAGTAATGATGTAAATTGTATCCCCTTTATCCTTTTGGGGAGGCCCTGAAACTGTGTTCCCTTTTAATTGTGAGAGAAGGGTGATTCAGGGTCTCAAGCTTTCTCCTGGGAGAGGAAAACACTCTTCTGTTCACAAGGAAAACATCAGATAAGTAATCTCATTCAATTGGCCAGGGAAATAATCTCTACCCTCTATTGAACTGAATCTTGGTCCCTAGAATGACTCCCAGTGGCTCAAACGCCCAGTTAAGTGATCTCATTCAATTGGAGATCTCATAGTCAATTATCTTCTAGTGAGTGGCTCAAACTGTTCCCCAGCCCCCAGGCCAAGGTATACCCAATATAATCAAGGGTTGGTCAAACCTATCTTCACAGAGGTCCTAACAGGATTATGCCCACTGCTAAAGATATTTTCTTCTCAGTGTAACCCACCTTTGCTATATTCCTTGTTCACTAAGAAGTCTTGTCTTCCCAGCAAGCTGATTTCTTAGTGCAAATAAAACCCATTCTCTGCCACAAACCTCATACCTATATTCACTGGAATTTGTGAATTCTTTTGCAAAGCCTGCTACCGGCTAAGGGGATCCCATTGCTGTTGGGGAGGGGTCTCTTTCTCTCAATTCTCACACCTCATCAGTAGTAACATGTCAGAATGTAAAAGGCACTAGTCATTACTGTCCTTTATCCTAATCCTTTTTTCTACCTGATTTCCACTTGAGTCGAACTGGGAATAAAACTTACAGTCATAGTCCCTGAAAAGTACCTCAGAGCAATAGCTTCTCTCTGTTAATTATAGTTTTCCCCCCTCCCCCCCCCCACAAGGGTGCCCTCTGAACTCTTTATTTGGAGTACTCCTTCAACACTTCTTTATTTGTTCTTCCTCCCCCACTCCCCCACTAACTTTGCAATTAGATTATCTATAGAGTAAGTCACACCATCTGGAAAAGTTAACCAAACAAGATGATTTTCTTGGAAATGATACAGGATAAAGGGGGTATACTCCATTTTTATCTACTTCATTCCACTCATTTATTCAAGAGTGCAGGGAGCAAACTACAATAACAGAAGTTTTCAGAAAGCATTGATGGAACCAAAGAAAGAAGAGAAGCCATATATATAGAAACATTATGCCTTTCAGCAAAGGGTTGTGTTTGTACATGAATGTGTGTACATGTATCTCTATGACTGGGTGGGTGCCTAGTAAGAGATGTGCTATTATACATGCTGAACTTTTATATAATATCACAGAATACACACATGAATATGAGTAAAAGAAGCTAGCCAAACTTAAAAGTGTAAAGCGTCAAACATGTAATATGTTTCTTAATTTTTTTTAAGTCAAAATAATTATGGATAAATTCCCTGGTACAATATACATTTCTTTTCTCTACCAAAGTGGTCAATTTTCAGTTGAAGGCTGAATCTTTCCATGAGGTACTTTCTTTCTAAGATATAAAGCAAACCCCACCAGAATTCTTGAAGGCTTTGAGGCCATGGATATTTGTTTGCAAGTTTTAACAAGCCATTCCTTTTTTAGGTCAGTAACAGTATATCCTAGATCAGTTGGATGATTAAAAAAAAATTAATATCATTATTAGGCAATATTAAGGATAAAAAATGAGAAAATAATGTATAGGGCAAGAAATAATTTAACAGTCCTTGGAGTGCTGAACAAAAAAAACCTGAACAAAAACAAGAAACTCATTAGAAATACCTATTAAGACCATGCATAACTTCCGGGGCTGGGGTGAGGGGAAAGAGGGGGAGAACTTGGCCAAAAAGGAAGTCCTGAATAACTGACAGAGAGAGCCTGAAGTACTGATAAAATTACTCCCTGAGGCAAGCAGGGCAGAGCATTGATGGGGATCAGTTTACCCTCAGTGGACGTAGTAGTTCCACCTTGCTACATTAAGTCAGAAAGAGTTATGTCAAATCCCTATGAATCTGTCTATGGCTCATGTCATCTTTCCTAAATACCTTTTGAGGTTATAGCCCTCCACAGCACTATGCCTTCATGATGTCTTTCCCCTTCCCTCTCCCCCATGCTACACGATACATGATATCTCTCCTCTCATTTTTCCACCATACCTTATGGTGTTCTTTCTCTTTTATATAACTAACTCTTTTAGGGTGCTAAATTCTTCTATGGATTTGGCTTACCAGCTAAAGGCATACTCCAACCTCATGGGATATTCATTTTTTTCTGGTTAATTTTTAGTTCCACAGGGAAATCTGTCTTTTCCATTATTAATTGCCATATTCACCCATCTTGATGTCTATTGGATCACTTCATTTTGTCTATAACCTCTTCTCCTAAATAAACCTACCATTTGCCAAAGAAAATAGCCACTGTGAATTCTTCACATGAACAAAAACCCAATACTTGAAGACTACACATCAATCTCATCATTTGCTAAACCCCCCACACACCATTTGACTAGGAATTGTTCTCATCAATCACATCGATTCTTTTGCATTTCAATTCCCCTTTCTACTTACAAATTCCTTGGATGTGGACTAATTTATTAATTCCAGTAAGAAAAAGTTCTCAATTTAAAGAGAAAACTTCTGTTACCTAGAAATTAGAGCCGTTTCTTAACATTACACAATAGAGTTAACTTACAAACTCTGTGAAACTGTGGAACCTATCTAAAGCATCACAAAGCTAAAAAAGAAAAACCACAAGTTAGTAAAATAGGCATCAGAAGTAAATGGAAAGAGATTTGGAAGAGTGACAGTTGTAAAAGAATATTATACAAAAATAGTATAATAGATTTAATTTGTGGCACAAAAAAATTGTCATCGACATACTTACAAAGATTTGCTATTTTATTTTACATAAAGCTTCACAGGCTCAAGCAAAAACAACAAAAAAGGTATGAGCACCTTGAATGAGCACCTTAATTTTGGGGGGCACAACTTTTAAAGTCTCAGGACAGCAGGGACTGGATCTAGGGAGTAAGGGGAGGTACCAGGGAAGAGTTTGGGGAGATAAATGCAAGATCAAGTGGGAGTCAGGTGGAATTCATTTAGATATTCTGAACCCAAACCTATCTAAAGATATATCCATCAAGATCACAAAGGTTGTGTCCTCAGAAGTTGAAATTCTAGACAACAGAAAATGGATGGGCTGATATTCAGCTTCTCATTATTCCATACAAACAGGATAGTCTAGGAATAACCATTCCAAGAATAAGTGTTTTAACAAATCCTAAAACTGTCCTCTGACATTGGGGGGGGGGGGGGGGGGGGGGGGGAAGAGGCCTGTCTCAGGGAATCAAGATAAAGTGGTTTCATTCTGTTATCTTGGTGAGACTAGCTGCACCCTCTATTGAGTTGAAAATTAGTAATTAGTCCAGGACCATTCCTACTTAGCTTGAACTGAAGTGGTTTTATTCTACTGGAACTCTAGGCCTGGGAGCAGTAATCTCATTCAATTGATCTCTTATAAAAAAGGCAATTTTTAACTCATAATATGCAGAGGTCCGAAATCGCACAGCTGCCTTACAAGGACCCCTGTCCGCTGTGAAGAGACATCCTCTTCTCAGTGTTAACATCTCTGTTTCTCTCTCTGCCAGGATTTCTCTGCTAGGAACTTTATCTCTCTGCCAGGACCTTGCCACTGAGGAAGTTGGTCTCCTAGCAAAAAGCTGATTTCTGCAGTGCCAGTAAAATAAACTTCCTCTTTGCCAGTCTAATTAGGGTTCATGAATTCTTTCATATTAAACTTGTGCCAACCAGACGGGGATTCTCACTCTCAACTCTACACTGCCACTAACCACATCATTTTGGTTGCCTGACTGCATCACTAAGAATAAGCTGATCTAGCTCACAAGTTGGCCCAAAGTTACCATCAAAAGGGGGGGAACCTCAAAATTCACTTATCTCAAGTTGAATTAACCTTGCAAAAGTGAAAAAAGGTTTTGTTTTTTTAAGTTATCAAACAAATAAGTATCTATAGGAAAAGAGCTATACTTTTGGTTCTCTAGAGTATATACTTTAAGCAAATCTCTATTACCACTCATTAAATAAAGGTCAAAGTAGCATTTATGAATTTAGTTTATCATTCCCATTTCAAAACAGTTTATTATGGCACTTTCGAGAGAGCGACCTTAACAGCCATGCCTCTGTTAGAGAGATCAGATCAATTATAAACAACTTTAAATATATACCCCTACCTCTCCTAACCTCTGAACACCCATCAGGTTGTTTTGATTTATTTTTAAGTATTAAAAAAACAAACAAACAAACAAACAAACCCAACAACAACCTATAAAAGCTCCAAGAAGCTATAAAAATCAAAAGAAAAAAAAAAAACACACAAACATACTTTTATTGTTTTGGTTTGAAGTCTCAATCCATTCAGCGTGTTGATGGCTTTTTCTGCATCCTTAGGGTCAATGTAGTTCACAAAGCCATACCCCAAGCTCTGACCTAATAAAGGGAGGAGAAAAAGAAGACATGCATTAGTTTCATGGAGCTGCCAGGCACTAAGTCAAAGTTTGGTGTATAATCTTGCTTATTGGACACTAGCACCAATCCATCTGTATCAAAAATAAATCCTTCTGTATTAATTACTGAAATTAATGCTTATATGATGATGTTCCAAAGCTTTCCAGCTTCTGTCATATGAGTTAAGGTAAAAGAAAAAGAGACAGACAAAAAGATAGAGAAAGAGAATGACGGAATGGGTGGAGCTAGTACCAGAAGAGGGAAAAAAAATGTAGATTGATAAACAATCTGTTTCTAGGACCACAGATCTTGCGCTTAAAGAAACTTTTAAGGGCGTTTAGTCCAACTCCCTTATTTTTACAAAGACCCTAAAGGTCATATAGGTAATAAGTCTTGGAGCCAGGATTTTAATTGAGGTTCTCTGACTCTTAGGCCACACAATTCCACTTTATATAAGATTAGCTAGATTCATCTATTAATTCACTGTGCTAGGCCAATCACTGTGGATATGGAAATAAATTAAATCAGGCCATTGTTGCTCATATTGTATTCTAATGTTTTCTTAAGAAGCAAGACATGTTTAGTGCAGTCTACATATAAGTGAGATGGAATTTTTCTCAAGTTTCTTTAAAGGATATGGGGCACAATGGATGATTTGGTTTTCACAAGGTTTTATATTAGGCAAGTTCAAGATCTATTGTAGGGATGGGGAAAAGAGAATTGAATGCTTAGTATTATCAAGGAAAAGAAGCCTCAATATTAGGAATCCTTTCCAAAGCAGTCATTTTGCCAAGCCTATAGATTGAGTTTTCAATCTTTGTGAAGATGCTACTAAAATTTATTAATCTGAAGAGGGTGGAAGAATAGCCCAAATAAGGTAAAGCAAAAAAAAAAAAAAAAAAAAAAAAAAAGCAAGAAAATCTGAGTGATGCTAGGCAAACAAATTAATATCTTTACTTTTGAAATGACAAAAAGCATCAAGAATGGGTTACAATGTATCAATGGGATGACACAATAGCATCCCTTTATTCTAAAGGGATAGAAAAATGACAAAAAAAAATGATATTTACAAATGTAAATGAGAAATATATAAAATTAAAAACAGTTACTCTCTTTGTGGAGATGTACCTCTAAAAGAAGCTGGAATGTATTCTTGGCAAACTTCTAAGTTACCTTTTTTTTAACCCTAAAATGAAGATAATGCTAACTCAGAACATAATCAACAAAAGTAGTTCTTAAAACTGTGTGGCTGATTCCATTAGAAAAAAATTCATTTTAAATATTATTCTAACACATAAGCTTATTCATCCTCAGTATGCAATATTCAAATTATTAACCAAACAAGTAAATAATAAAATGCTAAGGGGAAAGACAAGAATGAAAATATATTATTCTGATTTAACTATCATTCTAAGACAAATTATTCAAATACTCATTGTAACCAAAAACAGACAAATTTCATTTACTAATGACCCTCTTATTGCACTCACAAATTCTACACAGCAGGAGAAGCTTTCAGATTTATTTTATTCCTTCTTTATTATTCCTTTCCTATTATTTCCTTTATTATTCCTTCTTTATTAGTGAGTCCCTATCTTTCTAGGGACTTCTTTCTTATCCTACTGCACATTAATACCAATCAGGTGAAAGAACCATATAACATTTATGGCAATGGCAAAGACAGACCTTTAGCAGCCATTGAAATATTATAGCATCTGCTACTGTCAATAAATTTATGAGTCAGCAAAAAGAATCTTATTTCAGGATACCATGTATTGCAGTTCATAAAAGTTGATCTTTTAAGATTTAAAAAAAAAAATCTCTCTCAAAACTGGGGTCAATACTCCCAATGTTGGCAGTTCATGTCTTCTCTCCCAGGCTCCTAAAAGCAGCTGCTCAGGCTCAATGATTATTCTACCGCATAGCAACAGCACCAACTCTACAGTTAAGAAGAGTTGATTCCAGTCCATTAAAAGCTAATTAAGTCATATCAATGATGAAGTGGCTAAATGCAGAATAAGGTCTTTCAATTCATCCAACAGGGACCAGGTCAATGGTCCCACAATATTCACTGCCTATGTGTATGTAAAAACAGTGAAATCTTTTTTATCTAAATTCAATTAACTAACTTCTAATATGCCCAAGCTAGCATAAAGTAATACTGATTATTCACCAACAGAGCACTTTGCATTAAACATGAACTCACAAATCTAAGAATCAGTCTATCTTAGAATAAGAAAAACTTAAAAGGAGCCTAAAGACAGTCCTTAGGAATACAAAGTCTATTAAATAATACAGAGGATTGACCAGACACTTTCCATTCATACTGCTAACAAAAGGCTACAAAATCATTAAACCCTAGTGTCTCTGATATTATTACTATTATTATTATTAGGGTAGATATTTTAAAGATCTCAAAGCGTAGCTAGTCCCTCTGAGCAGAAAAGTAGATTATGAATTAAGTGTTGGCCAAATTGAATTAATAATAAAAGTTATTTAGCATTAGAATGAGTACCAAAGTAGGTGGTAGTTCTCAGGAGGGCTGTAAAAATAGCATTAGATTCTCATTTGTTTGAGACAGGTTAGGTACAATCCAGACTAAGGAGAGTAAGATGGATCAGATCACTATTGGGTTTTACAATTAATGCTTTTAAAAACTTGAATAATGATTCTAACTTTTATATAGCACTTTAAGGTTTTCAAAATTTGGAATAAATATCTGTTGCAAAGTTCCAACAGCCTAGAGATGAACTCTGGGCATAATTATCTCCATTGTTCAGAAGCAGAAAAAAAGTCTGATGTTATTTTATTTTCCAGTGGGGACACACATTAATTGTCAGGGATGACACTGAACCTAGGGTCTTCCCAACTAATTATAAGTCCAGCACGCTATTCACTGCCCTCCTTAATAGAATTAGAACAATACAATTACAAAAAAATATGTTTTCACTGGTAGGTTTTTGTTATTTTTAAGTCAGTTAGAATTCTATATTTTGAGTTGGGGGAGAGGAGCTGAACGCTAGCCACATGATACCTACTTAATCTTGGGCAGACTAGACTGCTTGACCTCCCTCTCCTTGTATTTAAATTTAAATATAATGTATATATTTATAAATGCATACCTTGTCTCCCTTAATAGAATATAAGCTCCCTAAGGGCAAAGACTATTTGATTTTTTTGTCTTTTATTCCTCATCACATTATCAGACACAAATCAACATTCACCTGTTCACACTCCCTATAACCACTACTACCACTGAACATACTTTTCATGTTTCTCTACTCTTTGCCCATCAGGAGACATACTGGAGGTGAGATTACCCCAAGCAAAATATAATAAAGGTGTTAAAGCTGCTTAAAGTAAACACTACATTCTTAAAGTACCATATAATAAAACCCTTTTGAGGACAGAGCTGGGTGGGTTGTCTGGAGTGGTTCAGTACCTTCATGAGATCTAATGAGTATCCAGCACAAGTCACGATACACTTATTACATACAACAGGATTGTGGTGAAGTACTTGATATCTGGGTATTTTCTTAGAACACTGTTCTGGATTAATAACTGACTTAGAGTTAAAGGGGGCAGGAACTAAATGTGCTTGACTATTATAGGGAAATAAATTCTGGATAAAGTCTCTCTTTACTAATGCAGCTTAGCCATTTCCCCTACTTCATTTGCCCAAACTCTTAAAACTGATCCAGATAAGAAAACATCTTCTATCTATGCAGGTCAGAACCTTCTCTGTATCTTATAGGCTCAGAAGTTTATAGAAATCTAAATGTCAAATTGTTGAGGTTGAGAAGGGACTCCAAAAGATAGGGATCACGTGAAATGTCTCAAAAGAATTTGTAGGCTTGAACCCATATGCAAGTCAAGGGGCAAAGTTTATTGTAATTATAATGCTATTGAAGTGGGCTAAAATCAAGAAAGGAACCTGGAGCAAGGAGACACCTTTATCCACTTCTTCATATGCTAATTTTATATCCTACAGGTAGAACTGAGGAGTGGTCTTGAAATGGACCCATCCCCCAGTTCATGAAACCCTAAATTTTCCATGAAGTGGTTGAAGCCCCAGACTTTCTGAGAAGTGTGTGCCTACCTAATAGAGTCAGGACAACATTGCAAAACATGTTCCATTATATGCTCACTCACATACGGACATTTCCCCATTGTAAATGAGAAACTATGTCAGTGATTTCCGAAATTTGTAACAGCAAGGATGTACCAGAATATGGCAAACACACTTTGCTAAAGGTTCGGGGCTGATCTCTACTAGCTTGTCTAGTGGGTCAGTCGCTGACCAGCCAATAAATGATGCTTTAAATTAAATAATCTGGTCTAAGCTGTCTATCTCTTGTTTGTCCATTTCAGTCTCAGGAATTTGGTTATCACTGACTAGCATAGCTAGGACTATCCTAAAGCCAGAAGACGTTAGAACCATTGACAGACAAGACTGTTGGAACAACAGCATCCTAAGGTTAGAGTGTCTCAAGATCACTAATATATCTTCCCTAAAGTTTAAGGGAAAAAAAATTATTAAATTCTTAGACTAGCAGACTTTTACAATCATTGACAGAACAATAGTATTCTTAGATCAGAAGGCCTCAGGGTCACAGATTCCAAAGCCAGAAGATTTAGAATCACTATCAGATTGTTCGAACAGAAGCATCCTACCGTTTCAGATCAGGGGACCTTACAATTATTGCTGTCTCCCCCTAAAGGCTATATTCCATCAAAATGACTCACCCTGGGTCACACATATAATATGAACCAGGGACAGAATTTGAACCCAGTCCCTTTTTAGTATCATGGGGCCTCTCTTAAATTTGTATTTCCTATAAATGTGAAATTCATGATGCCCCAAAAGTCTGCATGCAATTTTTTTATTTAATTTTTTCTTGTCACTCAGTTACATGCAAAACAATATTTTACATTTGTTTTAACAGAGTTCCAGTCTTTCCATTCCTCCTTCCCCACCTCCCACCCCCACACTGAGAAAGCATACACAAAACATTTAGATAAAAATCATGTCTTCACAAAAAAAAAAAAAAAATTCCTCCACCCCCAAAAAAATCTCAAGAAAAATAGTCTTTTTTTTTAAATAAAAAGTAATGCATTCAATTTTAAACAACTAAAACAGAAAAGTGCACCAAGACTCGAAATGATTAATAAGAAAATGCAAATTAAACAAATTCAAGGCTTTACTTCTCACCCAACAAATTGGCAAAAATGATCAAAGGTGGGAATAGTAATATTGTAGAAATCACAGAAAGACTTGCACAATTATACCATTAGTGAAGTTTATGATAAGATTAAATTGTCCATACCCTTTGATCAAATAAATCTCTATTTGATATGGTATTGCTTGCTTCTAAGGAGATCTAGCAGGAATTTTCAGGTCCCCTGACCTTAGGGAGCTTCGATTTGAACAATCTGTTAGTGAGTTTAAAATCCTCTAGCTTTGAAATCTGTGACTCTGACCCTTCCCCCCCTTCCCCCTACACACACACACACACACACACACACACACGACCCTCCCCTCCAAACCTGAGAATACTATTGTTCTAATAATCTGATTTTAAAGTCTTCTGGCCTCAGGATAGTCCCACAAATCAAACTCCTGAGACAATAGTGAAGAAACCACTCCTCAGTTCATTGCAAACAATCAGATAGATAATCTGTTGATCAGTGATAACCAAATTTTTGAGACCTTGGTTCTAGCCCTAGGCCATAAAACTAGCATATCTATGACATGAAAAACTAGATTAAATGTGTCTCCTTCCTTCCTTTTCTCTTCCATTGGGTTACAATTACAATAAACTTTGCCCTTTGACTTGTAGGTAGGTTCAAGCCTGCAAATTATTTGAGACACTTTGTGACACTGGTCTGTGACCCCAACCTTTTGGGGTCCGTTTCCAACCTCAACAACATGGCAACCAAAACATTTATGGCAGTATTTTCTTGTAGAGGCAAAAAAATAGAATCAAAGTAGATGCCCATTGGGTGTAAAATGCAAAAGAATGTTACTGTGCAATAATGAATAAGATTACAGGGAGACATGGGAAGATTAAAAGGAACTGATACAAAGTAAGCAGAATCAAAAAGATAACAAAATTATTATAATAGAAATTACAGAGAAAAATTGAAACTGAATCCTGTGTAATTATAATGACCAAGATTAGTCCACAAAAGTAATTGTAATGCTGGAGAAACTGAGGCAAGATAGAGCTTAAGAGTTTTCAATATTTTATTTGAAAGGGAGAGATTTACTGGATGTTGGTTCCAAGAGATCTTGCAGCTTTGTCCTTGGCTTCTGCCTCTGCTTTCTTCGGCCTCCAGCCAGCACCAAGTTGAAAAATGCAATGAATCTCTTTGCCTCGAAGATAGGGCTTGTGGGCTTCCTCCCAGAATGCTCCTCTCCGACCCCAGTCAATGTTCCCAAGTAACTCTCCCGAGTGGCTCACTGGAGCTGTATTTATGCTACTTCTCCGAGAGTGGGATTGTGGGATATCTCCCAGCATGCTCTCTGGCCCTAAGAGCTTCAATGGGAGGTGTGAATTCAGATATCTCTTTCTAAACCATGAAATCTCTCAAACATGTGAACTCCAATGAGTATGTAAATATTTCTAGCTTCTATGAGCTCTCTAAAGGTGTGAACACAAGCTTCATTTCTATCAGTTGTACTTAGTACCTTGTTTCAAGTTCTGGCCCAAAATAACTCCTTCTAAGATCAAATCAATCATATTTAGCATGGTTCAACCATGCTAAATTATATAATTATTGTCTCTATCAACTCTATCAACTAATGGCTTAACACTTTGTAAAGATTCCAACAACTGGAGGCAGAGCAAAATCCATTTTGCCTCCAGAGCTGAAGAGACTATTGGCTCCAAAAATCCAGCAGCCAATCCATACCTCCCATGAAGTATATATGCATGTGGTTCTAAGGCACTGGGTAGACTGAGATAAGGGCAGAGTCAGAGCACTGAGAGCAGGAACGGACTATCAATCCAGTTCTGACAGGGTGAGGGGAGGCACCAGATATTCTGATAAATTGGGATCAAGAAGAGCAATGACAGACTGGAGGGAGGCAGGGGATATTCTGGTAAGTAGAGAAAGTCTAGGGTCCTGATGTCTAAAATAGAAGGTCTTTCTCCTTATCTGGCTCATGATAATTAGGAGGGAGGGGGTTGTGTTGCCACCAGGAGGATTGAGCAGAACCGTGAGGAACTGAGGCAGAACAATTCAGGGAAGCCAAGGCAGGACAATTTAAGGAAACTGTGGCACAACAAAACCATCCTAATACCTGTTACTAAAAAGGTTGAGAATTTCATTTTATAACTTCTGAATAGTTAATTATGATAACTGAGCTTAAAGAACCATTGCTGGACTCACCAAGCTATCTCAATATTTTGTTGATAAGCCCACTTAAGTGACTTTTTACCAGAAGGTAAATGCAGAACACCTGGACTCAAACTACAGCTCCTACTCTAAATGAATTACACAAATTTCATAATCTCTGAAACCTCTTACCTTATCTGGTCCAATACAAATTTCTAATTAGTTGATAAAACTTCTTACCAGAGGTCTTTCTTAAAAGCTACATATGTTTAAAAAAAACTGAACCATTTCATTCCATGTCACTTTTTCCACTCTGATCACTTCCCCTACTTTAGAAGATCAGTAGTTCTTAGACATGCATAGTAATAGGACATAATCTGGAATAGAATCAAAGAGATGTTTTGATCTCAGCCCCTTCTTTCACAAATAAAGCAACTGATGTCACAATGGACAAGTCATTTCATCTAAGCAAAAGCAGAATTCTCATCCAGGTCTTTTGATTTCAAGTCTGGTACTTTTGCCACCATACTTTACCACCTCACAACATATTTCTAAAATTTTAAATTATACTGTCCAGATGCAATATACCACACATAGAAAAAAGAGGGGCCAGATGTGTAGTGTCTTCAGAAATAATTGACTCAATTAGGAAATCACAACCTAAACATTTGCATTTCACAATTATCATAATAAAATGAATTCTCAATTTAAAAATCATTTCCTATGTATACTTATATTGTATTTAATTTATACTTTAACATATTTAACATGCATTGGCCAACCTGCCATCTGGGGGAGAGGTGGGGAGAAGGAGGGGAAAAATTGGAACAAAAGGTTTGGAAATTGTCAATGCTGTAAAATTACCTATAAAAAGCTATTTTAAAAAAAAATCACGTCCTATTTGTAATTTGATAGATTTACATAAATTTGTTCCAAGTATAAATTATGAGATGTCAGCATGTAATTTTGTTTTAAGTGCTTTTTCACTAATAATTTGAGTCTACTAAGATTATTTAAAGTCAATGAAAAACAAAATAGTAAATTTGGTAAGTAAATCAACAATAAAAAGTGTCTACACTGATTGATGTGGTATCTATCATTTCACTTAAAGAAGTAGTGGTATTTCAAGGGCTAGAAAGGTACAAAGTAACATTTAGTTTTAAAGTACCTCTATTCCCAGAAATAGGTCACCACAATATTCTCTTACAGGCAGGCTCTTTGGGGTTCTTCAAGTAGACATAGGAAAATGAGATCATGTGGCTAATTTAAGAGAGAAAAGGGTTAATTTATGTATCTCTGGGTTCTCAATACTGTGAGCTTGAACAAAAAACGAAAGGCATCTAATTGTAACATCTTCATTTCAGAATTTCTATATTTCCTCCTCCCTCCCTCCTCCTCCTTATTTTTCTTAAATTCTTTCTTCTGTCATTATTTAATTCTCATTCTTCAACTCCACTGTGTGCCTACAAACTATTACATTCCTAACACTACACAATTCCTAACAATATTAGGTCAGAAGGAATTCTGTTCTCGAGCATTCATTATGTTTCTCTATACTCCAAAAAGCTATGAGCCAGTTTCTGCCTTCCAGCTTCAAGTACTAGAAACAAAAGGCGACATAATAAAAATAGATCTAATCTGTAATGAAGCCAATCAGGCACAATGTTTATACCAAGGAATCTAGTAAGAAAGTACCTTAGAATAAGTGGCATAAAGCACTTTCCTTTCTACAGTATTCATGAAGCAAACAAATCTTAAATGTTTATAATTCCTGCCAACTTTAATTTCCTGCCTTCTGTAAATATAGTATGCCATTTTTAGAAAATCATCCATTTTAAAAAAGGGCAAGCTATGAATATGGGCCTCTGTGTAGTTTCTTCTCATTGAGCAGGATAGATATACAGTTTAGGGAATAGGAAACCCTAGAAAGGAAGGCATAATAGGCAGCAGAGTTTCCCTGAAAGCCTTCTTAGGCATTAACAAGCTTCCAAATGATATTACTAGGGATTATAACAAGGATAGAAAATTCAATCTATTCATTTACATAATGCAGAAAACAGATGGCTCACTAAAGATCTCTTTCAAACCATGAAATTGGCATAAATAGAATGGTATCCTGAACAGACCTCCCTCCCCCAAAAGGTCGCTAGAAATTTATTTAAACATATTAATTTTAGTTGAAAAGAATCTAAGTTTTTGGTTAATATAATATGTATAAATAATGACTAACAATTATGATGGGCAATGATCCTAAACATTCATTCATTTTCTATTAAGTTAATTACCTATCCCTATTAGTTACACAACTGATGGTAGAGTTATATATTATCAACTTCTAGCAATGAGTATACTCTTACATTAAATTGTGATTTCTCAATAGGTCCCAATTTACAATCCATTTTAGGAAATCCCAAGTCTTCCTAAAAAAGTAGCACCAAACATCATATCTCATTCTTTATAGGACAAGGGAAATGAAGGATTTGTAATTAAAACCTGAGGGGAAAAAAAACAACCTAACACTAGTTCAGGAAATAAAATTAACTCTGTCTTAAAACATAAATTTTTTGTGATTAAAGACACCTTTTGAAGTCAAATTTGAAAAAAAAAAAAAACGGTTAAAGTGATAAAAATAAGGGATTCAAAGATAATGGGGTTTTAAAAGTCCATCCCTATTCTTCATTTCATTCCCAGAATGAAGAGTCATAGGGTTTAAATTTTAGCTTTCTGCCCATCCCCTTCCTTTCTCTGTGACTCAGATATTCATCTGCAAGATCTTTTTCTTACACTTAGCATCACAGGGTCTTCCAGGAGACCAAAATTCTGATCCTGCAGATTTTATACAGTTCCTTTGAAAGAAAAAATTTCATCATCAAAACCTGAAAAGCCTCCATGATGAAACTAAACTCTAAAGGAAGGGGAGAATTTGAAAGTACAAAGAGACTCTTATTTGGGATAAGTAGATTCTGACTTACTACATTTTAAATAATCATACTGTATGATTCTTTAAAATTCTCAAGGCACTTTCTTTTAATATAATTTCATGTGTCCTTAAAAACAAATCTGGTGACAACAGCATTATCATCAGTTGTAGAGATAAGAAAATGGAAACTCAGGTTCAATATTTAAAACTGGATTTTCTGAATTCTGAAGCAAGATTTTCTGAATTCTAGTCCAGTACTAATTCTACTATGTCTTTTTTTTTTTTTTCTTTCTAGTTTGAAACAAATGTTCAGGGTGGTGAAGGGAGGGAGACAGGGGAAACCTACTGATAGATTCCAGTTTCTCTTTTGAATTCTTCAGTTTGTCTTCAAAGGTGTTTTTTGCAACTTGCAGTTTTCAAAATCAAGGAGTTTATTTATGTTAACCCTATTTCAAATGGAGAGAGAAAAAAGATTTACCCTTTAGTTCCTGAAATACTGAGTGTTGAGAAACAGGGGAAAATACACCAGCAACTGTGATAGTAAAAAAGAGCATCTGTTGCTGGCCTTTACTACCAACTGGGTGTCAATTCTCACACAAAAAGAAAAGAATAAAGAACAACTAAGAAGCCATAGAATAGCAGGACAGCTTCTAAACATGGTTTTTCTTTTCCTCCCAGTGACCTTTTATTTAAAATTCAGAACTGGCATGAAAAATCAAAGAAGCACTAAACATCATAATTATAACTTTACTACAGCAAAATGATTTCTCTGTTCATGTAACAAATCTATTTAGTTTGATATGTCACAATAAATTACACGGTTGTGCCTAAAAATAACTAAATGTCATTTGCAAAGATCAAACATGTTCACATTTTCTATAGAGCTCTGAATTCTTCTCTGTTATCGTCCTGAAGAATGGAAAGCAGACTGACCATGAACATCTATAGAATAACCTATTTTATAAAGAAACTACAGTTAGAAATGATGAGTGTAAAATTCTGCTTGATCTGAGTCAGCCCTGTAAAATTATGTAAAATCACCAATAAAATGTCTCCTGTGATCTACAAACCCAAATGGTCTTGTATCCTCTGGAGCAAGATAAGTTTTCTTGGCGGAAGTCACGATTCCTAGCAAGATTTCACACCCACTAGAGTCTTCTCTTAGACTCATGCATAAAATGGGTCTTCAAAAAATGACTCTTTGCAGATCACTTCTCTCTTGAGAATGATATGCCCTCCAAGAGAATCCCTCTTGGTGTCTCTTTAACAATAAAGCTTTTTTTGCCATAGCTTTTGGGTTTTGTGAAATTCCTTCACAGGCCTGCGCCTTGGAGTGTTGGAATCTTTACAAACTGTTAAGCCATTAGAGTTGATAGAGACTAATTATCTAATTTAGCATGGTTCAATATGATTGATTTGATCTTAGAAGGAGAGATTCTGGACCAGAACTTCAAACAAGGTACTAAGTACAATTGCTAGAAACGATGCTTGTGTTCACACCTTTAGAGAGCTCATAGAAGCAAGAAATATTTAAGTACTCATTGGAGTTCACACAGTTTAATATGAGATATCCGAATTTACCTCCCTTAAGCCCTGCCTCCAGAAGGAGGAGTTAACCTTTGGAAGATCATATATATAGAGAGGAAGCTCTTAGAGCTTGAGGGTTCTTACTTCAGAACATTGACTGGGGTCAGAGAGGAGTACTCTGAGAGGAAGCCCACAAGCCCTCTTTCTGAGGCAAGAGAGATTCATTTTCATCTTCCACCTTGGTGCTGGCTGGAGGCTGAAGAAAGCAGAGGCAGGAGCAAAGGACAAAGCTGCAAGAGCTCTTAGAACCAAGCAGAAAGTTAGGCCTTTAAGAAAATTAACTGGGCTATAACTGAAGGACACAATAAAAGATCTGAACTTTTATCAGGTGGCTGCAATTTTGGGCGATTATTTACTTGTAACTGAAACTAAAGCTGCCTCCAGAAAACCTCCCCAAGAAACCTGCTCTCCCCCAGAAATAACCATTATATTATAAAGAACAAAAACACCAACATTGGAGAACACTGAATCTTGCCCATCCCTGCCTAACTTCTTCTTTGGTACCCTTAGCTCCCATCAGAAATAAGTAAATTTTCTTCTGAAAATAGAAATTAAGATTAGACCAATTGAAAGTCTTAGAAATCAAGAAGCTTTGTTAACTGGCAAGTAACAATTCTAAATCTGAGAAATCTATGAAAAATTCATTGCTCTCTGGGATGTGAATGTTTGTTTTTTGGTCAACCAAAAACTGACAGACCAAAGCATAACTTCTAACTACAAAATGTTACCAAGTAAATTAAGTACCAACAAACACTAGACATCTATATATCTAATTATTTATTAAGTGTCTATTAATGTGCTAAGACACCTTTACAGAGAAGGAAAAAAAAAAAAACCCTTTTTATAATGAGGTTGCTCAAGGATAAAAAGTTTTACCTTTGATTAAATTATTCTATTATTCTATAACAACAATTTATCAAACAGCCTTTTAAAAAAAAAAATCCAACATATATATTTGGTATTACCCAATTTTTTTTGTCCATTTTCTTTGTTCAAATGAATTACCCACACATGTAATTGTAATTTTCAAAAGCAAAAGAGCATGTCTATGATATCCCTAGATAAAATTCCTACAGATAAATTAGAAATGGATATATGAAATAAATTTTAAAAGGGTCGGAGGGTCGGCATAGCATAAAAGAGAGTCAACAATGAAATTAGGAAGACCAGGATTCATTTTGCTAACATTAAAGTTGTACTACACTCTGAAAGACTAAGTTAAAGTTGAACTGCCTATCTATATTACTGGAAAGATCTTACATCCCTTGAGTTCTCTAAATTGATGATGTGTGAGAACAGGAAAAAATGCAAATTTAAAACAAAATAAGATTTACAGGAACTACTTTTTTTGTAAGCACACAAAACAATTTCTTATCTGGCCAAATCTTATGAGTCAACAGTACAGGGCACAATGTGAACACTTAATAGATGTTTCTTGATTGGCTTCTATTGTTAGAAATTTATTTAGAATAAGCCATTCCTATCTCACCATCTAAAATACATTAAAAGGTTTCCTGCATATTCTATTTGCTATAAAATTTCCAAAATAAGATAGACAATTACTGTTGCTCAGATCTTTAATACTGAAACAAAGAGCATGCATATTAGAATTTGGAATAAGTTTTCACTTTAAGTACACTAATGTTTTGATAAAGTTAAAAGTACCATAGAATTAATAGAGTTATCATCCATCTTTCAGTAATTGTTAAATAAAGCTATGAAGAAAACGATTGGTTACAAAAAATATGGATGAAGTTAAAGCTTCAATATAGGTTCTTCATCACACATACTCTGGTATATCATCAGAGAAAAACCTATGAAAAGAATCAAACTACAAAATCTTTGAGGAAAAGTCTATTAACAGATTGTAAATCAAGAATCAGCTAGGGCTTATTATGAAAGGAAAAAAAAACCTTTCTGTAAAAGTCTAATAACAAGTTATACTCCATTAACAAGTTTTGACCAGATTAATATTATCAAGTGGTTTTTGAATCATTGGAGGATTTTAGTGGAGGGTGGGAAAGCTTCAATAATTCATGAAGACCATTTACTAAGATGAGGATTCTTTTTTTTTTTTTAATAGCCTTTTATTTACAGGTTATATGCATGGGTAACTTTACAGCATTAACAATTGCCAAACCTCTTGTTCCAATTTTTCACCCCTTACCCCCCACCCTCTCCCCGAGATGGCAGGATGACCAGTAGATGTTAAATACATTAAAATATAAATTAGATACACAATAAGTATACATGACCAAACTGTTATTTTGCTGTACAAAAAGAATCAGACTCTGAAATACTGTACAATTAGCTTGTGAAGGAAATCAAAAATGTAGGTGGGCATAAATATAGGGATTGGGAATTCAATGTAATGGTTTTTAGTCATCTCCCAGAGTTCTTTCTCTGGGCGTAGCTGGTTCAGTTCATTACTGCTCCATTGGAAATGATTTGGTTGATCTCATTGCTGAGGATGGCCAGGTCCATCAGAGCTGGTCATCATACAGTATTGTTGTTGAAGTATATAATGATCTCCTGGTCCTGCTCATTTCACTCAGCATCAGTTCGTGTAAGTCTCTCCAGGCCTTTCTGAAATCATCCTGTTGGTCATTTCTTACAGAACAGTAATATTCCATAATATTCATATACCACAATTGATTCAGCCATTCTCCAACTGATGGACATCCACTCAGTTTCCAGTTTCTAGCCACTACAAAGAGGGCTGCCACAAACATTCGTGCACATACAGGTCCCTTTCCCTTCTTTATAATCTCTTTGGGATATAAGCCCAGTAGTAACACTGCTGGATCAAAGGGGATGCACAGTTTGATAACTTTTTGAGCATGGTTCCAAACTACTCTCCAAAATGGTTGGATTCGTTCACAACTCCACCAACAATGCATCAATGTCGCAGTTTTCCCACATCACCTCCAACAATCATCATTATTTTTTTCCTGTCATCTTAGCCAATCTGACAGGTGTGTAGTGGTATCTTAGAGTTGTCTTAATTTGCATTTCTCTGATTAATAATGACTTGGAGCATCTTTTCATATGACTAGAAATAGTTTCAATTCCTTCATCTGAGAATTGTCTGTTCATATCCTTTGACCATTTTTCAATTGGAGAATGGCTTGATTTGTTATAAATTAGAGTTAATTCTCTATATATTTTGGAAATGAGGCCTTTATCAGAACCTTTGACTGTAAAAAATATTTTCCCAGTTTATTGCTTTAAGGTGAGGATTCTTAACTGTGTGAAAGATTCCTTTATTTTTGGGGGGGAGCTGTTTGATAAAATCTATGGAAATTCAGAATAATTATAAAGCACTTCATAAGAAAGTACACTGGATTACAAAGGAAACAAATTCTACTTACATATAATCAAAACTTTTTTTTGAAATGAGGTCACAACACAAGATTAAGAACACTTACTTTAAGAGATGGAAAAATTGCAACCAGTATCTGTAGAGAAAGAGCCCAACACACTTTTCTGAGATATTGAAGGAAAATTGCATAATGCAAGACCATTTTTACCTCCAGTCTTTTTTTCATATAGACTCAAAAATGAATACTAAAATCATCCTTTTGATGTAAACTGTTCCCCTGATCTTTGGCCCCTCCCTGGCTTTGGGAGGGGCCCCACCTTCTGTTTACAGGGAAAACTCCCAAATAATAATCTCCTCCTATTCAATTGGAGATTTTGGTCTGAGAAATAATCACCACCTTCTATTGAAAGGTCCCCAGTTTCACACCAAAAAAAAAAAAATCAATATAATCAAAAGACCTGTGTCCAGACCTTTGCAAATAATCCTAACAGGATTTTGCTTGCTGATGAAGACATTTTCTTTTTAGTGTAATAAACCCACTTTTTGCCACAAACTTCACCTCTTTCATTTGGGTGCTTCAATTCTTTTGCAAAGCCTGTAGAGTGAGGGGACCCCATTGCTGTCTGGGAATCTCTCAATCCTCATTTCTCACACCTTAAACACTTTCTTCACCCAAAAAATTTAATCATTACTAATTAAATTGGTTATGTTTTTGGATGACAATATGGAAGCAATCTCAACGGTGAATTTTCACTTTTCATAATTATATATTAACTACATGTCCTAATCCCTAAATCTGAATGAATATGTACTTCTCAGTTTCTGCAATGTAAATTTTGAACAATTTTGGCTCTCATTTCTGAAATAAAATATTTTGAAGAGATGTTTAGATTCTCCTTAGTTATTGACTCCTCTTGCAAAACTACTTGTAACTGATTCCTGAAAGTACATGACTGAAAGAGGATGCACTTATGTTTTCATTTGCAATATGAAGAAATAATGAATAAGGCCTAAGGGTTAAGAGGACTGCACTAATTGTTGGAAAACTGAAAACTTCACTGGTTTGGGGACTTATATGCTTAGCATATAGTACCTTTGCTACTCCCAAACAAAGGTTCTTCTTAGACACAAGCCACCATAAGCTAAGCATATTTCAAAAATGATAAATAGTACAAAAAACATAATATTAACGTTTAAATGGAGAAAGTATACAAAATTGTTGTTCAGTTGACATTCATATGCAATGCTTTTGTTATGCCACACTTCTCTTTTATTGTCCTGACTCAGTTTCCTTAATTATCCTGACCCAGTCCTGACTCAGTTTCTCTAACTGTTCTGCTTCAGTTTATAATTATCAGCTCAAAGCTCAGTCCTACAAAACCTCCCCTCCTTTATCAGAATATTTGATAAGGATAAAAGATCTCATGTTTTAGAATATCAGAATGCCTCTCCCTATCCCAAGCTATCGGAATGTCAGATACCAATCTCATCAAGATGCCTACCCCCATCTCCTGAGGCTCACCCTATCCTGTCAGTCCCATTCCCACTCTCAGCACCTGGACTCTGGTCCTGCCTCAATGCACCCCGAGTCTGAGCTATGTGTATATAGGTCATTGAGAACTCTTATTGTTGGCTGGATTCTTGGAGATGATAGTCTCATTCAGCCCTAGGACCAAACCATGGATCCATTTGGTCCCAGTAAAATTCTCCCATTTAATAAATTATTAAATACTCTCTAAACTCTATCTTGCCTGACTTTCTCTGCCATTACATTTTGTAACCCCAATTTGGGAGTTTACTGGCAAAGTTGCTGCAGTTATTTGCCATTTCCTTCTCCAATTCACTTTACAGATGAGGAAACTGAGACAAACATGATTAAGTGACTTGCCCAGGATCACAGAGCTATAAGAGTCTGAGGCCACATTTAAAACAAAGGCTATAGCAACAATATCTTATTCTGACCTTTCTATGAGAAGAAATTTTTGTTTGCTTATCTTTATTCCAAATAGGTCATCTTCTGAATGGTATGTGAAAGGTTTTCTTCTACTTTAAAAAACTGTATGAAGCGCTGATTCTTTTAGTTATGAGAAATCCCCAAATGCACCAATTCTATTACAGCAGGTTAGTACATAAATGCTGACTATAAATGGAAGATTATTTAAATATTGCAGACACTGCAAGAAGAGCCTCAAAAAGGCCTCTACTAAGCAGAAATGGGGGTAGGGGAAACTTACAACCATCCCAATGATATGTAATCTACAGAGTAAGTTTAGCAGTTCATGATAAGTTATT
The DNA here is from genome assembly GCF_902635505.1 of Sarcophilus harrisii. Classification (NCBI taxonomy): domain Eukaryota; kingdom Metazoa; phylum Chordata; class Mammalia; order Dasyuromorphia; family Dasyuridae; genus Sarcophilus; species Sarcophilus harrisii. The sequence goes on along the minus strand of NC_045426.1, from coordinate 286,206,316 downwards.
TAAAAAATCTCTTCACAATGGATAATGTGTGGACTTGCAACCTATAAATCATAGAAGTGCTAGGCAAGAATAAACATCTGCTGCTCCAAGTCATTATTAATCAGAGAAATGCAAATTAAGACAACTCTAAAATACCACTACACACCTGTCAGATTGGCTAAGATGACAGGAAAAAATAATGATGATTGTTGGAGGGGATGCGGGAAAACTGAGACATTGATGCATTGTTGGAGTTGTGAACGAATCCAACCATTCTGGAGAGTAGTTTGGAACTATGCTCAAAAAGTTATCAAACTGTGCATCCCCTTTGATCCAGCAGTGTTACTACTGGGCTTATATCCCAAAGAGATCATAAAGAAGGGAAAGGAACCTGTATGTGCACGAATGTTTGTGGCAGCCCTTTTTGTAGTGGCTAGAAACTAGAAACTGAGTAGATGCCCATCAGTTGGAGAATGGCTGAATCAATTGTGGTATATGAATATTATGGAATATTATTGTTCTGTAAGAAATGACCAACAGGATGATTTCAGAAAGGCCTGGAGAGACTTACACGAACTGATGCTGAGTGAAATGAGCAGGACCAGGAGATCATTATATACTTCAACAACAATACTATATGATGAGCAGTTCTGATGGACCTGGCCATCCTCAGCAATGAGATCAACCAAATCATTTCCAATGGAGCAGTAATGAACTGAACCAGCTACGCCCAGAGAAAGAACTCTGGGAGATGACTAAAAACCATTACATTGAATTCCCAATCCCTATATTTATGCCCACCTGCATTTTTGATTTCCTTCACAAGCTAATTGTACAGTATTTCAGAGTCTGATTCTTTTTGTACAGCAAAATAACAGTTTGGTCATGTATACTTATTGTGTATCTAATTTATATTTTAATATATTTAACATCTACTGGTCATCCTGCCATCTGGGGGAGGGAGTGGGGGGGGGTAAGAGGTGAAAAATCGGAACAAGAGGTTTGGCAATTGTTAATGCTGTAAAGTTACCCATACATATAACCTGTAAATAAAAGGCTATTAAATAAAAAAATAAATAAATAAAAAGAATAAACATCTGCTTTGTTTATTTTTTTTTCCTGTTAAGGAAGAGCCTATATAATAGAAAAGCTGTCAGATGTAGGGCATTTTGTCTCCTTAAGAAAAATACAAAATGGCTTAGTTTCTATACTGGGCAATCTATATAACACAAGCAGTCTTTTCAAATACAATTCATTTCGTAGGTGGGATATTTAATTATTTCTAAGTGTTCAAATTTAAATTTCATTACAGGTATGGTAAAGAAAATATTTAAACAGCTTTGACAAAACAAATAATTATTTGTAGGGAAAAGAATAGCTTATTACTTCATAAACTGATAAAAGTAAATGTGCTATTTTTTCTTACTGCAAATGTAGGCAAAGCTTAACTTTTCACAGGTTAATTACTTATCAAATAAGTTTATTTTGCTTGTTAATTTCTCAAATGACAAAGTAATATGGTAAAAAAATGCATTAAAACTGAAATTATGTTTCATAATGTATGTTCGAACCGTGTCCGTCATTTATTATCTATCTGTTCTTTCTTGCACAAGTCATACATAACTTCTCTTGGTCTCAGTTAACTCACATATAAAATGACAAGGTTGGACTAGCTATCAGGAGCTCTCAACTTGAGGTCCATGACTTTTAAAAAATAAATACACACACACACACACACACACACACACACACACACACGCCCTTTAACTTTATGCACTGTATTTTTCTAGGTTAAAAAATATCATTACATTCCCAATGTGACATACACACAAACTCTAGACCAAATTATCTCTAAGGTCCCTTTGAGGTCTTAGTTGACGATTCTGTAATCTGACAGACAAAATTCTATCTTTCACGTATAGATCTAACAGTGTTATTACTTCCCAGCTCAAAAATCTTCACTGTCCTTCCCTTGCCTATGGCACAATATTTTTGGCAAAAACAAAACAGAACAAAAAAATGCTTTAAAATCCTCCACAATTGGACACTCTTCTTTCCCAGAATGATTTCATCTCTTCTCCTTGATGTATATTATATTCCAACCATGTCTTACTGCCCTCTCCCATTTTTGTGGATTCCTCAATATCTTGAATATACATGACTTTTCATAGTGATAAAATATCACTTCATTCAATACCTCACACAACAGCTACTTTTCCATAAAACCTTCATGGACTTAATGTCTAATATCTCCACAAATTTCTTTACAAAATCTTGTACAGATTTGCCTTGTTCTTTTCACATCATGTCCTGGGTTATATTTCTGCATAGAGCTTATTGCCCCTACTCCTAAATCAATAGAATATAAATGCCTTTAAAACAGAAACTAACATTTCTCTTCCTTTTTTGGGGGGTGCAGGTGAGGGTGGGGGTAAGGGTAGGGGTGGGAATGGGTGGGATTATATTCATGGAACCTAGCCTAGTGCTATATACAGCCCTGGGTTTACCATGTAAGTAACCCAACCCAGCAGATCATTACTCATTCACTTTTATTCATGCCAGGCAATGTCCTCTCTTACATTTGCTTACAGTGAAATCTACCCAACATATGGGATGGTGACCCTTCCTCTAGTTCTTTTAACTTCAAGATGTTACCAATGCAACATATAAGTGATATATCATTTATCCTTAATTCTTCCCCTGGGATCAGCCATCTCCTCTTTCAGTCATATCTTTATTTGAATTAATCAATAAACATTTATTAAGTATATGAGGCACTGGGCTACATGTTAGGAATACAAAAGGGATAAAAACAGCCTTTGCCTTCAAGAAGCTTACAATCAAATGAAAGAAAAAAACACAAACACATATACAGAGCAAAACATATAATAGACAAATAGGAAATAACAAAAAGTATGAACTAGAATTAAGAGAGGTTGGAGAAAACTTCCAATATCTGACACCTTGTACAGAGTAGGTACTTACTAATAATTGACCAACATATTCACAGATATTACTTATTATTGTATCTTTATCACTATTCTGATAGGATAAAATTACAAATATACTCCCATTCTGTGAGTAAGAAAAATGATTCTCAGAAAGATCAAGTAATCAGAATAAAAACACAAAATGGTAATCTTTAAGCTAAAAAATGTGAATCCTTTAAATTTATAGAAATGTCTTAAGGCATTCTTATTCTGTATACAATATGAATCTAAAACTTTGACATGTTTCGATAACTTTGAGATGACTGTACTTGCATTTCTATATAAGATTATTAAAATAGTTGGGAATTAAAGTATTTTTAATATGAAGAATTAAATTTGGCCTTCTGGCATTTTTTGTTATTGCTTCTCCTTTGTTCTCAAAATCAGGGAAGTTGATGCCATGACATGCAAGTGAATTGGATTTAAGTGAGGGAAGGCTGTACAAGATCACCTGCCTCACTTTCCCCTCCAGAAATCATCTGGGTCCAATGGCAAGATATAGATCAAAATGACTTAAGATTGTGACTACACACGATACTGATGTTTCAAGCATAAGTAAGGCCCTAGTTTTTCAGGTATACCTTGATTTTAATTTAAGTTTTTTAAAAAATGTCTAGACAAAGAAAATGTCAGTTCACTGACATATCTGTACTTTAAAGATATATGAACATATCAGGGACTATACCCAGTGAAGTTTCCCTATATCAGTGGACTCTGAAATCTTCTAAATCCAGAAGATGCTCACTCAGGCCTGAAGTAGTATAAAATGGCACCAATACATGTGGCTGACCATTGCATTTCTTCCACCATCTTTTCCTAATCTCTCAAAAATCAAGGAATAAAGGATAGTTAGGATCCATATTCCAAAAGAAAATTATTATTTCCAATAGTACAAGTATCCAGTAGAAGTGCAAAAGATTTCGAATGAGGAAATCTGAAGGACTGAGTAGCCCTCATGACTAAAAACCTTTTTAACAATCACAGGAATGATTAAGTACTTTTAAAATAAGTTGTCTAGGGGCAGCTAGGTGGTGCAGTGGATAGAGCACTAGCCCTGAAGTCAAGAGGACCTAAGTTCAAATCTGGCCTCAGATACTTAACACTTCCTAGCTAAGGGACCCTGAGCAAATCACTTAACCCCAATTTCCTCAGCAAAAAATAAACAAATAAGTTGTCTAGGTCTTTAAAACTAAAGTCATCAACCAAAAACTTTTTCTTAAATTATAGAGCATTACCATTAGAGGATTGCTCAAAAACTAAAAACATCCCAAACCTTGCTTATTAGAACAAGAAAAAATAAAGGCAAAGGCAAAGGTAAAGCAGTTTTATCAATAGGGAATGACCTTTCTTTAGGTCCGAATATTTTCCTGGATGAGGAATACCATCTGACGGATCAAATTGTATAGCTACATAAACATTTATCACTTAATTTTTGAAAGTTCTTTGATTAAAAAGTAATTAAAGTCTTGATATTAGATATCAAAGAATTCTAAAAATCAAATGTTAGTTACCACCCCTGTATGCAATTTTCTAGGATAAATACAGTAGCATTTATTCTAGACAACCCTATAAATTAACATGAAAAGGAATTACCTCTTAAAAGGGTCTAGAAGTAAATCTAGTTCAAAGAATCTTATATTAGAATCTTATTAAACTACTTGAGAAAAATGATTGTTAGCAACTTACGGATATTATTTAGGGGTGTGTGTGTGTGTGTGTGTGTGTGTTTGTTTAGAGAGTATAAAAGAAAGGAAGAAACTGTGACTCTTATTTAAGGCAGAAAATGTCTAATAATTCAGGTAATACTTTTAACATACAGCGTGAGAGTAGCCAAAAAATATTTCATAAGAAATAGATGAAGTTCAATTCATGTCAAATCACAGGCAAAAGGAGTCAGAATAAAGTCACTTTTAGAACCATGTTACTATAATTGTCTATTATTTACAAAAGAAAGATAATGAATATATATTTGTAATATGATAATATGTCTTCTCAATATGTTAGGATTCTTATAAGGTGCCAAATCAGTGGAATCAATGAGATAATGATTCTCTGATTTACATGAACTTAGTATTCACTATAATTCCACAAAATTTACACCTTTAAGAGAGCATATATATCAGGAGGAGCTCTCAGGGCCAAAAAACACAAGCCCACTAGAAGCTCTGAACCTAGACAGGATTTGGTCGAGGAGATTCACAAGCCAGAGAAGGCAGCTTAAGCTCTCAGAACCAAGACTACAGAAGACCTCCAGAAAACTAACTGAGCCCCAAAAGGATTTGGACTTTAATCCCTGGCTGCATTTGGGGTGATTACACTGAACTGAAATGAAGGCTCCTCCCAGAGACCCCAAGAAACCTGCTCCCAGAGAAGATTACATTTTAGAGAAGACCATTACATCAATGGAAGGTAAAGAATCTTGAGGAAAGGGAAAAAAAGGAAACTAAAATTCTAAGTTTTAAAATTTTTAAATAAGCAAAAAAACCCCACCACGATATTAGTCATTAGTGGCTTTGAAAGGTAAGATGAAAGCACTGGCATCTATTGAGGTAAATGAAAGGGGCCTATGACTTCAATAAGATTCCCCTTGCACTTCTTTTTTTTAACTTGTTAACACACAATTTTGAAAGTTCCTTTTGAAACTCTTGGTTCTGTCAGAGGTGAAAAATTCCCCCCAACACTAAGTTCAAGGTAAGCAAGGTACTGGACCTTCACCAGAGTTGATGTATAAAGTCTATATAGAGAAACTTTGACCTATAAAATCTGAGATGGATAAAAGACTGGAGAAAAATATAATAGTTCATAAACAAGAGCTACTATATTTAGTAATATAAAAAATTCCAATTACAAGGTATAATGATGGGAAGAATATGACTTTCAGAGCTAAAAATAAAATATAAAATACAACTTATGTGCATTTTTTAATAGGAAAAAAATTTAGAAGTGAAAACGAGTCAATTAATCCATCAATGGATTTTGTTGTTTAAAAAAATACATTTATATGACACTTTGAAGTTTATAGAGCACTAATAAAATCTATTTTGTGCCTCACAAGCATGCCATTTAGTAGGGATTTAGGATGGTATCTTTTCTTACAGATGAGGAAACAGACTCAGAAGATTATATAAATTGACCATGATCACAAGTTTGGAGTATCAAAAGGGTAAATCTGAACTCTTCCTGATTCCAAGACAAGTATTATAGCCTCTAAAACTGTCTCTCAATTTTTGATCACTAATTAAAATGTATTGAATATGCACAGTGTTCAGATCAAGAAAATATGAATAAGGCCCGTAATTCATCATTCCTTTTCACATCCTGCTTTAAATAAAGTCTTTGGGAATTCCAGATTTTAAGCTAATTAGCCACAGTTTGGAAATATTCTCACCTTTATAGAAACCGGCATTCAAGTAATAAAATCCAAATAATTTATATCACAGGGATGTCCATCTTTATGATATGAACTAATATGCATAAATGGAACCTCGAAAAAGTACTGAGACAATTATCTCAAACAATTGGAATCTGGAATTTTTATGAAAGATTTACTTGAAGATGTGACGAGAAGATCTAGACAGCTGCTATCTGTACAGAAGGAATAACCATAAAACCTCTAATAGAGAAGAGTATTAAAAAGGTAATAAAATGCCGTCTTTTAAAAATAATCATCTTAAAATATTTTCTTTTCTTTTTTTTTTTTTAAACCAATTAATTCATTTTGAACATGTCTATGGGACAACTATATTTACTATTACACTCATGTACTATTACTACTCCAGTATCTTTGCCAAGAAAATGCCAATTAATCATGAAGACTAAGATGCGACTGAAACAAAAACTCTTTATTTCTCCCCATTATTGTACCACCCCATAAAACAATAAAAAATTAGGTAGGAGGGCCCAGAAGTAGCAGAAGGACCAGGCAATCCTTATCTAAGCCCTGGCAGTGAGCTCAAAGGAACAGGTGCTATGGGGAAGCTCATCCCTTCAATCTTCTAGTTAACTGATACTCTTTTGTCAGACCCACCCAACATCTTGTCTTTGCCCTCATTCCCCAAATACTTTTGCCTAGGTCTACTCTTCTTCAGTCTTACTACAAAACATACAATACATGCTTGTTCACTGTTAGAATCCTTACAAGGTGTTAAGTCACTAGAATTGGTAGAATCAATGCTTATGTTTACAACTTTGAGAGTTCACACATTATCTCACACATTAGTTCACAAGTTTGGGAGATTTCAGGAATCAGTATGAGATTCACAAGTTTACACCTCCCACAATCCCACTCTCGGAGGAGGAGTCAACTTTTGGGTTCACATCTTTAAGAGATCATATATAAGAAGCTCTTGGAGCTTCAGTCAAGAGAGTTGAAGAGATTGAAAACCAGAAGTCAGTCAGTTGGGGGGATTGAGAAACCAGGAGTCAGAGTTGAGCTAGAGGCAGAAGCTGGCAGAGGCAAAAGACTAGCAACGAGAGCTCTCGGAACCAAAGAAAGTTAACTGGGCTATTTTGGAATTGGAAATGAAAGATTGGATTTTAACTCCTGGCTACATTTGAGATGATTATTACTCTGAACCAAAACTAAGGCTGCCTCCAGAAACTTCCCCAAGAAACCTGTTCCCAGAGAACCATCATATTTTTGAAAAGAAGAACATTAGAGTTCACAATACTGACTGTGGAGAGAATCATCAAATATCATCTTTTTGGTCAGGTGGAGATCCACGGGGTCTTACCATTTAAGCATTATACTGTAGTTTTCTTTGTTGGTTTTCTGGAGGTCTTGGGAGCAGCCTTTGTTTCAACCAAGTAATCACCACAAGAATAGTCAGGTGTTAAGTCCAAATCCTTTATCATCTCCTTCACAATCTAATTTCCTTGCCTGGAACCAGCCTTTTTTAAGAGACCTTTGGGAGTTTTGTTTTCAGTGGAAAAGCTAAGGAGGACAGCCTGCCCCCCAAGGTGGTATGAGATGGGATGAATGAATCTGGCTCTCCTTGGCTCTAAAAGCTTGAGCTCCTGCCTCCAGTCCTCTTGTCTTCTCTAGCTCTGAATGAATCTTGCTCTTAGTCCCTGCTTATATGCTCTACACTGAGTATAAACCAATCATTTTATCACTAGGAAACCATTATTTGTTGTAAGATTAAATCAATCATACTGAACTTAGAGAACTATTAATCATCATGCTAAACTAGATAACCATTGTCTCATCAATTCCACTGACTTAAGACCTTGGAAGAATCCTTGTTTCAGAGTTCTGGCCCATAACATCTCCCACTTTCTTGTTTTAGAACATTAGGTGGTCACAATTTCCCTGACTTCCCAAGGAGGTGAGAAGCCCAAAAAGGAGGTGATCACGCCTTCCCTGACTCCTCAAAAAAGGGGTGAAAACACCAAAAAAGGAGGTGATCACGCCCTCCCTGATGTCTCAGGAAGGGAGATGAAAACACCAAAGGAAATGCTGACTCAAATCAGATTAACGGGTTTCTGAAGGTTGTCACTTGAAAAAGGCATACATTAATCCATCAACATGGGAGGTATTACAAACAAACAACATGAATCAACATGAGGAATTATACATGTCTGTAAGTCCTAGTAATAGTCCAAAACCAACCTATTGTCCATTACTTCATGTGTCAGAGATTCCTGCAAGTTTTGAAATCCTGAAATAGTCTCATTATATGTCAAGGAATCCAATGATTCCTACAGATTTTGAAGTTCTGTATCCATCTTATCATGTCTCAGGGAATCCAATGATTCCTGCAGGTTTTGAAGTTCTGTAACAATCTTATTATTAGCCATGCTCTTTCAGTGTCAGATTTTTTTAAGTCTTCTCCCTTGTTTTGCAGTTTTTTCTCTTTTTCTGTCTCTCTCCAATAGACAAGGCGAATATGGCTTGTTGGCACCCGTCTGATTCCTTCTTCATGTGTAGAAATACAAGCAAACCCTTTCTCCCAAGCAGTTAACTTATCTAGTCCCTTCATTCACCACTTTCTGGATCTCTCCTTATCACCTGGAGATTATATTGGAGCCACTTGCACTGGACACTGCCCTTCTGTCAGGTTAAAAAGCCTGTATTCTCCCCAATTGTAATCCCTTTCGGCCTCGTGATTGTTTCTCTGCTGATTGATTATATCAGAGTACTGAAGTTCTTTTTTTTTTTTTAATAATTATAACTTTTTATTGACAGAACCCATGCCTGGGTAATTTTTTTTACAACATTATCCCCTGTACTTCTGTTCCAACTCTTCCCTTCCCTCCACCCTCTCCCCCAGAGGGCAAGCAGTCCTATACATGTTAAATATGTCACAGTATATCCTAGATACAATATATGTGTGCAGAATTGAACAGTGCTCTTGTTGCACAGAAGAATTGGATTCAGAAGGTAAAAATAACCCGGGAAGAAAAACAAAAATGCAAACAGTTTACATTCATTTCTCAATGTTCTTTCTTTGGGTGTAGCTGCTTCTGTCCATCAATGATCAATTGAAACTGAGTTAGATCTTTTCTTTTGAAGAAATCCACTTCCATCAGAATACATCCTCATACAGTATCATTGTTGAAGTATATAATGATCTCCTAGTTCTGTTCATTTCCCTTAGCATCAGTTCATGTAAGTCTCTCCAAGCCTCTCTGTATTCATCCTGCTGGCCATTTCTTACAGAGCAATAATATTCCATAACATTCATATACCACAATTTACTCAACCATTTTCCAATTGATGAGCATCCATTCATTTTCCAGTTTCTAGCCACTACAAACAGGGTTACCACAAACATTTTGGCACATACAGGTCTTTCCCTTCTTTAGTATCTCTTTGGGGAATAAGCCCAGTAAGAGTACTGAAGTTCTAAAGACTCTCTGGGTGTCAACTTGGCTTCTATCATGCCCCACCAGTTTTTTGTTTGCGTCTTGGAGCTGGGCCCCGCCTCTCATTTCCCTGGGGCGATCTACATTCTGAGGCCCAGTGGAAGCCCTCATTGCATGGTGTTTTGGGTCTTGTTCTCTCCCCCATCTTCTCACTCTATTTCTATGTCTACATTGAGCTTTCAGATCACCTGAAACTTTACCACACTGAAAGCACTGAGTCTCTTTGGGAAAGTCCCTTGTCAAGAGGGACCCTGTCTTCCCATGTTCTGCATCATAGCCTGGGTATAAAAGGCATTTGTGGCACAGCGTCTTATTAACTCTAAAGGAGCATTCTTGTGTAGTCCCCATATAATTCTTCTACAAACCTCATTATTTCTCTAGCAAGTTGTTTGATCATTATTCCTTTCACTGAATTTTCACCAGTCATTCATGATAGCTGTTTGCAGATGTCCCACAAAATCAGCAAAAGGTTCACTGGGACCTTGCTCTATTTTCGTGAAGTCTTCCCCTCAATCTTCCTTTCCAGAGAAGAAGTCCCATGCTTTGATAGCAGCAGCAGCAATTTGCTCATATGCTATCAAAGGGTAATTAATCTGTACTGAAGTGTCTGCATACTGACCTTTACCTGCTAGTTGGTCAAAGGTGATTTGTAAATTAACTCCAGTTTGCCTATTTTGTTGGGTTGTATCCTACATAGTCCACTATACTCTGAAAGCCACAAGTTTTGTCCAGGTTTTAAACATATCCTTGCTATAGATTTCCAATCACTAGATGTTAAAATTTCATAAGCCAAATTTTCTAATACCATTTTAACATAAGATGATGTATCCTCATAAAGAGTGAAACCCTTTTTTAAATCTTTAATAATTTCCAGATCAAAAGAAGTGTATCTTCTCCTGGCCTGACCTGCAGAGTCAAACTCTTCAATAACAAAGTATGCATTCATCAAATCAGATATATCTTGTCCTCCTTTTTTAGCTTTAACTAGTGTCTATTGTGATGGTGTCATAGGCTGCTTAATAGGTAGTGCTGATTGTATTACTGCCCCCTCCCCCTCCTTCTTCTCCCTTCACCCATGAAGGATTAATTGAGGGGGTAGGTCAGGGGTTGGGGAATGCCCTAATGGCTCCTGCTGTGAAACACCACATTCCTTAATTTATCAGAACTGTACTTAACTCTATTCTTGTCTAGTTCTTCATGCTTTTCATCTAATTTGTTAGTAACCTCCACCTCTTGTTCTTTCTTCTTTTTTCTTATTCTAATACTTATATAATTCCTTAAAGTCAATTGTATTAAGTTATATGTATAAAATATTTCTTTAGGAATTGAATTGGTACCATTATCATTGTAATATTCACTTAATTGCTCTCCTACTAATTTCCACTCTTCTGGATCTAATTCTTTTTCCTTAGAGAACCAAGGAGATGTGTATTGTAATGTTTCTAAAAGTAGAGTGATCTGCTCCCAAGTTAAAATCAATCCTTGGTTTTTTATTAGTCTAATCATGCTTTCAACACATTTTCCTTGAGATGGAAAAGGCTCCTTTCTAAACATTTGTCCCATTTCAGCTGAAACACTACTTTAGTCCTTCACAAAGTTTCCTTCTTGTCTCTTTTTGTACTCACCCTAATTTTTGGGTCACACAGACTTTTCCAGTGAACTCAGGATCAGAGTCTTTTCCACTGAACTCAGGCTTGGAGACTTTTCTGCTGAAATCAGGACTGTGTCAATCTGGACTGCTGATTGTAAATTCTTGGCCCCATGTTGGACATCAAAATGTAATGTTCTTTGTTGGTTTTCTTGGGAGCAGCCTTTGTTTCAGCCAAGTAATCACCACAAGAATAGCCAGGTGTTAAGTCCAAATCCTTTATTATCTCCTTCACAATCTGGTTTCCTTGCCTCAGGTCAGGGCTAGCTTTCTTAAGAGGCCTTCAGGAGTCTTGGTTTCAATGGAGTAGCTAAGGAGGACAGCCTGCCCCCAAGGTGGTGTGAGATGGGATGAATGAATCTGGCTCTCCTTGGCTCTGAAAGCTTGAGCTCCTGCCTCCAGTCCTCTTGTCTTCTCTGGCTCTTAGTCCCCACTTTATGCTCTATACTGAGTATAAACCAATCATTATATCACTAGGAAACCATTATCTGTTGTAAGATTAAATCAATCATACTGAACTTAGAGAACTATTAATCACCATGCTAAACTAGATAATCATTGTATCATCAATTCCACTGACAACTGAAAACACTTCTGGTCCATAACACTAAAAGACATCCTCAGACATTGTGATTTGACCTATCAACATACCCTCAAGCCTACCTATAATAAGTTGTCTCTTCTCTGATAAAATGAGAGTTCCTTTAGCACAAAGATTAGTGTGTGTGTGTGTGTGTGTGTGTGTGTGTGTGTGTATAAAGATACAAAAATATAGTGAGATATGTGTATGACACACATAATTGTAAACCACACACATATGCATTTCTCATGATATTCTTGTATCCTCATTGTAAAGCAATGCTTAATAAATGCCTTTTCATTCATTTAAAGAGCAAATATATCATATAATGTCCTTCTAAGAATCTTATATTGTTCTTATACCTCTTTTCCTTTAGACCCCAAAATAGCCTTCCAATCAATCTTGCCTTCTGGATGAGTTCTTAGTTATGGAAATCTACCCAGAATTTGAAAGATTTAACTAAGATTGATTGAGAGAAAATTTATCAGATATTAGCTTTCTCTGAGAAAATTTGTAATGCTAGTTAATAACAAGCAGAACAGCCTATGCATCGCAAGTTAGAGAAGAGACTGATTTGAAAAGACGATTTATTCAGATATTTCAGATTGGAAATTGATAAATTATAATATCTCTAGATCAGTATCTGAGACACAGTCTTTTATCATACATGATTAATAAACAACTGAGAAATAAGAATATCTAGACTTTAATCTCAAAAAATTTAGTCATACAAAGCAAATACTGATCACTTAGGTAAAAATTGTTGTTGTTCAGACATATCCAACTTATCATGACCCCATTTGGAGTTTTCTTGGGAGTGACTTGTCATTTCCCTCTCCAGCTCACTTAACAGATGAGAAACTGAAGCAAAAAAAAGATAAGTGACTAGGTCACACAGTTATAGTGTCTGAGGCCATATCTGAACTAGGGTCTTCCTGACTCTAGGCCTGGTGCTGTATCTACTGTGCCATCTAGTTGTTCAATGTTAAAATAAAATTAAATATTCACAAGACTTACATTTCCAAAATGCCATGTGATTGTTTACCCACTTCTCTAACCTTCTCTAGAAATCAACAAGCTAAAGAATTGCAGCCATAATTACTGAGAAGATAGTTTTAACTGTATTTAAACAACAATTTTCCAAAATTTAATGGCAAAAGGAATATCATTTAACAATAACATTTAAGAAGAAATACTGAGTTACAGGGTTATCCCTAAGAAATCCGTCTTAGGTAAAATACTCACATCTTTTCTGGGGACCCAATAACTTAAGAGTAGAAATAACCTGAATAGGTATTTTGTCTATGATGATTCAATGAAACACATAATCTTGACTTAATCACTGACAACCATCATCAAAAATTAAAATGAAATAAGAGCACCAAAATCTATATAGTGATATTTCAATATAAAAATAATCTATAATTTTTATGTATACTTTCCCTCCTATATATCATGGCCTTCCCAACCTAAGTAGGTTGTCTTTGAAAACAGCCAAAATATTAATTTCTTTTATCAACAGATATTATAGATACATACTCCAATGATACTATCACATTCATGCTTTTTTCTTTCACAGTCATATCTTAAAAGTTTAGGCAGCAGAATTAAAGTCAAATAGAACTTCAAGAAGCTTCCCCACTTCCTGATCCCCCTAAAATAAGTTAAATTGCTTATTTTTGGAATTAGGCCTTTTAAAAGAATCATTTCAAAAGTGAAAAGGGGAAAGTTGTCCAAGGAATATAAATTCCATGATGGATATAAAGAACAAAACCTTTAAAAATTGCAACAGAAAGATTAAGGTTAGATACTAGAAAGAAGTTTCTGACTGTTGAGACTGGTATCAAGAAACAGGACAGAAAAAGAAAAGAATTGTTTTGAGAACAGTCATAGGGACTGCATATTGCTCAGGGTTCAGGTGGAAATTCCCCAAAGACTGCAGTCCTCTTGCAAGCTTTGACCTAGATTTCCTTAAATTTTAATCTAGACCTTAACTTTCCTGATATACATCAGTTTCAACTTTTCAATGAGTTGCTCTTAACTTATTAACAACAGAAAAATACACTAACCAAAACATCCTCTTTGCTAAACATTAACATTAAATGTCACATCAGGCTATATTTTGTGATATGCTAAACTCATAATGTAGAACTCACTTTCTTCCTTACGTTTCATTGGCAGAACATTGAAATATGTCTAAGAAACCATGAAAAACAAATTCATGCCAACTCAACTATACCATTTTTCATGTTTCATAAATTATGATATGTAGGGATAGTCAAGAACCAAAAGGAAGATGAGATGAACTGCCATGAAATATACCAATTTGTGATAGAATGAGATTATTGTATTTTCTTGACTAAAGTTGTAGAAAATTTTTTTAATCAGACATGATTTTATCACTTTAAGGAAACTTTCAGTGAGGAAACTGATATCTGCTCAAACCTTTATAATTTCAAACAATTTATATATCACTTAATATCAACAGAGGTCACATATTAGTAAGTATCCTTACTAAGATTATTACATTATATTAGAATTTTCTTTTTTTTAATTAAAGGTTTTTATTTTCAAAACATATGCATACATAATTTTAAATATTCACCTTTTCAAAACTTTGTGCTCTGATTTTTTGCCTTCCCTTGTTCCCTCCTATCCCTTTCCCTAGACATCAGGTAATCCAATATGTTAAGCATGTGCAATTTTGATAGAAGAATTTTCAAGCAGCTTTTTGGATACACAGAAGTATTTTTGTACTGTAATAAAATAAGAATTTATATATTTTGCTTTTCATTTTTTTAGAAGCAGAATAGAGTGGAGGTGGGAGGGAGTATGTTACAGTCTTGAGAATTTCCTTTGCTTTATGTGATTATGTTTCAAATAATAGCTCACATTAATGCAGTGTTCTTATGGCATTCCTCTCTTTATGTGGCAGCCACATGAACTAGTATGATAGTATTTTTGTACAGGAAATGAAAATTACTACAGTTATAAGTCAAATTCCAAATCAAAACAAAGTAACAGATGTTGACAGAACCACTAGCTGTACCCAGGAATATTTACTCTATTTATATACTTTCTATATTCTATTATGATGTTATTTTTTTCTCTGAAAGGATGGAGAAGTCTACATATAAGACTTGAGAGTTTAAGGAAAACAAGTTGGAAAATGAAGAAAATAAAATATCAAATCGAATTTGAGCTTGTGGCAAACTAAAGAGTTTTAGGAAAAGGAATAAGCATTGTACCTACTATGTGCCAATCAATATGCTAAGCACTTATCTGATTTAATTCTTACAACTCCAGGAATTAGGTGTTGGTGTTTCTTTTTCCAAAACACAGTCAGGTGATAAAAGTTCAAATCTTTTATTGTGTCCTTCAATATAGCCCGGTTAGCCCAGAGACCTATCTCTCTGCTTGAGCTCTTGCAGCTTTGCCCTTGGCTTCTGCCTCTGCTTTCTTCAGCTTCCAGCCAGCACCAAGGTAGAAGATACAATGAATCTCTCTTGCCTCAAAGATAGGGCTTGTAGGCTTTCTTCCAGAGTGCTCCCAAGAAACTCTCTCAAGAAAACTCTCTCAAATAACTCTCTCAAGTAACTACTCCAAGCTCCAAGAGCTCCCTGTATATATGTAATCTCCCAAAGATTAACTCCGCCTTCTGGAGGGAAAGGGATTCTGGGTTATCTCCCAGAGTGCTCTCTGGCCCTAAGGGAGGTGTGAATTCGGTGTTTCTTTCTAAACCCTGAACTCTCCCAAATGTGTGAACTCCATTGAGTACTTAGATACTTATGAGCTCTCTAAAGGTATGAACACAACCATTGTTTCCATCAGTATTAGCAACTTATTGCCTTGTAAGGATTCACTCTAAGGTGTGAACCAATAAGCACTGTATCAATTCTATTGAGTTAACACCAGGATTCTGACATCACCCTTGAGTTTTCACCTTGTTTCAAGTTGAGTTGACACTAGGATTCCAACAATTAGGTATGATAATCATCCTCCTTCTACAGTTGGGAAAACTGAGGCAAATGAGATCATCTGACTTGCCCAGTATCAAATAACTAGATACATGTCAGGGGCCAAGTCTACATCACCTAGCTGCTGGGCAAGCCATAACTCTCCCAAACTTAAGTTTTCTCATCTATACAATGAGGGAATTGAACTAGATAACCACTGAGGTCTCCTTGGGCTGTTTCTCCAAGTCATTACTTGAGTAATAACTGATACTATACACAGATTTGAAGTTTGTAAAGCATTTGAGATTTAGCCTCATGACTTGTATATATCATAGTTATCAGCCCCGTTTTATAATGATGAAACAGACTCCAAGAGGTTGACACATACAAGGTCACACAGCTTGTAAGTGTCAAAGGAAGGATTTGAATCTATCTCACTGCTCTGCCTCCAAGTCTAAAACTCTTCCACCATCTAAGGTTGCCTCTTTTCTCACCCCAACTAATTAGTACAACTACTTAAGGTCTGTATAATTTTTTAAAAAATATTCTGGTAACTGTGTAATTGACTTTCATTGAAATTTCCTATGTTTTATTTCATGCATTTAAAAACATGATTGTAAGCAATAGTCTTTAGGCCTTACTAGATTGCAAAAGGAACTGATGATACAGAAAGAACCACTGAACCCTGGGTAAAATTCTAAAAGATTCTTATAACTAAGCCCATTCTATAACTAAGTTTTGACAGAACAAGAGAATTTAGAATGGAAAATGTACTTGCAACAAAACAAGGTGATATTTTATCATTTAACTACATAAGCCAAGGCAGGTAAGTATTGAAAGGACTAAGGTATATTAGGTGAATTAATGAATGATCCCTTACTGAAGAGAATATCAACAGTAAGTTCCCAATTATCATCATTATTTCTTAATGCTCACCTAATGATACCACAGACACACACACACACACACACACACACACACACACTCACTCACTCACACTCACTCTCTCTCTCTCTTTCAGACTTCAGTTCTCACCACTTCCACCTACTCACCTTGTTTGGACAGGCTACACACCTAGAAAAAGATAATTCCCATATACTGGGTCTTTTTGTTTTAAAACATTTCGAAAGTTTCCTTGTTCTTGAACAATCATCTATTTCTGCAGAATGACACTCAAGCAAAATAGTGTGATAGTACATATGCAGTCAAGATTTAATTTTTAGATGGTACATTGAGGAACAGGTGAATTTATTAATTGAATCTAATTCATTAAATCTGAGAATATGGATTATATCTGAGAGACAAATTTACTTGTACAAAATAAACTGGAGCTACACAAGTGTCCCTTTTCCAGTATTTCTGATTTTTTAATTTTGCCCCTCCACAAAATAGTATCACCTCTAGATCTATTAGAGATTGGTGTCTATTTAGTCAAAAATAAAATCAATTGTTAAACTGAGTAGTGACAAACAAGAATTATTAGTGAATAAGAGAATAAGCTGGCGGAGCCAAGATGGCGGAAAAGGCCCATGCGACCTTCTAAGCTCTTTTCTTACCCTCTTTATCAATATTATATCGAGCCTCAATAATAGTCTTGACTGCTACAATTCATAAAGATAAAAAATATAACAACTCACCAGCCAAAGAAAATCTGCAGTCTCACCAAAAAAGGTTTGTTCTGGGGCTAGGGGGGAGATCAGTGTAGACTGGGAGAGAAATTAGTTTCCGAGAAGAGCCTCAAACCGAAAGTGAGAGCACAGATCTCAGCACAAGCTCCCAGCCCCAACCCCTACTACGGGGCTTTTCCTTGGGGCAGTTGCAAACCTGCATGGCAGGAGGGCACAGCCCAGGTTAACCTCTAATCTGCACAGTGGGGGCCATAGTGGCTTGGGGCCATAGAGCTGCAGGGCCGATTTACATCAGGCAGAGACATTGGGACAGAGTTTCCGGCAGACTTCCAGTAGAATCTGCATCTACCTAGTCAGCTGCTAATACCCACAGCCCCACAAGAGGCTCTGGCCTGGGGCAGTGACACTTTCACCCCTTAGTCTCTAGCCTAGGGCAATCGCTAACCCACACAGCCCAACTGGGCACTTTGATAGCTCGGCCAGTGCTGAATCCACCTCCTGTTGGGGGAAGGGAAAACTCTCACTCAGAGCACTCCCATACCTCGGAGCCAGAAACCGGTTTACATCTCTCCTATTCTGCAGAGGAAGCTGGTAACCCCCTTGCCTAGGAGGCATACCCTAAAGGCTTTAAAACATGAATAAAAAGATGAAAAGAACAATTGACAGCTTCTATGCAGAAAAAGAGCAGGTCAGCAAACCTGAAGAGACTAATAGCAAACAGACATCACCCCAAAGGGGAATATCACCTGTCCTCTTTTACATGATGCTCTCATAGAAGAGACCATTAAAAGTCTCAAAAGAGAATTAGAAGATAAATGAGGAAAGGAAAGAGAAGCCGTACAAAAGAGCAACAACTTCCTGAAATACGAATTGGAAAAGATGAAAAATTCCCAGGAAGTGAAGGGAAACAAAATTTGTGAATTGGAAAAAGTAAAAAAATCTCAGGAAAGTTAAAACTGTGAATTGGAAAAAATAAAGAATTCACTAGAAAGTAGGATTTGTGAAATGGAAAAGACAAAGAACTCCCAAGAAAATAGGATCTGTGAATTGGAAAAAGAAAATAATTCACTAAAAAAAAAAAATTAGTGAAATGGAAAAAAATTCCACAGAGCAAAACAATACATTTAAAAACTCAATTGGACATGTACAGAAAGAAGTAAAAAAAGCTAAAGAAAATAATTCTTTAAAAATTAGAACTGAACAAATAGAAACTAATGATTCATTGAGACAGCAAGAATCAATCAAGCAAAACCAAAAAAAAAAAGACAAACTGGAAAAAACCATGAATTATCTACTTGCAAAAACGACACAGTTGAAAAATAGATCTAGGAGAGATAATCTGAGGATTATTGGACTTTCCAAAAATTATGATGAAAAAAAAGAGCCTAGCTACTATTTTACAAGAAATCATCATCAAAGAGAACTGCCCAGATGTAATAGAATCAGAAGGTAAAATAGGCATTGAAAGAATTCATCAAAGGCCTGGAGAGACTTACACAAACTGATGCAGAGTGAAATGAGTGAAATGACCAGGAGATCATTATATACTTCAACAACAATATTATATGATGACCAGTTCTGATGGACCTGGCCATCCTCAGCAACAAGATCAACCAAATCATTTCCAATGGAGCAGTAATGAACTGAACCAGCTACACCCAGAGAAAGAACTCTGGGAGATGACTAAAAACCATTACATTGAATTCCCAATCACTATATTTATGCTCACCTGCATTTTTGATTTCCTTCACAAGCTAATTGTACAATATTTCAAAGTCTGATTCTTTTTGTACAGCAAAATAACGTTTAGGTCATGTATACTTATTGTGTATCTAATTTATATTTTAATATATTTAATATCTACTGGTCATCCTGCCATCTAGGGGAGGGGGTGGGGGGCTAAGAGGTGAAAAATTAGAACAAGAGGTTTGGCAATTATTAATGCTGTAAAGTTACCCATGCATATAACCTGTAAATAAAAGGCTATTAAATTAAAAAAAAAAAAAAAGAAAGAAAGAATTCATCAAACACCTTCTGAAAGAGACCCTAAAATAAAAACCCCAAGGAATACTGTGGCCAAATTTCAGAACTATCAAATTAAGGAAAAGCAGCCAAAAAAAAAAACCATTTAAATACCGAGGTGCCACAATAAGGATCACCCAATATCTGGCTGCCTCTACATTAAAGGAAAGAAGGGCCTGGAATCTGATATTCCAAAAGGCAAAAGAACTTGGGATGCAGCCAAGAATAAACTACCCAGCTAAGCTGAGCATTTTCTTCCAGGGAAGAAGATGGACATTTAATGAAACAAATGAATTCCATTTCTTTCTGAAGAAAAAACCAGAACTAAACAAAAAATTTGATCTCCAATCATAGAACTCAAGAGATGCAGAAAAGGTAAAAGAACCTTTGAGAATTATATTTTGTGTGGATATAACAAAAAAGAATACATTAAATTTGATTTTACTGAATAACATAAAAAGGGAAGTAGATAAGGAAAAGGGATGATGGCAGAATAAGGTGGAAGGAGGGGAAAAAGGGCCATCTCACGAAAGGAAAAACTTATCAAATCGAAGGAATTTAGAGAGGGGAGGAAATTTGTGAATCTACCCTCATCAGAGTTGGCCCAAAGAGAAAATAACTGATATTTGTTTTAGAGAAAATTTCCTCGCCCATTGGGGAGGGGAAAAGGGAAAAGAAAAAGAATAATAGGGGAAGGGAAAAAGATTCAAAGGGGGAAAGGAAGGATTCAAAGATAACATCGTGATACCAGTGGGAATAAAGTTCAAAAAGGGAAAGAGGGTTGGGGGAGGCAAGAAAAGAAAGCATAATCTGGGGTTATTAGGATGGCAGGAAACAAAAGAATTTAACCAAAATGGAATGGGAAACTCCCCCAAAAGAGGAGGCAGATAGCAACTGGATCAAAAGTCAGAACCCTACAATATGTTGTTTACAAGAAACACATTTAAAGCAGGAGATACATATAGAGTAAAGGTAAAAGGCTGGAGCAAATCATTATGTTTCAGGTGAGCCAAAAAGAGGTACCTTATCTCAGACGCCAAAAAAGTAAAAATTGATCTAATTAAAAGAGATAAGGAAGGAACTACATCCCCAAAAGGGTATAAAAATGAAGCAAAATCAAATTGAATTAAAAATGGTAAGGCATCCAATTCCTAAGAAGAAGAGAGTTAAAGGCAAAGACAAGAAACTGTAATAGTGGAGATATCAACCCACCCTCAGAATTAGACAAATCAAACCACAAAACAAATAAGAAAGAAATTAAAGAAGAAATGAAAAGAAAATTAGGATGTTAGATCTTTGGAGAAAATTGAATGGAGAAAGAAAGGAATATACTTTCTTCCAGAGTTCATGGAACCTTATTCAAAAAATTACCATATTAGGACATAAAGACCTCAAATTAAATTTAAAAAATAGAAAATGCTTTTCGATCATGATACAAAAAACTACATTCAACAAAAACTTGGGGAAAAGAAAAAAGTAATTGAAATAAACAATTCATCTTAAAGAATGATTGGGTGAATCAGCAAATTATAGATCAATTAATAATTTCATCAAGAAAGAAATTAGATATCAAGCAAAATTTTGGGGATGCAGCCAAAGGGTAAAAGAGGCAATTTTATATCCTTAGAGGCTTACTTGAACAAAAAAAGAGAAAGAAAAGATTAATGAATTGGGTTGAAATAAAAACAAAAAACCAAAAAACCCCAGTCAAATACAAATTTGAAATTTAAAATTAAAAGGAGAAATTAAAAAATATTGAAAGTAAAAAAAACTAATTAATAACTAAGTTAGTTCTATGAAAAGCCAATAAAAAAGATAAGCCTTTGGTAAACTGATTAGAAAAAGGAGGAGGAAAATGAAATTAGTAGTCTTAAATGAAAAGAGAGAACTTTCCACCAATGAAGAGGAAATTACAGAAATAATAAGGAATTATTTTGCTCAACTTTATGCCAATAAATTTGATAACCTAAGTGAAATGGATAATATAGACTCCAAAATGGATAATATAGACTCCAAAATGGATAATATAGACTCCAAAAATATAGACTTCCCAGACTAACAAGAGGAGGAAGTAAATTGCTTGAATAGTCCCATTTCAGAAAAGAAAAGAACAGGCAATTAAAAACCCCAAGAAAAGCCCAGGACCAGATGGATTTAATTAATTTTACCAAACATTTAAAGAACAATTGGCCCAAGCAAAATTATTTGATAAAATAGGGAATAAGGAATCCTACCAAATTCTTTCTATGACACAGACATGGTATGATACCAAACCAGGTGGGTTGAAAACAGAGAAAGAAAAATTATAACCAATCTCCCTTTAATATTGATTAAAATCTTAAATAAGATATTAGCAAAAAGATAAGAAAATCATCCCCGGATAATAACCTAATCAAGTAGGATTTATCCGGAATGGGGTTTTTCAATAAGAAAAATTATCAAATAATGGCCATATTAAAAAAAAAAACAAAACCATAAAAAAAAGATGAAAAAACATTTAAAATCCAAAAACCATTATTAAAAAACTTTAAAAAAAGGATTTTTAAAAAATCAAAGCATCTATTTAAAACCACGAACATCTTTAAGGAGAAAAACCCATTCCCAAAATTTTAAAAACCCATATTTTTAAATTTTAATATAAAGAAAAGCAAAGAAAAGAGTAGAAAGAAAGGAATAAGAAAGGCAATAAAGGGCCAAATTATTTTTTGAACAGATTAAAATTTTAGAAACCCCAAATTTTGCGTTATTAAAATAACCCAAATTTTACAAAGTTCTTTATAAAAAAACCCCAAAAAGTCAAGTTCAAATCCAAAAAATAACATAATTAAAAAGAAATTCCATTTAAAGAAAATGAAATTTATAAAAATTTAAACATTCAAAAAAAAAATTGACAAAATTGAATTTAACTTAAGGGACAAAAATTAAAATAAAATTTTTAAAAAAATTAAAAAAAAACCCCAAAAATTTTTATTTTAGGATACCAACAACCCCAAAAAACCATTTTAAGAATTTAGAAAAAAAAAAAAAATTCAATGGAAAAAAATTAAAATTTTAAAATTAATGAAAAAAACAAAATTGGTTTAGAAAAGATTAAAATTATATTTAAAGAGAGGTTAAAAACATTTTGGCATTGGCAAAAAGATTTGGGTTGGAATAGATATCGGATAAAAATCAAAAAATGAACCTATTTGGAAAACCAAAGATCCCACTTTTGGGAAAACACAAAAAACAAAATTGAAAAAATTGAAAAATTGTAAAAGTCAACCAAGATAAGGTCAAAATGGGTTCAATAGAAAAAATGAAAATTAAAAATTGGGAACAAAAAAAACCTAAATGTGGAAGGGAAGGCATGAAAACCAAAAAAATTTTACGTCAAAATGAAAATTTTATTTCCAAATGAAAAATTTTTTAAAAACAAAACTTCAGAAAGTTAAAGGAAGAACAAAGGGAAAAATTTTTCAGTAAATTTGAAAACCCCTTTCCAAAAAGAAAAACCTTAATTTATAAAAACCCTTTCCCAATTAAAAGTTTAAAATGCAGAAACTAGATGAAGAAAAAAATTTTGAAGGGAAAATCCCAAGTCATTTTTAGGAAACCAAATTGAAATTAGTTTAACAAACCCCAAAATTTAAATGAAAAAAAAATGTATTTTGGGGGATTAAAAGGAATTATTAGGGGGAGTTGTGAAGAATAACCTTTTGGGGGTTTTGAATTGCTAAAAAATTTAAAACTGTGATCCCTTTTCCAGAAGGTTATGGGTTATATAAAAGATTATAAAGGGGAAAGGATGACACGAATGTTTGAAAGCCCCTTGAGGGTTAAAACTGAAACCGAAAATGGAGACAGGAGAATCTAAAAAATTGGGAATTGTTTGGAATAATTCGAAAAAATACCAATATTTCAAGGGGAGAGACTTACCCAAAACCCAGGAGGAAATGGAGGACCAAAACATTAATATTCCAAAATATTTTATGGAACCTTCTTGGATCCCTCCCAAAGCAAAAATTTCCCAAATCATTTTAAGGAAAAATGTGCCAGATACCAAAAAAACCTGGGGAATATAAAACCAAATTGTTCCCCCCATTAATTTTTAAAAATTAAAATTTTGAAATTTTTAAAATTTTAAAATTTAATTTTTTTTATCAAAAAAAGTTTTTAATATTTAAAAAATTAAATATTTTAAATTTTTAAAACAAATTTTTAAGGGTGGGGAGAAATAAAATTAAAAGGTTTTGGAAACCGGTTCCCATTAATTTATTTAAAAAATTTTAAATTAAAAATAAAAAAAAAATAAAAATAAAAGCAAAGACAAAACCATCTCACATATGTAATAGAAACCCCAAATTCCCAATAAGTTAGGAAAAATTCCAATACATTCTTTTAAAAAAAAAATTTGCATAAACTAAAAAATTAAAGGAAAAGAAAAAATGAGGAAAACCAAAACACTTTTCCAACAATAGGTTATTAAAATAAGATTATAAAATTAAAAAAACCAAAATTTTAAAATTTTATAAAAAAACCCCCCAAATTAAAGACAAATACAAAAAATAAGGGAAAAAAAAATTTAGAAAAAACAAAAAAATTTTTTAAAAAGTTGCTTAACTCTAACCAAAAAAATTTAAAGATAAAATTCTTAAAAATTATTTTTTCAATAAAAACAAAAATAAATGGAACCCAGTAACAAACAAAAATGGAAAACAAAAGGTCAAACGGAAAATAAAAACTAAGGGGTTTAGGGGATGTCCAAAAATTAAAATAACAGATTCAAAAACCATTTTATTTAAGAAAGAAATATATGAGGCAAGGAAACTCCAACTTGAATAGTTTTGACAAAAAATGGGGATCATTATTTTAAAAAATTCTTAAAAAAAAATTAAAAAAAACCTTCAAAAAAATTGAAAGATAATAAAATCAACCCAGTCATAAAGAATAAATTATTAAAAATTAAAAAAATTTAAAATTTTACCTCCCGGATGGAAGGAAGGAAAACCAAAGAAGAACTAAACTTTTAAAAAAAAAAATTTATAACCAAAAGAAAAAAAAAACAAAAACAAAGGAAGGGAAAAAAAAAAAAATTTTTTAAGTCTTTTAAAAGGCCCATTTTTAAAAATTGGAAAATCAATTTTAAAAAAGTTTTAATTAAAATTCAAAGGATAACAGCAACCCTGATAAAAATAAACTATTTCGCAAGAAAAAAGTCATTAAAAAGAAACAAAAATTGGAACCCCTGTATCCTAAACCCGCAGATTTGGCAAGTGAAGGAAAAATTGATTGATTATTAGGGGATAAAATTTGGGCAATGCAGTTTGGAGGTGAAGAATAACCTGGGAGTAGTTTAAACAGCCAAAATTTAAAATGCTATCCTTTACCAAATTTAAAACCGTTTTCCCGGAATTAAAGAAGGGAAAAAAAAAGAAGTTTGGGCGCCCGTTCCCGAAAGAAACTGGAGGGCCCACATTAAATGGCAAAAATTTGGAATTAAAATTTGAATTTATTTTCCTAAGAAATGACCAAAATATTTCAAAAGGCCTGGGAATTTTTACACAATACAGGAAAAAGAAATTATTTATTATTTATATTAAAATATATATGTACCGTTCTGGGATGGCCCCAGCAAAATAACCAAATCATTTAAGGGTTAAATTATCCCGAAAAAATTTAAAAAATAAAAATTAAGAACCCATCCCTTTTTTGCCCATATTTTTTTTTTTAAAATAATTTTTAAAAAAAAGGATTTTTTGACAGCAAAAAAATTTTCTGTTATTTATTTTGATTAATTTTTTTTAATATTTTAATTCACTTCATTGATCTAGGGGGGGAAACACAAAAAGGAATAAGATTTCAATTTTAAAGCTTAAAGTTAATAATTAAACCAAATAAAACTTTTTAAAAAAATTTAAAAATTTAAAAAAACTTTATATTTTTTGGAATTTTTAAAAATTTTAAAAAAAAAATTTTTCTAAAAAAAAAAAGGAAATGCTTTAAAAAATACACCTAAAGAAAAGCTTATTTTGAATTTCCTCCAGGGCATTTTCCCTTTGCAAAATTTTTAAAACCCTTTTCATTGATTTCTTTATGTCAAAATTTTGAAACCAAACAAATAAGTTAAACTTCAAAACTTTTAAAAAGAATTTAAAACCCCAACCAATTAAATTTTAATTTATTTTTCCAAAACTTTTTTAATATTTATAAAATTTTAAGTTCTATTAATTGTTTTTTAAAATTTAAAATCTTTTTTGTCTTTTAAGACAATTTAAAGGAAAAGTTTAGGTTGGATGTTTCAAAATTCTTAAAAATTTTTAAAAGAATAAATATTTTTTTAAAATTCCTTTAAAATTTTTAACTTAGAAGAAATCTTTTAAAATTTTTTTTTATTTTTTTAAATTAAATTGAATAAATTTTAAACTAAAAAAATTTTTTCAAAATATCAAAATAAACAATTAAAAAAACTTTACAATTCAAAATGCTGACAAGCTGACAATATTGTTGATATTTTGATAATATTTGACAAATACAGAAGTTATGAGATGCTGATATAAAGAGCACAATTTAAAGGAATACAAGCCTTAGAGATCTTGGGATGCCTGTGCCTAATTTTTTTTTTTTTTTTTACCTTTCTTTTATTTTTTTTTTAAATTTTAGTGATATATAACTAATTATTTTTCACCATTACCTATTATCAATTGCTATTTTAAAGAGTCTTAAGAATTAAGAAGAATGCTTGACCCAATTCTTACATGAAGCATTAAATCCTTTTTTAAATTATCTGTAAGTAATTATTTAAACTATCAAAAAAATCTCATGAGGCAATATATTCCATTTTCTGGTAGTTCTAATTATTAAACGTATTCGTTGAGCTATAACTATAACATGCCACTTTGTAACCTTCCTTGACCACAGTCTGTCATGGATTTAAGACTTATAAATTCATAATAATGTTTGTCCTTACTTGTAAGTACTCTTATACTTTTCACATTTTTTTTTTTTTAAATCTGAGTTTGGCCTTGCTGGTCACTTTAGACTCTAACTTTCCTTTTTTACTTATCAGTTTCATTCATGATTGTATTTTTAGAAAAATCCCTCAATCTTTTTGAATGGTCTTTTCTATTAAAGGCTTGAGTTTATAGGATTATACCTAATTTTTTCTCTGAAGTTTATAAAATCTGCTTTCATAAATTTATAAATTTAGTAATTATATCAAGAATTGTGAAATCTGCAGTGACATTTTCTTATGCGTCATCCTTCTAGCTCCTGTGATGTTGGACAAGAAATCTGATTAAAAAAATCTATTGTTCTTTCCTATCCTAGATTCCATTCTTACTTGTCCTTCTCAGCCCAAGCTAGCATCATTACTTTGGAATCTAGTTTCCATTCATGGGAGCACCCAGTGACTTAAGAGTGTAGTTAAGTATCTAATGTGGCAAAAACCTTAAAATAAGGAAAAAAAACAGGTAGAGTAGGAAGAAAATGTTTCTAAGGCCTAGGGATGCAAGGCAATTTGGAGACACCTTTGTACAACATATATAAAGAAATCCTCCTTTTGGACACAATCAGTTGTAAAATAAAAGTTCTTACTCTACTACCTTTTTTTTTGAGATATGAATTAGGAATTGGACGAGAACATCTATTGTCTTTTTCCATTCAAGATTTTACTCTTTAAGTGGCTCAAGGAATTTAAAGAATTTATTAAATATTCTGCCTTTAGGAAAACTGATAACAAACAGCAGTCTCATTTTATTAACACATCTTGTTTTGTGCTGTTTATGTATATGCTGTGCATCATAAAACATCTACTTCCTTCACCTGAACATAAATTGGTAGTATACTCCCATAGTGGCATTATTCCTGTTTTTAAATTTCCTTTGACCTTTAGTCAAATATTCACCATCCGTTGGTTTAAAATCGTTAAGAAATGAATAAGGAATGATAAAAGTGTTTCTTAAGGGCTTACTATATGTGCCAGTAACTACTCCCAGATTTAAATAATCACTAAGCAAAAAGGGGGAGTCTGTAGAGATAAGAGAAATAATATCTCTGGCTAAATGAGCTTACAATAAACACATGGGAGAAAATTAGGTAGTAACCAACTACTTCAAGACATGGAATTAACACTACTGTTATTTATTTTTCTACTTCTATGGAGGTCACAAAATGGCTCAATATCAGTGGGTTTAGAATTCAGATTCTTTTTTTAAAAAGTTAAAGTGTGCCAACATAATATTCAATTGTTAAAAATCACTGACCTTTTAAAAATTTTGAACTATGATTAGAGTAAGGGAGATTAAGTTTTAATGAAAAAACATTTGACTTAAATATTTCCTAATCTACTGTATATTAATAACATGAAAATTCTTATAGGAAACTGCTATACTTGGAAATTTATTCAACCTACCTTTCTAATACATAAATATCACATATACTTAGTACAAATTATATGAATCATTATAGTAGAAATATTTGGACTTTATTTTTTAAAGAGTCTTATAGATGAAATCTTTATATTAACTACCTAGAAGGAAAAAAAATTAAGCTGAAGAATTTTTCAATTCAGGTGGAACTTCGAAGAAATACCTTGAGTGACCTGACTCTTCAGGACAATTTTGTCTTAGCTAAATAATGCAACTCTCCTCCAGCATACAACATACTACTTACTTTGTGGACAAAAAGTGTCTAATATCTATTTTATCATATCACTGAACATGCTGATCCCAGAAAGATTTAACCAAAGTAAATGACAATTGCTCTTAAACTGTTCAGTAGATACCAAATGTATACATGCAAAACTTTGGGTTGTCAGTAAGATAAAATACTCGGCTAGTACAGTACCTTACCTTTAACTATGGGAATTCCTAATCTATCTTCAACAGAAATTATGTTGACTAAGAATACTGCCTCTCATAAAGAGATGAGCATCCCAGAGAAGTGAATAGGTGGCCAGTGAAAATTTAACATTACCACAATGTTTCAAGAAGGAGGTGCAAAATGGGCTTTGAAAACATTAGAAATGCTTTCAAAATCTTTTCTACATGAAGAATAAGAGAAAGAGAAAATAAGTTTTAATTGCAATGGAAGTTTGTTTTATGACTTTATTTATATTTTATATATAACCATATTTATATTTTGCAGAAACCAAGAGATATAAGGGAGCATGTCTCCATAAAATCAGAGTAGCAGTTAGCAGAAGGACCAGATAAAACCAGATGTAACTGGCTTTTTCCTGTTCAAGCTTAGGAGACAATTAAGTCTCTTAAGTCTCCTAAGTTCAAGTAAACTTAAAATACTTGTGCACAATTAGTTCACAAATATTAGCTTCTCCCCAGGAGAAGCTAAGTCTCATTTTAATGGTCATGTAATGTATGTGGTATGAGGGGGAACATATCTATGGATATGTAACAGGCATACCAGGAAGTTGTACCCCCTAGAGTATCCGCCAAATGGGAAAACGGGGGGAGGGACTTTGTGGTTGAGCATAAGGATATAATGCTTGATCCTCCTCTCTCCCAGAGTGTGCCTATTGGCCAGGAAAAGATTTCACCCTAAATAAAAACGTGTCAATTCTGAAAAGTGTTTTAAATTATTTAGGCATTAACATTTTGGAAAAAATGTTTATAAAACTCAGTAAGAGTTTTATCTTTAACTTTTGGTATGCTTACATGAACTGATGCTGAGTGAAATGAGCAGGACCAGGAGATCATTATATACTTCAACAACAATACTATATGATGATCAATTCTGATGGACGTGCCTCTCTTCAACAATGAGATGAACCAAATCAGTTCCAATAGAGCAGTAATTAATTGAACCAGCTACACCTAGGGAAAGAACTCTGGGAAATGAGTATGAACCACTTCATAGAATTCCCAATCTCTCTATTTTTGTCCACCTACATTTTTGATTTCCTTCACAGATTAATTTTATACTATTTCAAAGTCCGATTCTTTTTGTACAGCAAAATAACATGTATACATATATCGTATTTAACTTATACTTTAACATATTTACTATGTATTGGTCAACCTGCCATCTGGGGGAGAGTGTGGGGGGAAGGAAGGGAAAAATTGGAACAAAAGGTTTTGCAATTGTCAATGCTGGGGTGCCAGTTTAAAGTGAAATTGAGAAATGCTTAACAAAACAAATAAAAATAAGATAAAGTACAAAAAATGCTAAATCACTGTTTTCTAAGTCAATATGCAGGCATGGTGATCCTGTCTATTTGAATTTGAAACTAAGAGTCTATTTCATTTTAATGTCTAAAAAGGAATGAATCCAATACCTATGATTGCTGAGATAATAACTAAGGAATTTTTGGAATCAAAAGAATGTAAGTCAAGAACAAAGTATGGATGGAGGAATTCAACTCCAAGGCAGGAGGTGTCTATTTCATCTTGAAGCCTAATTCAGCATGGAAATAAAAATGAAAATCAGCATAAACTGTGATTCAAAAGTTAAGAATTAATCAGGAAAAGGAGCCAATTATATTTGTGACTTTTAAGTTCTTTATCTCTATCACTTATAAACCTGGTATTTGATGCTTTTAAAGTCTACCTTTTTAAGGAAAGATTTTAATAAACTCGAGAATATCCAAGAGGTTTGTTCAGAATAATTTCAACACAAGGACACAGAAGAATCTTTTGAAGGAATGAGGATGTTCTACTCATAAGGGCAAAAGCAGATTCACGTAAAACATGATAGGTAGATGAGAACTGTTCACTTGGAAGAGAAATTAATGTAAATTAAATTTTGCCTGTTTGGTCCCAGAGGACAAAACCAGAAGCAATGGTAGTAGTTCCAGACATTGGCCCAAAAATAAGAAAGAAATGAAACTACCCAGAAATGGAATAGGACAGCCTCCAGAAGTTGCAAGTTGCCCTCCATTTTGTCATCTGACTATAAGATGGATGACCACATCCTAAATGATTCTATGGAAAGAATTCTTACACCAGCATAAGTTGGGCTAGATGACCTCCAAATTCTAGATAACTGCTTCTTTTAGGAAAAATTTGGAGAGTTAAAGATTATAAGTAAACCTGACTTGAAAAGAAATAGCTCCCTTGAAAAATCATAAAACAAAGTAAACTTTGTAATGAGGATCATGTAAATCATGGTACTGACTCCATATTGCTGACTCCAATAGCATTTTTTTTCCTTTCTGGTCTTTGTTTACCTCAGCTTCTTAAATTGTAAAATAGTAAAATTAATAATGACACCTACCCTGGCTAAGGTGGTTGTGAGGATCAAAATAACAGTAAAGAGCTAAGCACAGCTAAGCAAACCGTACACATTATATATAAATTATTATTATAGCTGTTATAATACCATTTTTATTGTATATAATTACAACTATTGTAAATATAGATATAATAAAAGCTATTCTTATTTTAGCTATTATTTTGGAGAAAATGGTAACAATCTTTAAAAAGTGATAGTTAATTTACTAAATCTATGAAACTAATGAACTGTTTTCCAATATAGCAAGATACATTTAATACTGAAACTACACAGAATAATGCTGAAGCTTTAAGATAGTGTTTAATGTCTTGGATAACGGAAAATTATGATCAAGAGAATGTCAAACAAAATATATAATATTAATAAAATGAGGAGGGAGAAGTAAAATAAACTATAATAAAAGACAAACATGTCTCCCTTTTCTCCCCTCCTTGAAACAAACTCCTTTAGAAACTGAAAAATATGAATCCTATATGCTATAGGGAAGCTTATAATCTGTATATGGATAATTTCTTAAATACTTCTAAAATATTCATAAATTGTGAACTATTTCCTCTACGAATGCCCCCAAAGAATTCTTTTTCAACATTGCAAGTTACTTCTATCTCATTCCCTCTCCCAAAGTTTTCCAAGGTAAACTCACCTATATATACCTTAAAAAAGAGAAGATTAAAAGAATACTAATGATAAAGGGAAATATTCAAAATGTCACAGGAGTAAATTTACATCTCTCCCTCCACTTTAAAAGTTTGGACAAGGATCATGGCTCTCCTAAAATATGAAAATTCACCTAAGAGTCTGTTGATATGTTTCCAAAAGAGACAAAACTCCTACTGTGACAATGTCTGGCAGAAAGCAAACATCTTCAAGAGGTTACCATTTAATAACTCATTTTAAATGGTATTAAGCATTTCAAGAATATACATATATGTATATGTGTGTGTTTTTGAAAATATTTAAAGAACTTGTAGATATAAATATATAGATTGATATACATAAAGACCTTACTCAGGGCTTAAAGTAGGAATACGTCTAAAACCAGTTTTTATGGTCTATATTAATAGAAGTTAAATGGCTCCCAAAATATCAAGTTGAAAAAGTATCTTTTAAAATAAGCACTTCCTTGTACTTCCTTGGTTCTTCATCTTGTAACAATGAGAAATATGTTCAGTCCTTGACATCCAGCTGACAATAGTACTAAAACTAAAAATTCTGAAAGCAACTTAAGATTATAGAATGAAAACAGTAAGCAATGGCTATTGTCATATGTGTGCAAACTGGCAGAAGGAAGGGAGAAAGGGAGTCAGATTTTAAACTTAAATTGTCTCTCTCTCTTTTTTTAAATAGACAGGTTTAAGAAATTCAGGTTTTCTATTGTTTTCCATTCAAATTATTCGTTTTGATTTCCTTTTGCTTTGCCAGGGGCTAGAAAAGTTAGGAAGCTGTTTTATGAATATACCTTAAATCATTTTGTCTTCTTTCTGAGCATCCGAGAAGGAAAAATAAGGAAAGGAAGAGAATTA
Organism: Sarcophilus harrisii; assembly: GCF_902635505.1. Taxonomy (NCBI): domain Eukaryota; kingdom Metazoa; phylum Chordata; class Mammalia; order Dasyuromorphia; family Dasyuridae; genus Sarcophilus; species Sarcophilus harrisii. The sequence continues at coordinate 286,173,894 of NC_045426.1, read as the reverse complement.
ATTTTTCATTTATTAGGAATATGAAGTAGTGCCTTTGCCCTGTTCGTAATTCCTCTTTTCTGTTGCCAACATTTTGACTACTTTACTATTAATATAATCACAGGAAGATGGACATACAAAAAAAAAAGTACAACATATTGTTTACAACAATAAAATAAAAAAGTTATACTTTTTAATAATTCAGGTAAAAATTTTGAAGAGAATCTGAAATAACTGACTCAATTAAAATCTTGGGAATCTGGGGGACTTTTGAGGATTTTATCCTTGTTGCCCCATCACACTTGGTTTTAACTCTTAACATTTCTGATCTTTATACCTTATACTTATGACCTCTCAACTAGAAAGGTAAGGACATCTGGCTAATTCAGCTCTTTATTTAAGTTAGGAGAAAACAAAAGTTAATTCTTTGATGATTTGCAAAATTCTATCCTTTTCTTGCCTTTTTCCCTCTACCACATCCTCTTCCTAAATTAATAGGGAGAAAAAAATTAAATCCTCAGGGAGGCAAAAGACAGTTAATACTAAGCTTGAACAATCACAAAACCCAAAAATATAGAAGAGAAAAACACACAAAAATGGGATGCTACGCTCCTCAGTCAGGAAATAACATACAGCTACATCTGTTTCTGCTAAATTATGTCTTAGGTGAGAACATTCATGCAGCATTTTCCCAGAATTAAGTTGAATAGTATTTTTAATGTGGTAACTGAAAAATTACAAGTCAAATCAATTTAATATTTATTGTTCAGCTACTTTGTAAAAAAAGCAAAATAAATGTTTCAATAGCCTTTAGCCAATATATTACCAAAAACTGAATTGTAGAGACTTCAAGAAAAGCTATTTACAAAAAAAAGAGGTTCATATTCCACTATAATAATTCTGAAAGAACCTATTGTTAAGTTCAATAAGAAAGTTTAGGTGACAGCTTTTTATCTTTGGTTTTTATTTTAACTTTAAACATATTTTTATCATTGATCTTGTAGAATATCAAGATCTATTTAAAACTATTACTGCTGAATTTGATGCTATTGATAGTCAAGAATGAAGAGACTATATAAACTATAAAATTTTAACATGATATGATTTACAAGCAGGTAAAGTGTAATGTCGACTTATGTCCTCCACCTCCAAACAAATTTTTTCAATAGGGAGCAAGTTCATACCTGTTATTTTGTCTCTGACAAGCTTACAGGACTCTATTTCACCAATGCTCCCAAATAGGCTTTTCAGCTCCTCCTGTGTCATATTCTGAGGAAGATAGTTGACTATTAAATTGGTCTTACTGTCCTCTGTGTTCCCAGAGTCAACTGGTGATGAGCAGTTGTTGGTTATGGTGGTTGGACCATTCGCTGTGTTATTGCAAGTTGGCCCATTAGACAGTTGTGTTTCCATGGCAGCAATTACCTGCTAAAAACATACAAAATAAGATATCAGAATTCATATTTCACAATCTATTAAAAGAGATTCCAGTCAAGAATATAAAGACATGTCACTAAACACAACTTGTACTAATAAAATTACAATGAAGCCTATACTAAGCCACAACACCCACACTCCCCCATCAGCTATGTAAATACATTTTTAATATTATACATTACTTACAACATACATATGTGCATTACTATGCATGCATGTAAGTACAGGAGGAATTTCTAAATTAAATATTCTCTTATCATATTCTGAATCTATTTAGATCCCCTGGGACCTACTTACCTGGGATTTCCATGGACTTCAGTCAACTTTGTTATGCTAAAGCACTCAAGTTTGAACCTCATACTACCGATGTATAAGGTGCTGCAGAAAACCTCCTAGCTTAAGGAGAATTGGATTTACTCCTTAGAGTTTTAACTTTTAAATACTAACATCTATAAGCTTAAAAATCAAAGTGGAAATAAATGCACATTTTTGTTAACATGTACTGTTTTGGTTACATTATTGAAAAGTTTTTAATTGACATTATCCTGTAACTATCCTGCCTATGAGTTGAGAAGAAGAAAAATCATGAATGTCACATTTAGGCAGTGAAAGAGCATTTTAATTAAAGTTTGGGAATGAAACTATGGAATACTGTTTCTACCTTATTAAACTAGTAGCCCTCTCTCATTTGAATTAAGAGGATAAAAAAAACAAATCAGGCCAATGGCAACTGGTCTACAGTATCAAAATAACATCTCTACACAATTAAACTTGACATTTTGGCTTGATAATAGTAAGATTGTCTAGTTCACATACACAAAACACGCTTTTCTTTTTAAAAGTAATGAAAAAAACCCACCCCACAATGAAAACAAGTCAACTTTTAAAATAACAAACTCAAGCAATTCTAACTTGAGAAATGCTTATAAAAAGAATGTGAATAAGAGGCAACAATAAACTTCAAATATGCTAGACAAATATCAATGTTGGCCACCAGAGACCCAAGACTGTTAAGAATATTCTAAAATTTAATGAAGTCTAGCATTCAAAGCATTCAACCTGTAAGTCTTCATAACAGAAGAACAACAAACAGAAGAACAAACATTCCTGTTTTTCAAAAAGTCATTAGATACCCTAAAACAAATGGATTAAATATTTAGGGTTTTTAAAATCTGAAGCTTTATTGCAAACATGGTCCTTCCAAAGACATTCAATAAAATCTCTAGTCTCCACAGAGAAACAACCTCAAAAAAAAAAAAAAAAAAAAGTTCTGGATTACTGGGGATTTTAATTTGCAATGATTTATTTAAAAAAAGAATGAAACTCAGGAAGGAGGTATTAGAATAAGAGAAGGAAAGAGGAAAAGTGATAAAGGAAAGACAAAAGTAGTTTTAAATTATAAAACCTATTTTTTTTAAAGGGAACATCAACGAATAAGACAAACACTCATATCCTAAGGACATAAAGGAAGCAACATAGAATAGTGGATTGGCCTAGAATCAATAATAACATAATTAAAGAGAAATTGAAACCAGGCTGTGATATTGGACAAGTCTCAGTACCTCCAAACCTTTCTTTTCTCTTCTCCAAGAAGGGAATTCTTTCATCTGTTCTATATACTTCCTTCACAAGGATGTTGAGGACAGAAAAACAAAACAAAACAAATTAAGAAGCACCTGAAACCGTTTGGGAGAAGGGGATGCTGATAATTATGATGTGTGTGTGGGGGGGGGAGGGGGAGTTAGTATAAAATATAATACATCTGCTTAAATTGGGAAAGTCTTCCTAAGAAATCTTAAACAATTTTGCAGAACAATAATGCCATTTGAAACTCTCCCAAAGTACTTTATTTATATACCACTCTCCGTTATATTAAAAAAAAAAAACTTTTTTACTTATCAGAACAATGCATTTCAGAAAAAGAGTAACCAAGTTCAATTTTAACAAATAACAAAAAAAGAACACAAACAAAAACCCCCACCTGCTATTTTTATTTTAGTTTACAAGAAATAACTATGGTGCCCCAAATGATCGATTCTGTCTAAAGCTCACTGGAACAGTGTTTGAAATATAAAGTATTCATTGATTGAAATTAGCAGGATTTAGCAAGGACAACAAACAATCTGTACTTAATTGCACAATTATTTTCATGTTCAGGTGGCAAGAATGAGATCCAAAGCCAACATTCATGTGAACAGCTGCAGTAGGCTGTGCACGCTGAAAATTACAGCATTTCTCAGCTATAGCCATCTGCTCAGAATAAAATGATACTAATGTGCTACATTTTACAAATAATGCATATTCTATTGATAGGCTCAACACAACTGTTCACAGAATGAGAACTTGTTCAGTAGTTATTGGGCAAATGATTTTCAGTCAGAAACTTTTTTAAAAATAATTTCAAGTTTTAAATCATCAGTAACCTTGAAATTTAGTAACCAAAAAAATACATAGTGAAACAGAATGCAAGTTACTGTAACTTAGTATTCAGACCATACCAAAACTTTTTGTTTAAAACTTTGCACTCTATTCTTTGAATTTGCACCAAAACCTAATTTGGATTACAAATTAAACAAAGTGTGGTTCTGATTCTACATTTATCATCATATTAAAAACTGCAATGTGCTCAAAATCCTAAGCAAGGCCACACAAAATGGGCTGAAATGTAAGAACATACATAGTGTGTGCCAAATGAAAGATTCAAGTGTTTGGTATGGCCTCAGCACTACTGCAACATGCTTTAAAAAAAAAAAAAAAAAAAAAAGTAGCCTACAGAATTTAAGAAAAATCCCACAGACCCCAGTCCAAGGCTCTGCTGCCCACGAACCACTTCTAAGCAGAGAAGCCACATCACACAGTCTGACTGCCATGTTAGTTTGGAGTTGCCGTCTGCAATATGGACACAAAAAGTACCGTATGTTAGATCAGCAAGATAATGCAACAAATCAGCTTGTACAATTTTACAATAATTGTGTTTATATTCCCAGCATGTCCATGCAGTGTGGCTTAATTGAATTTGAGGCAATTCCAATCTAATCTTTTCAAATTCGGTTTAATGTATACTTTTCTTGCACAAAAATAAGCATTTTAATTAAGAGCCTGATTTAAAAGTAGTATTAACTAGTTATCTTGGCATCTGTCCTAACGCACTACCTTAAACATCTAGAGAAATATCATGTGCTACGCGTCATATTTTTAAACTATTGGGGGGAAGGTTATGTGCATGATTTAACTTCACAGTAATGAAAGTGATTGGTCATACAGTTTTATAAAGTTTCTCTGTAAAACATTCTTAAAAGCTCTCACACTTCTCTTCCAAATATCTAAAGGGTTTCAAATGGGAAGAAGGGGTTGTATTGTTGTTAGACAACAATCTTTTTGTCCTAGGTCTTAAAATTAAAAATGAACTGAAAGTCTGTGAAGACATTCAACCACTATAATCAAACTGATTTAAAAAAAAATTTTCACTGAAAATTATTCACCTATACCAAGACACAGTAAAATCAGCATCTTTCCATTGGAATAACTGGACCTAAAAATAGGAATGTTTAGCATAATGTTTGAAGTGGATATCAGCTTTGTTCCTGAACCCACCAAGTGATAATTTTTAATATGTAAATTACAAACCCAGCACAATTGGAAATTAGCATAGCTATGAAGTCTCTAATACACTTAATGGACCATTTTACAACTTACTACAACTTTCCCAGATACTAAACAGAGCCACAATATTGTGACAAAATCCCAATTCTGATCTCTTTTGGTCACCCAGTTGTTTTAAAGTAGGCCCACTTTTGACTTACAATACATAAACAGTAACCTAGGAACACAAGGGGTTAGCCCAAAATGCCCTGGCATAAACATACATCAGGACCACAAACTTCCTTGATATGTATGAGCATAGAATATGATTTTTCAACACATAGGTACACACATATTTAGAATATATATATTAGTTTAAATACATGTCTGATGGAAAACTAAAGCCTGTGAGAGTGTTCATATCACACACATACACTATTACCACTGCTATACTACTCTAATTTAACATCTCCATTGGATTTTTTTTTTAACTAAGATAATTTTTAAAACCCATTTTCCCTTGGAAATATGGGAATTTTTTTTCATGTATGTTTTATCGAGAAGCAATCTGGCATAGCAGATAGTTAACTTTAAAATCAGATGGTCTTTGGTTTAAGCCAACCTCTCACACAAATTGCTTATGTGACACTGGGCAAGTCACTTAACCCTCTAATGTTCCAGGCCACTCTTTAAGCCTCTAGGTATTAGATGGTAGGGGGAATTTCCCCAGAGGCACCTTATTTTTATGTTTTATATATAGCTATAAGGAATATTATAAAGAATTTTTAGCATGTTCTTTCCTTTCTAAATTCATACCTTCAGAGAAATATGTCTGATTCCATGGCATACAAAACAAATTAAAGCCTGAACTTGTTTAAAAAAAAAAAAAACTGTAGAAAATACTAATCATAAGGGACAGCTAGGTGGTACAGTGGATAAAGCACCAGCCCTAAAGTCAGGAGTATCTGAGTTCAAATCTGGCCTTAGACACTTAATACTTTCTAGCTGTATGACCCTGAGCAAGTCACTTAACTCCAACTGCTTCAGCAAAAAAAAAAAAAAAAAAAAAAAAAAAAAATACTAATTATATACATAATGTGATAAAGCAAGCATTAATGGTATTCGGCTGTCTGTTAGGCACATACTGATATCCAGAAGAACAGAACAAAAATTCCAACTCCAAGTTAATAATGCCACTTTATATTTGCTTAGTGATTTATGATTTATAAAATATATTTACATTAACATTTTACTTGACCTTGACAACAACTCTGTCAGATAGACCACTTTGAGGATTAAGGAAACTGGGCAATAGAAAAGGTAACTACTTTAAGACCATATAGTTAGATAAGTGAAAGATCTATACTTAAAGTTCTTCCAAGTTTTCATACATAATCAAAATACCAATAGAAGTTTAAAAACCTAACTATTTGACAGTAAGTTTCAGGAAACCATGAAATAGAATCAGATTAAGGACTCCAACATTCCACAGGAGATAAAAACTAATGAGTTAATTTTGTCACACCTCTTTTGGAAGGGTCAATATATACAAGAAACAGTAATTCCATCGCATCATATGAAGGCTGTGAAAAAATAATTTTGCTGTACTTATACATTTTATGCACATCAGACAGTATTTCTGATCTAGTTAGACTTGTACCTTTATTGGAAGTTATAAATAAATTGCTCACATGAGTCTTACTTTTATTCTGAGCAAAAATTCTAAGTTACTAAAACTGCAAAGCTCTGTCCCCTTCACTAAAGGACATGATATTTCATTCTTCTGAATCTACCATCAGCAACTCTGCTGAATAGCCTATATATAGCTTCTTTGGCTCTAAAATTCTTTGCCAGAAAGAACAGCTGTATTTTGAATTTATATTTAAATGTTTTAAGTAAGTGAGTACATCAATACAAGATTTATACTCTTAAGAAAATAAAAATGTCCCCTTATACTTTAATAGATGGACTTCTAATTTTTGTTGTCATAAAGAAGAGAAAAAAAAAACCTGGCAGTCAACACTAAAGTTAATAAACCTTTCAGAGTTCAACTAAACTAGTCCTTAGATAACTAGCTACAGGAATAGGAACTAGTTCCATCACTGGAACTGTATTTAAAATCATTCCAGCTTTCTTACATTCACATGATATAGTTATTTTAGTTTCTGATCTCACCTATTTATTACCATTAAAACTTTGAAAAATTTTTTGTTGAAAAAAGTATTCCCTTTGTAAAATATGTGTGTGTGTGTGTGTGTGTGTGTGTGTGTGTGTGTGTGTATGTATGTGTGAATTTTTTGGAGAGGGAAAAACCAAGGCTTCTACATCCTTTTATCTCTCTCTCAAACATTTTCACACAAAGCAGTAGCATAGACTGAGCTGGAGAAATGCTAATGGATAACTTACTTTGTCTAATGAAAAAAAGAAAGATAAAAGAACTGTAATAGATTCTGTCTAAATGTTTTACTTTTCACAGGAAGAAGCTGCAGCCTATAAAAGCTAGTGGCCTATCATAGGTATCATAGCTAGTAAAGCATTAGAACACAAAGACTCCCAAAATAATATAGCTACCCCTTCCACATGGTGAAGGGTTAAGGGCATTCCCAAGATCTGGAAAATTTTAATAATTTTTTTTTACCTTCTCTTCATGCCAAAGAAAAGTATGACTTTTTCTTTTTTCTATTATGGGGTTTTTATAATACTTTACTGTAAAATCTGAGTTAGGTATTTGGTCATAGCCTTTGTGTACTTTCACATAGCTTTCACAAAACACCCCCAAAATTCCCATCTAATTGCTTTTTTTATTCTTTTTCATATTTATAATGTTTTATTCAGAATATGATATACAAGTTAATAAAAGTGTTATCACATTTTAGAGACTGGATGTTTCCCCCCTCCATGGTCAAGGCTAAATTCTCTTGACCGGGCACTTTTAAAATGTGCATATAGCCACTGAGAATATAGACATAAAAAAGCATTTTCCTTAATTACTAAGTAGGAGTTTATGTGATGGTCTCCTTTGACTTAATGTAAGAGGAGATCTTACTTAGAACTGGCAAATTTATTTTTTGAAGAATATTTTGAGAACTATATGTCTTTTTTTAATTATATCTTTTTATTTACAAGTTATATGCATGGGTAATTTTATAGCATTCACAATTGCCAAACCTTTTGTTACAATTTTTCCCCTCTTTCCTTCCCCCATCCCATCTTCCCCCAGATGGCAGGTTGACTAATACATGTTAAATATGTTAAAGTATAAATTAAATACAATATAAGTATACATGTCCAAACAATTATTTTGCTACAAAAAGAATCGGACTTTGAAATAGTATACTATTAGCCTGTGAAGGAAATCAAAAATGCAGGTGGGCATACATATGGGGACTGGGAATTCAATGTAATGGTTTTTAGTCATCTCCCAGAGTTCTTTTGCTGGGTGTAGCTGATTCAATTCATTACTGCTCTATTGGAACTGATTTGGTTCATCTCATTGCTGAGGATGGCCAGGTCCATCAGAATTGATCATCATATAGTATTGTTGTTGAAGTATATAATGATCTCCTGGTCCTGCTCATTTCACTCAGCATCAGTTCATGTAAGTCTCTCCAAGCCTCTCTGAAATCATCCTGCTATTCATTTCTTACAGAACAATAATATTCCATAATATTCATATACCACAATTTATTCAGCCATTCTCCACTAATGGGCATCTACTCAGTTTCCAATTTCTGACCACTACAAAGAGGGCTGCCACACACATTCTTGCACATACAGGTCCCTTTCCCTTCTTTAGAATCTCTTTGAGATATAAGCCCAGAAGTAACACTGCTGGATCAAAGGGCATGCACAGTTTGATAACTTTTTGAGCATAGTTCCAAATTGCTCTTCAGAATGGCTGGATGTATTCACAATTCCACCAACAGTGTATTAGTGTCCCTGTTTTCTCACATCTTCTCCACCATTCCACATTATCTTTCCCTGTCATTCTAGCCAATCTGACAGGTATGTAGTGGTATCTCAGAGTTGTCTTAATTTGCATGTCTATGATTAATAATGACTTGGAGCATCTATTCATATGGCTAGAAATAGTTTCAATTTCTTCACCTGAGAATTGTCTGCTCATATCCTTTGACCATTTATCAATTGGAGACTGGCTTGATTTCTTATAAATTAGAGTCAATTCTCTATATATTTTGGAAATGAGGCCTTTATCAGAACCTTTGACTAAAAATGTTTTCCAGTTTATTGCTTCCCTTCTAATCTTGTCTGCATTAGTTTTATTGGTACAAAAACTTTTAAATTTGATATAATCAAAATGTTCTATTTTGTGATCAATAGTGATCTCTAGTTCTTCTTTGTTCATAAATTCCTTCCTCTTCCACAAGTCTGAGAGGTAAACTATCCTATGCTCTTCCAATTCATTTATAATCTCATTCTTTATGCGTAGGTCATGAACCTATTTTGGCCTTATCTTGGTATATGGTGTTAAGTGTGGGTCAATGCTTGGTTTCTGCCATATTTATTTCCAATTTTCCCAGCAATTTTTGTCAAATAGTGAGTTCTTATCCCCAAAACTGGGGTCTTTGGGTTTGTCAAACACTAAATTATTAAAGTTATTGGCTGTTTTGTCCTTTGAACCTAACCTATTCCACTGACCCATCTAATTTCTTATGCCCCTCAGTATATCAAAACCTTGATGGGAAAGATCACAATGAGGAAGGATAACTTTAAGCTCTTTGAAGGAGTTGGGGTTTGGTCTTTATACCTGCAGTAACTAATCCCATATGCTTGCCACATAGTAGGAACTTAAGCACTTAACTGATGCCCTAAGACCAGTATCTCTCCATCTACTTTCCTGAATTTATTTTTAAAAAGTAACTTTGTTATAATAATAGCATTAGAGGCAGGATCTTTTAATGTCATTTCTGGGGAAAAGGGACCCATTAGTTGGCTTGCAAGTAGCAGGGAGCAGAGAGATATGGAAAAAAGAAATATAATCCATGTAAGTGTGAATGGGATGAGTAAATGCAAGAGATATCACTTGCTAAGCTTCAGATGGAAAATTCTAGAAACCAAACTAGGCTTTTTCCTATCTTACTCAAATGAGTAAAAACCAAATTTCTTAGAGGGGGGGGGAACCCCACATCATATAGGTGACCAAGTTTCAAATTTCCCAATTCTACTGTAAATGCTAATTCTTATAAATATATTATTAAATAACAAGAAAATAAAGTAACATTTTGAGGATTTTTTAAATTTCAAAACACCAGCATTTATTATTCAAACCTTCAAAAATGATCAATGATTATACTTGGAGAAAGGAATGATACTCAAATACTCAAGACTTCTACCAAGTCTTCACTGATTATTTTTCCCAATCTACTCTCAAATCATAGAAAAAATGAGTAAGGCTTAATTTTCAGTATAATGCAGTACCATTACATCCACTAGGATCATATTTCTGTGTAACAATGGAATTACAAAGGAAATAAGGCATTTCAGATCTAATTGCCAAAAAAAGCCAAAATCAAAATATGGAAAAATGGCACAATTATAATTGGTCTTACTTATCAGTATACTATAAAGACATGCATCAATAAGCCATTTATTCTTGTATTCAGGAATCTGGTAGCAGCAAAGAATAAGAATGCACCAAAGAGAAAAAGATGTCCTTTCTTTAAAAACAAAACAACAATCAACAAAATAAGTGAATCTATATCCTCCATTCAAAGATTTAAATTTGCTAAAAAAGAAAATGAAAAAATTTAAAAAGATATTGCTTCTATAAAATCATTCATGATAAAATGATGATTGAAACTTAGACAAAATTATTTTTATTAAGATTTTTTTCCAGCATTTACAAAACCTAGCCAACTGCAGTCCCACATTAGGCAACGGAAAGTAAACCAATAAAAAAGGCCCTTCCCACCAACTCCAATCAGCCATTTAAAGAAAGTTCAAAAATTATAAAATGAATCAAAGATGAAAGTCTCTGAATTTTAAAATATTAAGCTCTATGTGTCTATTCACCATTGAGATCATGTATCATCAGAAAAGATGATAGTTCCATTATACAGGATAGTAAGAGAAAGTGTTTTCAGTAGGTGTTATATGGAGGAATTATGAGAAGACAAAGAAATTACTACAGAGGATACAAATACAAATAGTTTGTTATACATGGTTAAAGAGTGCATGGGTCATAGATTCTGCAATAATAAACTCAAATTGTAAAGATAAAATAAACCATATGTCCCAAAGATGATTCTTCTCTTTTTAAAATTTAATTTTTAAATCATTAAGATTTTCTTTTGGGAGGGAAGAAGTCTCGGTTCATTTAATAGCTACTAAAAATGTGCCACAAGCTGAGAAAAAATAATTTGAGTAATGTAATAAAAATAATTTTTATAGATCTATGCTTTGTCTCTCCATTCACATTAACTTGAAACTACCTTTTGAAGAAAGTACTACTTGTTCTGCATTGGGTTGTAAAAGATATTTCAAAAAAAAAAAAAATGGAGATGTGGCATGGTATCATAGCTAAGTATATCCCAATGTGCTTAAGCACTCTTTGTTTCTAGGAGAAAGTTGTCAGTTTTATAAATTTCAGCGTTTCCCACTCATAGAATCTCAACCTTTTTGCATTACTTGTATTTCCTAGCCCTAGTGCCAACAGTGCTACAGAGGTTCTCAAGGAATGAGAATGAAGTGACTTTAATTATGTCAAAAAGAGCCACAGTGAAAGGCGTGTCTTGTTAATGAGTGTATTTTATCACGTGGTAGTACCATAGTTGTCCTCTAACCCAATGGAAAAAAATTGTCAGGTTTCATGGGCTCCTAAAGCATAAAATTGGTACAGAGATTTTGAAGTAGTAAATTCTTCCATGCTCTACTAAGGACAGTATTAGACAGTAGGAGAGAAGATTGATTTAGAAATGAATCTCACTTGATCGTTGGAGGGGATGTGGGAAAACTGGGACATTGATGCATTGTTGGTGGAGTTGTGAACGAATCCAACCATTCTGGAGAGTAGTTTGGAACTATGCTCAAAAAGTTATCAAACTGTGCATACCCTTTGATCCAGCAGTGTTAACTGGGATTATATCCCAAAGAGATTATAAAGAAGGGAAAGGGACCTGTATGTGCACGAATGTTTGTGGCAGCCCTTTTTGTAGTGGCTAGAAACTGGAAACTGAATGGATGTCCATCAGTTGGAGAATGGCTGAATAAATTGTGGTATATGAATATTATGGAATATTATTGTTCTGTAAGAAATGACCAACAGGATGATTTCAGAAAGGCCTGGAGAGACTTACACGAACTGATGCTGAGTGAAACGAGCAGGATCAGGAGATCATTATATACTTCAACAACAATACTATATGATGACCAGTTCTGATGGACCTGGCCATCCTCAGCAAGGAGATCAACCAAATCATTTCCAATGGAGCAGTAATGAACTGAACCAGCTACGCCCAGAGAGAAAACTCTGGGAGATGACTAAAAACCATTACATTGAATTCCCAATCCCTATATTTATGCCCACCTGCATTTTTGATTTCCTTCACAAGCTAATTGTACAATATTTCAGAGTCTGATTCTTTTTGTACCAGCAAAATAATGGTTTGGTCATGTATACTTATTGTGTATCTAATTTATATTTAAATATATTTAACATCTACTGGTCATCCTGCCATCTGGGGGAGAGGGTGGGGGGTAAGAGGTGAAAAATTGGAACAAGAGGTTTGGCAATTGTTAATGCTGTAAAGTTACCCATACATATAACCTGTAAATAAAAGGCTATTAGAAATGAATCTTACTGAATATCAGCTACTTTATGCATTGCTTCCAGTCGGTAATATAGAGAGAAAGGATGAAAAAGCCAGCAGTAGCAACAGCGAGTTAATGCATGCTCAGGTGATATTTAAAAAGGCATTAGTGATTCAGGTGAAATTATGGTTTACAGTAGCCTCTAGTGGTGGCTTAAATGGATTATGGTACCATGACTGTAGAATTCTAAGAGAATGTATCAAAGTCATTATGGGATGTTATAAGATATGAAGAATTTTAACAATCAGATTTTCAATGTATCATCATGTCCTGGAAATGTCAGGTTCTTTCAAAGTTGGGAACACTTCAAATATGAATCTGTGGTACCATGTCTGCCATCTAAGGACCAAACTAGCTCACTAGCAAGAGGTGATCATTTGTCAATGAGTTCTTTGCTCATAACAACCTTGAATTAAGTTTTATAAACATGGGAAGGCAAGTCATTCAGTAGCACCAATACTCTAATAGCAATTATAGTATAGCTACTAATATTCTCCCTTCCACATTGTTACTTTTCCCTGTAAGAATTCTACTGTGGGTTGGCATAAGAAACTGAATGGGAATCTTGGGGCAATTTTGTAAAAGCTGCAGACAACAGCTATGATCAAATACTAAATCCAAATTTTACAGTAAGGCACTGTAAACATTCCATAAAAGAAAAAAGAAAAGAAAAAAATCAGATTTCTCCTGTGGAACGAAAGAAAGGGAAAAAAATATGTAATCTTATATCAAAATAAGATTGAAATGGGTCCATGATTTAGACATAAAGAGTGATATCATAAGCAAACTAGCAGAACAAAGGGTAGTTTACCCTCTCAGATCCAAGGAGAAAGCAATTTGTAGCCAAAGAAGAACTTTAATGCTATTATGTAAAATGGCTAGTTTTGATTATATCAAGTTAAAAAAGTTTTGTGCAAACAACACCAATGCAGACAAAATTAGAAGGGAAGCAATAAACTGGGAAAAAATGTTTACAACATTCAAGGGTTCTAAAAAAGGCTTCGTTTCTAAAATATATTATATATATATATACACACACACACACACACACACACACACACACATATATATATATATGACAAATTTAGAAGAATTCAAGTCATTCTCCAATTGATAAATGGTCAAAGGATATGAACAGTTTTCAGATGAGGAAATTAAAACTATTTCTAGTCATATGAAAAGGTGCTCCAAATCACTATTGATCAGAGAAATGTACATTAAGACAACTCTGAGGTACTACTACATACCTCTCAGATTGGCTAAAAAAGACAATAACACATGTTTCAGGGGATGTGGAAAAACTGGGACACTAATACATTGTTGGTGGAGTTGTGAAGTGATTCAACCATTATGGAAAATAATTTGGAACAAGCTATCAAACTATGCACTCTTTGATCTAGCAGTGTTTTTACTGGGCTTGTATCCTAAAGAAATCATAAAGGAGGAAAAGGGACCCACATGTGCAAAAATGTTTGTGGCAAGCCCTTTTTGTAGTGGCAAGAAACTGAAAACTGAATGGCTGAACAAATTACTTATATAAATGTTTTGGAATATTATTTTTCTATAACAAATAATCAGCAGAATTATTTCAGAGAGGCCTGCAGAGACTTACATGAACTGATGCTAAGCGAAATGAGAAGAATCAGGAGATCATTATACATGGCAACAAGATTATATGAAGATCAATTCTGATGGACATGGCTCTTTTCAACAATGAGATGATTCAGGCTAGTTCCAATCGTCTTGTGATGAAGAAAGTCATCTGCACCCAGAGAGAAGCCAATGGGAACTGAATGTGGACCACAACATAGTGTTTTCAATCTTTTTGTTGTTTTTTGCTTGCATTTTGTTTTTTCTCATTTTTTTTCCTTTTTGATCGAATTTTTCTTGAGCAGCATGTTTGTGGAAATATGTATAGAGGAAATGCAACTGTTTTACATTTATTAGATCACTAGCCGACTAGGGAAAGGAGTAGAGGGAAGAGAGAGTTAAAACTAGAACTCGGGTTTTTGTAGGGGTGAATGTCGGAAATTATCCATGTATATATTTTGAAAATAAAAAGCTTTAATTAAAAACATTATGTGGATTTTGTAGATCTAGGGGACTAACTGTAGCTGGTTGACTATTTCAAGTAAGAATATATAGGATTCTATGATAAGGTCAATTCAACATAAACCTAGTCCCTAAAATTTTAATCTCTGAACCTACTTTGTTTTAATCAAGCTTTCATTTGAACTAATCCCATAAGATTTATTTCTTAGGCAGAATATCAATTCAGTTAATTGTCAAAAGAGAGATATGTTAGATGCTTGAATCAGAATTTTGATATCTACCACCACACTTGATTTTCTTGGTGGCAGACCACATAGGAAAACAAAGATTCTTCATAAGTCAACATAATTTTACATGGAGTCAAAGCAAAATGAATCAACAATCAAGTCTCCTGAAAGTCTTTGTTCTTCATTCTTTCTTTTCCCTTGAGCCATCCAAGGTAATCATTTAAAATGGTGAGGTACTCTTATGAACCAGAGAACTGCACATAACTCTACAAGTCAAAAGTTTCAGATCTCTGAGTCCACTAAAAGAATACCTGTAAAAATGTCAATTTACCAAGGGCATTCATATCCAAAATACTATCAAGTTATTTCTATTGATATGATGGAGAGGCTGTCAAATTTACATAGGCTAAGTAAGGAGGTTGAACAGACACAGAGTTGGTAGTCCAAAAGGAGTACTAAGTTCTTGCTACATATGCTTAAAAATGCAGAGAGTAATGTGGAACTGAAAGGTCTGTAAGTGGATTCTTTAACATTGAGCATATCTGGGTTAATATGGCTCCCAAAATGTGATGACATAACTAACCAAGCTCATGGATGAATTAACCCAAACATGAGATTTCCTTGCCACATTGAGAAAATACTTAATGAAAATTAACAAACCGCTCCTAAACCAGAAAAGAAGGTTGTTCAAACAAAAAGATATCCCAAAAGAAATTGGAGAAACAAATTTATGGCACAGAAGTAAATACAACAGTGCAAATAAAAGTGAAATGATATATTAAGGTTTAAAAAAAATCAATTAGATTCTCTAAGATAGCAGTGAGGTACATTTTTTTCCATCTGACAAGTATACCCGGCATGCAATCTGATTCATAATGTTTTTAAATTAGAACACTCCCAATTCCAGAATATTGCTAAACAAAGATCTTCTGATTTCAATCAAACCTCTTTTCTACTCTATCATAATTATTACCTTTTTGCTTGCATTTACTACTGCATTACTCATCTTTACAGCACAAATTAATTTCAAGTTTATAAATTATTGGTCTTTTGCTTACATTTCAATTTGCTGTTTCCTGATGGCAAATTAGAAGATATTCTAATCTTATCATTAAACTGCCTCTAAAGCACAATATAGGATAAATTGTATATCAATTATAGTTGGCTTGTTTATTTTTATTAGTCTGTCTCCTCCATTAGATCATGATCTCCTTGAAGACAGGGTTTGTCTCTTGCCTCTTTTTGTATCCAAGAATTAAGCATAATGTCATAATGTCTGGTATATTAAAGGCATGTAATAACTTTATTTACTCACTGATAAATAACTTTCAGAAAATTTCTTGTAGACAGTTAATTCCATCAAAGACAGTAGATTCTGGATGGCTTCAATCTTCAAGGTTGACATATGTTCATTTTGTATCTAGATCTTAGACCCTTATTTTTGGATCCAGAGCCATCTGTTTGTTCATTGTCTATTGCATCAACATTATGTGTTTCATTATTTGTGCTTCAATGTTGAAGAGTAGTTAAATATAGCATTATTAAGAGTCAGATAGAAGAAAACATGTGTCTTATGTTCTACACTGTTACCTAACCCTACCTTTTTTCTAACAAAAAATTTCTAGTATTTTTAGGGATTAAATGGCTTAATTATTCTATACAACTGAAAACACAGTTTTCAGAAAAAATGAAATAATTCTTCTATGATTCAGAAATTAGAAAAACTTTCAATACCTTTGTGATCATTTTTTATTGTACTAGAGTTGTAAGAATTCTCAATTAAAGATTGTTAATATTAATTTTGAGTAACAAAATTCTTTATATTATATATTTAATACCCACTTATGATAGTGACTAGTATCCTATACAAAACACATAACAGCATATCATAGTACCTAATTTGAGTTTACAACTATTACTTCCCGCTAGGAACATAATTTTTAAATGACCGTATGGACAGTAACTTTCCTTGAATTACAGCAAGGTTTTAGCCCACTGTGCTCTTCAACATATAATTTAGCAGTTCTTCAACACAGAATTTTGCAATCCGTAGTACATAAGAATTTCATAAGCATCGAGTACTAATGATGCAAAGATAAAAGCAAAAGAATAATGAACTACCATTTCAAACAAAATAATATTTAGAAGATAATGTAATATGTGTGCAATGTTAATTAGGATGTTGTCAATCAATGTAAATACACTTGATTAAAGTACTAGTCTGCTCAAAAATTTTTTTTCTACAAAATGTACAATTGTTATTTTATATTATTTTAACAAATGTTCTGTAGATCTGGCCAGATATAGATTGTTTTCACAATTTGCACTATAGTACATATAATATAGATAGAAAGAGATATAGATAAATGTATGCATATATATCTATATGTACATATATATTTTACACACACACGTTTCAATTTTACAAGCATACCAAAAAACCACATTAAAGTGATTGAGAATATTGTCAAGAAAGTAGGATAGGTCACACAATACCATATACACTCAGTGTTCAGACTTCTATAAAGGGATTAGAAGACTTCCCTTAAGACTATAAGAAACCAGTAACTAAGTGATAAACCAATTACATATATGAAATTTAACATAGCTTTGGGTTTAAAACAATTTATGTAGTATTCAGCCAAAATTATCTGTATTCATTCCTTAAAGCAAATGAATGCTTTTAAATCTATTCATATTTAACAATGAAACAATGAAACCATTTGGGTACTATATAATAAAAGTGATACAGTATTTGCATTAACATTTGTGTAACAAAATTATAATTTAGAATAGTAGAAAATCAGCCAGAAAATAAACAGGATAAAAACTATCTATTGTTAAAAGCTGGGTGGGCAATCATTTGATGACCATTTATTTCAACTATGCTAAGCAAGTATACTAAATATACTAAATTGAGTAAACCTCAAGCTATGAAAATCAGCAGCAGCACATATTCTTTGAGTGACAGTTTTAGAAGCTTTATTGAAAGATATAATTGGCTAGTTAAAGGTAATAGCTAAAATATTAAATAAATAAAATATGTTGACTTTCCATGTTCTATAGTACAAAAATTCCTTCAAAGTTCCATAAGCTAAGTGCTATGTTTCAATCTCTGTGATCCTATCCAGGGTTTTCTTAACAAAGTGATTTGAAAAATCCCTTTGCCATTTCCTTCTCCAGCTAATTTTATAGATGGAAAAACTGAAGAAAATACGATTACCCAGGGTCATACAGCTAATAAGTTTCTGTGGCCAGATTTGGAATCAAGTAGATGAGTCTTTCTGATTCTAGAGCCACTTAGGTAAAGTAAATAATAAAAGTAAATAATAAAAATTTCTCTGTTATCAGATGCATTGTTATATGATGGGAGAAGAGGGAATAGAGAGGAAAAAGCCTGGGTAGGTAAACCGTTTCTAATCTGCAAAATGGATAATTTCATGGAATAATTACAATGTACAAGGCCTTTTTTATTACTTGTGCATAAAATTTAAAGATTCTGTATCTGTGCACATTTGCTATGTGCCTGGTTACGAATATTACTATAAATTGTTAGTACAGATTTAGGAAACAGTTACAAAGAAACTGATTTGTAATTAAGTAAACTATTCTATCTACTCTTCCATTTTCAGGTACTGAAAGACTTAAATGTATTTTCTCTCACAACTATAGCCAGTTAAAATCAGAGACTAGATCACCAAGCTTCTAATTAATGTATTTCAGGGTATAAACCACAGCATTCACACTTTCTGTGAGATCTATCGTTGTGGGGTAGAACAATCTGCTTTATTAAAAAAAAGTAATTTGGGCACTCAAATCCTAGATTCAACTCCAAAATTTAAGAAATAGAACACTTTCGGTTTCTATCAGGAAAAATTTTTTTAAAATGGGATGGGAAAAGAAAAATTATGTTTCAATAGGGCATTGTCAAATCAGATCTGACAATTAACAGAAATACTTTCCAGAAAAATCAAGAGGAAGATGAATATTGTTTTGATAATGAAACATGAGCACTCATGAACAGGAAAGAACAAAACAGTATCTGCTAAAATTTTCCTGAAAATAATATGGCCATGGTGACCTAGTACATGAAACTTGTCAAATCTCTTATTTCAGAAATAAGAAAAAAAAAAAAACCTTACCCAAAATGGATGATCAAAATTCCTAATTATGACTGAGTTAAGCAGACCTCTTCTAAGAGCTTTCTCACTGACACCTATCCGTTTCAAATTTATTCATTTATAAGGTATAATAGTATGGGGAGCAAGGGATAGATGTAATTAGGTTGTTATTGATATAATTTATATTCCATACATCCAGACATTCTGGAGAGCGATTTGAAGTATGCTCAAAAAGTTATCAAACTGTGCATACCCTTTGATCCAGCAGTGTTACTACTGGGCTTATATCTCAAAGAGATTGTAAAGAAGGCAAACGGCATGTCCAAGAATGTTTGTGGCAGTCCTCTTTGTAGTGGCCAGAAATTGGAAACCGAGAGGATGCCCATCAATTGGAGAATGCTGAATAAATTGTGGTACATGAATATTATGGAATATTATTGTTCGGTAAGAAATGACTAGCAGGATGATTTCAGAAAGGCCTGAAGAGACTTACATGAACTGATGCTGAGTGAAAGGAGCAGGACCAGGAGATCATTATATACTTCAACAACAATACTATATGATGATCAATTCTGATGGATGTGGGCCTCGCCTCTTCAACAATGAGATGAACCAAATCAGTTCCAATAGAGCAGTAATGAATTGAACCAGCTACATCCAGCAAAAGAAATCTGGGAGATGACTATGAACCACAATATAGAATTCCCAATCCCTCTATTTTTGTCCACCTGCATTTTTTATTTCCTTCACAGGTCAATTGTACGCTCTTTCAAAGTCCAATTCTTTTTGTACAGCAAAATAACTGTTTGGACATGTATACATATATTTAAATTATACATTAACATATTTAACATGTATTGGTCAACCTGCCCTCTGGGAGAGGGAGTAGGGGGGGAAAAAGTGGAATAAAAGGTTTTGCAATCATCAGTGCTGAAAAATTACTCATGCATACATCTTGTAAATAAAAAGCTATAATAAAAAGTAATTCATATTCCATCAGTTAAACTAATATCCTTCTATGTACCTTTGTTATAGCTTTAATTTTGCTCTAATTTAATAAGGGATCGGACTTATAAAATCTAGATAATAACTAATTCTATGCTTTTATATCTCCAGATCTTCTGATTTTTTTGTTTCTCCCATAGCCAAGATGAAAGAAATCTTCAAAATCACCTCTGGAATGAAGTCATGTTTTTTGGTGTGTTTAAGTTGTCACTAACTTGGTAGCTGTTTGATTAATTTTTAGTTCCAAGAAAGCTAATAAGAACAATTAATTTTCATGGGTTTTCCATAAATATTTAGCCGCACCTTTTCCTCAAGAAAACATCATAATTAATCTATGTTTATATAAGGTTTTAGCATTAAAAAGTACATAATCTCATTGACCCTAAAAAGAAAAAAAAGCCCTAGAGTTGTTAAAAGTATTATCTGCATTTTACAAATCAGAAAACTAAGGTTCAGAGGAAAATAAGATTTCCACACTCATATGGTTAATAAGGAGCAATACCAGGACAAAGACAGATGTGAATTGAGACCCAGTTCTTATTCTACTACACTACTGCTGCCTACCCACTAAAGAGCACAAGCCATCTGAGTGCCTGCCATTGTACTGTTACTCTAAATATATAATTTAAATACTGTGTTGAAAGACCTGGTTTAAAAATGGCAGCACTTCAGGTGTCAAGTTCTTCTTGTCACCATTTCTGTGCTTACCTTATTCTTAACGCAGCTGCTTTAGTGATCAGGACAAGAATTGATATTTGTGGTTGTACACAGCACAGTGGTCCCTTTAATTTTAAGGAGCATCATACATCCCTCCATTTATTTTAGAGCACTGCCACTTTTTCAACACAATCATCATTACATATCTTTGATTCAGAGAACAGGAAAAACAAAATCATTTAAAATAAGTATCCCCAAAGTCTTTCATACATAGGTATAAGAGAAACAAATTAGTTATTATAAACATGAACTTCTCTGGAAAGTGAAAGTTAGTAAGCACACCAACCCCTGATTTGAGTCACTTATTTGTTATTACAGTAAATGTCAAAAAAGAAAATTTCAAATGTCATGTTTTTGTTTCTAGTTAACTTACACAGTTATGCCAAAAGTAGGATTCCAATTTTAATAATAACCAGCACTTATACTTGAACTACTTGGACCCCAAGTACAAATGGGCAATTAACATTAGAAAATTCGGATCTTCTCTCTCAGACTTTTTTGTCTTCCTTTTTCACTCCAACCATTCCTCACTTCTTAATTCATATTCAGTTTGAACTTTTGTTATTCCCTCATGGATTCCCCCTCCAAAATTTTTTGAGAAGTGAAGATTCCCCAAGTACAAATGATTATAGCAACAAGAAATAGTGCCATAACATTTACAAATGACCCAAAAGAAAGGAAAGGGATAACTAATTTACTGATAGAAGTTGAACAGTAATTTATATTTACCTGTTTTACATGTTAAAATATTCTGAGAAGGAATGAAAGATAAAATAATTTTATCATAATTCAAACTTTAAAGTACCAACTATATACACATTATATTTCTAACTGCTCTGTTGGAAATTCTACTGGCATCTCAAAAGTTATACATTCTTTCTCAAAAAATAAAAATAAAAAGGTATATTGATCTTACCAATTTCTTAATTTCTGACTACAGTACCATCATTTTTCTAGTTATATAGGTTCAAAACATTAGTTTCAACTCTGGCTTCTCATTTCACCACCAAGAATATCATCAGTTTTGAAGTTATCTTATGAATTCTACTCTTCAATTTCATTTAAATCAGTACTCATTGCCTTTACTTAAAGAGATTATATAACAGTTTAAGAGAGAGTAATCTCCCATAGTCTTTCCTTCCAAACTATTGATCCCATCACACAAATTCATACTACTCATCACACACACAGAAAGGCAGGCCAATTGCAGATCATATTGGTAGAAAGAGCCACTATATTACTTGAGCATCTTACTTCATCAGGTTCAAAATGTTGGATAATAAAAAAGCTGTTGCTCATAGTGCTGGTACTTAAATGCTATTCTTTTCCATTAGCTAGGTTTTGTCCTCTTCATACAGAAATTTATATGGATGAGTATAATTCTCATTCTGAAAAGTGGCAAATACTAAAATTTTCTAAGTAGAAATACTAAAAGCTCATTTAGTTCTCTTTTCCTGTGCAATTCTTACCAATATATCTACTCACAAATACATAATGAGGAGGTACTTTCCCTAAAACCTAAAGGAAGACTGTTCCAATCTTGGTTAATTTAATATATCAGTTTTTCAAGGGCAAGACTTTATACTTAACGTGAATGGACATTTCATGCACGGTACGAACCTCTCAAGTACTGTCTTAAAACCAATCCTCCTAATTAAACTATCTAGGCTTTCAACTAATATTCAAGACCAAAGAATAAAGTAACAACATGTTAAATAAATCTTTTAAATGACTAAGTAACAAATCATAAGTCACTGAACTGAATTTCTTTCAGGTCTCTCAAAACCTAGCACGTTAACATTATCATCATCAGAATTAAGAAACATTAAAACAACACTACTAATATATTAAGTATAGTATATATTAAGTATTATTACCTAATAAGGGGAGGAAAATTATTAGTTTAATTTGATGAGAGCAAAATATTTAAATAATGAATAGGTTAAGAAAAAAATAACATAGGTCTGCAAGGCAAGTAGATCAAGACAAGAATATCAAAGTTTGAACCTTAAGTGGCATGTAAAATGCAGCTAATCATTGAAATTTCTGAAAAAGAGCAACAATGATCAGATCTGTACATTAAGAAAATTCATCTTATAGTTCTGTTTGAACAATAGGAGGAGGGAAAACAGGGAATCAGAAGGCTATAGTTGAAGACAGTACTAACAATTGCTTGATTTAGAATGATAGCAAAGAAAACAAAGTAAGTAAAATCAACCAAACTTAACAATTGGTTGGACATGAAAAATAAGAAAACAGGAAGCTCCAAAGAGAGATGTTTAGATGACTATGGGTTATCTCAATAATAAAACTATAATAAGATGCAGAATTCAGATTTGGCAAAGATCTTAGTGATCATTTAGTCCCGCTCTTAATTTTTATACCCAAGACAGGCCCAGTGTGAGGAAATGACTTGTTATCCAAGGATATGACAGATACATGCCACATATTTTCACTCCAACAGTTAACACAGTACCTGGACACAAAGTAGGCACTCTGTAAACCTTTACCGATTATCAGTCTAAAAAGAAAGAAATTACAGTTGTCATGTTTTTCAGTTGTGTTCAATTCTTTGTGACTCCATTTGGGATTTTCTTGGTTTGCCATTTCCTGCTCCAGCTCCTTTTACAGAAGGGAAACTGAGAAAATGGATGGGTTAGTGACCTGCCCAAGACCACAAAGCTAGCAAATATCTGAGATTAGATTTGAAATCAGGAAGATGAGTTTTCCTGATATCATCCACCATACTACCTAGCTACTAAGGGGGAAATAGACATTAATAGTGATGAGAAGAGAAGATACCCTAAGCTATTCCTGGTACCTTTAACTAATTTTCTCTCTCATTTTCAGAAATAAAAAGTAAAAATGCAGACAAACTTCAATTTTCACTCTTTGATTCATGCTGGAAAGCTCTTTGTGGTAAAAACTAGATAAAATCTAAAGGAAGAGAGTTATCAAACACCTCATCCCAGGCAGTAACAATCAGAATTTATATATCTTGGGGCATTAGGGACTGGACCTGTGATTTTGCTAACATAAAGAAATGCCAAAGTAAAGAAACTTTTAACAATGTTACTTGGCATCTTCTCTTAAAGTTATATTCTTAAAGACTCATTAAGTCAATATTTAACAGACACCTATTACATTGCAGGTACCATGCTAAGTACTGAAGAGTTAGAAAACTGTCTAGACTTTAGAACACTTAAGAGATTAAAAATCTGGACAAGAGTCCTAATCACAGTATAGATCAGGAGTGGATCTCCAACACAAGTTTTCTGACTCCCCAGATCAAACTATCTTCTATACTATTTACATAACTCACATATTTAAATGTTTATCTATCCATATATTAGGCTATAGATTCACCTTGGCTGCTTGTGGAATAAGTAAAATAAGACACCTCAACTTAAAATACAAATAATTCCAACTTTTTAAAAAGTATAAATGCCTGATTAATTCCCTGATAGCCAGTCTTTGTTCTATTAAGATCCTGGAATTTTATAGCTAGAAGTTTGGATCTTAGATCATGAGAATAATCTCAACTTATTTATACTTTCCTCTGGATCAGTTCAAAGAAAGTGACTTGACAGAATCAATGTCTGAGCCAGGATATGAACTCAGGTCACCTGACTAAAACTTCCATGCTTTACTATAACACAACACATAAAACTAAATTTCTCTTTAGCTATAATAGTACACACAAATTATATTATGCAGGTCTAATTTCATTACTATGAACAGAAATCAGAATTTATTCAAATAAGTGCATCACATTGTTGCCGCCTCCTTCCCCACCGCATCTACTCCCTGAAATCAGACTCTATACATTTAAACATTATTATCTTACATAACAAAGAATTTGGGAACAGAAAATAATTGTAGAGGATCTTGGGACTATCAAGCCTTGAAAACATATTGAGGAAACTAACTCTAATCTCATTTCCAATAAAAAATGGAGAAAAGATATCAAAATGCAACTATCAAGTAGAGAGGGGAAAAGAAGCAGAACAGCAAGTTCAGATTTTGCAAAGAATTTTCTAATGAATATTTCATGACAAGGAAATCAGATAGTTTTTACTGTCGAGTCATTGTCCATGCTCGTAGCTTCACTGTATCTATCTTTCACTCTAACTTAATTGAACTTATCTTGTCTGGTTTAATCTATCTGATGAACATTTTCTTACACTGAGAATGAACATTTGAATTATTTGCACAGCCTTAAAGTAAGGCCTTATAAGGATAGACTATTGAAAAGTATAAACGTGTGTCACAGTTAATACACAAAAGTAGACAATAAATAGATGAACTATTGTGATCATTTATCAAAAAAAATTTTGAGAAGCTACTTTTGGGCTCTGTGCTATAGAAAAGGTGCTTAGAAGATATGCAACAAGGTTCTAGGCTCATAGGCCAGTAAGAAAATTGCATGTATGCAAATAACCTAAGACAAAATGTAATTAGTACTTTGTTCTATTTCTTTGCGACCATAAAAGTGCTGCAATTAAGTATATATGGAATCTTTCTCTATTGTTAAGCTCCATATCTGAGCTAAAGGATGAGTACAGGTTAGAACATAATTCCAAATAGCTTTCCAGAATGGCTACATCATTTTCTAGCTACATCAAAAGGGCATTATTGCATTTTTCTTCTCACAATTTATAAATCTGCTAAGAGATAAAACCTTATAGTTATTTTATTTAATCTGCATTTCTATTAATGTTGATTTAGAATAATCACTTACATAAACAATGCGGTTTAATCATTTGTACTTTTTGAGAACTCATTTTATCAATGACTTCTAATCGCCAACTTCATTGACCTCTTTTTGTGATCTCTACAGTTTTTGATATTCAGCTCCTGGAGGAACTCATCCTTTGGCTTCAGAGACAGTATTCTCTTTTTATCTGTTCTATCTTCTTTAATTATTTCTAATCCTGTTCTGAAATCCCTTAAATATAGATAACTTTCCTTAACAACCTTTCTTCAAATTTGCAACTCTGGCTGGGGCTTATGGAGCTGACAACCAAATCTCTAACTCCAAATCTTTCTTCAACTGTTGCCAGATCATGGTAACCTGGCAGTGTCAAAGGCACAAGTCATACCATTTTTTGAGTTTGATTTTTTTTTTAGAAATGTATGCATTTTTAAGGCATGTTCTAGAATTATTCTTTAATCACCAACATAGGATTAGAGATAAAGAAATGGAAGGGACATCATCTAGTCCAATCCTTTAATCTTTCAGCTGAGGCATAGAGGACATTAAAGAATCTGCTCAAGGTCATATAATAAGCTTTTTTGTTACATTTCTCTTTATTCAATTTCGTGTATATAGTACTTATTTTCTGAATTGGAGTTTTGTGTTAGCACAAAACTCTGTGCACTTCTGGAAGGAACACTGGCACCTCCTTTGGTAATGACCTGAATTCTCTGAGATCTAGATAATAGGTACTGTGCTTTACCATGTCCCTAATGTTTGGAAAATATTCCCTCCTCTCTCCCCTATGCATCACAGAATCCCTCACTTTTTTCAAACCACAGTTTAAACAAACAGCACCTTGCAAATGATAGCTTTACTGATCTCTCACTAATACCAAAGAAAGCCCTTTTTCACTAGCTTACCTTAACATTTACTTATAAATAAATGCAAAATATATCTCCCCCAAAAGAATATAAGCTCTTTGAAAACACTTTTTTTTCCTTCTGTATTCCACAGTGCTCTAGCATAATGGCTGGCACATGGAAGGCCCATTATGAATCCTACTCATTGGCTGACAGTTGGATACAGAAAGTTTTTTCAAGGGCTTAGGAGAAAATAGTAAGAAAGATATAAATAATGGTAGATACTAAAATAAAAGTATTGAGGGAAAAAGATTGAGGATAACTAAGAAAATTTCTAAGTAAACGGGAAAGAGTCAGTGGAAAGGTTAAGTCTTAGGATTCATTTGTGAGAACACATAATTTCTGGAACAAGTTTGTAAGGAAAGAAAAGTAGTATCAGGAATGCAGGGAGGGTTATCTTCATCAGAAAGGAATAGAAACAATTACCTCCAATGACCACAAGGAAGGAGAGAGAAAAGGTAACAATACTGATATGATGTGAGCAATACAGATGAGGTTAATTTTTTTTTCTAAATTAAAGTTGATTTTTATTATAAACTGTAAGTAAGATTTTAATGTAACAAGATTAAAAAGGATTGCATAATAAACTGCTACCTAGTTTTATACCCAAAAAAAATGTATAGTTAATAGAAAAGGAGATCATCTGATCTGAGTAATAGAAATGCATGAGGGAAAAGGCCAGCACAAAGGCGCAGAACAGGTGTTATGGAGCTTTGAAATAGGAAGTCCCTATAGGTAGAAAAGTCAAAAGGCAACAATTGTTTTTTAATACATCTATCTGTAAAGGAAGAAGTCAGATTGACTCAATACTCTACAACCATGAAACAAAAGTCAGATGGTTAAAATTAATTACCTTGGGATACATATTGATAGGTAAAAATTGGAAAGAAATTTGTGGGAGAGAAAAGAATAAAGGCAAGTAATAAGATAATAATTAGAGATAATTTATACAGCATTCCAAAGGTTCATAAGTCATTTTACATCTTTTTTATCTTTACAATGGTCTTTAAGGGGAGGTTCTCTTTTCATGAATTCCCTTTTACCAAAGAGGAAACTAAAGATAAGAAGTTAATTAACTTGTTTAGGGTCACACAGTTGATGTATGAGGCAGGATTAAAAACTCATGTCAGCTTAACTCCAGCACCAGGTGTTCTATTTTTCTATGCAAGCTAGTCAGGCTTACTACTGGGTCAATACTGAATATGAAAGCCAAGTAAAACAAGACTGAAGGAAATGGACTAAAAGAATAAGGATGGATAAAAAGCAGGTTCAATATAAATGAAAGTGAAAAAGGTGAATAAATAGTTCTGACTAGAAAGTGAAACATCAAATGTTCTGAACCTGGTATGCGATAGAACTCAAGAGAGTTGATATGCTTCATGTTAGTATTCATCAGGGAAAGAAATCATTAGTGTTAGAGATTCAAAGAACTGAGAGAACTTGTTGATAGTGGAATCAAAATGAAATGTTGAAATTCCTAGATAGTACACCAAGGGATAGGGTGGAAAAAAACTATAATCAGTTACTAAAGTTATTGGAAAAACTTAGTTCTACTCTTTATGCAATAGATACATACAACAAGGAATACAGGAAATCATTCACCTGCATGTCTGGGATACAATATATAGCAAATAATATAAAGTTAGATAAGTGTATTACCCTTCTAAATTGAAGACCAATGTGGACACATGGTACCACTTTCAGTATAAAGGCCAGTCTGGCTAAATTTGAAGAGGTTCTTCAACAGATAGTGTCCAGGAGAATTTTGGGGAGACCATAGCTTCTTATTCAGGCTTGCAATACAATTCAGTGGAATGAAGTGCCCATATAAATTAAATCATGGTTCTTTTAAAATACTAAACACCATAACCCATATATCTATAATAAATTTTATACTATATGCTCAGGGAACTGAAAAAAATTTCAGTTCAGATATTAAAATTTTGATACTAGATAGAAGGGGGGAAACCACTTAACAACTCTCCCTCCTATCATTTGAAATACCCTTCTACAATAGGATAATGACCTATAACATGACTTTCACAAAATGGATCTTTTACTAGGTTTTACAGAAGGAAGAAATTAAAGGAAGTAATGAAAAGATGTCCCTTATAAAGCTCCTTATTGAAGGGCTTATATGCCCCAAATTCTTGGGGACAAATCCATGTCAGTCTTTCTAAAAATTACCTCAAGCTGCGTCTCAAATCACTATTTATAAGAAATAAAGAGCAAGCAGAAAAAAGGAATGGAAAAAAAAGGCCTTAACACCCTCCAAATTGTTCTCTCTACTCAAGGCCAATTTAAACCAGAAAGACAAATATTATGAAGAAAAGAGAAAATATTGGCAGGTATTCTTAATGTCACTTCTAAAGACAAGGTATAGTATATTGGTACATCTCTTAATCATGCAAAGAGATAAGCATCTTGTCCTACACCAAGGGACCTGGAGGTGGTTCAAGAAATGAACACTAGAGGGTAGTGCTGTATGTTAAGTATATTCTCACTTCCTCAATAATCCTTATTCTCAAGAGATTACAATTTGAAGGCACTAAAGCAAATGCTCACTTTGGTGCTTCTAACTTACTGATACCAAGGCACAAAGGCAGCTGTGATTCGGATTTTCTAAGATTTTGCAATATCCTAAGAGAATCCTGGATCTTGATCTATACTTACAAGAAGCAATTAACAGTTTTGCTGAGTCATAAGTAATTAACTTTCACGATTCCTTCCAATTATATTGAGAGTAGGGGAGCAGAGTCATAGAAAATTATTAAGGAATCACATGGGCAGGCATCACATACCCTCCCAACACTCTAGCTCATAATGATGGTTTCCAATTATTCTCTCTAAGGCCATTCCTCAGGAATGGCTGGCTCAGTATTCTAGTTACTCACTAGGAGAAAACTATATATATTTTTTCTTATTTTCTTTAACTGAAGACCTACTTTAAAAAAATTTAACTATAAAAGTTAAACAACTGAAGTGCCTTATAAAAATATTAAATTATTCTCTATCAATTGGAAAGATAAAGTTAGAATTTAGTTAGAACTCAGGATTAGTTCAATTCTACCAGTTAGTTTTCAGAAACATTTGGTATTCTACAATTTCAAAAATTGTTACAAGTCCAAAAGTTGATTAAAAGTATTCTCAAAAATGCAAAGCATACACTCTACTCTGTAAACCATTACACTACACTCTACTCTGTAAACCATTACATAATTAAAAGTAGGGTTCAAAACAACTAAACAAACTTTTAAAATGGGAGCTTATTTTTCATCCTTTAAATGATTTGTGGGAAACATTTTGTGAATTACCATTAATATTAACACCCAATACAACTCTCCATCTAATAAGAATGTTATGACACATTCTTGTCTCTGCCACTGATTTTCAACATAACTTGAGCAAGTTACCAAGTCTCAGTTTACCCAATTGTAAAATGGAGATGCTAAGAATAAAATGAAATATACATATATAAAGTACCTTGCAAACTACTAAAAGTTATATAAATATAATTATTATATAAAAATATGATCCACAAATAGGATTTTTAAAATTCTAAGTAATTCAAACTAGATCAAATTTAGAAATTAAATAGGAAAGATATCCTAATGAGACTTGTGATAATTTTCTAATGTGAAAGCTGACACCTTGTTGAAAGTTGTTGCTTTGTGAAATTCCAAAAACTAAATTATCACTCTTATGTGTTTATAAATATTAGTAGTAGAGTTTATTTTGATTTAATTGTCATATATACACATCTATAGGCCCATACTATGATTCATTTTTACATTGAAAGGCCAAAGCCAATAATAATCACTAAATTATTTGAAATCTTCATCTCTCAAAATAAAATGGGTAAAGAACTCTTTTGGGATTGAAAAGTGTCACTATAACTAAGAAATGTTGGTCTAGAAAATTGAGAGAGGAAAATGAGAAATTTTCCATCCTAAAATTATTGCATAAAGATTTTAATGAATAATATTACATTAAATATTTTGAGGAAAAATTATTAATGTCAAAATTATTTCACAATTTCTGTGCACATCACTATGAAGAACTAACGATCTGAACTAACACAATTTAGGAAACACTGATCTATCTAAATTCAAACCAAATGATCAGAATTCATGCCAGAAAATTAAGGGGAAAAACCCAGTTCTGGAATGAAGATGAGGGAGAGGAGGTGTTAGCATAGGTGAGAAGGCATCCTTAGGGTTCTCTCAAGATACTTCTACTTTAATGCAGTTACCAAAGGTCATTGCTTCATTAACTTATATTCAAGGACAGTTTTTCCGTATGTTCTTGATCATCATCCTTTGGGGAAAAAAAAATCAAAGGAGAGTGTGCATGTGTGTGCATGAGCATGAGCCTTTTATCTTCCTGGACCAAGCTGTTTGATTCCTAAGAGTTTGTATATTAATACTTAGCTAATAAAGAGCAATAAATTAAAAGTATGTACTCGAGTGCGCATGTGCGAGCGCTCACACACGCTAAGGAGAGCTGGAATAACTAAGGCCATAAAAGAACCTCAGAATCAGGTCACAGAATATTGATCAAAGTTCTTAAGAATATACTTGGAGGAGGAGGGAAAGAAAATAGCTGTGTTTTTAGTACCAAAACTTACTTGAAATGGGCATTTTTTCTCTCAAACTTCTTATAATGTTTCTAAGACTTGAATGTCAAATTTAAACATTCACAATGTATCAAAAAATATTTAAGGCACAGATCATTCAACATCCTAAGAACTTTCATTATAAAGCAAGAAAGAAAAAGGCAAGTCACAGATTTTCCTGTTTTATTCCTAAATGCCATTGCCAAGAATCCAGTTTGAGAATAGTGCACTGAAAATATACTATAACACAATGAGAAAATTACTGGGTGTCTACTATGTTTTGAATCTAAAACCTAAGTAAAAAGCATCTGTGTCACTAAATTTTACTTTTAATGAACCACAATAGGTGTCAAACACCCTGAGCTGAATCCCGTTAAAATTTAATTAGAAAATATTTACTAAAAATATAATAGAATAAAGATAATGTCAATATGTGGATCACCTGCAGGGCTTCATAACTTTACTGGCTACCATATTCTATGTGACTTTTATCCCACACGCCTACACGCAAAAAAAAAAAAAAATTATTTTTTTGTTTTTTAAAATATCTTTTTTTTATTATCATAGCTTTTTAGTGACAGAACATATATGCACGGGTAATTTTTCAACCCTAACCTTTGCAAACACTTCTGTTCCAATTTTTCCCTTCCTTCCCTCCACCCCCCTCCCCAAGATGGTAGGCAGTCTCATACTTGTTAAACATGTTAAAGTATATCTTAAATACAATATATATGTACATATTTATACAGTTCTTTTGTTGCACAAGAAAAATCAGATTTAGAAAGATAAAAATAACCTGGGGGAAAAAAACAAAAATGCAAGCAAACAACAACAGAAAGAGAGTAAATGCTATGTTGTGGTCCACACTCATTTCCTCGCGTTCTTTCGCTGGGCATAGCTGGTTCTGTTCATCACTGATCAATTGGAATTGAATTGGATCCTCTCATTGCCAATGCAAAAGGAAATTGCCATTTCCATTAGAATTGATCCTCATATAGTATTGTTGTTCTGCTCATTTCACTTAGCATCACAGTTCATATAAGTCTCTTCAAGCCTCTCTGTATTCATCCTGCTGGTCATTTCTTACAGAAAAATAATATTCCATAACATTCACATAACATAATTTACTCAGCGATTCTCCAACTGAGGGGCATCCATTCAATTTCCAATTTCTAGCCACTACGAAAAGGGTTGCCACAAACATTTTTACACATACAGGTCCCTTTTCCTTCCTTAATATCTCTTTGGGATATAAGCCCACTATTTATACTGCTGGATCAAAGGGAAGGTTCTTACTTTTTAAAAAATATATTTTGTTTCATTAAATATTTCCTAAGTACTATTTTAATACAGTCTTACTTTGTAAAATCAATAACACTACCAACTGAGGTTAAGCCTGAAAATGAATACTATATACCCTCTTAAATCAAATGAAAATCCAAGTACTTCTTTTTATTGTCAATAAACAGAAGACAAAGAAATCTGCTTTCCAGACAACTGAGTGACGTGTTAATTTGAGCTATTTCCCCAACTCACATTTGAATTGTCAGGCCAGATTACCTAGGAAAAGAGGAGAGGAAAAAGGGAAGGGGATAGCTATACTATTCCTGCTCAGAAAGTGTTAGGAGTAACCCTAAGATCAAGAGTTTTTAAGTACTATTATTCATGAGTCCTTAACAATGTGTTCCTCACTTATTACATTTTAGAAAAAGTATTTACTTATTAAGAGATATAATAAAAATAGCTATTGAAGAAACAATCTCATCAAAACCAAAAGCATACACTCCTTGAACATAGAAGATCCTCTGGAGAGGCATATTCAAACTTAAAAGTATAATGGTAGTGAGGTACATGTGTAGGAAAAGTGTGACAAAGTGATAATAATCATAGTTCTTGTTTAAAATAAGTCTTTTCCTCTATTTGTGGTATCTTCATGAAGCTCCAATTCCTCCTAAAGCTCTCTGCTGTGTTCCAATAATCAATGTCCTTGAACAGTCCAGAAGGTGCCTTTCTTCTGTATTTCTAATTTGTTGTATCTTTCCCATTGTTGGTCTGGGAATGTTGCTTCTGGCTCCAGTGGACATTGTACTGACCTTTTGAGGTTGACAAGGTTGTGACTTGGGGTTTCTTGGGTTTCTATCTGTATGTCCAGCTACCTTCTCAAGAGGCCTTCAATCTCATTATCTCTTTGGTTGAATATGATTAAAAATAAATCCCTCTTAGAGGAGATGGAATCCATAGCTTCTGAATCTATAGTCCTTTCCCACCTGACTGGTTCTGAACTAGCTGCTACTATTTGTCTTCTTCAGTTAATCACAAGACATTTTGTATAATATGTAATGTGACTTTCTCCAAAGGCCCTACACTGTTTCCAAATCGATTAAGAACTTGTTTGTATTCACAGGCTAATTGTACAATATTTCAGAGTCCAATTCTTTTTGTACAGCAAAATAACAGTTTGGTCACGTATACTTATTGTGTATCTGATTTATATTTTAATATATTTAACATCTACTGGTCATCCTGCCATCTGGAGGAGGGGGTGGGGAGAAGGAGGGGAAAAATTGGAACAAGAGGTTTGGCAATTGTCAATGCTGTAAAGTTACCCATACATATAACCTGTAAATAAAAGGCTATTAAAAAAAAAGAACTTGTTTGTATCTAATTCACTTTTCATTGATTCCATTTAGATATCTGGGCCTATTGTGATGAATTTTGGTGAAAAATTCCCCCATAAGTCCCCTCAACAATCTTACATTATCCAAATATGCTGATAAAGAAAATTCAAGTAAAATGGCTAGCATATCCACTGAGAGTCTTATCAGATAAACTCAGATCACAATGACACAGTCCCCTCTGAACAACTACAACAACAACAAAAATTCAACAACTTATAGTAAGTATTAGAACATTAGAACATAAAACTCCTTGAAAGCAAGAATTATTTTATTTTTGCCACTATTTACCAGAACCTTAGCACAGTGTCAGATACAATGTATGAAAGCATGTTTATTAAATTAAAATTAAATGATTCTGATAAATATAGTGGCCTCAAGAGGGGAAAAAAAGGCTAAATTTTGTTATGTGTTGCAACAATTTGGTCCTCCAAGTCTCTGATTTCAACTCTAAATACATTCCCTTTACTCTACCCATCCTAAATTCCATTCTGCTGCTCACAGCAGTTTACTCCTTGGCAAGTTATTAACTCATAGCTAATGTATCACTGGAATATTTGCCTCAAGTTAGCCCTTCTTACCAAAATAGAAAATGTAAAATAAACTAAATCCTGTCACACCATTTCTAAAGCACTGCTGACTCTGGGTGTGAAGAGAGAGTGGTAGTAGTTTTTAACTTGATGGCTGTGCCAAAGACTTAACAGGTCCATTTGGCACTGCCCTCGAAGTCATATACCTAACATTAATTTAGCAAGAACAAGGTTACCTAAAATGAAACTAGACCAATAAAGAAGTGGGGAAACCACTTGTACAGAGTTAAGCTAACAGGAAAATCTCCCATCTCGCCATGTTGTTATCATTTAATTGAGGCTGCTGAAAGCAAAAACAGAAGCTGGAGAACATACAGAAATAATTTCTAATGATATATCAAAGCTATATGGATCCAAATAACTCTAGCAGATCCAGCCATGCAGCAATCTTAACAAAGGGAACTTCATTTTTTGTGTGCAGTTATTAATGAACCTATAATACAGGGTTTCTTTCAAGTTTATCAAGGTGAACCAAAATATGGAATGAATGAAAAAGCCTATACCGAGTGCTTATTATTTGCCAAGCATTGTGGTAAACCCAGAAGATACAAATTGAAAAAGACAAGTCCTTACTCTTTAGGGGTTCACTCACTAGCTGGGAATATACAGTAGTTTGGCTGTAAGACTAATGGAAGTCTTTTGAATGTACCAGAGCCTGTTGTGCCCTGCCCAAAGGAGGTCCCAACACCAAGTGAGAAAGAGGAAATGTGCCTAAATGAATGGGCTTCTCTGCACCAGAATCTAGCCAACAAGAGTAAAAATAAAGAGGGCGCTGGTAGAAAAATTGGGTCACTGTGGGGCAGGGAAGTATGAAAGCCATCAGCCTAGAATCTGTTCTAGCTAGGACCCTCCATGCACACACCATCATGGAGAGGTAACTGGGTGTTGCCTGGTGCTAAGTTTGCCTGGCCCGTTACAGGTGTTCCCATGAGATTTTTGGAACAAATACTATATAGGAAAAGGAATCAAGTAGTTTTTTTTAGCTAAAAAAAAAAAAAGATTAGTAAGCGGACAGATTTGAAGTCAATCAAGAGGATAAAGCAGGTAGTGAAAAGTTACTGAAAGTTTTGAAATACAACCAAAATGACCATAGCAAGACAAGAGTGCAAAAATTGCCCTGGGGCAAGAGAAAAAAAAATCTAGAAACAAGAAAATCAATTTATTGGTTACTTTAGTAGTCTAAGAGAGAAGGTATGAGGATCTAAACCAACACTGTTACAACATAAGGACAGAAACAGAATTAAGACTTGGCAATTGATTGATTTACAGTGAAGGATACAGAGTAAAAGATAACTTCAATATTATAAATTTAAATGGTTAGAAAAATAGTGGTGGCATTAACAAAGTTCAAATATTTATTAAGTACCTAAAATGTAATCAGGAAGCTAAAAACAGATTCCTTCTCTTCCCCGCCCCCCCTTAAAAAATCTCTGCCTACATGACCATACTTCTTTTAGAGAGAGAAAAAAGAGACATAAATTGGGAGGAGAAAAAAAATTAAAGACCTCTGGTAGAAGAGGCAGAAACTCAGCATTTTTAAGGGTGCCTTTCATATAATTAAGCATGTAATATATATTGAATTAAATAAAAATTAAGGCAGAATGGCACTATGGAAAGAATGTTGGAGCCAGGAGATCCCATATCCTAAGTGCTATATTTTCCTGATTTGACTTGAAACACCTTTATTTGACCTCTGGGTCTCAGTCTCCTAATATGTAAAATGAGAGAATTTGCCTACACATCCTTCTAGCTTTAATATGATTTAATATAATATTAATATCAAATCCTCTCATTTTTTGCACATGGGGACTCTCATGCCCAAAGGTGTGTAAGAAAAAGAAAATATGATTACCTAGATATTTCGAGCCATTTTAGAAATCTCTTTATTCCTGGGCTAGTATTTCTTTACAACTGTATCACAGTAAAACACTTCTAAATTAGGGAACTTTTTTTTTTTAAGTCAAGATGGAACAATATTCACTCCACAATTAAACAGCAAAGCCAAAATTTGAAACCAGACTCTTTGGACTCCAAATCCAATGCCCTTTTCTATACTACACTGATAACTAAGGAACTACAGAAACACAGAAGGAAAAAAGAGAGAGAGAGAGAGATATCAAAAGTACTATACTGGTGCCTAAATGCCTAGCAGAATACTGAATTAATTTGAATTTTTTAAACTTCTTAAAATATTTGTATAATTATTTTAATATAATCAGTTTCCTTTGTAATTCTTTATGGTTTATTTTGTGCATTTAAAAATCATTCTGAGAGGGATTCATGACACTCATAAAAAAGGTTAACAAGACTTATTTTAGAAGGATACTACAGGATACATTATGGAGTTAGGATTATTTTTCCCAATATGAATCAAAACAAATATTTATATGGAAGAGGACAGAAAATCAGATCAATGTGTTGGTGGATCCAACTTGGGTGTCTTGCTAATGTAGATTTCAATGTAAAAGTTAGGTCTAACTGGGAGCCATCCAAATTTTATTATTTTTCCTTCACTAATATTTTCATATTTCTAAATCTCTCATTATACACTCTTAAGATTGTTTTATAGTACAGGCTCCCCCAGAATATTAACTTTAATTAGTGGACATTTTAAGTGATTAATTTCTTAAGTGGCTAAAAGCCCTGATGTACTCTAAAGAGTTAAAGAAAATTAAGGAAGTAAAGGATCATGGACTCCTGTGGCAGTCTGGTGAAATATTTAGATCATTTCTCAGAATAATGATTTTAAACATGTAAAGTAAAATATAAGCCTATAAAAAGAAATCAATTATATTAAATATAGTTTATACATATATATATATATATATATATATATATGTACATAAAAATATATATGTTTAAATTCAGGGGCCTGATATTAACAACCTTTGTTATTCTATATTAAGAATAGAAGTAGCATCTTAAACTTGAGGAACTTGGGGGTTTTATTAGGAAAGTATTTCAAGGTTATCAAGAACATTTCTTTGGCTGAATTTGTTGCTGAACAAGTAACTTTCTAACATTAACATTCTCCTATTGTGCAAGACTAAAATGACTATACACTATTAGCTGATACTTTTTAAAGAAATGAAGAGAAATCTATTTGGAAAGAATAATATGGTTTTAAGTTTTAAATAAATTAAATTTTGATCCTAAAGAATAAAAACTTGGTCATGGCAGTACATGCATTAAATAATATTATCTATGTATATATAGAAAGAAATTAGGCAGATTACAATATTCTAGGAAAAGAGGTTTTGACAGCTGCTTATTTTGTATTTGTACTCCAATTTATAAATATGAATGATTTAGAAATAAATCTATTCCCTGGCTAACTAAACCTTGACAACTGATGATTACTGGCAGATCAGAAGAGTAATAATAGGAGTTTTATGAGAAAGAGTAAGAGCCTCTCTTCCTTTTAAAAAAAAAAAACTATGCTGTTCAATAAAAACCTATCTTTAAAAATAGAAACACACTTATCCTTTCAAGTACCAACTGGTGTTGATCTGTCCTTTATAACTTGCAATGGAATACATCACTTTGAAAGTCACCCTCAAGTTATAAGAACCTTAGGCAAAAAGAAATCCAATTTTTCCAGCAAGGCAGATGAACTAGTATTTATTAAAACAAAAAAAAAATTAAAACAGATATAGTTTAATAAGAAAATTATAATAAGAAAGTTTACACAATGGTCTCAAAAAACACAGTCTTTATTTAAATTAAAAACAGATATAGCAGAAGTCATTTAATTCAGGGCTATCAAATACAATCAGATAAAAACGTAATTGGAAAATATTTAATAAAATAAAAATATAACAAAATGTAGATAAAATTATATTTTAAAACTAAGTCAATTTGAAGCACACAGAGATCCATATGTATGATTTACCTGCCCTCCCTTCCTACTCCTGCCCAATTCTAATTAAGTCTGACACCACTGATGTAGTTCAACCTAGACAATAAGTAGAATATAAAGTATTCGATTAAACCTCCAACTCCAAGACCTTCATGACAAGGAATTCATTACCTCCAGTCTTGCCTTGACCATTGGATTCATAAAGAGGATTCATTCAATTAGAAAACTCATTTTATTTGTGTATAACTTATTAGAAAATTTTTATTTTGTTTCGTTTTATTACAAATGTTGAAATTCTGCCTCTCAACTACCTTCTATCCACTTCTCCTAATTTTGTACTTTGGACCAGACAAAAAAAATTCAATCTTTGTTCCAACTTTTGTACTCTTCGAGATAAATAAAATAAATTGAATCTTTCTTTCACCTGACAGTCTTTTAAATATTTGAAAACCCTTAAACGTTTTCTGTCCTTCAAACTTAAAAGATCTCTATTTCCATCAACCAATTTAAACTCATGTTTCCTCAACATTCATCCTGATTGTTCTCTTCCAGATTATCATTATCCTTCCTACATGACTTCCAATATTCCAGATATAGTCTAAGGTGGAATACATCAAGATTATAATCACAGGATCATAATTAAGAATGGTAAAGATGTTAAAGGTCACCAATACCACATTTAATATATAAAAAACTAAAGCTGAGAAAAAGTGGTGACTATGGTCATGTCTAAGAAACAGGATTTGAACTCAGGTGTTCCTGACTCTTAAGCCCAGCATTTTACCCACCATGCCACCTAAACTGCTTCTATGAAGGTGACAATATATATTCTGAACTTTGAAGGATAAATTGGATTTTAAAGGCAACATT
Source organism: Sarcophilus harrisii (assembly GCF_902635505.1). Classification (NCBI taxonomy): domain Eukaryota; kingdom Metazoa; phylum Chordata; class Mammalia; order Dasyuromorphia; family Dasyuridae; genus Sarcophilus; species Sarcophilus harrisii. Next base: position 286,134,716 of record NC_045426.1, on the reverse strand, counting down.
AGTTGCCCAAACTTCCAAGTAATGAGAATATGAACAAAAGGTAGCACAGAATATATTCAGTAAGTAGGTCACCAGTTTGCCTAAATATAACTTATGTGAAGGTTAGGCAGGGAGAAAGCTCCATAAAGCCAAAAGCTGCACAAACAGTACTCAAAAGAATAGTCTGCAATCTTACCTTGATGGTCCCCAATGCCCTTTCTGATGGTCTGTGAGGTCAAGATTATTTTTATCATAATGATACTAAGACTTTTTATTAAAATATTCCTCCCTATTTCTATTACATATATGTGAGGCCGAATTTTCTTCATATAATTCAACCAAAACAATATAATGCAACAGATTGAATGCAAAAGGAGATAGGAGAATCAAGCTGTCTTCTAAACTAGACATTAAAGAAATTTATACAAATATGTAAAATGTCATTTTTTTTTGTTTTGGAAAAGTTATTTTTCATAAAAATTCTATTTGAGTGAATATGCAAGGGAAGGGGTTTGTTATTTTTAAACTAATATTTTAATGTATCAATTTTAACTTCTATGTAATAAATGTCAATATATTAAACAATAAGAAAGCACTTTGGGGTCCTCAATTTTAAGAAAGTTCTGAGACCAAAGTTTTAGAACCTATGGGTTAGGAAGATAATTCAGAACTCTAAAGTAAAATGCTTTAAGTTAAAAAATATATATCGTGAATACATCTAAAGCCTGAGTTTTAATCCATGGCTGCGGAATAAATTAACTGTAGTTTTAAGCAAGTCACAAATTGTTTGGAACTTAACATTCTTCATTAGAAAAGGAGGTACTTGGAGTAAATGTACTCAAAGGTCCCATACAATTCTATCACCTTAAGATTCTTGAGAAGAGATGCAGAGAAGGGAATAAACACGACTTGCTTGAAAGCAAGTAAGGAATAAAACCAATTTTAACTGGATTAAGGGATTCACAAAGGGGAAGGTTGTTCAGTCACTTCATTAATGTGACCTCATTTGGAGTTTTCTTGACAGAGATACTGGCCATTTATTTGCCATTTCTTTCTCCAGCTCATTTTACAAATGAGGAAACTGAGGCAAACAGGGTTAAGAGATTTGATCAGGGTCACACAGCTAATCAGTGTATAGGTTAATTTTGAGATCTACTGTGCCATCTAGCTGCCTCCACAAAAGGAAAGAGTCAAAGTGGAAAGTCAGATTATAGAGCTTGATTGCACGTTAATGAATCTTCAGATAGTTGGCAAGAGGAAGCTTCCTCTTAAGCAAGGAAAGAACCATTCAGAAGCATTATTTTAAAAAACTTCATTTTGGTGGAGTGCATATAGAGGATAAATTGGAGGAAAGAGCAATGAAAAGAAATCATAGGATCACAGATTGGGAGCTAGAAGGAAATTTAGAGGACATGAAATCCAATGTCCCAATTTTATTGATGAAGAAACTATGATCCAAAAAAGAAAAATAATTTATTCAAGATCACAGACACTAAGTGGCTGAGCTGAGATTTGAACCCAAGACCTGTGATTCAAGAGCTAAAGTTATTTCTTATCACACCCACATCTATTAAGTGGTCCTTTTAACACTATAGTGATGGTCATAAAAGTACAAATGGAAGAAAAATTACAAAAGGAAAAATAACAGCATTTTGAGATTGAATTTCATCAGCCACATGAAAACTGACACCTCTTTTCTAGAACTAGAAAAAGGGATTTTTTTTTCCTACAACATAATTCTCTTGTTGAATTCAAAAGAGCTCTGCAAACAAAAAGTGGGCCAAACACAAATATGGATCATCTTCCAAAGATTTAATGCTCTGAAAAATATGACCATGATCAAAATTTCACAAAAATGAGGGAAGATGCTATGTGTTCTAATCTTGCTGAGGAATCTATTCTAATGGACAGCAGAGCTAGTCTATTAGAATAATCAATCAATAAGCATTCAATAAACGCAATTTGCCAAACTGTACTATTTATATACTGAGGATACATTTTGGGAACATCCTGTCAAGGAAATGTCAATCTATAAAAATATATACAGAATAAGCCAAGAAAGGAATGGGGGCATTATTATGTATAAGAAGGTATTATTAAGGCCGTATAGGAAGGAGCAGCTAAGTGGCACAATGGATAGGGCACCAGCCCTATAGTCAGAAAAATCTGAGTTCAAATCTGACCTTAGACACTTAATACTTCCTAGCTGTGTGACCTGGGCAAGTCACAACCCCAACTGCCTCAGCAAAAAAAAAAAAAAAATGTATAAGAAAACATTAGAAAATACATTATGTAGAAAACAATGCAGGAGCTATGTCTTAAATAGAGGGACTCTATGAGGCAGAGGGAGGTTGAGATGAGGGGTGGGAAATTGTTGGCCACAAAAGTATAAAACAGGAGATGGAAGTCTGTGTGTAAAAAACAGAGAGATGGCCAATTTGGTTGGATGGCAGAAGTTAGGAGATGAGAAATGTATAATGAGGCTGGAAAAAAGTTGAGATTAGGTTACAAAGACTTTAAATGCCAAACAGAGTGTTTTATGTAGAGAGGAAAGGGAGAACCACTGAACACTGAAGAGATGAGTAATGATTTTTCAAGAACCTTGATGAAGGTTTCTTTTCCAGTATGACAAATCTGAGGATCCAGCAAGAGAAAGGAAAGAGATCCTGACATTTAGGGTCGTAAGGCGAATGGGTAGTAACAATAGGTAGTAACAATTAATATCTCTATAAGAATATACAAAATATTCAGGTTAAGGCCATGGACTTGGTTGTATTAGGCCAGAGGTGGATATCACATTAACTTCATCAGGATTAAGAACATGTTTCATGTAAAAGTGGCATTTAAGCAGAGCTTGTCAAGAAAATAGTCAATAATGCAATAGTCTAGGCAAGAGTTAATGGGGGCTCAAACTAAGGTATTATTTATGTAAACAAAGAGAAGGGAATCATACGAGAAATGTTATGGAGGTAGGAAAGGTAAAACTTGGCAAATGACGTAAAATAAGTGAGAAGTTGAGGATAAATATTGAGATTGTAAACCTAGAAAATATTGGTGCTCACAATAGAAAATGGAGAGTTTGGGAAGAGGTGTGAGATTATAAATTGGAAGTAGAATGGGGAATGAAGATAGTGATGGTCATAGTAGTGTAATGGACATGGTATAGATGCCTTGAATTGAAAAAAAAAAAAAAAAACAAGTGATAGAGTCAAGGACACAAAAGAGATAAGGAGCACTTTATAATAAGAGAAGAAAGGAAAAGATGGGGACCTTAATGGATCTGGGACATCCAGGATTTTTTTTGTTTAATGAGATTGATTTGTCTTCCCAGTTTCTGTGTTTAGGATTTTACATTATATCAGGTAAGCAGTTGGGAGGAAAAAGAATGTAGCATAAAATCAAAACTTTTTAAGCAAGAAGTTTCAGATAAATATTTTATCAATTTATTTGGGAATTTTTGTATGCTACATGAAATAAGGCAAAGTATTTTCTTAAATAACTGGATTTTCAGAATCAAAAACTTATGAAATATGTTCAGCAATAAGATCCGGTTAAACTATCAATCATTTGAAATAATTCATACAGCTTGGAATCTAATGTTTGTGTTACTGAAGTCTGGCAGTCAGACATTTAATTATCTTTTTTTATGCCTTTTTAATAGGTTATTTGCTATATAATAAACAGCTTTGCCAAAATCTCTGGAAAGCAAAAAGTTGAGCCACAGAGAGGAATTACTGCCTCTCTTTTTTATGCATGGATAAACTATTTTCCTATAATTAAACAAGTTGCAGCCTTTGTGGACCTCAGTTTCCACATATGCAAAGGAGAAAAGTGAAGAGTCATAGCTGTGAAATTGTGAATAGAGAACTATATATAATACCAGGAAGACCCGAGTTCAAGCTCCATCTGCAATACTATGCAATTTTGGCCAAATAATTAACCCCACTATGCTCTAGGTAACTATCATATGACCAAGTTTCAGATTCACTGATCTGTATTAGTGCATTCAAAGTTCCCTATGTTAACCTGATCTGTATTAATGCATTCAAAGTTCCCTATGTTAACAAAAGCTCTGGTTTAAAAAATAAAATAAAATTAATCCCACTATTCAACAAAAAGGTTCCTTTAGTTATTTAAAGGGAAGAAATAATCCTCAACTATCGACCTAATAAATGGATATTTATATTCAATTACTTCTACCAAAGGATCATTAGCTCTTTTTATTGGTCAAAAATCAAAGTTATTTATATTAACAACCAATCACAAAACTAAACAGACAGATCTCCCTCCTCCTCATCTCTTACCTCATATGTTGATTGCTATAAGACTTACAATATGCTAGTAAAACATCTCTTTAAAAACTGTCTTGGTAATTCTTCAAAACTTAACAAATAAAGTAACGAATTTCAAAAAATAATACTCAAGGTGGGCACTGATTCAGCTTTAAAATACGGATTTTATAAAGCAATTGTCTGTCAGAACACCTGAGTCAATAAGAAAAATAAATCATTATCCTAAATAAATACATTGAGTATTATAGTATAAATTTGACACAAAGTATTAGTAAATGATAATTATTTATGTGTAGATGAAGAATTTAAAATTCTTAGGATTAAGATGGAATAAAATTTTAGGCAACATTAAATGTATAGAAGTCCATTTTTTTATTCACTCCAAAGACATAAGACTTAAAGACTTATTTAATAGTAATGTGTCTAGTCCATTTGAGCATTTATATAGCTGAATATTACCTCAATTTCCCCCTTTACTTTTTTCCTGTTTTCCTAAGCCATTATGCTTTTCATGGTGTGTGTGTAGTGTGTGTGTGTGTGTGTATGTGTGTGTGTGTGTGTGTGTAGGGGAGTAGGGAAAAGGGCAGAGAGGAGGGTAGAAGGCAGAGAGGAACAAACAAAAAACTGCTTCTGGTTGACTCAGGTTTGTTTGGGTTTTTTTCCCAAAATTTTTAAAAATAATAAAAAGCCTTTTTTCCCTCCAATAGTCAGATTCAGAACAGAAGGCATTTCATCTAAACCTTGCCAGCACTAGTACAAAAATATAATCACTTTAAGGAACAATATTATTAGTGAAGTGGTTAGTATGGGGAAGGATAGAAAAAATAAACAAGACAAAAGACTTGCTCCATTTCAAGCTTTCTAACTCTATCAAAGAGCTTTCTTAACAAATATGGAAACCTATTACAGATCAAGCTCCCCCTTCCAATAAATTACTGCTTCTTTTTAAAAGTGTTCTTCCCCCAAAAAACATTTATCTTCCATTTAAAGAATGATCTGACCAACAACTCCTTTCTTTTGAAACATGAGATAAAACGACTCTCAAAGTACCTACTCCCCCCCCCCGAAAATAAATCAATTATTTTTCCAATTAAGATGAAAACCTAATGAAAGCCGAGATCATGAAAACCAAACATCGCTTAAAGACAGTCCTCAGATACATAAAATTACTTTGTGGTTTTCCAATTTTTCGATTTAAGATTCTGTTTGCATTACTCTTATGAGCCAAAAATTTATGATTTACCACATTGCAAAAATGATTTCCTATAGCTACATAACAGCTTGCTGAATTGAAGGCAGTATTTATATCATTACTGAATTCAATACTGAATTCAAACACACTGAACATTTTCCCTTCCTGTGTGAGAGGAGGGGGGGGAAGGGAGAAAGAGGAGTGTGTTAAAAATCACTTCTATAATTTCATGTCCCTTCAAAACAATTTTTTAAAAAACCTCAAAGGGTGCAAAATGTGTACTTCAATACTTCTGAGAATGATTGCAAATGTGAAAATATGCTGTTCTGAAATTATAATTCAAATGCCGAGAATGGATTAAATTGAACAACTTTAGGCATAAATCACTATCCTCCACAACCCCTTACTCCCAATCCAAATCCAACATCTATATATTTGTAACCTGTCATCTATGGCCAAAGATGGAGTTTATTATGTTCTAAATATATATCTTATTTCCAGAAAAATAAGATTAACTCCCAGACAGTGTTTAACAACCAGCTCTCTTTATCCTTGATTGAAACAGATTGTAGGTCACAATTAGCAATGTTCTATTAAGAAACTTTTAATTTCCTTGCTATATTTCATGATCCTTCTAACTAGATTGAGTCTTCTTTAGAGATCTATTAGCCAAATAAGAAACACAGTCTAATAAGGAAAATGGAAGCCGACAATTCTTTCTAAGTACTCTAGTTACTAACAAAAATTGGAGAATCTCGGCTTTCTCAGTTTTCTATTCTCTCCTCTCATTCCCAAATAAATGTGAATTTTTTCTTAGCAGCACCAATAACATCAACAACCACCACTTCATAATTTCATATCTAGCACTTGCAGATTTATACCATGACATGCCAATGCCTTGACTTTTAATGACTTTAAGGATCATATCTGATTTTAAACAGCCCATTATATTTTGGGTATTAATGACTCCTGAAATAACTTTCATTATAAAACCCATTCATTTTGAGAAAAATATATCCAAACTTTTTTTGTGGACATGATCAATTCTATCTCAGAAACAAGAAAAGAAAAAAGTAAAGATTGAAAATTTTTCTACATAGTTGAGTTTTAGGATAAAGTACTTGTACAACCTGGGCAAAATGTTACCACATTTGACAACTATGTTATTTGCATACATAAGAGGGGGCATTGATCCTTAATCAAGTATAGAGACAGCTAGATGGCCCAGGTGATTGTGCACCAGGCCCAGAGGCAAAAAGACACAAATTCAAATGTGGACCTCAGACATTGAATAGCACCTATCTTGCACAATAGTGAGGATCAAATTAAGTAATTGTAAAGCATTTGGGCCAAGTGTCTGGAACATACAAATATTTATTAATCACTGAGATTACAAGAATGAAAGCATCTACTCATAATGAGTTTGCATAATCATGTTAGAGACAAGCTGGTAGCCAGAATAGATATCCACATGCCAAAGTAGAATTTTATAGAAACAAAAATTACTTTTTAATCAACATATTAAAACATGTTCCTCCTAGCCTCTTCATCTGACTTTCCCCAAGTTCTAAAGCAGCTATCTCAAATTCAAATAGAAACTGTTCACTAATGTGTATGGCCATAGGCCACATTGACTTCAAGTTTTAAAATGTAATGTTATGTATGTTTTATTGCACTTTTATTTATATTCTTCAATATTTTCCAACTACATTTACATCTGGTTGGGCTGCATTGGGAAGACATTGATTGCTATCTGATACCTGCAGTATTTTATATACTAAGAAGCAAGCCAGTCAGCCAGCCAAACTTTCTCTGGACAACTTCAACTAATATATTTTATTCTCAATTATCAGAGGGCACAGAAAGAAGGAACCCTTACCAGTGGTCACAGACCTAGATATGTAGAAGACCTAAATCTTTTTTTTACAGATGAAGAAACAAAGCCAAAGAGGTCAAGACCCTTTAATTCCAAATCCAGTACAAAGTGAACATTAAGAATAAATATAGGCTTATTCTTAAATATTCTTAAATTTTAAATTTTTAATTTTATTTGATTTCATTAAATTTTCTTAAATTTATATGTCAGAATTCTCTGATACTTAAGGCCAGTGAGCACGATACATTTGGACTCATACTAAATAAAGAGCAAATTACATGGTCCATGTAATTACTTATTGAAAGTTAACCTAAAAAAAAAACTAAGGATGTTAACACTCTGGAGACTTGAGAAACATTTATTTTACTGCTGCTCACGAGAATGTGAAAGGTTTTGTTTGTTTTTTGTTATAGGTACTTTATAGATTGTATACTATGTAGTTTAGAATTCTCCAGATTTATACATCTTTATTCTGAAAAACCTGCTTCAGTTTTTAGCATTCCTACTGGCATTCTTCCAAGAAAACCCTATCCCCAAAAGGATTTTGTTATTTCCTTTGGTTATACTGTGCTTTTTCCTTCTTAATCAAATTACAAACTAAATAGATATATTTAAAAACCAGCACACAAGTATAATATATAAGAAAAAGAAGAATTCCTACTTTTTGAATATAAAAATGATGTAGCTGTATATTTTCTCATTTGTAAGGAGGGGATAATATATTTCTTAAAGGATTAGTGTGAAGAAAAGAGAATGTTAGCCTTAAGAGTGTGTCATGAAAGGCAGCATGAGATAATGAATAGAGAGCCAGCCTGAAAACCAGGCAAACCTGGGGTCTAGTTTTACCACTGACACATACCAAGAATGTACAAATTTCTTAGCCTCTCTCTGTACAAATCTCTTAGCCTCTCAGTAATGATTATAAATTGCAAAGAAGATGCAAACCTGCATTACTGGAAAGCTTCCCTATACTAATGAAATCAAAAGCACAGTCGTTTTTCTAAAAATGTCAGAAGCGACAGCTATTATTATAAGCATTATTGTATACTATCAATATAGAAAGCATAGATGTGCTTTCAATCTTTACAAATTTTATGACATACTTTAGAAATTTAAAATTTTGTTTTACCAATACAAGTCATTTTCCAATTGATAAAACAGTTAAAGGATAGGAATAGACAATTTTGCAGGTGAAATTAAAGTCATTTCTAATCATATGAAAAAATGCTCTAACTCACTACTAATTAGAAATTTAAATTAAGACAACTCTGAGGTACCACTTCATACCTCTCAGATTGGTTAATGATAAATGTTGGAGGGGATGTGGGAAAATCAGGACACTTATACATTACTGGTGGAATTGTAAACTGATCCAATCATTCTGGAAAGCAATTTCAAACTATGCCTAAAGGGCTATCATACAAGCAGTGTCTCTGGGGTCTGCATCCCAAAGAGATTATAAAAAAGGAAAAAGGACCCATGTGTGCAAAAATGTTTGTAGCAGCCCCTTTTTGTAGTAGCAAGGAACTGGAAACTGAGTAGATGTCCATCAGTTGGGGAATGACTGAGTAAGTTATGACATATGAATGGAATGGAATAATATTTTTCTATAAGAAACGATCAGCAGGCTGATTTTAGAAAGACCTGGAAAGACTTACCTGAATTGATGCTAAATGAAGTGAACAGAATCAAGAGAACACTGTACATAGCAACAAGATTATGTGATGATCAACGGTGATGGAGTTGGCTCTTTTTAACTATGAAATGATTCAGGCCATTTCCAATAGACTTGTGATGGAGAGAGCCATCTATATCCTGAGAATACTATGGGAAATAAATGTGGATCACAATGTAGTATTTTCACCTTTTTGGTTGTTGTTTGCGTGTCTGCTTTTGATTCATCTTTTTTTTCTTTTTGATCTGATTTTTCTTGTGAAGCATTATGTGGAAATCTTGTTAGAAGAATTGCACATGTTTAATTTTACATTGGACTGCTTGCTTGGGCAGCGAAGTAAAGAGAAAGGGAGAAAAATCTGGAACATAAGGTTTCACAAGAGTGAATGTTGAAAACTATCTTTGCTTGTATTTTGATAAATAAAAAGCTTTTTTCTCAAAAAAGATTGTTTACATGCCATGTTTTTTTCCTATAAATACAGTGAAGAACATCAAAAAATTACTCCAAATACTTGGGATTGTATTTCATTGTCTATAAAAATGATAAAAACTATGTAATACAAACTAGATACAAAATCTCCATGTCTAGATTTTTACTAATCCAAATCCCATCTCATTTCTTCAAATCTATGAGTTTAGCCAATTTGTGCCAACATTAATCAAAAATATGAATGTTGATCATCATGTTCTCTTCTACATGAAGTCTTTAGATTATACTTTTCTATTATTTTCCTTATTCTCTTATTATTGAGAATTTATGAGTGGATGTGATCCCCTATCATAAAGCACTCTATGGTAATCACCCAGGGGGTATTTCAAAACTCTCTAATCCTGTAAAGGTCAATTCCAATCCCACATAATACAATTCTCCATGCTACTGTCATCACCCTAGTTTAGGCCTCCACTGACCAGATTCCACCTCATTACTGCAATAACTTAACTGGTCTCTCTCATTCCATATTCCCCATTCCATACAACCAACATAATCCATGCTTCATTTACCTTTCTTAATCACCACTTTCATCTACACACCAGTATTCAATTCAAATACATTTGATAGTTCCTTATCTAATGAATTGAGTCTAAATTGTGTTTTATTAATATGCTCCATTGTCTAATTCCTATCTCCCCAACATTGATCCTGCTTCCCTGACTCACGAACAAAATCATTTTCAATCTTGCTGTTTTTGCTCACATTATTCTCCTTGTCTGAATCTCCATATCTCCCTCTGTCTATCCAAGTTCTACATAGCCCTCAAAATCAAAATCATTTCAAAACTGGCACTTTATCACATAAATTCCAAAATATCCTCATTTGTTCTCCTTTCCTATGTTCCAGACTTATTCCAGGAGATTAGTTGCTTAAATGATGAGAGCTATGTCTTTTTCCTATATCCCCATCAAAGCCTGTCATAGTGTGGTGAAACTAAAGAAAACACTAAATGCTTACTCTTTCACATGGTGTGGGAATAAAGGATATTACAAAACTCCATTATTGAAAAAAGATAAAAAGAGTGATAGTTCAAATGCTATGACTGAAAGAACACTAACATGAAGGACAACAACTTAAGTCAGAAGACTTAGGTTCAAATCCCACTTCTGACACTGGCAAATTATAAATTCCTTAGGTCTCACTTTTCTTTTTCATAAAAGGAAAGTTCTGGAATGGGCAGACACAAGGTGAATTATCTTCTTGACATAAACAAGAAGAACATTTCCATGACATTCTAAGAGAAAATGTTTATGAAGATTTTGCATGATTTTATATATTTATTATACACATCTTAATGCTGCAGAGTAGTCAAATTTTGATTACACACACAAAGATTCCCTTTAGTTTATATATCTCAGCCAAACATATACTGATAGAGTTGATTTCAGTGGAAACAGAACTGCCCTTCCAGTCACCAAATCCAATTTTAAGTCTCAGTTCTGCTTCTGTCTACTTATATGATGAGATGAGTTATTTAAATCCTCTGGATTTGTTTCCTTACTTGTTGGGGAGTTGGACAATACCTCTAATAACCCTTCTTTTAAATCCACAATCCAATAATTAATACATAATATGTGATGGTAAGAACATCAGTCTAATAGAAACATCCATTTAACAAAAGAAACAGGGTTTTTAAAGGGGCAGAATACAAGTCATTTTGTTAATTTGAATTTTTATAATTTAAAATTATACTTCAGCAAAAGACAAAATGCTATAACAATGCAAAAACTAAAGTTTCTACATCATTGTAATTACTAATGAAATAATGTCAAACATTCCCTCAAGTTTAGTATTATGAAAAGACTAAATGTTAACAAGAGATATGGTTTGTTAAACTAAATAAAAGCCTTCATTAATGAAAAGTGACAGGATCACAATCTTGCTTTGATGAATTGCCAACATACAGCAGCCTTCAATACAAAATTGCCCATTAAATATACTGCAGCTTTAAAAAGGGTTACTTTAAAATAAACAAACCTATGTCAAGGCAGGTCTACAACATACCACATGGTGTTGCTCAACCTTGGAGAAAGTGTGTGTATGCATACACACACGAGAGCATGAGGTTAACCATCTCTGATCAATGTGTAAATCTTCTGGAGGAAAAAAAGATTCCAGGAATAAAGATGGTTATTTCCCAAGATTCATAAAAGACAACATAGAATCAAAGAATTTGGCCCCTGATCCCCAAAAACTTAGTTTCCTTCTTCCAATTATGGTTCAGTTGCATGTTAATTCAGGATATTTATAAATTATATTTACTTCAATATGAAATACACCATCTCCAGGAAGGGGGAGAGGAGAGAAAAAATAAATTTCTTGGTGAACAAAAGGGCTAGGAATGGTAGGCCAAGTAATCTTTATTTAAAGTTTTTTGTACAAGAAGTGCTTTTAAACTGCTTAAACAAACAACTTCAATCTTAAGACCCAGCTAAGTAGGCAACAGAAAGTTATGAAAGTCAACCTTTTCCTCCATGTCATTACATAGAAATAAAAATCACCAATTAAGTCACACCCGAGAGAGATATGATTTAGTCTACCAGTGAGTAATATGGTAGTAACATAAGTACAGATCATTTTATATCATAAATTGTTATTTGATCTTCTGTTCATTTTCCCATCAGAAGTAATGGTTCATGTTTATAATAACAATCTTGCAGGATCATAGACTTATGGATGGAATGAATCTTGAAGGCCATCCAATCCCATCCCCTCATCTTACAGATGCACAATTGAGGCCAAATAAATGAGGTGACTTGCTCAAGATCAAACCGGTGGAAAGTAGCACTCAGGTTTGATGAACAAGATGCCAAATCAAAACTTTTATAGCATGTTAAAGGTAATTTATTTTCTCATCTATAAAATGATCTCTGAGGTTCATTTCTAAAACTACAAATGTCTGATTCCACATGGTTATTAGCCAAGAAACATTTTCTCTTATTATCTCCCAATTAAAAATTTACAACAGTAGTTTTCAGCATAGATTCAAAGAATTAAATTCCATTGAGATAGTTTAAAATTTCTAGAATATAGGTGGTTAATCTAACTGGTGAAGCTATATAATGATCTGACTGAAGGCAACTGAGAACCAATTTCCTAAACTAAGGCCTCAGTTTTGACTGAAACTTGAACCTCTATCAAATCTTCCTTCAAGCAAAACAAGGCAAATATGGAGGTTTCAAAGGGCTTTGGCTCATACAAAGAAGTTAATTAAACAGATAAAATGCTTTCAAAAGTAAGTGTCATATCAAAATAAATTTTCAAGTGTTGCCTCTAGTTTGAAAAGAAGATTCTTAAAATCTGGTGTTAAATATTAAAATCAGATTTTTGCAAGGATTTTACTGAAAAAATACTTTAATCAAAAAAGCTATCGCGAATACACGGAGCATCATTTATAGACAAAAACTAGGGATAACTAGCCTACTTCAGTAAATCTAATGATCTTTAAAAGGTCCATAATAAATGATATTGCACTTACTTAATGCTAACATTCTGTATTCTCTTTTTTCAACAAATGTATCAAATGAATAAGCAAGTTTGATAGAGAAGGCTTTCTCCTATTGCTATTAGATTCCTAATATCTTACTTTTGGATTGTTCTTTATCTTCCCCAAATTCTCTCAATTCTTACTATTTTCTTCCCCTGAAGTCTTTACTCTGGCTTAATTTATCATGGCATAAAGGAGGGAACTATGTTCCCAAAGATTATGCCAGGAAAACATAAGCTGTCGCAGGTTTTTTACCAATCTCAAAAGTCTTAAAATACAGTTTTAGGGGCAGATTACCAATACTTGTCCTTCAAGGATTAAGCTAGCTAAAGTCAGAAAGGTTCTTAACTGACTTTTTGGGAGGAGAGGAATAAAGGAATTTATGAAGACCTCACTCTCTGGAATCAGAACACTTGAGTGCAAATCTCACTTTCAAAATATTATTAATGTGAACTTGGACAAGTCATTTCCTTGGTTTAATTTCCCTTTATCTGCAAAATCAAGATTTACACTAGATGGATGGACTCCAAGGTCTGTTTCAGGAGCAGATAGAGAGGAAAAAAAAAATCAGTGACAATAGTGTAGTATTCACATAAATTAAATTCATGGAGCTTTTAAAAGGCAGGAGTTAAATTAGCAGGTGACACAGTGGATAGGGTACCTGGGTAGAATCAAGATTTATCTTCCTGAGTTCAAATCTGGGTTGATACACTTAAACTGGATAACCCTGAGCAAGTCATTTAGCTCTGTTTGTTACCATTCTTTATCTGTAAAAATCTCCTCATATGAAGAAGGAAATGGCAAATTACTTCAGTATATTTGCCAAGAAAAAACAAAATAAGTCAGGCATGACTGAAAACGAGTGAACAACCAAAAGAATACCATCTATTTAGCATGTAATGGAGGGTTTTTTTTGACTATCTAAAAGGCAAGCCATGATTTTAAAATAAACTAGATTGTAAATACAATGGCAATAAGAGTGGATAAGGAGTTTCAGAGCCTGGTGTTCAAATACCAGATACTCAGCAAGTTATTTTACCTACTTCAAGATTCATTTTCCCCATTTGAAAAAAATGAAGGGGTTGAACCAGATAACCCCTAAAGGTCTCTTCTAGCTATAAATGATCCTATGATCCCTAAGAGGTAAATTAATGCTTGAGCTTTTGGCAGCAGTTTTTACAAAGAAAACAATGACTTATCTTAATCATCTTAGATCCCATTGCTACTCTGCTTAAAATAAAAGAATAAGGTTCAGAGTGGTTTTTTTCAAGGTAAAAACCGATTTGGAAAACCCAGAAAGGGGAAAGAGACTAGAGACTAAGGGAGAAGGAAGGGTTTTATAAACTGACTACTTGCAAGACATTTCTACTTAAGACGTCATGGCATACATATTGAAATAGAAAACATGCTGATTAAATTATAAACCTGGATGAGCCAGCTACATCTTTAAATATTAGGATTCAAATTTGCTAGTAAATTTGAGAAGCAGTAATACAGAAAAATATTTATTGCTTAAGTTCAACTAATTCAGGAGACCAGAAATACAAAAGTTACTACTAGTCAGGCTCAACACTCATTATGTAGTTTTTATGGAGGTAGATTTTGCCTTCCTAACTATGTTCTGTTTAGGCTGTTAAAATTAGTTTATATTCCCTCAGTGTATTCCTGGTAGGTGTTGGAAGACATGTTGTGTAATGAAAGGCAGTACCAATGTTCAAAATTCACCATGGGTGATACATGATGTGAATAACATTTACACAGATCAAGAGTTGGTGGTACAAGATAGGACAATAAAATAAGTTCTATGAATATTCTATAAGAAGCACAGAAGACAGAGAAATGACTGGTTTATAATACTTACTGAGATGTCAGTGAATCTTACTGAGCTTTAATTTGCTTATCTGTAAAAATGAAGCTGAAAGTAAGTTTACATAATAAAATTGGTGTGAAAATTACCTTACATATGCTTTGATTCAAAACTTCTATTGAAAAATATGCTCTAAAAGCATTATTAAAACAAAAAGCTCCATTTTAAGATTTTTTGTTAACCTTATTTCTAATAACAAAAACTAGAAGCAACCTATATGTCATATATATATATATAGACTACTATAATTAAGATTGACAAGCATGAGGAATATAAACATTAAAATATCTTGATGAATCAATTAAAGCCAAAAAGAAAAAAAAAACAAAACCAAAAGAACAGACAAACCAGGGCCAAGGAAAACCTAATGAGAATAATACCAATCGGAGACAATAGGAGCAAATGAAAAATTATAACATTTTACAGGTAATATTCCATTTACTTAAATGTTAATAGCTGAAAAGTAAATATAATTAGTGGTGTTGATGTTCAATATTGCTTAAAATCATTTGTAGAAGATCAAATGTAAAACAATCTGCAAAATTTAATGTGCTACATAAATGCTGGCAATAAATAATATAAAAGAATATTAAGAATATAAAATTATATAAAAATATAAAAAAAGAACAGTTAAAAAGATAAAGAATCAAATTAGTTGGGAATAAAACATTGTGATGTAGTATATAACAGTTCTGGAGAGCATCATGTCTCATGTACGAGGAATGATTTCCACCAGATCCAAGAATGATTGGAGTTTCAGTCACTACATTATGTCTAGCTTAAGATCCCCCAAGTGAGGGCAGAAGTAGAAAGGGAAAGGAATAATAAAGGGAGGAGAGGCTGGGGGAAAAAAAGAGGGCAGATTGAGGGAGGTGGTGGCCAGAAGCAAAACAATAACGAGGAGGGAAAGAGTAAAAGGAGAGAGAAAAGTATAACTTGGGAAAAATAGGATGGCAGGAAATAGTTTTAACTGTGAATGTGAATGGAAGTAACAGTGGATTAAAAATTAGAATTATCTAATATGCTGTTTATAAGAAACACATTTGAAGCTGAGAGATACATACAGAATAAAGACAAAAGACTGGAATAAAATCTATTTATGTTTCAGCTGAAGTTTAAAAAAAAAGCAGGGGTAGTGATTCTGATCTCGGATCAAGGAAAAACAAAAATAGGTCTAATTAAGAGATAAGAAAGGAAAGTACAACTTGCTAAAAGGTACTATAGATAATGAAATAATATCAATACTAAACATATATGCATGCACCAAGTGGCATAGCATCAAAATTCTTAGAGGAGAAATTATTTGAGCTGCAAGATCCCCAAAACTAAGAGCATGAGGAAATCCTTTGGATTCAGGAAAAAATGTTAAAGGCACTCTGCTTTTGTTTAAAAAAAGATTAAATTAAAAAAAAAGGCTTAGTGACAATGTGAATTAGTCTAAGGACTGTTTTTCTCTTTTCAGAAAGAAAATGGATTGGGGTGGGAGGGAGAGAAGAAACTACATATTTTTTAAAAGGGGGAAGGGGGGGAAAGGACCTACAAGGACCCTCAGAGCTGAAGCATTCTAATTCATCGGTCACAATTAACTTTTTAAAGTATGAGAAGTCCCCAAGAAAATCAAGGAAAACACTCTGAGATACTACAATTATTATTTCTACTAATGATAATGATGGCAGAATGGATAAAAGCCATGTTCAAAGATAAGTTAGCAGTGTGAATAGGCAACCTTAAGGCTAAACTACAAAGGAGCTATTGGGTTTGTATTGATGTCTGGAAAACCCCTGCACCAATACAAAACAATAAATTCATATTTATTTGGTGTTTAACGTTTCAAAATTTGTTGTAACCATCCTATGAATAGAAATTAGAAAAAATTACTATGCAATTTTACAGGTAATATAATTAAAGCTCATAGCATTTGTCCTGTCCAGGGACATAGAGCTATTATATGATGGATGCTGGATTTCTTCATTCCAAGCATCTGCTGTACTATATGGCAAACAAGATGTTTCCTCACTTACTTTCAAAAGGGAGGGAAATATTCTTATAAAACCTCTTAAAATTTCTGAAGTCTTTAGTATTTCATTTCACACAGTAAGAAAGGTAGGATAGTAACAGACAATCTGTCTAAAGGTCTACACAGGAAGAAAAAGTTAAGATCTGACTTTAAATGTCAATGTCCAAATTTTACAGTAGCTTATAAAAAAATAGAGCTTCACTAGGTGTCCAACTTTAATTTCAAGTCAGTTATTCAAGTAAGACCATTTAAATTTGTTAACCTAAATTGTGGCAAAGCAATTTCAACTTTCATCAACTATACATTGGAAGGCCATATTCTAATCCTTACTTTCCAATCAGATCCAGTCCTTCAGACTGGGACAATTCAAAATTTTACGAGATAGTCATCTCCCTGAATTGAGAAAGAGGGTATAGGAGAGAAAGTCTTTACATAAATGTAATTGCCAGTTAAGTCAATGTATTGTGCTTTTTTTTAAATAGCTCCACCTACTTAACAAGAATTAGAAAGAATGAATTTATTTCTTAAGTAGCCACCCCACTCTCATTATTCAGATTTATTTTTTGTGACAAGACAACTTATTATTATTATAGCTTTTTATTTACAAAACATATGCATGGTTAATTTTTCAACAATGACCCTTGCAAAACCTTCTGTTCCAACTTTCCCCCTCCTGTCCCCCCACCCCCTCTCCTAGATGGCAGGTAGTCAAATAAATGTTAAATATGTTAAAGTATATGTTAAATACAATATATGTATATATATTTTTACAGTTATCTTGCTGCACAAGAAAAATCAGATCTAGAAAGTAAAGAAAGTAAAAAAAACTTGAGAAGGAAAACAAAAATGCAAGCAAACAAAAGAAAGAGTGGAAATGCTATGTTGTGGTCCACACTCATTTCCCATAGTTCTCTCTCTGGGTCTCTTCATTACTGAACAATTAGAACTGGTTTGAATCATTTCATTGTTGAAGAAAGCCATCAGAATTGATCATCATATAGTATTGTTGTCGAAATGCATAATGATCTCCTGGTTCTGCTCATTTCACTTAGCATCAGAGTTCATGTAAGTCTCTCCAGGTCTCTTTGAAATCATCCTGCTGGTCACTTCTTACAGAATAATAATATTCCATAACATTCATATACCACAATTTACCCAACCATTCTCCAATTGATGGGCATCCATTCAGTTTCCAGCCACTATAAAAAGGGCTCCCACAAACATTTTTGCACATGTGGGTCCTTTTCCCTTCTTTAAGATCTCTTTGGGATATAAGCCCAGCTTATACTGCTAAATAAAAGGGTATGCAGTTTTATAATCTTCTGAGCATAGTTGCAAATTACTCTCCAAAATGGTTAAGATTCGTTCACAATTCCACCAACAAATATCAGTGTCCCAGTTTTCCGACATCCCCTCCAACATTCATCATTATCTTTTTCCTGTCATCTTAGCCAATATAAGAGAAGTGTAGTGGTATCTCAGAGTTGTCTTAATTTGCATTTATCTGATTAATAACGATTTGGAACACCTTTTCATATGACTAGAAATAGTTTCAATTTCTTCATCTGAAAATTGTCTGTTCATACACTTTGACCATTTATCAACTGGGAAATGGCTTGATTTCTTATAAATTAGAGTCAATTCTCTATATATTATGGAAATGATAAGGCCACAACTTTTTTTAAAAACCAGACTATAAACTAAAATAAAAACAAAGTCATTGAGGAAGGGGTTCTCAAATTTCTCTAAAAAACTAAGAACTTCATTTCTGGTGTTGAGAGAAGTTGTAAATTTTTTTTTTAGCTCTTCTCTTTATTTCCCCTGCAACAATGCAACTAACCATACCATGAGATTAACTTTTTTTTCCCCAGAACAAATGACTGCTCTATGAAACTTGTGAAGTTGTTGCATATACCTAAAAAACGCCAAAATTCTACTCTTGATGCATAGAAGCAACTTTGGATTCTCAAGGGCTGAGAGTCAGTGCAACACACGTTGTTCCTAGTGAACTTAAAAATATAATCATTAATGGAATTTTTCTTAGTGGAAGTCCCTATCTATTGCCAAGATAGTTGACGCCAGCAGTTTGGCCACTTAAAGATGAATTCTTTCACCACTGCAACCCATTAAATTTTTAATACGAGTACAATTCTAAAATTAAAAAAGAAAATCAATATTACTTAACACCACAAAAACACAAATAGAACCTAAATTACCCAGAAACAGAATGTACAATCTAGTATCTGAATAGAATTGCAAAATCTAGGAGCCTGGGAATTGAATAACAAACAACCTGAAGCATCATATTAGTGTTTGCTGCTATCTCCACCTCTAAATTGATCTAAGAAGTCCTGAACTTCTTAATCCTCCAGGCAGATATAATATAAATGAGACAGAAAGAGCCAAACTGAATTCAAAGGTCAGGTAACTACATCAAAATCAATTCCCTCAAGCTCTTTAAGATTCTAGAATCTTAAAACAAGCCTGCGAGTTAAGATGAAAAAGTAGCATTACCCCCGCTTTATAAGTGAGAGAACTGAGGCATGAAGTTTTACTCAGATTCTCATATTTTCCCAATGGCTATGAAGTATTAGAGTTGAAATTCTGACCTACACCATCTAAAACTCCTGTCTACTCTAATAATATTACTACTTATATATTCCAACCCTCTTATTTGATGAAATTTTAATAATCAACTCTCTATACCATCTAAAAAGGATAAACTAGTGATTAAAAAGAACCACAGCTAAATGTTTACAGTTAAGTTGATACATTTCTTAACCTAACAGATTTAAGGTCTGTTCCTGATCTAATTCTAATCATTATAAAAATCAGGCACATTGATGAATCATTAGTTGATGATTTTAGAATATTACAGTAAATGAAAATATTTTAGAATAAATGTAATTTGTATGGATATCTCTTCTTCAAATACAGGACTATTGATACACTATTTATTCCAAGTACATTTAAGAATAAAATTCTTGACTTTGCAAATTAAAACAAGAATCCCAAAGCAAGCAAAGGAAAAAAAAACACAGCACTACTACTAAAATAACATTAATTTGGGCTGCTGATAGTCACCTCAGTAAAGGGAAATAATGGAAAAGATTACACTTGAAAGACTTTTTGAAGATACCACCAAGAACCATCCCCATGGTGACAGAATTGTATGTAATAAGATGTATTTAATCATATGTAGTTGTTCCTTTTATAATAACTGCCTTAGAGTCAGTCGTGTTACAAGAACTATTACCTTCTCTTCTCACACACTGAGGACATATCTGTCTATGCCAACATAGATCAAGCTGGTGTCCAGATTGTCAATGCTTGCTTGGATCTGTACCTCTTGAAACTTGGCATCCAATCTGATGCAGAAGTTGACTCCTTCAACTCCGTCTTAAGTCAAATAGGCACTGGCAAGCATGTCTCAGATCAGTGTTTGTAAATCTGGAACAAACTGTTAATTGATGAACTCTGTACTGGAATCTACCAGCTCTCCCACACTAAGCAGCTGATCAATAGGAAGAAAGATACTTTCAATAAACTATGCCTATGGACATAACACTATTGGAAAGGAAATCATCAACTTGGTTCTAGACATGAAAAATCTGGCTGATCAGTGAACAGGTCTTCAAAGGCTTCTTGGTTTTCCACACCTATACTGGTGAGATTGGCTCTAGCTGCACATCTCTGCAGATAGAGCATCTCTCCATCAATCATGGGTTGTTCAAGCTTGAGTTCTCCATTTAAGTCAGCCCCAAGGATTTCCACAGCTATAGCTGAAATCCTATAATTCCATCCCACCCATTCATACCACCCTGGAGTACTCTGACTATGGCCTTCATGGTAGGTAATGGGGCAATCTATGCTATCCTATCTGTCTCAACCAATACTAATCTGAATAGGCTGGTAGATCAAATTGGGTCCTCCATCATTACCTCTCCAATTTGATAGTGCCCAGAACGTTAACCTCACAGAATTCTAGACCATCGTGGTGCCTGACCCTCATATCCATTTCCCTCTGACTACATATGCCTCAGTAATCTCTGCTGAGACAGTTTATCATGAGCAGCTTCTGTAGCAAAGATCACCAATCCAGTTTGATGGCGAAATGTGACCCTCAAAGGATATTAACAGACAATTTTCAGATACTGAAACTATTTCTAGCCATATGAAAAGATGCTCCAAATCATTATTGATCAGAGAAATGCAAATTAAGTCAACTCTGAAATACCACTACATACCTCTTGGATTGGTTAAGATGATAGGAAAAGATAATGGTGAATGCTAGAGAGGATGTGGGAAAACTGGGATGCAAAGTGATCCCACCATTCTGGAGAGCAATTTGAAACTATGCCCAAAGGGCTTCTGATCCAGCAGTGTCTCTATTGGATCTACTGTCTCTACTTATATTCCAAAGAGATCTTAAAAAGGGAAAAGCACCCACATGTGCAAAAATGTTTGTAATAGTCCTTTTTGTAGTGACAAAAAAACTGGAAACTGAGAGGATGCCCATGAATTGGGGAATGGCTGAATAAATTATGGTATATGAATATTATGAAATTTTATTGTTCTATAAGAAATGATCAGCAGGATGATCACAGAGAGGCCTAGAGAGACTCAGGTGAACTGATACTAAGTAAAAAAAAGTAGAATCAAGAGAATATTATACACAGCAACAACAAGATTATGTGATGATCAACTCTGATGGCCGTGGCTTTACTATCGAATCTGCTTCCTTTAATCTTTTTTTGCTCCTGGTTTCCTTGAATAGTAATATAGTTAGTACATACTTGAATGTACAATTACTGATCTATTTTTTCAAGTGTGGAAATGTTGCTTAAAATCCAGGCTGGTCAGATATCTGCCGGGTTTCAAATAAAAACATTATGTCTGGGAGGGAGGGATCTCAAACAGTCAATTACAACTATCAGATAATTCAATATCCTTTAAAATTATTGTGTCAAATCAAATTCTGGCAAAAAATCAGTGATGCATTTGATTTTTACCTCTAAGAAAAGTATTTTTTCCTTAAAAAAAGCTGTAAATATCAATTAAAGTTTTTAAATTTTAAATAAATACAAAATAAGAAAAAAAAACATTACCATGTACACAGAACACAAGAGGATTCAATGTAAAAAGTTAAGTTTCCATTTCAAGAAAACTATATAATAAATATTACACACTGTTTTCAAAGCTGTCTAGCTTTTGTTTTTATAGGTTTTCTTTTGTTCTCTGCTGTATGCTCTACCTTCCCCCATGCTGCAATTAAACACTTATGTGTGTGTATGTATATAGACATAATATACATAGGTCTAAAAACACATATACATACATGAAAGATCATCCTATGTTTATTTCAACTTGTCATATTTCTCTGAAGGTAACAGCAGCTTCCTTAATTCCAAATCCTTCTATGTTTTTCTAAATCAACAAGTTCATCATTTCCTACACCATACCAATAATGTTCTATCAGAGATTGTCTATGAAAATTTCCTCCTCCCTCCCAGTTTTTTGCATTCTTTCAATCCTTGGCTATGCAGATGTTATTTATTCAAGAAAATTTTAATTTAAAATATTCATTATTATCCATTTTATACTTTAACAATGCCCTCCCCTTATAATATAGTTTAAAATATGATACTACTGAATTTGCTTCCTTTACATCTTTTTTACTCTTAGTTTCCCTGAAGCTCCTGACCTTTTATTCTTCTAAATGAATTTTATTTTTTTCTCAATAAGACAATTTTTAATAGTCTAATTAGGATGATATTACATAGATTAGGCAAAATTATTATTTTAATTATATTGGTTTCATCTACTCATAAACAATAAACAATTACTTAGATCTAATTTATATGTGTGTGTTTTATGTTTATGTTCATATAATTACTGTGTGTTTTGGTGGGTATATTCTCAGGTATTTTATACTGTCTGGTTAATTTGAAAAGTCTAAAGCAACAATGAATAATATGACTGATATTCAATGCAACCTTGGCCATTATGTGTGTATCTCTCATTTTTATGGCTGTTCCTAAAAGGAATATATTATTGAATTAAAATTTTAAATCCATTGGTTTCCATTTTATGGGCAAATTCATTCTATTCACATTCTAAGCTATAATTACTTAGAAAAAAATATAGGAGGAAAATTATACAAATACTCTTTTCACCTTATACCTATCCCTTTCTCCGCATTATTTCTACCAATCGCCTTACCTCCTAATCCTTACCCAACTCCTCCAAGAATCCCTCCCATACCTTCTCTGAGCCTTGTTGTTTCTTTCTGATGTATTAGACTTATTCATATATATGTACATATATATGTATATATTTACATACATACACCACACACATCACACACACTATTATTGCCTTTTCCTTCTTTAACCCATTCCTGATAAAAGGTTTCAGGATTGCCTGCCTTCCCCCACTTGCTTCTTCTGTATCAATTTTTCAAGTATTTTAAATTCTACCTTTTTCTAGTACTATCATCTCTAACATAAGTTGGGAGATAAAAAGGTTGTCATTTGACTGAGGTTAAGACTAATCAAGATTCTACCTTGATCTGTCACTCATAACCCAAACAGGGCAGAGGTAAACAGTGTTTTATGACTTCTGGGTCTAGCATGTTGGTACATGATTATCAACTAAAAATCTAAGTAAAATATGTGTTCAAAGCCTTTCGTAGCAAATTCCATCAGAAAAGTGAAGCTGAATAAGAATTTTCTTGAATGAAACAAATCAGGAATGGAGAAGGAAGGGATAAGAGCAACCAATTTTGGACCCAAGTATTGTTGAAAAGCTAGTCTTTAAACATAAAAAATGCCCTTTCCCTTTTTAATCAAACCTAAGATTTTATCTTTGCAGAAAGCTCTTGATGAAATATTTCCTCTACAAGGATAGATCTATACATTCTCTGAAATTTCTAACCTGTTGGGTGACCTGTCCACAGTCACAGCAGAGATGTGATAAGAGAAGGCAATCTGAATTTGGGTCATCCTCTCAGTCCACGTCCAGCTCTATCCATTAGCCTACATTCCCTTTTTAATACTTACTCTATAACAAAACATCACAGTAAGTTTGTAAATGATACAAGAAATGGTCCCAAACACTAGTGCAGAGAGAGGAATTCCTAATATGGAAATTCTTTCCACAAATACAAATCATCAACTTGTTTCCAACTTCTAGACTTGGAAACCTGCTTTTAGTCACAGTCATAAACTAGTTCATGGGGACCTAAATCCTTGTCTTCCTGATTCCAAGGGCAGATCTTTCTCTGTTTACTACATTTGCTGCCTCTCAAAGAGCATTTGGAAATTACAGAAATCTATAGGCCTTTCAGAAATTGGTCTCTGCTTACTCAAGTACAGAATTTTTTCCTGTAATTCCAAACCTCTGTAACCTTAAATTTACAACCTTGAGGCTATAACCCATTTCTTAATTTGTCCAAAATAAAAGATAAGACTAGCTAGTATAGGTAGAAGCTTTCTAAGAGCAACAAAATGCAGGGAGTAGAGAGCTATAGGCTCTTTAGGACTATGAACATATCAAGCTGCTGCCGCCTTGGTTACCCATCCAGCTGTTTTATAATTCAGGTGTATTTATGGTCTTGGGTATAAGGAAGAGACTGAAAATCAAGTCAACAGTATTAGATATAATACAGCTAGTACCAGATTTATCCTCTCCCTTAAAACATCAAAACTTATTATTACCTCTGTTATTTACTATCAGCCTTCTCTGATGAGGTAAGTACTATAAGGTATTATCAAAAAATGAATATATTTGTTCCAGTAAATGGCACTAATAACTCTTCAGGCCAAAACGAAGCTCGATTTTTATTAGGTCATTTATAGGTTCTGATTCTAGGCAACTTTGGAGCATAGGAATTCTGGATCCACTCAGATCAATATACCCATAATGGCAGTCATACTTAAGCTGATAAATAGTGTCTTCTGTCCAAGTCAAAAATCCCAAATTTTTAGGATTGTATTTATCCACATATATATCTTTAATTACACTTCATTTCAACCTAAGCAAGCTGTAACAATTTACAAAAGAGCTAATCTTATTTCTTACTTCTTCCGCAATACTAAAAAGGGGATGGAGGTGGAATAAGGGTTAGGGATAGAGAACAGGCTGACTGGGATTGTCAGCTGATGAATGTTAAAAGTGATTGACATCTCTAATCTTAAATAGATTTGCTAGCACTTGAGTGGTGTTTCTACTTGGGAGCCATCTGCAAAGTTAGGCTAAGTAAACATTTGGGACTGATCATGTTTTTGTTTTTTTTTTTGTTGTTTGCTTGCTTGTTTATTTTCTCTCATTTTTTTCCCTTTTTGATCTGATTTTTCTGGCATAGCCTGATAAATGTGGAAGTATGTTTAGAAGAAGTGCGCATTTAACCTATACTGGATTGTTTGTTGTCTAAGGAAGGAAGGATGGGAAGAAAAAATATGGAGCACAAAGGTTTTGCAAGGGTGAACGTTGAAAACTATCTTTGCATGTATTCTGAAAAATAAAAAGCTATTATAAAAATGAATGAGTCTAAATCACAAACATTAAATATGCAGTCTCAAATTCTCTACCTATTTAAAATTGATCACTATTAATTTCACTAAACATATATCAAGTTATTTACGTATCACAGCAATAGTCAGAGAAGAAGAGCATTTTGTTTTTGTTTTTTTTTTTGGGGGGGGAATTCTTTTAGAAATTCAGGGAGCTTTCACTGTACAAAAAAACTCTACCAGAGATTTGGATCGATAAGTCTGATTATGAATTACTCTCGGCATCTATACAACTAAATGACAGCAGACATTGAGAACTAGACATGAAGTCAAGAGGACCAAAATTCAAATCTAGCCTCTGATATTTAAAAGTGATACTTATCCTGCATGGATCACCTATAAAATGAGAACAATTACAGTTCTAAAGATAAAAATTGAGATAACATTTTCAAGCATTTTGTAAACATCATGTGCCATGTAAATGTTAGCTTCTATCATTACTAAAAGTGAAAGAGACCTAACCATGTGTCAAAAGCAGGCCTGAAGGAAGGTCATTCTATCTCTAATTAATTAGGTAGAGTTCTCAAGGTAAAATGTCTTTTTGAAATCCTCTACTAATTGGAAATGAGACTTACAAAGCACTTATTAAGGTCCTATTTTGATGACCATCAGAGTAGAATGCTACATCCTTAAAAAACACAGCAAATATAATAAAAATGACTACTACCTAAATTAATCTACTTATTTAGTGCCATACCAATCAAACTTCCAAGAAATTATTTTACAGATCAAGAAAAAAGAGTAACAAAGTTCATCTGGAAGAACAAAAGATCAAGAATTTCAAGTGAATTAATTAAAAAAATGCTAATGAAGGTGGCCCAGCTGTGCCAGACCTAAAATTATATTTTAAAGCAGCAGTCATCAAAACCATTTGGTGCTGGCTAAGAAATAGAGTAGTCGTCAGTGGAATAGGTTAGGTTCACAGGACAAAATAGTTAATATAGTATAGCAATCTAGTATTTGACAAAGCCAAACACCCCAGCTTTTGGGTTAAGGACTATTTGACGAAAACTGCTGGGAAAATTGGAAACTAATATGGAAGAAATCAGGGCTCAATCTACACCTAACACCACATATCAGATAAGATCCAAATGGGTTCATGATTTAGAACTAAAGAGTGACATCATAAGCAAATTAAAAGAATATAGGAGAGTTTACCTCTCAAATCTGTGGAAAAGGAAGGAATTTGTGTCCATAGAAAAACTGGAACTCATAACTAAACATCAGATAGATAATTTTGATTATATTAAGTTTAAAAGTTTTTGTACAAACAAAACCAATGCAGACAAGATCAAAAAGGAAGCAATAAATTGGGACATCATTTTTACATTTAAGGGTTCTGATAAAGGCCGCATTTTAAAAATATGTAGAAAATGGACTCAAATTTATAAAAATTCAAGCCATTCTCCAAATGGTAAGTGGTTAAAGGATTTGAACAGACAATTTCCAGATGAAGAAATTAAAACTATTTCTAATCATATGAAAAAGTGTTCTAAATCATTATTGATCAGAGAAGTGCTAATTAAGACAACTCAGATACCACAAAACACCTCTCAGATTGGCTAAAATGACAGAAAAAGACAAGTATAAATGTTGGAGGGGATGTGGGAAAACTGGGACACTAATATATTGTTGGTGAAACTGTGAACAAATCCAGCCATTTTGGAGAGCAATTTGGAACTATGTTCAAAACTGACTATGATCAAACTGTGCATACCCTATGACCCAGCAGTGTTTCTATTGGGCCTATATCCCAAAGAGATCTTAAAGAAAGTAAAGAGACCCACATGTTTAGAAATGTTTGTGGCTACCCTTTTCATAGTAGCAAGAAACTAGAAACTGAATGGATGTCCATCAGTTAGAGAATGGCTGTATAAGTTATGGTATATGAATGTTATAGAATATTATTGTTCTATAAGAAATGATCAGTAGGATGATTTTAGAGAAGCCTGGAGAGAGTTACATGAACTGATGCTAAGTGAAACGAGCAGAACCAGGAGATCATTGTCCATGGCAACATCAATATTATACGACAATCAATTCTGATGAATATGACTTTCCAACAATGAGATGACTGATTCAGTTCTAATGATTGTGCAAAAAGAGAACCATCTACACCCAGAAAGAGAGGAATGTGGGAACTGAATGTGGATCACAACATTACATTGTCACTTTTTGTTGCTGTTTGCTTGCATTTTGTTTCCTTATTCACTTACTTTCTTTTTTTTTTTAATCTGATTTTTCTTGTGCAAGAGAATTGTTTATACATATTGTATTTAACATATACTTTAACATGTTTAGCATATACTGGATTGTTTGCCATCTAGAGGAGAGGGTGGGGAGAAGGAGGAGAAAATCTAAAACACAAGGCTATGCAAGAGTCAATATTGTCAAATTATCCGTGCATATGTTTTGAAAATAAAAAGCTTTATTAAAAAAAAAAAGAATGAGATTAGAGAAGAACTATTTAGTTCTCTTCATATACAGCACTTAATGCAGTCCTATTAAATTTTATAGTTCTTTTTCCTAAAAGCAACAATAACAAGTAGAAGCATAGAACTAGTAAAAGAATATGGCATAAAATCAAAGTGAGAACTCTGGGTTTAGGTAGAGGTAAAAAGACCTCTAGAAACATAAAAGAAAGGCCAATATATAAAAGGTTGAAATCAAAGCTTTAGAAATGGAGAAACCAAAAAAAAAAATTACGAACAATGGATGAAAATGAATCTAATGAGCTTTGGACAAATAGTAAGATTCAGAAGTGACCTTAAAAAAATAAAACCAAGATATTTGTAAACAAATTGTGAATGCATTTTCATAAACACATAATGTTTACGCACATACTATTTACAAAATGGCTGAGATTTTCAAAGTTGTTAACGTGTTTAAAAATTTTTTTTCCAAATTATTTTTCCCACTCCCTCCTCCTATCGTGAAGAGTGGTATTTTTTAATAAACAAACATGCTCAAACAAAACAAATATCACTGGCCATTTCTGAAAAACATCTTATCTTGCATCATATCACCAAGTCCAAAAATCTCTTTAAGATTTAGTTTGTATTCTTTCAGAAGCTTACTGGAATCCTATTAACCTAAATTTTGTAAAAAATTATTTCCATTGTTATTCTTGTGGCTTTATAGAATATAGTTCTGAAGAAATAAATAGAATATGTAAAAATATAAAATATTTCTGAGGAAAGCAAAAAGTTGATGAACAAGAGAAGGAAGGGTCCAATATTTCTTTGATTAGTGAAATAAAATACTTAATTTTTTAGTACTATCAATGGAGTCAAGTTCCTCTAATTTGTTTATTTACCTTGTAAGTAAAAAACATCAGAATTCAAGAGCAATTCATTTAGTAGATTAAAAAAAATCACTTCAAACATTTATTAGGTACCTACTATGTGTAAGACACCATATTAAGAACTAGATTACAATGAAAAAAAGCAACAATCCCCAGCTTCAATAAGTAAGAATTCTAATTAATATAAAAAGAGAAAAGATATACCTGTTCTATTTAATACATGCGGAGAGGAATTATTAACCTGAGTTCCATGGATCAATTTCAGAGTTAGGGAGGGAAACTGTTAAAACAAGGTATTTTAAAAATTCTATATATTTTATTTTATATGTTGAAAAGCACTGTACTGAAAAGTGGTCCACAGTTGTTAACAAACTGCCAATGAAACATTAAAACCTCCTGTTCTGTGTGTAGTCCAAATGTGAACAACTTCTGTTTAATCACTAGGTTAAGCCTTGCAAGATCCAGTACAGCCTTTTACCTAATTATTGCTTATATGTGTATCTCATCTATATGAGCTAGACTTCTGTGGGTCAAGGAAAATACTATAGGAACAAAGCAAGAAGGGCTATTATATGTATATTATATGTATATCTTACTAGAATCCCACATTGTTACCAGATTGCAGTGAACATAAGATTTCTTGGATGAATTTTTACTATAAATATCATTTTATTTTAAAAAACTGTCACTTTAGCAGAGGATTACATAAAGGACAAATGACAAGAGGTCAGCAAATCCAGAGGTTTTAACCCCAAATGTTAGCAGCATCTTAGAAGTCAATGTCTACGTCCCAATGAAGTTCCAAATGAAAAAGATCAGAAGTCTCTTGTCAAGTAAATTTCCTTCTTCCCATGATTTTTTTTTTTGGGGGGGGGAAATGAATGGGCAGGAGTAAAATTTTCTTCCCCACAATTCCAGTTCATAAAATAGAAACAAAATCACTGACTAGAGTTTTAAAAAAATTCATATGCATCACAAGAGGAAGAAATTAACATTAAGACAGACTAAAAGCACATTTAAAATGGAGTCTGATAGCAACTTCATTTGTAGGATATTAGCTAGGTACCTGTAAACTAATTTGAAATTTAATATACGTACATCACAGATTTAGAACTTTTGGAAACCTTAAAGGTTTAACTCTTAACTTAATTCTTAGATTTTACAGTTGAAAATCAAGGCCATGAAACATTCAATTACTTGACCAAGAGAATCAGAAAGTGATCAGCTAGACAGGAATATGAACCTACATCCTCTGACTCCAAATGCAGTACTATTTTCATAGCAGGATTTTCTTCTAGAAAGAGTAAAGAAATAATATTCACAAAAAGTGATATAAACAAAATAGCAATCTTTAAAAAATAGCCCTGCAGTTTCAGATTTATCTTTATTACAATGGCAAATATATGCTATACAAACAGTAAAAATTCATCCAAGAAAACCACTATCTACTAAGCTACTCATGCCAAAAGTGGAATTCTAGCTATAATAGGATATCTACTGCCTTTTTGCTTTAGATTTTTTTTATTTCCATTAACAGCATCCTTGTGAAACAGGAAAGAGGAATTTTATTGTCCCCATTTTACTTATGTGCAGACACAGAAAGGTCCAAGGATATAATAAGCACCCACCATCTCAAGTCAAATGCTTTGAAAACTTTAAAGCTTCCAGTACTCTTTCCTATCTGCCTATGCTAAATTCTATTAAACATCAAAAACTTCAACCACAGAGAAAAAACACCTAACAGACTGATCCCGAACAGATTAGTTTTATTAACAGAGGCCCTGGAACATTTGGTTACAGGTGAGTACACAGTCAACATATTTAGTTCTAATTCTAATCACAACAGGCAAAAGTGACTTTTCCAACATAATAGATTAGAACTGTGACAAATGGATGCTTCAGCTCTCTGATAAGTCTATCAGATGTTTTAATGGATGTTTTGGATACCTAGATTCCTAGGTGTAATGGGCCAGAACTCTGAAACAAAGTGTTAACTCCGTGGACTTGATAACACAATGATTATCTAGTTTAGCATGGTGATTAATAATTCTCTAGTTCAGTACATATACTTAGTAGTCCTACCAGATTGACACCTAATTCTACAAGATTCACACCTACAATGATGTAATTATAATAGAGTATATAAACTGGGACAAACTCAGCCAGAGACATTCATTCCATCTCACACCTTTTGTGGTGGCTGGAGCACAATTGTCTTATCAATTCCACTGAGTTAACACCTTGTGATAAGAATTTCTCCAGAATTCTGGCTCATTCCACCTAGGTACACTGGAACTTCAAAGAACTGCTCATAAGAGTTAGTTTAATATAAACCAAGTTCTGTTTTCTAGCCTAAAGCTTTTGGTTACAGATGTTTAAACGCTTCATCATTAAGGTATTTCCACCTTTAAAGGCTATTTCATACTACATACCTCTCTAACTCTATAAAGAACACTAGGGTTCAAAAATAAATATTTTTCAAAGAACCTAAAATTAAGATCATTCTACAAAGTTTCAAGATTTCATCTTCTGCCATACCATTAATTTATTGATAATTTTCATAAAAAATTCAAGGTCACTTCACCCCTTTACTTCCCTACTAGAGTTCTTCTCTAATGTCTCAAAGAAAAATTTTCTTGAGGATTTTAAGGTAAGACATTGGCTAACAATTAAGAGACATTTAGGAGAGGGGTTTCATGATGAAACTTGTACGTGTGTATCCCAAGCCAGATAAATCAGAGAAGATCCTCTGAGAAAGGCTAAACTCTTATCAAGCTAAGGAATGGAAGATCCTTGGCCAATTGGTAATGTATACTGCTTCTGCCAGAGCAATTCAAAATGACAGGATACTAAGGCATGGGACAGTAGCTATATGAAATGGTTGAGAGATTGGACATGAGATCACAAATCCTTGAAATACATTGCATAATTTATACAAAGTATAAATAAAATCATACATTTATACAAAGGCAAATAAATAATTTTGTTTGGAAATGTGGAACCAACCTGTTTGATTTCATTCACTTGACCTACAAAATTTCTGAATAAGTTACCAGTTTAAAAAAAAAAACAGAATGTTTTCATATTGGTCCCCAAGACAAATAGTGGACTTTACAAATTGTTTCCCAGACAGTACCCACAAAGTTAGGAAATGAGATAAAAGTTAAATGGCTGCCAGAGGGAGAATGAGTTTAAAAAATTTAACTCGCAGATAGAGCATTTAAAATAACAAAAAATAATTTTTAAAATCCAAAAGCAGCATTTCCAGCATTAAAAAGTACTGCTTTCTTTCAAGATTTCCAATTAACTTTAGCCCACAGATAATCAAAATTACAAGTTAAGACTTCCATTACTCTAAAATGTTTTATCACTGTTGTATAATGAATTAATTTAAAAAATTTATAAACTTATGTGCCAAGCACCATGCTAAATGATGAAAATAAATAAAATTGAAGAGAACCCTAGTCTTTAAGAGGTGGCCATTCACTTATGGAAAATTACAGAGGAGTCATAGGGAATAATTGATCCTTCTTTTCCAGGAGGAATGACAGAATTAACTTGATTATGGGTCCAGAACTATAAAACTAAGTGAATATATAGGGTTAAATGATTGTTTTAGGTTTTGTTTTTGTTTTTTCCTGATCTAGCTTTGAAGTAGCTAAGGAAAAGTGAGAAAGTGAAGTTCTACTACAACCTGAGTAATTAAAGAACAACCTACCCATAAGATCCTTTAAGAAATTAATTATAACTTGTTTCATATATGGAAATCTTATTCAAATCACCCAAAAATACTGTAAATAAACTTACTATCTAGATTAGTACTGATATAAAAAATTGTATACACACTTTAAGTCTAAGATTTAATTAACTTTAAAAAATCCATTAAAGTCTTCAACATATTTCCTGCCACTCTTCTCAAAGAAACTATTTATTTTCTGTCATTGTACTCACAACCACTAAAAATTTCAATTCTACAAGGTAAAGATTAAAGTGTTCATAATCAAATGTTTTTTTCTGGAAAAAGGAAGTGTACGGTGGTTGTTTTGTATAAGATGAGTTCCATATGAAAAATAATTTTATGAATATGAGGAATATGAATTTATGAATATGAGGAAAACCAACATACAGGAATATAGTTAAATGAATTGCTTTTGTTAATCTTTGTTCACATTAGGACAATTGCTGGTATCTTTTGCTTAGTTTGCTTATGGGATAGCAAGAAAGCAAAGTTTATTATTTCATAAAATTTGCTTTCCCCAGAAACAAAAGGCCTTCAAAATTCTAAAGCTTAAAAAAAGAGGCAAAGCTTCTATTTATCATTTAAAATACTCTTCAATTACTCCTTTGAAACCTACCCCCTCCTAGATATCATTCTTTCTAAGATATGGCAAAATGTCAAGAATGATATATACCTGAAATCAGAGGCAATATCAATCTGAATTCCATTTCAGTCACTGATTCATTTCTGTACTCTTCAGAAAGTCACTCTCTGGTTTTGGTTTCCTTCCCTGCAAAATGGGAACAATACTACCTAAGCCCTCAGAATTCTAAGAATAAATGAGATTGAATATAGAGCAATTTATAACTCTCCTTAAAATACTGTGAAAACATCAACTATTTTTTAATAATTAACAAAACCTCTAAAGCTAAAACTGCTGTTTAGGACTATAATGAAATTTGGAACTTAGTCTTACATCAATGGGTAAGATGCTAAATTTTAACATTTCAATAATTTGTATATTACTTCTCCTCAACAATGCCTGGAAATAGAAGCTAAGAAAATACTAACCAAATTTTTTTTTTATTTATTATATTCATTTTTTTTATTTTTTTATTTTTTGCTTCCCCAATTACCAAGAGGAATGAAAAAAAAAAAAAAGCATAACTCCAAGATCCAGAATGAATTAGTAAGGAAAGACCCAGTGAATCCAATGATTCAGTCATGTAAAATGCTGATCTATGCAACAAGTGAAGTAGTGATCTTAAAGTGGCCAATCTTGTGTGCTACATCCCTTAGATAAAGGCAAACAAGGATGTATCCTCCACAAAAAGAAGGGTTGCATGCAGAAAAAGAACCCCACTCCCAACCTGCCAAATGGTGACAGTAGAAAGTTATTCAAGCAGTCTTTGACCTCAGATGCCTTTTGTTCAGAGATTTCACAAGGGGACAATATTTGTTTGGGGGTGGGGAAAGACTGATTTCAGAATTGAGAAAATGTAATGTAAACTACTTGTTCTCTCCCTGAACCCTTACTCTAAGTCCATTTCCTTCCTACCTTTTCATGGGATATTTTCAAATATCTTCTTTTAAATGTACCTTTACCTGAAACCCAACAGAGTACCAAGCAAAATATCAATATTCTTATCAACCTGCCTTAAAATAAATACAAGGTTAAATAACCTTTACATATTCGATCAAAATTATTTTTATACCAAAATGTATGGACATCTTAGTAGGCATATTAAAGTTTAAAGAACTTACCAAAAAGCATTGAAAAAATATTTCCTGAATAAAGTTTTTTTTCAAGGTCAACAGTCATTTTGGGCAAATGGACTTCACCTAAGATCATAAAAAAAAATTGATCCTCAATTTCTGGGAGGAGGGGGCAGGGAGAAGAGAGGAGACTATTGTCTTGTTTTAAATGAAGTGACAATACAAACTTTTGCTTGTATGTTAAATTTATAGGAAGGCATAAATTACTAAGTGAGGGAGGGGGAAAGCGGGGAATCCTTATAACCATAGATTTATGTGGAAGAAAGGACCCTTAGAAACAATGAAGTCCAATGCCTTCATTTACTAATAAAATAAAGTGAAGTTTAGAATTGTGCTCTGAATTACCTGATGGTCATATAGGCAAGTAGCATATTTTAAATTTTAATTGCATCCTGATTTTTAACGCAGTTCCCTCCCCCCAACCACCTCTCACAATACTATTTACAAGAGCTAAGTCCTTTTAACGAATTTTTATAAACAAATGTTAAAAGGTTTCTTTTTTTTTTAAGAAATAAAAAAATTCAAAATATTAGATTTGAGGTAAAACATATTTGGAGAAAGATCTAGTCTAATCCCATCACTACATAGGTTAAAAATTAAAGCTCAGAAGTGACTTGTCCAAGGTCACACAGTAGAGCCATGTCTTGTGACTAAATCTAAAGCTATTTGCACTACATTAAGAAGTGATTAGAGGCAATGGGAAAAAAAAAAAAAACTGAACATACCACCATATTCCATATTTTGGTTAGCAAGAAAAAGAAAGGCCATTTTATTATAAAGTCTGTAAAGAAAGATGCATACATATTAATTTTTTTTAATTAGCCTTTGTAGCTCATCCCTCAGTAATCAGCTGCCTGCTACATTTGTATCGATTTTTATTTTGTGAGGAACGCTGTGATAATGACTCAGTTTGCTGGTCATTGTCCCTGCAACAGTAAAAAAAGACCTGCCAGTTAAAAACTGTTGGCTCAAGTCACTTCACAAATCTCAATACCGTAGCTCGACACACGAACACCGGGCCACACAACACAAGCGACAATACAGGCACACACACCCTCGTGCACAGTAGCGCCTGCTAGCTGCCCCGCCCTCTCACTTAACGAACTCAAGGTGCGGCTTGCGGCAATCAGAGAGGATCGGAAAGCAAGGTACTTTACTGGGTATGCTCAACCTGCAGCAGTCAGGCAAGCCCTCCCACACCTCGTTGTGCCGTTTCCCCTGCACCTAGCGCTTAGCCTACAGTTCCTGTGCAAACCTGAAAATGCAGTTGCTTAGCTGCATCCTCTTGAGCTCTCTCCGGCCCCCACGTTAGAGGGAGGGGAAAAAAAGATCAAGCGCGGAAGAGATAATCTTACTACAATCCCTAGATGCCCAAAGCTACAAACCACCTTTGCAGACAGTTTTGCTGCAAATCACAAAACAAAACACTCGGAGAGCAACGCACGAGGAGGTGCAGTTCAAAAGAGCGAGCACGAGAAATATTAGCACGAATCTTTTTGGTCGGATGAAACAGTCCATTCACCGCATCCCTTTCCTTTATAGGCTGCAAGGCTGGGTTGCCCTCGCGAAGCGAGTATCATTTACCTCCGCACCCACCCCACCCCTTTTCTCCTTACAACATGCTCACCTGGATTTCAGCTCTTTTTCTCTACATAGGCAGTACTGCCGTCCCCCAAAAAACACTTCTAAGGCTCCCCACCACCATACAGCGGAAAAAAGCGGCAAGCTTCGCTTAAGACTCAATCCAGCTCGGCCCAAACCACTTAAAGACACACGGCAGAACCTCCTAAGGCTGCACATTTTTTCCCCACACATATCCCCCATAACAAACATCTGCACTCCCCAAAACTTAAAGCGTATCAGCTCTCCTTCTAGTGCCCCCCTTCCCTAAACCCACATTATTCTCTACTCTCAAAGGGGAAAACCCCTTTCCACCTCAAGTCCTTAGCAGGGAGGGGGCGGGTACCTGGAATCTGAGTGTAAAGATGTACTGAGCCCAAGAGGGCTGGATGCACTGTGGGCTTTGACTTCATTTGAAGAGTGTGTAATAAAGGAAAAGGGGGAAGAGGTGCGGGGCACCCCCCTTGCCTTCCCCCTCCTTTCATCTCCCCACCCGAACACACACTTGCCTTCTCCGACTATAAAGCTGATGCTACCGCTCCTGCCGCCGCCTCTGCTCACTGCCGCCGCCGTCACACCAACAGGAGAATTACTTGGGGAAGGATCCGTGGAAAAGCGGCTCTCAGCAGTCTCCTCGGTCGGTCCGGGTGGCGGGAAGGCGGAGAGGAAGCCGGGGATGGACCAGCCGGCGCCCAACATGCAATTCCCCTCCCTGCCCCGTGATACTAATGACCTTCCCTGCTAACCCTCACTCACCCCCACCTCCGTCCCCACCTCTTCCTCCAATGTCAGGGATGCCTGAAAGAGAGATAGAGAAAAGGAGAAAGAGAAAAAGAAAGAGAAAAGGCAGAGTCCCGCCGTTTGTAGAAGGGCGGGGAGGAGGGGCTTCCTTGGAAAAGCGCCAAGAGGCGGAGCCCAAGACTCAGAGTTAGCACCGCAGCGGTGGTCTCGGACAGCCAGAGAGAATCCTGGCCCGCTGGCACAATGCTCTTTGGAAAGGAGGAAGACAGTCTAAATCGTTTCTTCAGCTTGCACTGGGTATCTGAGACCAACGTTCCCTCCCTACCTCCACCTCTTTGACCATGAGAGGGAAAAAAGAGTTGGCCAGGTCCTCCTGTAAGCCAGCTCCAGGTGCAAATTTGCAAAGGCAGTTTTTACTATCAGTGTATTTAAAAGGGTCATCCAAGGAGTCACTATAAGTGTTTTGTTTATATTCTTTAGATTGTTGCAAATAAAGTTAATAGAGCCTTCTTTTACACACTTGGCTGAAAGATTCTTGCCCTTCATTTAAACTCAAAAACGTCCTCTCCCCCACCCCCACTCCTTACCCTGCCTTTTCCCTCTTCCAGAGTACCGAATGTTAAAATAAAAATCTCAGTACCTGTGTGGAATGCTATGCTCTGATTCGAACTCTAAGGATAGCACTGTGCTATCACATAGACGACCAAACGTCGCATCCTTCAAAAGTCCCTCCCCCCAGGCTTGAAATTGTTAAAACTCTTCATCAAGGGGGCGTCCCCACGCTCATCCTTTCTTTCCGCCCCCACTCTATTCAATTGCCTTTTCCCCATAAAGCCTGTGCATAGTCAGATCATGTCCTATGGATCGTAAGTCAAAACACACATCACCGGGGATACCGAGGCAGCCACGTTTTTCGCACCTGCCCAGCCCTTAATTACTACAAAACACCTGTGGTTCTTCCATTAAAAGCCCTTCTTTTCCCCCTTCCAAAAAAAAAAAAAAAAAATCACCTGTCATACCTACCTGAAGACGCAGGATATGAAAAGAAAGGAGATAGAGCAATAGGGGTTTTGAATCACCGCAAGTACGTGACCGAGGTTGTCACTTCAAGGGCATGATGCGGAGTGATGCAGCGAGATCTAGGAAGAAGTGTACAAACACTTCTCCACTCCCCCGCCCAAAAGAGGCGGGGGCGGGGAGGAGCTGCAAGTGTAGGTAGGGGAAGAACCAGACATTCCAGCCAACAGAATAATTCACCTCTGTTCTACAGCAGAAAAAAAAAGCTCTTAAAGCCCGAGAGGTAAAAGGCTTAACTACTTGGACTAAGTGATTAGCCAAAGAAAGGTAGGGAACTCAGCAATTACCTGGGAAATCCTGCAGAGTGTGGACAATCTACCTAGATCTTTCAAAATAAAGGCAAAAATTCTCCCGGATTTTTCAAAAGTATCTGGATTATCCTATGACCACACAAGCCCCA
Organism: Sarcophilus harrisii; assembly: GCF_902635505.1. Taxonomy (NCBI): domain Eukaryota; kingdom Metazoa; phylum Chordata; class Mammalia; order Dasyuromorphia; family Dasyuridae; genus Sarcophilus; species Sarcophilus harrisii. Next base: position 286,096,630 of record NC_045426.1, on the reverse strand, counting down.
AATTCAATTCCGGCCTAACTGACAAGTGTCAGTTAGAGTCAGTTAGAGTTGCACCTAATTAATAGAATAATTGCTCATTGGCTGCTTCCTTTTCTTTTGACCTTACTTTCAACAGCTATTTGTATAATACCCCTGGAGTGCTTGCTGGCACAAGTTAGTTGTAATGTAGTCCTACCAAATATCCCTATCCTAACTGAAAAGTCTTGGAATGGCCTAGTTATTGTAAATTTGTTTCTTTATTGAATGGTAGGTCTGGTTCTCATTTGAATTAAATTTCTTTTAACGCCCATACAAATGTTGTATTTTCAGGGTATATTTTATAACTTGGTAAAGTGTCATATTAAGTTGAACTCTTCAGCACTAGTTTAAAAAGCTGCCGTAGCCAAAGGTGGAATGTGAAAAGGGTGATCTGCTTTTATCTTTTATTTTATACCTTAAAAGCATGTTATGATAAAGAGCAAGCAAAACCAAGACTTCCAAGTTCCCCAACATTAAAATTTATGGTCTGCAACAATATAAACGGATTGTTTCTGGCAGAAATATCTAGTGCAGTCCAATTAAGATAATCTTTTACCAAAAGAAAAAATCACAAGTCTTTCTAAGTAGAGGCCCCTAAAGAACTAACAATCTCTCCCTCTCCCCCTCTCTTCCTTTCCTCTTCTCCCCTTCACTCTCTCCTTATCTCCTCCCCTCTCTGTCTCTCTTTGTGTGTGTCTCTCTCTTACACACACACACACACACACACACACACACACACACACACCCTTCATTCCTTTGGTTCTTTTGGAAAATAAAGGTCAGTTTTCTGCGATTATTTGTCTGTTTATTCTGCTATTCCTTAAATTCAAGCCTTCTTTACAAGTCTGAAATTGATAGTCTAATCCAATGGGATAGATCATTTATCTTTAAAACATAGTTGTATTTTAAAAAGTAATGATAGAAGGGATGGAGGTGAAGAATTTTATTTAACCTAATTGAAGAAGGGATTCTGATGTTTTTAGGGAGGAGGTACAGTGAATAGCCAACCTATAATCCTCGATGTGAACCACAAATATCAAATGAATTTCTACTCTTTTCACATTGTACCACAATAAATCTACTGCAATTAGTAATTATGAGTTAAAATACACAGTCTCAACACCAGGTTCCCTAACCAATACTTGAAAGTGGAAATGGGGTACATTTCCAAACACCAATTTACCACAGTTGTATAGCTCTCATATTGATTCTTCTCAGATGTGAAATAGTTAGGTATGTGGCAACATGCTGGGTATAAATTGAACAACAATGGCAATGCTTGGTCCTGTCCAACCATGAATACACAAGGTAGACATAGCCAGCAGCTTTTAACCACCACTTATTCATTGTCACATTCCTAAGTACAATCAAGATTAGAAGTGCCTTTTAAAAAAATGTTCATAACCTAAATTGGATGTAGAAAATGGAAAACTGAACAATAATAAAAGATTTAACCGTATATTTGGTCTTTGCCCTCATTCATCCATACATTATGCACATACAGTACTGAATTTCACTAATGTCAATCATTTTAAACTTCTCATAGGTAAATCAGGCATCTTCTATCATTCACCCCCACGTCCCTATTTGAGCCCCTCTCCTATACCTACAGGGTGTGTGTGTGTGGTTTCCTTTCTTCAAGAGAAAGGGGGCTAGTATCACCTAAATGCTGAGAAACTGCAGAAACTGAAATGTGCATCTGTCTAACCAAACACATCCCATCTTTCTCTAGTGTTAGTTTAACAATAGCAATTCAGAGGAAATAGGGGGGAGGAGGAGGAGAAATACAATGAGTAAGGATAGGTTCGGGAGAGGGTTGTGTAGTTGGGCAGATATAGTTGTAGTTGCAAATCCCTAATCTACTCGATTAAGGGGTTCCCCCTCTTATCCTCTCCCCCTTTCCAGATGAAGTCAAACGTATAGGACCAAGGACAGAGGTTGGTTGAAATCTACTCTGCTTTTAGAGTATCTTCAGTATCCTCACAAGAAAAACTGTTTCACTGATACAGCTCAAAGGATCTTATTTAGATTTTTCAGAACAAAGGGAATCTCGGGACAGAGTGAAGAATTTGCTCTTAAGTTGGCTGCAATGCTGTTGGACGAATTATGGTAATTAACTTCCCTAAATTGGGCCTTACACATTTAGCCATTCGTTGATTTTGACAGCCCCCAACCATCCCTATCTCAACCTCAAAAGAGAGTCTGTGTGCATTTGGTTCGGTCAATTAAAAGTCGATGCCTAATTCATTTCGTAATTCCATCTAGCAATCCCATTTTAGCAAAATGAATTCAGTTAATGCAATTAAACTTGGAGGTTTATCTCCTCTAATCTGAAAACTCAGACTTATCTTTTCCATATGCTATCCCTTCTTTTTTCTAAATGATCTGTATTCCTTCATATAAACTAAAGGCATGCAAGTACTAAAACCAAAGTTATATATGTATTCTTATAAAATGAACCTCGAACATCAATCCAGATATTATTTCTCAATATTCTAGTTTCATTTTTGTACAATCATTACTATGCCACTGTCCACATTTACTACTTAGTTTCTAGTAGTGATAATTGTGAATATGCAATACATTAAAAATGTTTACACATACTTAAGTCTCTTATAATGCGAAGCAATGGCTTTGAACCAAACGAAAGACAATTATGTGCAATTAACCTGATATTCCTTTTACTTACAGGTTTTCTGTGTTTGCCAAGGAATCGCTGCAAGTAACGATTAAAGAAACCAAACTGCAACTTACCTTTCTCCCTTAAGGTGTGTGTGTGTGTGTGTGTGTGTGTGTGTGTGTGTGTGTGTGTGTGTTTAAAGTAACGGTGCAGTTCTCCCAATAAGGATGAGCAAGAAGCAGCTGGATAGTTCTCTTAAGACAGCACGAAACCTAAATTGTGGGCAGCTTTTAAAAGCAAATAAAAAGAAATGCTTCCGAGTCCCAACGTCCAACACTAAGCCGAATTGGGGGAAAGGGGAAGTGAAAAGGAAGGGGGAACTGAAGAGAAAAAAAAGAAAGAGGGGGAGACAGAGAGACAGAAAGACGCTATCTTATTGCTTTTCAACTAAACAAAAAGGGGGAAAGAGAAACAAATGAGGGAACAAAGAAAAGGGACAAAAGAACGTATTTTTTTCTTAAGCCAATATCTTTCTTCGTGTTGCTTTTCAGTGGCTTGCTACAGAAGCAAGCTACTGCATCTCTAAATAAGAACAGAAATAAGAGGGGAGGACGTCTTAAAAGGGAGGTGGACTGGACCACAGATTTATAGCAACCGTATCACCAAGCCCTCCTCCGCCTCCGCACTAGCATGTGTACAGCTGCGGTGCCAGACTCCTATATCGGGCAGCACGCGCGGAAGTATACGCCGAATCTAGTTGCAACGTAACCTGCTCATCGCTGTGGGACCCCGATTGGTGCAAACATGCTCTTCTGAGCCGCCCAATCGAGGAGCTCAATTACGATTGGCTACAATGCTATGTCACTCTAGGACACTCAATGGAGTCCTGTTTCAAGATAAGCTGTTCCGAGAGGTGCACATTTAACGCTGGCGGTGAAAGGAATACATGGAGCAGTTGAAGAGGAAAGCAAGTGGGAGGGTTGGAACTGAACTCTCAGAGTTTGCTATTTGGCACGATTTCTCTCTCTCTCTCTCTCTCTCTCCTCTCTCCTCTCTCCTCTCTCCTCTCTCTCCCTTTCTCCCGGTCCCACTTTTCCCCTCTCTCCCTCTCCCTCTCCTCTCTTCTCTATTTTCTCTCTTCCCCCTCCCCCTCCCTTTCCCTCCTTTTCTCCCCCTACTTCCCCCAACTCTCTCTCAGAAATTTCATCCCCCTGCATTACTGCCGTATCTATTGCGCGTTTCTTTTATAACATTAAAATACCTGCCTGGTATGTATTGGTGGCTCCCTCTCTTTGATCTGCGTGACATTCATCCCTTACTCCTCACCCACCCCAGCATGCTTTTTTTTTTTCTGCGTATTTTCTGATGGATTTTAGTATAGTTGACAAATGTATTCTTTGTGTCTATTTTAAAATATGCATATAAAGATCGTATTGCAGATATCGGGGAGGGGGTGGAGAGAGGGGAGTAGGAATCCTATAGAACAAGATTGGAAAGCCGAGATGCTATGCAAGACTATAAGTCCCAATTTACCTTATCACACGTTGGGTAGAAGGATGTAAATTCAACTCTCTGAGGCTAAGAACAGAGCCTCATCATCTTTATTTAAGTTTACTATGATACCCAAAAGAAAGCTCTGTAAAAAAGGGAGCAAACCAGCCTTTTATATTTGCTAGCAGAATAGCTCATGGACCACTCGTGGATTGTTGACCATAAAGATGCTGGGGGTCTTCATCAATATTTTCTCTCTGCATTGGGAAATTTAACTTGTAAACTCAATATTTCCTCTCTACAGGTGAAGAGTAGGTTTGGAGTTTTGCTTTTGTTTTTTAACTACCAACCTATTCTCAGTAACATTTGGGAGACTGAAAAACATCTTTACCAATGGTATCCATTTTCTGTGAATACATAGTGTTTGGAATTGTCTTGATATGTGGCAAATAGATCTCACTTGACCCTATTTTTTTTCCTATCAGAATTCCTTATTAGGTTAAAAAAAACACCCAGCTAAAACTTTCAAGACAGTACTAGTATTTTCTTAACACAAACAATAGGATGTTTTCAATAACTAATATCAGCTTTTCTGAAAGGAATTCCTTTAAGCGTCCTTTAGCTTTTCTTTTTTTTTCAAATGCCATAAAAGAGGGCAAGGGGTAGGGGTTAGGAGTATGGTTGAAAAGGTACAAATCTATGCAGATCATAATGATCTAGGAGAGATATATAAAGTAAAAAATGTGTTCCTTGAGAATGTCCTTGAGTGTTTATGAATGATTAATGGAAAAGAACAGAAAACCTGTTTCTCTCCCGTCTGATCATACAACAACCTCCATGTTCTATTATTCATCATGACAATAACTATGAGAACTATGAGTAGAGAAAAAGGCCTGACAACATCTAAATTCAATATTTATATTTTTAATTTTTTACAGTAGTTTTGGATGGTCTTACTTTTGAATTTAAAATTCTGTTGCTTCAAGTTGGAACCCGCTGGCTTAAAATAGGTGTTTGAATGACTGAAGGAAAAGGGAAAAGATCTATGTAGAAGACAAAAAGATTCCACCACTTAGAACAGGTTAATACCATAATGAACAAAAAATGGAACTTGTAATTTTGTGCCACTGGATAGAAATAATAACTTTAAAAAAAAATACAACATGGGCAAAGTATAGTGCTAGGTCATTTGAAATGGAACCTATTTACATTTAATAATATATAAGAATGGATATTATTCAGCAATTTAAAATGCATAAGTTTTACTTTGTTAGTGTAACTAGTTTTATGTGAGAGAATTTTTGAAAAACTGTCTGATATTTAGACCATCTTAGCAATTATACTTTTAAGTATATCTATGCTTCCAGTGATGCTAAAATCAAGGGTTTGTGGTACAACGCCCAACTTCCATTTTTATGTGTATATCTATAAAAAAGGAAAAATGAATAGATTACAATTAGGGTGATTTTTCCCTAAAGATTTTTTTTCACACTTTATAGGGGGAAGATAAGGGAGTGGGCAAATAACACAGCAAGATAGGAAAAGAGAGTTAAGATCACAATTTTTAATGAGAATAATGGGAGAAACAAACCAAATAAGCAAAAAGCTTGTGTCTTCAGAATGTCAATACCTATAATAAGTAGATATAAATATTTTATTTTTATTTAAATTCTGTTCCTCTAGGTTTTGTGGAATGAGGAGTTTGGAGGTTTGCTATTATTTTCAAAACATCAGAATAACTGAACAAAATAATTTAATGAATTGACAATTATGAAATACTATTAACATTCCAAGTATATATGAAAGTAAAACAGGAATGTTTTAAATGTTAACTGTTTCTGTTTTAAAACAGAAACTATGAACAACTTAGTGTTTGGACTTAAGTTTAATTTTTTCTGGTAATAACTGAATTTTAAACACTCTTGCTTACTAATATTAATGAATTATTTCAATGAACATGATGCACCTACCATGTTCAAAATACTATTATAAGAAAAAACATTACATGGTAATATTAGAAAAGAATTATAAAATGATTCCTGATATAAAAAGAAAAAGTGCTCTACACACTGGATTTTCAGCAACAGAGAGGAAGGAAAAAGTGTAAAAGGGGTTCATTAAAGTCAGAAGGAAGAGGTCTATGGAGGTGATAACAAGAAGTTGGAATAAGAAGTTTGGGGTTTTTTCCCCCAAAATCATGAAAATCCACAAATTCAATTTCAATGTCCATTTGATAATATGGACAATGACCTTTTGGATAAAAATCCTCTCATTTTGTCCTTTTTTTTTTTTCTAACTTTTAGGCAAGATATAAACAAACATTAGTCTGAAGGGTTCTGAAACCACCTATGTACCAATAAACAGTATTCAATAAAACCTTTTAGTTATGTATTATCTTACTGTGTTTAAAGCTATTGGAACAAAACAATATTCCTCTTCCATTTTAGAAAGATTATTCTGCATAAATTGTTGGGCTTGTGGTGGGTGGGGAAGTTTTTTTAATGGTGGAAATAGATTTTAAAATCTGAATGAAAACAGACGAACATAAATGGACTTATACGTAACTTTTTGATGGATTTTCTTAATATAGCAACTCGCCAATTTAACTTTAACAGTTTAGGAATTCCAGTTCCAAAAAGGAGAGAAAACTTACTTGGAAATCTAATGGATGAATACTGTCTACTGCATCCCTGAACAGAAGTAATGCAGGATGTAGGACCATGGACAGAGATAATTTATCCCACCTAAAACTTTTCTCTGGAGGGCTGAAGTTTTCAGCCAAAGTATACTCCCAATGAGACGGAGAAACAGCTTCTCTTTTGAATCTTTCAGATTTTCAGGAAAGTTGGGGGAAAAGGATGTTTTCAATTAGATTTGGTTTCCTCAATGCTTGACAATCCTGATAAACTTGACTATATCTGAATACTAGGCACCCAAAACACCCTTTGTAATTCTCTTACTTTACAGAAGCTTTCTTGTCCATTAATGATCTTCACTTCACTTAAAATGGTCACATAAAATAAATCTGAATGCTCTTAGCTTTTGGAAAGACTGATGTATATGGCTCATATGTTCTTTATCCAAGCAAATTCCCTGGGGACTTCCCAGTAAATGTGCTTTCCAGCTCTTCTTCTTTCCCCTCTCCCTACCCTATTCTCTATCTCTTCTTCCCACTCCTCCCATCCACTCTCTTGCAATAAATAAATAAATAGTCTTCTAATATGAAAGTAAATGATTGATACTATTTCAGAAAGTTATTATCAAAAACACCATTAGAAGATTTGTACTAAGTACAAGTTTACTTCCTTTTTTTTTAAACTTCCTTTCTTTTCTCTTCCTAAACTTAAACTTAAAAAACACTTATACTTAAAAAACTTAAACACTTAAACTTAAAAAACTTAAAAACATTTAAAAACTTAAAAAACAAAAACAAAAATCAGGCGTATAGATCAGGAGAGGAGAAAAGGAAGTAGGGGAGAGGACCTTGTAGGAAAAAATTACCTTAACTTTTGAGTTCACATTTTAACAATTGAAAGAAACATCAATAGTTTCTTTAAATTATGGCTAATATAACAAACTGTTTCAATGAATGATATGTCAGAGAAAATATTTAGTAGCACGTGCTCTTAATTTGCTGGATTTGTTAAGAATAATACCAATTACAATGTAGGAGGCAGCATATGATTTTAAGATATATCTATATATGAATAGGCAGCATATGATTTTAAGATATATCTATATATGAATAGGCAGCATATGATTTTAAGATATATCTATATATGAATAGTTCAATCTGTAAACATTTCAAGAATGTTCTAGAATTTTTTATTTTACTCATCAACAGCTATTACCAGAGGAAAAAGCCTACTCTTTGTCCAGAATGGGGGGGGGGGGGGAATAGAAAAGATGGAAATATTGAAAATCAGAGTACTATCAGATTCTGAGTCTGAATTTCTATTTTAAAAGATATCACTAAACTGTCTTCTATTCATGATGAATTGAATCCAAAGTTCCTAATCGTAATAAAAATAAAAGTTTCAAGAACTTAAGGAAGTCATTCCTTTCAGCTGCAATTCAGTTATTTCACTCTCCATTTTACGATGAAGCATTTTTCTGCCTTAGGGTTTCTGCTTCTCAGTTGTTTCTTATACTAAAGATTTATGTTTCCACTTATGTACAATACACTTTTAATATAAAATAATAAAACTGGACATTACTAGTCAATCAGACCAACATTCTCCCCTCCCCCTCAATAATTCTCTCCTTTTCTTCCTTTCACATTTTCCCTTCCTTTACCCTTCTCCATTTCATAGGGGGAAAGAGAGGAGAGGAGAGGGGAAGGGAGGGAAGGGAGGGGAAAGGAGTGGAGGGGAGGGGAGGGGAAGGGAGGGGAGGGAAGGGGAGGGGAGGGGAGGGAAAGGAAGGGGAGGAGAAGGGAGGGAAAGAAAAAACACCTTTTCTGTGCGTTCAGATCAAACCCTTGCACAAGAGAATGACGGCAACAGGGCGCTGTAACAAAGCCTTAGTTTGTACCAGAAGACTGAGGCCCTGAGAGACACAGCAGCTAGAAAAACAGCTGTCTTATCATCACACTGCAGAGATGGAGATGGCTCAAGAGGTCCTCAACAGATAATCACTTGAATAGATTTGCAATGCGCCAAACTTCACGCTTGATAAGACCAACCCAATGTAGACAGCAGCATAGATCCAACTCAATTCTATTTTGTCTGTGCTGTAAATTAAGAAATTGAAATTCAGGTGGCATAAACAGCATGTTGCTGATAGACCACTAAAGTAAACTGTCATTAAAATGCTTTCAGTAGGCAGAAGAAGGGGTTTCTATAATTAAATGATGTTTATTTAGGAAAAAAAAAAAGCTCAACTGTCCTAAAAATTTCTTCTAGAATGGGGGGATATCTTTACCATTAATCCCACTGATTACTACTATGAACAAACAGAAATAAACAAAATGAAATCTACAAAGCTTTGTGAAGTTTATGTCAATAGGCATTTAAGTCAAGTTTAAAATAATCTGATCTTCCTGTTTTCTCTTCCTAAAACTAAAAAGATCTACATCTGTACTGGAAACAAATGTTCCAATTTTGGGTTTACTATGAAGTACACAGATAATTCCAGCAGAAAACTATTTCAGTAAAATGATGCTATTTGTTTCAATAAACAAGGCTTAATCACTGAATTGATTTGAAAGAAATAGCAGGATTTTTTACTTTCTCTAAGCAAAACTCACTGTTACAAAATATAGTCTTTTAAGCTACTCATATAAATATAGTCTTCCTCTTCCCTACTCATTCTGCTCACATATACCCACACATATATTCTCTCATTTTTTCTCAATTACTGAGATAATTTCCAGATAGAGATTCAGGGAATTATACAGAAAACTGTAGGTTTACATACAGTTTATTTACAACAAATTAGATATTGTGATTATAGATGTTTAGAATATTACATTTTCCCTGAGTATAAGTATTCACAAACAATATGTTTATAGACCAAATGAATGGGCCATGACTCTCAGCACAATCTGTGTACTATATCTTGTACTTTTTATGCCAGAAGTGGATTATAAAGTAATCTGCTCTTAAAAGGAGTGTATATATGAATATACAAGGTGGAAAAAGAAACACTACTTCCATAACTGGATATAATTAGGACTTAAAAAAATTGTTAGGTACCTTCTTCATTTGGCAAACAGCATTGAAACATTATTTTTGTTTTATTTAACCAGGAAACACAGATCAATATGCACTTAAATAATACTTTAAAGATATCTTGTTAATTTAGGAACAAGCATGAAAATGAATGAAAATGCATTTCAAATAAAAGTCAAGGGAAAAACTTAAAAATCCAATTCTATTTTGGATGCCTTCTAAAATAATTTAATCTTATTATATCTTAAAGATTAGGCCTTGAATATTGAAAAGACAATAAGACAAATCCAAAGTTAAAATGTTTTTCATATCATTTCAAGGACTTTTCTACTAAATAGTTATAGATGTAAAAACTCTTTGTACTAATTATCTGTATTGTAATACAAATAAGAGTTTATATTCTTAAATGTGTATTTGCCTATGTACTCTCTGGCTACAAGCAGGCCCTTAAGTGAATTCTTTAATGAGAGAAAAGTGCATCTTAGTGTAAGGCATTCCTTCTAAACCATCGTTTTCCTGTCATTATCTTGAGGTAATGACTATGCTAGAAGCACTTGACAAAAATTCTTCGTGTGAATTCCAGTCTATGTAAACAATATAATTGTCCTCAAAGATTCACTATAAAAAGCCTGAATGCCCCCATAAAATATCAACATTTTCTGTCTTTCTGACCCTTAGTTAAGTAAGTTATTTAAGCTATCTGAGCCTCAGTTTCTCTGCCTATAACATGGGGACATTTATATCATAACATGCTTATGGTGGGGGGCAGGGAGCACGGGGTGAAGGGGAAAATAATAGTTAGGAAACACTTTGTTACCCGAACATAGTGCTACATTAATGTGAGCTACTATTATTGATTTTATGATCCTTAGGATCTTGCCTATCTTTAAGAACTTTCCATATATTTGGTTTTTTTTTTTAATTTTATCAAGTCAAAATATATATTTTAAGAAATTAGTGACAAAGCTTTAAATAATTCTATTTATTACATATTACATATTTACATGTTGAACACTGCACTAATAACAGTGCAAAATTAAAGCAAAATTAGAAATTACTGACATAGTAATTAAATTCTAATAAATTGCCTTTTCCTTTTATTATACAAACTTTGCCTTTTCATATCCCCAAATTACCAAAGTCCTACTAAATTCAACAATGAGATTTTTAACATAATTATTTTTTCTATGGATCTTAATCTTGTATTTTCAGTTATGCTGGGAAACGACTAGCATGATAAACATCTATATTTATAGTTTTAACTATGGATTGAGAATTTATAAATGGCAAATTATCTTCATTTTTGTAAAATCCCAAAACATATTTCCAAATTCTGTTTTCAGAGATCCAGTTATTAAAAAGCACTCTTCAGGGAGTGGGGGTTAAAAAAATTGAGGCTGAGATATGATTTGATGTCTTTTATCCTAAGAGGTCAAAGCATTTTAATACATATGTATAAAGAAATAAGGAAGGATGTATATTAGTTCCAATTTACAGGTGGTAAATGATAGGCTAGATAACCTTTTCAAGACTGTAGAAGGAACTAGAATGGTTTACTTAGCTTCTATATAAGGCATACTTTCTGATTTCACTTTTGACTAATTTGGTGCAATAATTAGGCTCAGTTTTTTTTTTTTTCTTTTTTGGTATTAGAATTAAATGTTCAATGAACAATTCCCTATAATCAAATTGAATAGATTATGGGCCACATCAGTGTAAAAAACCAAGATATTTTATCTTCAATGCCAATAGACAATTTTATTGTTCAACAGTAGATGATACAAAATTTAAATTAATTTTTAAACTTCTCATTACTTTCAGGATAAAACAATTTGAATCTCAACCTAGATATATTTCCTCTTAACCAGACATTTTTATATATTGTCACTATGCCTATTTATTCTGAAATAAAAGTCACAAATGTAATTATTACAATTACTAATGATACAATAGCATACACACACATAAACATATAAAAACATTATATATGCCTTATGGCTTACAAAGTGCTTTTCTCACCACAACCATTTGGGGAAAGAATGCAAGTTTGATTATCTCCATTTTATAGATGAGGAAAATGAAGTTCAGAAAATAGCCTTTCTAGTGACTTTTGTAGGGTCACATAGCTTATAAAAGAGTCAAAGAAAAATTCAGTTTGTTTTATTGTTCTAATTACAGCTTTTGATAACTGCAACACAATGCTCCAGTTTTCTATTTCAGATGTTTATGTGTGAAATCTTTACTCATCAAATTCATATAGTAAGGGACAGCATAATAGGTTCAAATGGAATTTCTATGAGATTTATTATTTTTGGATGAAATAAAAAAATTTCTGTGGGGGGAGAATAGAGAAAAGGAAATACACACATATGCACTTTTTATACAGATTATATATTTGTTTGGGCAAGTTATTAAATTTGTATAGGGAATTCCTCAACTAAGGCCTCAACTATTCTGCGATTTATAGAAAACTGTCTATGGCATTGAGTGATTATTTGGGTCTGTTTGTAAAAACAGACTGTTTTAGTTTGTTTCATTCATACATCATACGTATATTACAATCCATTTTCAGAAAACTAGGTCCAAATTCATATGAAATTATAAAATATAGCAAAATTAATACCATTTTATTATTCCTTCATAGATATAAGTATATATTATCAGATAATTCTACAATTTGTTAAGACTGGTCCCTTCAAGGTCAAGCCAA